>NC_068916.1:98504750-99143788 GCF_023091745.1 Budorcas taxicolor | reverse complement strand
GTGCCTGGATTTATCTCTGGGCTTTCTAGCTTATTCCATTGGTCTATATTTCTGTTTGTGTGCCAGTACCATATTGTTTTGATAAATGTAGCTTTGTAGTATAGTCTTAAGTCAGGAAAGATGATTCTTCCAGCTCCATTCTTTTTTCTCAAGACTTCTTTGGCTATTTGGGGTCTTTTGTGTTTCCATATGAATTGTGAAGGTTATTTTTTGTTGTTGTTGTTCTAGTTCTGTGAAAAATGCCATTGGTAATTTGATAGGGATTGCACTGAATCTATTGATTACATTTGGTAGTATAGTCATTTTCACAATATTGATTCTCCAATATTGATTTCCCAAAAAGATGGAAAACTGAAAGCATTCCCTCTAAAATCAGGAATAGGACAAGAGTGCCCACTCACAACACTATTATTCAACATAGTTTTGGAAGTCCTAGCTATGGTAATCAGAGAAGAAAAAGAAATAAGAGGAATCCAGATTGGAAAAGAAGAAGTAAAGCCTAACTGTTTGCAGATGACATGATACTATACACAGAAAACCCTTAAGATACTATCAGAAAATTACTAATTCTAATCAGTGAATTTAGCAAAGTCACAGAATAGAAAATCAATACACAGAGATCACTTGCATTCCTATACACTAACAATGAAAAATCAGAAAGAGAAATTAAGGAATCAATCCCATTCACCACTGCAACAATAATAACAAAAAATATCTAGGAATAAATCTACCCAAGGAGATAGAAGAGCTGTATACAGAAAGAATAAGACACTGATGAAAGAAATCTTCTGTGCCTTTTTTCTGTATGCCTCCTATGAGGATGGTTGTCATTAGATTTAGAGCCCTCCCAGAGAAACCCAGGCCTATGTCTTCCTCTTAAGCTCTGTAAGCTGATTACATCTGCAAAGATTCTTTGTTTTCTTAAATAAAGTATTCATAATTGCTGGTGATTAGAACAAGGACATATCTTTGGGTATCTTTTCGGGGAGGGGGCACTCTTTAGCTCACTACTAACATCCAGACATCCCAGAATTTTAAGTACTAGTGTTCAATCATAGAAGAAGGAACTACATTTCAGAGATATGTAAGTACTTCTCCCGTGATCACACGGATGATTAGCAGTAGGACTGGAGGTAGCTACATACACACCTCTGATTCTTGGCCTGCGGCATGAACCCATTGCTGCACATTGTTCTGGCCCAAGTCCCAGAGCACTCGGGAAACCTCAACTGGAAGACACATCTATTAGTAAAAGAAGAAAGTTTTACTCTTTATTTTTTCCTTATAGAAGCTTAACATGACTTTCTGAAACTGTCAGAATCATTTCTTCTAGTGAGAATTAACCTGAGTGTGGGAGTGAGACTTGAATTGCTTTAAATTTGAAGATGTCAAAGTGAAGGTCGAGTAGATGCCTATCTTGGTTCTTTAATTAGAAGATCTCAGAGTTCTGTACTAAGATTTTTAAAGCAGGGTGAATCACTTCACCTTTGTGCTGTGATCTTTGATGCTTTGTTGCTGACCCTTCTCACCACAAATTACAGTGATCAGAGACAATTTGGAAAAGAAAGTAAGTTTGGGAGTTTTGAAAAAACACATTGCCTCCCCAGTTTCCCCATCATTCCATTTTTGTCTCACCTTTCCAACTAATCTGGACTTCTTCTACCTACATATGATTGATCATTATGATAAGTGGTTGTGTCGCAATTTATCCATGTATAGTTTTTAAACCAGAACAAATTTCTTTCCCAATAGGAGTATTATCAGATCATCTGAAAAGAGCCTTCCTAGCCTCAGCAACTAGAATTCCTTTTACATATTTAGACTTTATATACATAATTCAATGTATAAGAAGTCCCACTTTTCTAATGGAAAAGTCTTAAGCTATGATCTATGAAAATTTATGTTCTAGTTTTTGTTCTGCATTAATTAATTGTGTGACCTCAACTGAAAGCCAAGGTAACATTTGTGCATTTTCATTATTTGCAAAACAGATCATTTCTTGACTCAAAGCATTGCTGTAAGTAAAAAAACTGTTATAAAATAAATGTTGAAAACATCAGGAAACAAAAAGTGTTTTCTAATCAAACAAGATAAAAGAATAAGAAGTAAATGAGATACACAAATTTAAAATCTATAAAAAATATTTTGGAACTTTTTCTCAGTCATTTTTCTACAGTTATCCTGGTTTATTTTAAACCTTGGCTCTCTGCTAATGACATTGGGGTACATGACTGAGATTTCAGAAGGACCATAATGTTGTTCATGAAATATAAATTTGACTCCACTAAAACACTTCTTTCTATAATGGCAGTTCTACAAGTTACAGGAAGTGTTTTTAGAAACTTATTCCAGCCTCATTTTCCCCCAGCCCTTAATTTCCAGATGTGTTACAATACTTACTCTATGTGAAACCTCATCTGCCAGCCCTAGGGAGCTTTAATTCTCAGGCATTTACTTCAATAGATAAGTGGTTAAATAGTAACCAAGTGCGTAGTCCTTTCCAAGAGACAGTCAAAATGTTTGAAGGAGAATGCAAGGCGACTGAAAAGTATTTAAACTCAAAAGATTAGTGGAGCTGTCCAGGGACCAAAGTGACTTCTGTTGAGTGGAGGGGATAAAGATTGGCCTGCTGTTTTCCACAGATAGTTTACATTTAAACCATAAAGTAATTAAATGTTTTAATTTTGATCCCCATGGTGCCTCTCCTTTTCAGAGCTCAGCAGGGAGGATGAACTTAATTGGCATCATTTGGAAGGTTGGAGGGCCTAAGGTGGTAGCAAGCCTTTGTTTGTAGTTGAAAACTGACATTTTGTTTTAACATGTTGCTATACTTACCTCTTCCTTTCCTTTTCTAGTTTATTAAGCAGAAAGATTGTGCTTAACATACCTTTAAAATGCAGCCTAAAGTCTTCAAAAGTTAGGGTGAAAATGTGTCTATTACCTGAGAGGTTAACACTTCATATACCCAAATAGGTGCCAAAACTGAGCATGTTTTTGTTTCTGACCTGATTTTGTACTCAGAGAAGGTTATACATTATTTGTATTGTTTCACTTTACCCTAGGACATATTCATGTGTACATCCTATATGGTCTTGTCTTCTTGATTTTCTAGTTCACTAGCCCTTGAGTTAGGCTCATATACCTGCAATAATTGAACAACAGCATAGATTGTTTTTCAGTTGATAAAATAAAGATAGAGAAATGTAAAAGAAGATAATTTTTAAAAATAGACTTACTTATCACTGAGACATCATCCCAAAACAGTGCCTGATATTAATATGCTCCCTATATTTGAATACTCAGTAACTGAGTGACTCTGTGCATTTTAATTTCTTGTCATGTAATGCAGTATGCCACCTCTGATCCTGTCCTTGGTTCTATACCTTGAGGATATGATGATGTCCATGGAATGGGTTAGATTTAATGTTTAAACCAGAATATTTATATTTCAGCTACAACACCTGTTTTTCTATTTGTATTCTCATTAAAGGTGTGTAAGATCTAGATTTAAATATATGACTCATTTGTCTCAGATGCAAAATAAAGATCTTAAGTGTCTATCTATTTTACAGAATAGCCATATAAACCAAAAGAGAGAATGTATATTGTCTAGTTCAAACTCCGAAGATGCTATGCTATCCAAATGTGAGAGATTATTTTCATGCTAGATAAGAAGCACCTACATGTGCATTTCTGGTAACCAGGAAGAAATGTGTGACAGTTGATAAAAAAAAAATAAGTATTGAAATCTTTTTCTTTCATGTGGGACTGAATAGGAGAATAAACCTTTAAGCAGTATGTTGAAATGTTGACACATTGTTTGTTAACACAAAACTGTGTATACAATCAAATTGTTTATTGTTTTCTAAAAAATAAGATCAGGATGTATGCTAGTATTTAAAGCAAAGTGATGAATGTTTAATAAATTCAAGGTTTTACCACATTCGTTAATATTTCAACCAATCTTTCATTAGTTCACTGTCCTGCATAATTATTCTTGTATCATTTACTGATTTATAAAAAACTGTCCATTGCTTTGACCCAAGTGTGAATGAATATTAAACACTTAAACATAATAAAGATTTCTGCTAGTTTTCTTGTTTCAAGAGTAAACAATCTTTAGGAATATTTTTAAATGGGAAGTCAAAAAGTGATGGAAATATTAACAAGATAAAGTGAGTGAGAATTAAATGTACAATATATTATTTTATAAGTGCAAGAAGTAGGAGCGCAGGAAAATCTGAAAATTATTGCAATTAGCAATGTTCCAAGTCAAAGAGGCTTAAGGGAAAAATTGTGTGGAGGGGATATTGTCATATAACAAAACTAAAATGTCTAGGGATATTCAATGAAACCATGAGCCATACTGTGCAGGGCCACCAAGATGACAGTTCATGGTGGAGAGTTCTGATAAAACGTGGTTCACTGAAGAAGGGAATGGCAAACATTGGCAAGCATTCTTGCCCTGAGAACCCCATGAACAGTATGAAAAGGCAATAACATAGGAGATAACTGAAAGATGAGCCCCCAAGATCAGTATGTGTTGAATATGCTACTGGAGAAAAGCAGAGAAATAGCTCCAGAAAGAATGAAGAGGCTGAGCCAAAGCAGAAATGATGCCCAGCTGGGATGTGCCTGGTGGTGAAAGCAGAGTCCAGTGCTATAAGAACAACAGGGCTTCCCTTGTAGCTCAGTAGGTAAAGAATCTGCCTGCAACCAGCAGACCTGGGTTTGATTCCTAGGTTGGGAAGATCCCCTGGAGAAGAAAATGGGAACCCAGTTCAATATTCTTGCCTGGAGAATCCCATGGACAGAGGAGCCTGGCAGGCTACAGTCTATGGGGTTGCAAGAACTGGAAATGACTTAGCACCTAAACCATCATAAGAACAATACTGCGTAGGAACCTGCAATGTTAGGTATATGGAATAAGGTAAATTGGTTATGGTCAAAGAGGAGATAGCAAAGTGAACATCGACATTTTAGGAATCAATGAATCAAAATGGTTGGGAATGGGTGAATTTAATTCAGATGACTGTTATATGTACTACTGTGGGCAAGAACACTTAGAAGAAAAGGAGTATACCTCATAGTCAACAAAAAAGCATGAAATGCAGTACTTCGGTGCAATCTCCAAAATGACAGAATGATCTTGGTTCGATTCCAAGGCAAACCATTCAACATCACAGTAATGCTAGTCTATGCCCCAAACACTAATGCCAAGGAAGCTGAGGTTGAACAGTTCTATGAAGACCTACAGACCTTCTAGAATTAACACCAACGAAGATGTCCTTTTCATAATAGGGAACTGAAATGCAAAAGCAGGAAGCCAAGAAATACATGGAGTAACAGGCAAGTTTGGGTTTGGAGTACAAAATGAAACAGGGCAAAGGCTAACAGAGGTTTGCCAACAGAACACACTGGTCATGGCAAACGCTCTCTTTCAACAACATAAGAGACAGCTCCATAAGTGGACATCATCAAATTGATTATATTCTTTGAAGCCAAAGATAGAGAAGCTCTATACAGTCAGCAAAAACAAGACTGGGAGCTGACTGTGGCTCAGAGCATGAGCTCCTTACTGCAAAATTCAGACCTAAATTGAAGAAAGCAGGGAAAACCACTAGACCATTCAGGAATGACTTAAATCAAATTCTAGTCAATTATATAGTGGAGGTGACAAGTAGATTCAAGGGATTAGGTCTGATAGAGTGCCTGAAAAATTATGGATGGAAGTTCCTAACATTGTATAAGAGGTGGTGACCAAAACCATCCCTGAGAAAAAGAAATGCAGCAAGGCAAAATGGCTGTCTGAGGAGGCCTTACAAATAGCTGAGAAAAGAAGAGAAGTGAAAGGCAAAGGAGAAGGGGGAAGATATACCCATTTGAGTGCAGACTTCCAAAGAATAGCAAGGAGAGTTAAGAAAGCCTTCCTGAGTGATCAATGCAAAGAAATAGAGGAAAACAATAGAGTGGGAAAGAATAGAGATCTCTGAAAGAAAATTAGAGATACCAAGGGAACATTTGATGCAAAGATGGGCACAGTAAGGGACAGAAATTGTAAGGACATAACAGAGGCAGAAGATATTAAGAAGAGGTGGCAAGACTATACAGAAGAACTCTACAGAAAAGGTCTTAATGACCTGGATAACCATTATGGTGTGGTCACTGACCTAGAGCCAGATATCATGGAGGGTGAAGTCAAGTGGGCCTTGGGAAGCATTGCTATGAACAAAGGTAGAGTAAGTGATGGAATTCCAGCTGAGCTCTTTCAGATCCTACAAGTTGATGTTGTTAAAGTGCCACACTCAATATGCCAGCATATTTGGAATACTCAGCAGTGGTCTCAGGACTAGAAAATGTCAGTTTTAATTACAATCCCAAAGAAAGGCAATGGCAAAGAATGTTCAAACTACCACACAATTGCACTCATTTTACTTCACATGCTAGGAAGGTAATGCTCAAAATCTTTTAAGCTAGGCTTCATCAGTATGTGCACCAAGAACTTCCAGATGTACAAGCTGAATTTAGAAAAGGAAGAGGAACCAAATATCAAATTGCCAATGTCTGTTGGATCATAGAAAAAGCAAAATAATTCCAGAAAAATATCTACTTTGTTAACTACACTAAAGCCTTCGACTGTGTGAATTATAACAAACTGTAGAAAACTCTTAAAGAGATGGGAATACCAAGGCGACCTTACCTGCCTCTTGGAAACTTGTACTCAGGTTAAGAAGCAACAGTTAGAACCAGATATGAAAGAACAGACTAGTTCAAAGTTGGGAAAAGTGTACATCAAGGCTCTTTATTGTCACTCTGCTCATTTAATTTATATGCAGAGGACATCACACAAAATGCCGGGCTGGATGAAGCACAAGCTGTATTCAAGATTGCCAGGAGAAATATCAACAACCTCAGATATACAGATGATACCACCCTAATGGCAGAAAGCAAAGAGAAACTAAAGAGTCTCTCAGTGAAGGTGAAAGAGGAGAGTAAAATCGCTGGCTTAAAACCCAAATTCAAAAAACTAAGATCATGGCATCTGGTCCCATCACTTCGTGGCAAACAGATGGGGAAAAAAATGGAAAAAGAGGCAGGTTTTATTTTCTTGGGTTCCAAAATCACTGCAGATGGTGCCACAGCCACGAAATTAAAGATGCTTGCTCCTTGGAAGAAAGGTTATTACAAACCTTGACATCATATTCAAAAACAGAGACATCACTTTGCCAACAAAGTTCTGTATAGTCAAAACCATGGTTTTTCCAGCAGTCATGTACAGATGTGAGAGCTGGACCTTAACGAAGGCTGAATGTGGAAGAACTGATGCTTTCAACATGTGGTTCTGAAGAAGACTCTTGGGAGTCTCTTACAGCAAGGAGATCAAACCAGTCTATCCTAGAGGATATCAACCCTGAATATTCATTGGAAGAATTGTTGCTGAAGCTGAAGCTCCAATACTTTGGCCAATAGATGTGAAGAACTGACTCATTGGAAAAGACCCTGATGCTTGAAAAGATTGAGGGCTGCAGGAAAAGGGGATAACAGAGGATGAGATGGTTGGATGGCATCACCAACTCAATGAACATGTGTTTGAGCAAAGTCTTGGAGACAGTGAAAAACAGAGAAGCCTGGAGTGCTGCAGTCCATGGGATTGCAGAGTCTGACATGACTGAGCAATTGAACAACTAAACTTCTAGATAAAGCATAGTACAGCTGACTCCAGAGGCTCAGACAATATTGATAGATTTTTCCCTCTCCATATCTTGGCCCTGCTTTAATTTGTGTTCACTTTATTCTCAGGGAGGAAATCGTTTTGTTTCCATCATAGCCACTGGCAGACCAAGGCTTGCTTCCAAAATCTAGCATACTTAGCCAGTTTGCTTTTCTACCCATAGTTCAGGAAAAAGCTTCACGGTCAATACACATTAGCTGTGATTGATCAAGCCTGGTGGTTGACATGTCTGCTTCTGAATCAATCACTGTGGGCAGTGCAGGGTGGGAATCTCATGGGCAAGTTTTGAATGATGTGCCTGGTTCCAAAAAGGGAGAGCAGAGTCAGGATCACCGAACCTACCTGATCAGAGAGTCAAGAAAATGAGCAGCTACACAAAGAGAGGTAATCAATGCCAGGGAGGCAAAATCAATAGGTGTCCTCTGCAGACAGTAGCACAGCAGTGAGAAAACATTCAGAGAATGTAGTGAAGGGTTTGAGAGAAGGGAGTTGTGAAAGCAAGGACTGAAGCACAGCAGGAAAGCATTGCTATTGTCAGGAGGACAACGAATCCTCCATAAAATTAATGATCTTGGATATTGGATCACTGTAGAGTGGATATCGTCAATTACTTGAAAAATACTCAGAGCAGAGATGACAAAAGAGCAACTGAAACATCGACATAGCTGAAATCTGAGTGTGTCATTTCTTGGGAAGTACATTTTAAGACTTCTGTTTGAGGAACTTCCAGGTCAAAACTAATCTCTTATAGTACTGTTTGTGAGTTGGAGAAGGAAATGGCAACCCACTCCAGTACTCTTGCCTGGAAAATTCCATGGACTGAGAGGCTCCTCAGAGCCTGGTAGGCTACTACAGTCCATGGGGCTGCAAAGAGTCAGATACGACTGAGCGACTTCACTTTACTCACTGTTTGTGAGTAGAGACATAGTCACGTCATCCCAAACCATGAGTGGCGTTAAGGAAGCTAGAAGTAAATATGACAAGGTGTGTAGTGACATATTTGAAAGAACGGGTTCTGGAGTCAAGCTGTCTTGGCTTAGCTCTTCTCTTCGCTGTCTGTAGGACTTTGGGAAAGTTACTTAAGGTAATCATTCCTTAGTTTACACATTTAAGATATGTATGTAATATTAAAATCTACTTACCAGGATATGTCCAGAACTATGAAAGGTCTGAAAATTTGACGCACTTACAAGCTGACAAATTATCCTGCCAGAGCTTTATGAATGCTGACATAAAACAAGAATCTCCCAAGTCAGAGACAAAGAGCGTGATGATTCCTGACACATGCCATTTCTTCTTTCCATCAGAGCCCTGCAAAGTGACATGGAGGGGCCTAGGTGGATGCTACACATACCGTGGGTTTCTATCATGGCTAAGGACCACTGTGCATTAGCAACTTGAGATTTGTGCAATCTGCTGCAAGCAAACCTCTCTGATCTTTGTCTTGGAGGAAGATATGATCTTTATAGTACTGGAGAAAAAACAAACAATTGTTTTATTGGGAGGGAGACACCATACCTACTCAGTTCAGTTCACTTCAGTTACTCAGTCATGTCAGACTCTTTGCAATCCCATAGACTGCAACACGCCAGGCTTCCCTGTCTATCATCAACTCCCAAGCTTGCTCAAACTCATGTCCATGGAGTTTGTGATGCCATCCAACCATCTCATTCTCTGTCGTCCCCTTCTCTTCCTGCCATCAATATTTTCAAGCATCAGGGTCTTTTCCAATGAGTCAGCTCTTTGCATCAGGTGGCAAAAGTATTGCAGCTTCAATTTCAGCATCAGTCCTTCCAATGAATATTCAGAACAGATTTCCTTTAGGATTGACTAGTTTGGTCTCTTTGCAGTCCAAGGGACTCTTAAGAGTCTTCTCTAATACCGCAGTTCAAAAGCATTAAATTTTCAGTGCTTTTTCTTTCTAGCCGAACTCTCACAACCATACATGACTACTGGAAAAGCCATAGCTTTTACTAGATGGACCTTTGTCAGCAAAGTAATGTGTCTGTTTTTTAATATACTGTCTAGGTTTGTCATAGCTTTTCTTCCAAAGAGCAAGCATCTTTAATTTGCAGAGTACTAGAGGAACACAATAGAATTGGAAAGACTAGAGATCTTTTCAAGAAAATTAGAGATATAAAGGGAACATTTCATGCAAAGATAGGCTCGATAAAGGACAGAAATGGTATGGACCTAACAAAAGCAGAAGATAAAAGAAGAGGTGCAAGAATACACAGAAGAACCATACAGAAAATATCTTAATAACCCAGATAATACAATGTCTGATCACTCCCCTAGAGTCAGACATCCTGAAAAGTGAAGGTAAGTGGGCCTTAGGAAGCATCACTATGAACAAAGCAAGTGGAGGTGATGGAATTCCAGTTGAGCTATTTCAAATCCTAAAAGACGATGTTGTGAAAGTGCTGCACTCAATATGCCAGCAAATTTGAAAAACTCAGCAGTGGCCACAAGACTGGAAAAAGTCAGCTTTCATTCCAATCCCAAAGAAAGGCAATGCCAAAGAATGCTCAAACTACCACACAATTGCACTCATCTCACATGCTAGCAAATTAATGCTCAAAGTTTTCCAAGCAAGGCTTCAACAGTACAACTGAGAACTTCCAGATGTTCAAGCTGGATTTATAAAAGACAAGGACCCAGAGATCAAATTGCCAGCATCTGTTGGATCATAGAAAAAGCAAGAGAATTCCAGAAAAACATCTACTTCTGCTTCATTGACTACACCAAACCTTTGACTGTGTGCATTACGACAACCTGGGAAAAATCTTAAAGAGATGGGAATAGCAGACCACCTTACCTGCATCCTGAGAATTATGTATGCAGGCCAGGAAGCAACAGTTAGAACTGGACATGGAACAACAGACTGGTTTCAAATAGGAAAAGGAGTATGTCAAGGCTGTATGTTGTTTCCCTGCTTATTTATCTTACATGCCGTGTACATCATGAGAAATGCTGGAATGGATGAAGCACAAGCTAGAACCAAGATTGCCAGGAGAAATATCAATAATATCAGATATTCAGGTAACACCACCTTTATGGCAGAAAGCAAAGAGAAACTAAAGAGCCTTGTGATGAAAGTGAAAGAAGAGAGTAAATAAGCTGGCTTAAAACTCAGCATTCAAAAAATGAAGATCATGGCATCTGGTCCCATCACTTCACGGCAAATAGTTAGAGAAACAATGGAAACAATGATGGACTTTATTTTCTTGGGCTCCAAAGTCACTGCAGATAGTGACTGCAGCCATGAAATTAAAAGACAGTATCTATATTCCAAACTTTTCCCTACACAACACTTTTGAGAATATAAACAAGGGCAAAGGGCAACTATTATCTGTAGAAGCAAGAAGCAAAGAAATAGGTGAGACCCATAAAGAATCCTCTCCCAAGAGTTAATAGATGTATTATTAATACATTAAATCCATTTAAAAGCTATTATTGTATTATATATTTTATTCCATCTTTTTAGCTCTCAGATATATGATTTATGATCATATCTGATTAGTCTAATTCTTGTAACAAGATAAGCAACAATTGTATAGAAGGTCCCAAATATCCAGACACAGAATTGTGTCTCACAGTAAGTGCCTAGACAATCATCATTTTATTTATTTATTTGACCTGTTCTTAATATGCCTCAACTAAATCTTGGGAATATTCCAGTTTTCATTTTATCCCCATGCTGACTGACTGCACTTTTAAGTAAGATTTTGTTATTAACAAAATAGTTTCATTTCCTCAATAGTTATGGAAGAAATATTGTGCATTATAAAATAGTAATGATAGCCACAACACTAATCCAGAAAACAATAAAAGCCCACATTATCTCTGCTTAATACTTTTTGTTAATGTTTTTCTCTTAACATCATGGGGAATTGCTTTACACAGTTAAAGGACAAATTTATAGACAGAAAAATTGAGAAATGTAACCAACAAGAGAAAACTAAAAATTATCTTGGGAAGAAGTGAAGTTGTAAATTTGAAGATGAAAAATCAGAAAAAAAAAGTCAGTGATAAGATAAAGGAGGATATACACCTGAAGTAAAATAGCTTTCATTAGTTAACTATAAATTATGATTTATTAGGTTTTTGTTTTTTTCACTAGTAAAACAGTTTTCAAAATCCAATATGTGTAGTCATAGAAAATAGAAAATACCTGGAAAGAAGAGTGTATACCACAGTGTAAAGTGGTTAAAAGTGCAAGTAAACTCCAACAACCCATCAACAAACTCACCAAGGGATAATCCGCTAGCTGCCAGTGAAATGGTTTGAATTTTCTGCCAGAAGACCAGATGCTGCTCAAGACAAAATTAAAATTAAATAAAATACTGTGAAAGAATCTGTGGCCTATAGTATTTACTTTTATGGGTAGAATAATGTGAAATCCATAGTGAGAAATCGAAACCTGTTTGTAAAAGAAGAAAGTTCATCTCCCAAATTTGTTTAAAGATAATTAAGATTATATATATTTATGTGTATGTAAAATCTATTGCCAAATAACAATACCTCATAATTGTACAGTTCTTTATTGTTTTCACTAGAATTTTAAATTGAATAATCTAAAACAAGTTATCTCTATCAATACCATTATTTTGCTTTCATTTCTAAAAAGTGAGAGTCAGAAAAGGTAAGTAATACATGACCCCTAACTCTAACTTTCCTAGAGCCAAACTGTGCCAGGAGCCAGCGTGAGGAACTCCGCCCGTGGCAAAGGTCATGAGGAAGGAGGCTTTGGCATATGCAAAGGCGGGATCAAGCCTCAGGAAAACCCCCTGTTCCCGAGCATCTACCCCCCAAACCAGAGTCTGCCTCCTTTACTATTTCATGCTCTCACCTACACCTCTGACTTTACGGGGGACTGTCCCCCACCACCTCTCTTGGAGAAGGAGTTAACTTGCAGCTCCAGTCAATAAAAATTCCTGGGCATGACAAGAGTATTTCAACTTACAAACTCCTCTGAAGGTTACCTAGCCTGCCTAAACAGGTTCGTCCGGCCACATGTGATTATTTATAGCCTCCCAACCCTGAGAGGCACAAGATGTTTTAAACTTTCTAAAAGGCAGATTCTTTTAGGAAGTTAGAAATTATTAGTATAGTGGGTTGACTAGGAATTATATTGGTGAAGGCTTTTTCATTTATTGGGCCATTGTTTGCTGCTAACTCTCCATATTCCCTGCCCTTATAATGAATATAACTAGGATAGAGGAGGCAATGGCACCCCACTCCAGTACTCTTGCCTGGGAAACCCCATGGGTGGAGGAGCCTGGTAGGCTGCAGTCCATGGGGTCATGAAGAGTCAGACTGAGCGACTTCAATTTGACTTTTCACTTTCATGCATTGGAGAAGGAAATGGCAACCCACTTCAGTGTTCTTGCCTGGAGAATCCCAGGGACAGGGGAGCCTGGTGGGTTATGGTCTATGGGGTCGCACAGAGTCGGACACAACTGAAGTGACTTAGCAGTAGCAGCAGCATATAGGAGAAATAAGCATTAACCTTTAAGTTTAATCATGTTAACCTTAGGCTAAGTAAATTCCTTTCTTAATTGTAACCCACTACACCCTCACCCTATAGGAATACAACTTTATCTGGTACCTTCAGAGGGTGGTGCCTGGTTTAAGAAAAATCACCCCTGGAAAATAAGTTTCTGGTTGACTGACTGTTATCAGAAAAGAAAGGATCATAAAATGTTAGCAGGCCCCCTGGCCAGAAGATGATGTAAAACCCCTAAGACCTTTTTTGTATACATTATGAAGCACCTGATTTTGATAAAGGTCAGGACTGCTGACCACCACGTGACTTTAAAATTTCCATTTGTCTCTATGCGTAACAAAAGGTATTTAAGCAAACCTGAAAATAAAGAAAACGGATCAGTTTCTGGAAAGACTGATTCTCCCATATAGTTCTTTCTTGTTTTCCGTTTTTCTGGCTGAATTCCTATCTGGAGCACGGGTACTCGCCAAGCCTACTAATTTTGCCCTGGATTCTAAGACCTACATGAGAGGGAGCCCAAGGCGGGGCACCCTCCGCTATTCAAGTGGGCGCCGGTGGCCTACATAGGTGGTGCAAACTCCTTGTCTTGGAGTGTTATTGGTATTCCAAGTACACCAAGTTATTCAGCCTCTTTTTCTCCAATAATTTTCCTACTACACTATTCTTTTCTAATCTCTCTTTATATTTCTAATTAAATAGCTTTTTCCTAGAACGCCAATTCCATCTCCCCTTCGAATTACCCTGGATCCACTGGGGCTGGACCCCAACAAGACTGAAAGTTAGAAGATTCCAATTTACCTTGAAGATTAAGGGATATGATCTCCACTGGAAGCTTTCTTTAACTCTGTTCAAAATTTGGTAAAAGGAAAAATTTTGTTAGAAAATGGCTCTTTCTTGACTCAACTCTTATATCCTAGCCAATGCATTACTTATGTATTTAAAAGATCTTGCTGACCACTTTTATGTCATGAGTATGAGAGAATATGATTTATTTTAAAGAGCAATATTTTCATATTTTGGTAATAATTCCATGATACCATTTTACCATGGCTATATAGATTAAAACAGCAATAAGAAAATTGTTAATCATAATCAAGTGTATGAATTTCCTAAATATTTGGGAAAAGGTATTTACAATTTGTTTTAATCCTTTTAAATAATTTAAAACAATCCACAATGACTGAACTTACATTTATATTTTGGAGGGAGATAGAGACAAATGAAAGTTGGATTGGAGAGTGTTTCAGTTCAGTTCAGTGACTCAATCATGTCTGACTCTTTGCGACCCCATGGACTTCAGCATGCCAAGCCTCCCTGTCCATCACCAACTCCTGGCATTCACTCAAACTCATGTCCATTGAGTCGGTGATGCCATCTAACAATCTCATCCTCTGTCGTCCCTTTCTCCTCCTACCTTCAATCTTTCCCAGCATCAGGGTCTTTTCCAATGAGTCAGCTCTTTGCATCAGGTGGCTAAAGTATTGGAGCTTCAGCTTCAATATCAGTTCTTCCAATGAACACCCAGGATTGATCTCCTTTAGGATGGACAGGTTGGATCTCAAGAGTTTCCTCAGGGACTCTCAAGAGTCTTCTCCAACACCACAGTTCAAAAGCATCAGTTCTTTGATGCTCAGCTTTCTTTATAGTCCAACTCTCACATCCATACACGACTACTGGAAAAACCATAGCCTTGACTAGATGGACCTTTGTTGGCAAAGTAATGTCTCTGCTTTTTAATATGCTGTTTAGGTTGATCATAGCTTTTCTTCTAAGGAGTAAGTTTCTTTTAATTTCATGGTTGCAGTCACCATCTACAGTGATTTTGAAGCCCAAGAAAATAAAGCCTGCCACTGTTTCCACTGTTTCTCCATCTATTTGCCATGAAGTGATGGGACCAGATGCCATGATCTTTGTTTTCTGAATGTTGAGCTTTAAAATACCAAAAAAAGTGGCAATCTCTCTCCAAGCAAATTTTAAAACATGTTAGGTATTTGGTGGTTGAATCTTCCCAATTCAACTTCCTTGTCCAAGAAATCAGATGAAGAAAGTAGATTAATTTTAGAAGCCAGTTTCATGGTGGCAAACAGAAGTCAAAAGTCCCAGAGCAGATTGAACAGAAGCAGATTTGGAGAATGGCTATGGTTACAGGTGTGAAGCCCTCAGAGTGAGACTCCAGGAGGAGTGGACCAATCTGTGTGCAGACTCCTGATGACCGCCTAGGAATGCCCAGTTGGACCACATTTGTTGAATCAGTTGCTGAGGATATTATCCAGATATCACAGATGAGGCAAAACCTGAATCAATCCCCTTTTTTCACAAAATAAAGAATGCATCTTCAATCATTCCCCAAAGAATCTAGAAAATATAACCGTAAACTCAATGTGTCTGTGAGCTCAGTTGTGCCCAACTTTTTGTGACCCCCTAGACTGTAGCCCACCAGGCTCCTCTGTCCATGGAATTTTCCAGGCAAGAACAACTGGAGTCAACATAAGGGTAAGATAATTTGGTGTCCATGTACTTAGCAATAATGTGGAGATTGAAAATTCATTTCAAGTTGCTGCCCCAAATTTTCATCAGATAAACAAGTAATCATGTTCGGGTGTAATTCTTCCTTACATCTGTCTGTCCACCATGTGGATCACATGCTTTTGTATTGCTTTGAATAATCATATTTGTTTATTCATTCACCCATCTATCCATTAAGTAATACAGGAGACAATTACAAAATGCAAATTAAATGTTATTGTGGGCTCGCTCATTGATGATTGAAGTAGAAGTCCTCTGCTCATGGAGAATACAGTTGGTAAACATAATGATTAGTCCTCCTTATAAGGTGTTCTTTTCACTCCATTTCCTCTTTTCTCTTCTCAATCTCTTAAAAATTGTCCTCTCTGCTCTGGCATAAGATCTGTGCTCACGCAACAACAGTTGGTAACTGCTTGATGTCTAAACTTATCTTGGGGATAATCTAGTTGTATTTTAACTAGAACCGTATAGAGATGATTATTTAACCAGAGATTTGAGATATAGTAATATCCTGGTGCTTTCTAAGGCCCACTTGACTTCACATTCCAGGATGTCTGGCTCTAGGTGAGTGATCACACCATCATGAGTATCTTGGTCATGAAGATCTTTTTTGTACAGTTCTTTTGTGCATTCTTGCCACCTCTTCTTAATATCTTCTGCTTCTGTTAGGTCCATACCATTTTTGTCCTTTATTGAGCCCATCTTTGCATGAAATGTTCCCTTGGTAGCTCTAATTTTCTTGAAGAGATCTCTGGTCTTCCCCATTCTGTTGGTTTCCTCTATTTCTTTGCATTGATTGCTGAGGAAGGCTTTCTTATCTCTTCCTGCTCTTCTTTGGAACTCTGCATTCAGATGCATATATATTTCCTTTTCTCCTTTGCTTTTCACTTTTCTTGCTTTCAAAGCTATTTGTAAGGCCTCCCCAGACAGCCATTTTGCTTTTTTGCATTTCTTTTCCATGGGGATGGTCTTGATCCCTGTCTCTTGTACAATGTCATGAACCTCCATCCATAGTTCATCAGGCACTCTGTCTATCAGATCTAGGTCCTTAAATCTATTTCTCACTTCTACTGTATAATCATAAGGGATTTGATTTAGGTCATACCTGAATGGTCGAGTGGTTTTACCTACTTCCTTCAATTTAAGTCTGAATTTGGCAATAAGAAGTTCATGATCTGAGAAACAGTCAGCTCCTGGTCTTGTTTTTGCTGACTGTCTAGAGTCTCTCCATCTTTGGCTGCAAAGAATATAATCAATCTGATTTCGGTGTTGACCATCTGGTGATGTCCATCTGTAGAGTCTTCTCTTGTGTTGTTGGAAGAGGGTGTTTGCTATAACCATTGTGTTCTCTTGGCAAAACTCTATTAGCCTTTGCCCTGCTTCATTCCATATTCCAAGGCCAAATTTGCCTGTTACTCCAGGTGTTTCTTGACTTCCTACTTTTCTATCCCACTCTCCTGTAATAAAAAGGACATCTTTTTTGGGTGTTAGTTCTAAAAGGTCTTGTAGGTCTTCATAGAACCATTTAACTTCAGCTTCTTCAGTTACTGGTTGGGGCATAGACTTGGATTACCGTGATATTAAATGGTTTGCCTTGGAAACGAACAGAGATCATTCTGTCATTTTTAAGACTGCATTCAAGTACTGCATTTTGGATTCTTTTATTGACCATGATGGCTACTCCATGTCTTCTGAGGGATTCCTGCCCACTGTAGTAGATGTAATGGTCATCTGAGTTAAATTCACCAGTCCATTTCAGTTCGCTGATTCCTAGAATGTCGACATTCACTTTTGCCATCTCCTCTTTGACCACTTCCAATTTGCCTTGATTCATGGACCTGACATTCCAGGTTCCTATGCAATATTGCTCTTTACAGCATCGGACCTTGCTTCTATCACCAGTCACATGCACAACTGGGTATTGTTTTTGCTTTGGCTCCATCCCTTCATTCTTTCTGAAATTATTTCTCCACTGATCTCCAGTAGCATATTGGGCAACTACCGACCTGGGGAGTTCCTCTTTCAGTATCCTATCATTTTGCCCTTTCATACTGTTCATGGGGTTCTCAAGGCAAGAATGTTGAAGTGGTTTGCCATTCCCTTCTCCAGTGGACCGCATTCTGTCCGACTCCCCACCATGACCCACCTGTCTTGGGTGGCCCCATGGGCATGGCTTAATTTCACTGAGTTAGGCAAGGCTGTGGTCCATGTGATTATATTGACTAGCTTTCTGTGATTATGGTTTCAGTGTGTCTGCCCTCTGATGCCCTCTCGCAACATCTACTGTCTTACTTGGGTTTCTCTTACCTTGGACGTGGGTATCTCTGCATGATTGCTCCTGCAAAGCACTGCCACTGCTCCTTACCTTGGACAAGGGGTATCTCCTCACCCTTCATCACTATGAACAAAGCTAGTGGAGGTGATGGCATTCCAATTGAGCTATTTTGAGTCCTGAAAGATGATGCTGTGAAAGTGCTGCACTCAATATGCCAGCAAATTTGGAAACTCAGCAGTGGTACAGGATTGGAAAAGGTCAGTTTTCATTCCAATCCCAAAGAAAGGCAATGCCAAAGAATGCTCAATCTACTGCACAATTGCACTCATCTTACACACTAGTAAAGTAATGCTTAAAATTCTCCAAGCCAGGCTTCAGCAATACATGAACCATGAACTCCCAGATGTTAAAGCTGGCTTAGGAAAGGCAGAGGAACCAGAGATTAAATTGCCAACATCCACTGGATCATGGAAAAAGCAAAAGAGTTCCAGAAAAACATCTATTTCTGCTTTATTGACTGTGCCAAAGCCTTTGACTGTGTGGATCACAATACACTGTGGAAAATTCTAAAAGAGATGGGAATACCAGGACACCTGACCTGCCTCTTGAGAAACCTATATGCAGGTCAGGAAGCAACAGTTAGAACTGGACATGGAACAACAGACTGGTTCCAAACAGGAAAAAGAGTACGTCAAGACTGTATATTGTCACCCTGCTTATTTAACTTATATGCAGAGTACATCATGAGAAGTGCTGGGCTGGAAGAAGCACAAACTGGAATCAAGATTGCTGGGAGAAATATTAATAACCTCAGATATGCAGATGACACCACCCTTATGGCAGAAAGTGAAAAGGAACTAAAAAGCCTCTTGATGAAAGTGAAAGAGGAGAGTGAAAAAGTTGACTTAAAGCTCAACATTTACAAAACGAAGATGACATCCGGTCCCATCACTTCATGGGAAATAGATGGGGAAACAGTGGAAACAGTGTCAGACTTTATTTTGGGGGCTTCAAAACCACTGCAGATGGTGATTGCAGTCATGAAATTAAAAGATGCTTACTCCTTGGAAAAAAAGTTATGACCAACCTAGATAGCATATTCAAAAGCAGAGACATTACTTTGCCAACAAAGGTCCATCTAGTCAAGGCTATGGTTTTCCAGGATCATGTATGGATGTGAGAGTTGGACTGTGAAAAAAGTTGAGCACAGAAGAAATGATGCTTTTGAACTGTGGTGTTGGAGAAGACTCTTGAGAGTCTGTTGGACTGCAAGGAGATCCAACCAGTCTATCCTAAAGGAGATTAGCCCTGGGATTTCTTTGGAAGGAATGATGCTGAATTGAAACTCCAGTACTTTGGCCACCTCATGAGAAGAATTGACTCATTAGGAAAAACTCTGATGCAAGGGGACGACAGGAAAGATGGCTTGATGGCATCACCAACTCAATGGATGTGAGTTTGAGTGAACTCTGGGAGTTAGTGATGGACAGGGAGGCCTGGTGTGCTACAATTTATGGGGTCGCAAAGAGTCAGACACGACTGAGTGACTGAAATGAACTGAACTGAGTATCCTGGTGCAGGATAGTTGTGTCTCCTGTAAACCAGGTTGCTAGATGCTTGCTTTCCCTTCTTGACTCTTGACCCTACCTAATTGAGGCTTAAATTTCATATTGCTGTGCATACTTTGTAGAACTGTACCTGGCAATGTTTGTTACAGCAAACTGAACTGAAATCAAGTGCTAAAATGACTACCTACTTAGTATAGGTTCTATCCAAACCATAAACCATTTAGAAATATATTGAGAATTAGAATTTTATTTTCTGGTTGGGTACTTTGTAAGCAAAATCTTAGACTATGAATTATGGCTTACATATATATAACAACCAGTATTTATTTTGGTTTGATTTCCTGAATTGTTTTGTCTTCTATGATAGATAATTTTGACTCTAGAATTCTATTTTGTAGAATACCATTCTCTCAGACAAAATGAACACACACACTAAAAAAAATACAATTTTTAAATTATCTGATTGCAGTAAGTTATCATTTCTCTTCATCAACAATTCTTTGTCAAAATTTACTTCTATGCAAAAGTCAAAATGCATCTATATACATATTAGAGGCACTCTAAAAAAAGTTCCCAGGATGGCTACCATTAGCCAAAAGCATCTTGTATAAAAACTTACTTTTATTTTGTACATCTTTTGTTTTTATGACCTCATTGTTGCTCCCCATCTTCCTATATGTTACCTGAAATCTATCAGTGAAATAATGCCATGAAAACAAGAGTACAAAATATCTCTTGTAGAAACTGGAACTTCAGGTGGAAAATGGTTGGCAGACAAAAAAAAAAAAAGCCCTAATTCCACTTGCCTATCCAAGACTTTCATAAATTTCAAAATTAGTTTTCACAAGAAAATTGAAATAATTGCCCTACAGTTTAATCAGTGGGGCTAAAGCAAAAGAGATTCATTCACTTACTTATTTGTTAAACATTTTTTAACATTTTTTTTTTCAGGACTATTATTGTAGGTGCAGGGGATATGATAGCAGACAAACAAAAAATAGTGCTTGCATTCATAGCACATATATTTTGGAAGAGGAGAGGTTAACTAAACAATTAATAAAAAATCCATCTTTTCACAGTGGTGTGAAATTCTGAGAAGTGCCTATAACAGGAGAACTTGAGATATTGAGCTTAAATGACAAATATGAATGAATCACACAGAAAAGTTACTCTACTTTCTCTTTAGAAACATCACAGTCACAGCAGATTTACAAATGTTTCCACTAATAGCCCCTTATGCAAAGGAACATTAATTTACATTGCAGGGACCTGGGAACACAGCCAAAAGCTTTTCTCCAAAAGGAAGTTCTCAGTGCCTTAACCTACTTTAGACTAGGGCAACCTCACCTTTCAGTTTGACCTGGGTGATCCTAGTTTAGGATTATTGTCCTGGCTTAAATTTTCAATAGTTCATCAGTTTACCTTCAAAAGTGTTCTTGTTAGGACAATAAATTATACTGTCAACACTTTTTTACATTCATATTTTATCCTAAATATCCATAGAAACTTTTCATTGTATGCTAAAATTAGCCTGTGTTATCTTATATACTAGTGGGCAATGAGAAAGATAATGCTCAAGGGGAAATTACTGGTCTTGGACAAAGATATTTGAATAAAACAATTTCAATAGACTAAGTACATAATTTAAAACTGGTTTAAATAATGACGAATCGTATAGTCTCTTCCTTGATGGCTCCAAGAGAGAAAAAATAGACAAAAACAATTGGCCATAATTACAAGAATTCTAGAAATGGAAAACAGAGAAGATGAGGTAACTACACAGATATCCATGACAAGGCAATGTGAGTTACTGTTGTCACTAATTTTTTTAATATAAATTTATTTATTTTAATTGGAGGCTAATTACTTTACAATATTGTATTGATTTTGCCATACATCAACATGAATTCGCCACAGGTATACAAGTGTTCCCCATCCTGAGCCCCCCTCCCTCCTAAGAATATCATCTTTGTGTATTTCTCTTAACTTCTTCCTCATTTCATGGGCTTGTCTTGGTGGCTCAGTGGTTAAAAAAGAAAAAAATCTGCCTGCGAGTAGGAGACTGATTTGGGAAGTTCCTCTGGAGAAGGGAATGGCAACCCACTCAAGTGTTCTTGCCTCAGGAATCCCATGGACAGAGGAATCTGGTGGGCTACAACCAACATGGTTGCAGAGTCAGACACAACTTAGTGGCTGAACAACATCAACAACAAACTTTTCACAGTCATTGATTTCTTCTCTTGTTTATTCATTCAGCAAACGTATTGAGTGCCCACTCTATACGTCAGTTCCTATTCTGTTGAAGCTGTTGAGGATGTGATGGGGAATAACACAGAAAAAATTCTGTCTCCATAGAGCTTGTTAGTATGTAAATATTTTTTTAAATTTAAGAGTAAATTATAAAAATAGCTAAAATGAACTGGTAGTGCACCATGTACGTGAAGACAGAACCAACATAAAGAAAACGGTAGGGTCAAGCCAGGGAAAAAGAGGTCAAATTGGCAGTACAGAAGACTTCCTGTGATAAAGTTTTCAACTTGCCTCTGGGTTTCCCAAAGCCAAAAGGAAAAAGAGTTTCCATTAGTAATCAGATTGTTTTCTGTTGGTGGGAAAAAACCCTCAGAAGATCCTTGGATCTTCTAGCAACAATTTCCAAACACACACACAACTGAAATAAAAACACTAACAAAAACTGTTTCGTGGCTCCAAAGCTCAGGTTCACAGAGCTACTACCCTTGAGAGTAACCCAGAAGACTTGGTAAAACATAAATTATCAGGTACACCCCTAGTATAATGCTTCAGGTAGCTCTGAAATATACTCTGATATGGGAAGCCATGAGATACTGGGCACCATCTTTTTCAATTAAAAAATATGGAGCAGGTTTCATATGAATGCAGAAATTATTTTTAACAAATTAGGAAAAGTAAACATATAATAAATATATGACTGTAGCCTACCAGGCTCCTCCATCCATGGGATTCTCCAGGCAAGAGTACTGGAGTGGGTTGCCATTTCCTTCTCCAATATAATTATGTATAACATAGAAAATGGCCACCCACTCTAATATTCTTGCCTGGGAAATCCCATGGACTGAGGAGCCTGGCAAGCTACATAGTCCATGGGGTCACAAAGAGTTGGACACTACTGAAGCAGCCAAGCATGAATGCCTATATATTAGAAAATTATTACATATGATTACCCTAAATTCTGATACCAAAACATGACAAGAAAAGCCCTAAGTTGGACAATTGGAGATTTGTTACTATAAGAATGCAGATTTTAAAGTTAAACCAAATACTACAGACTTAAATATTCTAATAATTCATGAAAAACATGCAAAGTGTATTTCTGGAATGTAATAATGATAATAAAAATAATTATTAATATATTTAATTATATTGGTAGGGCAAATAGAATTATCATATTTTTCATTATTAAAGAATTGATATACTGCAAACTACCTCCAGATTAAAGAAAACCAAACATCCTGCAACATACTCACATATATTTCCTTCGTTAACAACCCCCTAAAGTAGAAGGTCTGCTATATGAACACAAGAATTTAAAGAAGTTATACAAATTATCATCTTTTCTTCACAAATGGCATCAGGAATTGAGTGCTTAAGTGTATCAGTCACAAGGAAAATGATTTATGTTCATAATTTAATTTTAAAATTGAATGTAAAACATTTAGAGTCCATGTTTTGCTATTTCCAATTTCTTTTTTTTTTTTACTTTACAATATTGTATTGGTTTTGCCATACATCAACATGAATCCGCCACGGCTGTACACGTGTTCCCCATCCTGAAGCCCCCTCCCTCCTCCCTCCCCATACCATCCCTCTGGGTCATCCCAGTGCACCAGCCCCAAGCATCCTGTATCCTGCATTGAACCTAGACTGGCGATTCGTTTCTTACATGGTATTATACATGTTTCAATGCCATTCTCCCAAATCATCCCACCCTCTCCCTCTCCCACAGAGTCCAAAACACTGTTCTATACATCTATCTCAAAATTAGAATGGTAAAGACAAAATTTAAACTTAGTCTTCAAAGCAATAATTCATTAACAGTTTACTATATTGAGTTAAATCTGTAAGAAATTGAAATTAGATAGTGAAGATGAATATTTATGAAATAATACTAAAACAGAATATTCCTTTAAAATATGATAGTGAAAAGATTTCTGCTAAAGAATAATATTCAAAGTAAAATAAACAACTCCTTAAAGAGCAAATAAAACAAACTGAGGAAAATATTGTGTTTACTTCTTAAAGTCATTACCTTTAACCTTTAAACATTCTCAAATATTAATATATGAATTCCATATTCCATTAGAAACATTTTAACAATTAGGAAATAAACTGGGCAATACAGTTGCAGACATATTTAGCATCACTGGAAGCTTAAAATATGCAAATTAAAAAAATTTATTATTTTTGCCTATAAAATACTCTATGGAAGAATGAAGTGAAACAATGAAATATTTCTCTAATATGTCACTCATAAAAATATATATTTGTTGTCTTTTTGGAAGTAAGTTAGGTAATACATATCAAATATCTAAAACAATTTCTTCATTGTTTACCTAGTGATTCCACTTTAACTTATCTGTCCTAGTGAAATAATCTGAAATGTACTCAGACTGTATATAAGTACAATGATTCCAGTGCCATTTATGATAATGTAAAAATGAAAATAATCTAAGTGCCCCTCAAAATACAGAAAGTTAAAATGTTTGCAAAGAAGAAATAAAGAGCCTCTTGATGAAACTGAAAGAGAAGAGCGAAAAAGTTGGCTTAAAACTCAACATTCAGAAAAATAAGACCATGGCATCTGGTCCCATCACTTCATGGCAAATAGATGGGGAAAAGATGTAAACAATGACAGACTTTATTTTTTTGGGCTCTAAGATCACTGCAGATGGTGACTGCAGCCATGAAATTAAAAGACGCTTACTCCTAGGAAGGAAAGTTATGGCCAATCTAGACAGCATATTAAAAAGCAGAGACATTACCTTGCCGACAAAGTCCATTTAGTCAAAGCTATGGTTTTTCCAGTAGCCATGTATGAATGTGAGAGTTGGACCATAAAAAAAGCTGAGATTTCTTGATGATTTTGAACTATGGTGTTGGAGAAAATTCTTAAGAGTTCACCGAACTTAAAGGAGATCAAACGTGTCAATCCTAAAGGAAATCAGTCCTGAATATTCATTGGAAGGACTGATGCTGAAGCTGATGTCCAACACTTTGGCCACCTGATGCAAAGAATTGTCTCATTGGAAAAGACCCTGATGCCGGGAAAGATTGAGGGCAGGAGGAGGAGGGGACGACAGAGGATGAGATGGTTGGATGACATCACAGTATGACTCGATGGACATACTGTGCTGTTCTTAGTCACTCAGTCGTGTTCAACTCTTTGCGACCCAATGGACTGTGGCCCACCAGGCTCCTCTGTCTGTGGGGATTCTCCAGGCAAGAATGCTGGAGTGGGTTGCCATGCCCTCCTCCAGGGGATCTTCCCAAGCCAGGGATCAAACCCAGGTCTCTTGCATTGCAGGCAGATTCTTTACCATCTGAGTCTCTAGGGAGGCCCTGGTGGACATGAGTTTCACTAGGTTCAGGGAGTTGGTGATGGACAGGGAAGCGTGGCCTGTTGCAGTCCATGGGGTGGCAAAGAGTCGGACACAACCGAGCGACTGAACTGAACTGAAAATGTTTGCTGTTTTCCCATAGGCCAGAATGCTCTGTAACCTTCAAAACCTGTTGCAAGATTATATAATACCTTAGGAACACAATTATTTTATTAGGTGAAAATAAACATAATCAAAAGTTGTACAAGATTATTATTTGTGGACACGGTCCACATGGTTTGTACAGGGTAGTCATAATTCTGAGGAAGGAAAAACCTATACACTCACACTTACTGACTCCATAGCGGAAGCAACTGTGACAATTCTGATATTGGCCATTTCTAAAAGTAGGTTTCAGAGTAATTTTACATTCCTCTTTATACTTTTCTAAATTTCTCATATGTTACTATACTGAAGTAATTTCATGATCAGAGAAGCAATTTTATAATCAGAGAAATTCTGAAATACACTTACTAGGACGTCATGTCTGTCAAATGATTAATCTAATAAGAGCACCATGTCTACGTCATTTAGCTACTCAAATTTTTATTTTAATAGTATACACGGATACAAGTGAAGTACTAAGAGGGCTGATTTTTAAGTTACTTGAAGAATTTTGCATCACTTTCATTTGTGACTGTTACTGCTGGTTTGTCATTAGATACAAAGAGGCACCAATGATTAGCTGTCAAAAAATCCTTATATTTCTTTTCCAGGAACACTTCAAAAAAAGCATTGCTCACCAAGATTAGACACACTGTCAAATTTGTTACTTCTTGTCAATGAGATGTTTAAAGCAAAATAATTGTTTTCCTCTTGTTTCTACAACTTGGCCTACGTTAAAGAAAAAAATGAAAATTGCCATAAGCACAGAGATAAACACTGTATATGAGCATCTCATAAAGACATATGTCCCTCCAGAATTCAGCTCTCAAGAAAATTCTAGTGTTGCTATCTCAATTGTGTGCAGGATGTGTTTTATTAAATGGCCACATGAGGCGTGAGAACATTTGAGAGCAAACCTTTACAATGGTTTCCACAGCTAGCCAATTTACAGACCACTGAAGGAGGAAGGAAATCGGGTAACAGTTTACGTCTTTAAAAGCCATCAGCTCTGTATAGATATTATCCTCAAGAAAAGGAAATAGCATCTGAGTAGCTTACACGGAACCCAGTTTTTCATTTTTCACTGTGTAGTTGGCCTTTCTTAAATGGAGAGAACTTAAGAGAAATTTCTCTATGTTGCTTCCCGGGTTGTCTAAAAAATAACTTTGGTTTAATACTGTAAAAGAAAAGCTGTCACAGAACTAATCTAAATGACAAATCTGCATTTCCAATGTAGTCACATTTAGTCAACAGTTTATGTGAAAGTATGCATATTAGAAATGTGAGAATTTCCAAGTATGCAGAGAAAGGCCTACTGTTTGCCAGACAGTATGATAAACCCTATGGAGGATACAAGAGACATATAAGGCATGCCTCCTGCCTTCTGTGAGATTACAGTTATCTGAGATGATGCGAATTTATTGAATGCTTTCTCTCTTCCTGGAGCTGAACTTCACAAGATTAGCACTTCACAAGATTAGCTCACTAAATCTTTAATAATATCTTGAAATACATATCATTATGCCTGTCTTACGAATGAAACTGCCAAATTCCAAGAGGTTAAGCATTTTGCCTAAGATGATATATTGATTACGTGGCAGATTTGGGATGTGAAACTATCAGATTTCAAAATCAGTCATTTTAACACTATGCTTACCTACTTCATCTGAACAATTTGAACAAGATACCACAATGACTTACTGCCTAAGGCTGGTCTTTACCAGTACTACTGCTTTGCTAAAATATAAGGCATTTTAAAAGAAATGCATATTGTATTAAATGCTATTTGAAGCAGTTCTATTCCCTCTGGTTAGAGACATGGCTTTATTGAATCTCATATAATTTATATGCATTATATATCAAATCTCATTTATATGAAATTAGTGAAGTCCATATATGTATACATTGAGTTTTTGTTGTATATTCTGACCTGGTATCCTATGATTTTTTAGGTTGTATAGCCTTTGACTTCGTGGATCACAACAAACTGTAGAAAATACTGAAAGAGATGTGAATACCAGACCACCTGACCTACTTATTGAGAAATCTGTATGCAGGTCAGGAAGCAACAGTTGGAACTGGACATGGAACAACAGACTGGTTCCAAATAGGAAAAGGAGTACGTCAAGGCTGTATATTGTCACCCTGCTTATTTAACTTATATGCAGAGTACATCATGAGAAATGCTGGGCTGGAAGAAGCACAAGCTGGAATCAAGATTGCCGGGAGAAATATCAATAACCTCAGATATGCAGATGACAACACGCTTATGGCAGAAAGTGAAGAAGAGCTAAAAAGCCTCTTGATGAAAGTGAAAGAGGAGAGTGAAAAAGTTGGCTTAAAGCTCAACATGCAGAAAACTAACATAATGTCATCTGGTTCCATCACTTCATGGGAAATAGATGGGGAAACAGTGGAAACAGACTTTATTTTGGGGGGCTCCTAAATCACTGCAGATGGTGATTGCACCCATGAAATTAAAACACACTTACTCCTTGGAAGGAAAATTATGACCAACCTAGACAGCATATAAAAAGCAAAGATATTACTTTGCCAACAAATGTCCGTCTAGTCAAGGCTATGGTTTGTCCAGCAGTCATGTATGGATGTGAGAGTTGGACTATAAAGAAAGCTGAGTGAGTATCAAAGAACTGATGCTTTTGAACTGTGGTGTTGGAGAAGACTCTTGAGCATCCCTTGGACAGCAAGGAGATCCAACCAGTCCATCCTACAGGAGATCAGTTCTGGGTGTTCATTGAAAAGACTGATGTTGAAGCTGAAACTCCAGTACTTTAGCCACCTGATGCGAAGAGCTGACTCATTTGAAAAGACCCTGATGCTGGGAAAGATTGAGGGTGGGAGGAGAAGGGGATGACAGAGGATGAGATGGTTGGATGGCATCACTGACTCAATGGACATGAGTTTGAGTAAACTCCAGGAGTTGGTGACGGACAGGGAGGCCTGACGTGATGCAGTCCACGGGGTTGCAAAGAGTCGGACACGACAGAGCAACTGAACTGAACTGACTGAGGCTCTTCTTTGCTATAAGCCAAGTCTTAAACCAAAATTGTTTCAGTGTCTATCTTTCCCCTCATACGTCACTGTCACCCCTAAGGTCAGCTAATCGCTACCTGCTGAGTCTCAAAATTCATCTACAAAAAAATCATAATCTATATAATTTAGGTGAATTATTATGTATGGAATTATTATTATGCCCCTAATTAAATTTCTATTGTCAGTTTTAAATGGCTAAATTCTTTTCCTGATGAGTTACATTCTTGGGATTTAATGGCATTTTTCTGCTATTTAATATGTTATGACTTGCAACCCTTTGCTAAAGTAATTCCTGGAAAGGAATTTATTTTTTAATTATAGGAATGTAAACCATACAGAGATTTGGGTAAATCACAAGAGAAAATTTCATTGCACCTATTCCAATATTCTAGCAGTACTTATGAGTATTTTGATTATGTTTGGCATTTATTCACCAAGGGTAATGTTTAGTACTTGAAACAGCATAGTCTGTAGGGCAAAGCAATGACTTTATGATAAAATACCAAACTTATACTAGACCCTTCATAACTCAGAGTGGTAATCCGATTTATAAAACTATACTGGTTTCAGATCTTAGAGTTTACATTCCCCATTCCTCTCCAAAATGGGTAATGGAAATAGCTCTCAATTGTTCTCAAAAGGAGAGCTATAAGTATTAATGCCATTTATGTGGAACTAAAAATCAAACTTGCAGGTTAATTGAAAATAAACGAGACTTCTTTCCACAAAAACATTTGACTGGCTGAGGCAACAGATTATAAGCTACAGTATGGTCTGGGAGTCATTTATAAGTTTCCCAACATGGTTGTTTGGAAGGAGTTACAGAGTACAATGCTATCAGTCATTGTACACTAATATCTTAATCAACCAAAATGTATTCGACACATTTGACAATGACAGAAACTCTGTCATGAAGATAAAATCACACTTCATTTAAGAAAAAAGAAACAACTCTGTATGGAAACATGAGATAGCATTCATTTGGGTAATGGAGAGGGCTCTTTTCACTTACTTAAATAGGCTTTGAAACAATTTTATTTAAAATTCATATCTGTGGCAAGTGTAGTGATTTTCAGCCAGCATAGTCAGTTGTTCAATGCAGGCGCTGTATAAATCTGCTCAACAACATAAACACGCTGCCTCGGAGCGATCTCACGAATTGAATAGCTGGTTTCCCGTAGAGAGGAAAGCATAGAACAAAATTAATAGTACAGCTACTGTATCTCAGTGGGGTACTACCCTCAAGCCTGAATTGCTGCAGAAGAAGAGATGTTAGGAGAGCTGATCTTAGTGAGGATGAGAGCGAGAACGCCTGTGGACTCAAGAGAGAGGAGAAGGAGAGTTGATTTGCAAGCATGTTGTTAATTAGCCAGCTTCACAGAAATGAAAGTCATGTAAAAGGCTAATTAAGTGAAATTGATGTGCATGATCTCGGTCTTTATTTTGAATACAGCTGACTCAGTCTCTGAGCCAGAGAATCCGGCTCCAGAAACACATTTCTGTCGGACTGATAAAAGAGGTTGATTTTGGCTGTCCTTAAAGGTGTGTTTTTCATGCGCTGGTGGTTTGCCAAGCCCAGCCAACCGTGTCAATTCTTTCTTAGGAGACATCTGCTTTATGTAAGATTGTCAGACACATTGAAAGTATGAAACATTTAATACTGACCTCATCTTAGTATCTGTCTAATTATAACTCCCCATGGCCTTCGCTGCATTGCTGAAAATGCTATGAGCTAGAATTTCACCCAAAGTTGAAAAATCCAGCGTATGGTATAGGACTCTGGTGTACTCCTTTAAAATTTATGTCTTCATGTTTCTTCTAATTGATTTAAAGCTGCACATTGTCTATTTCATTTTGCACATATGAAAGGTGTATTTGAGAATCCACACAATAAGAAATCCTTCTAAGAAAACTTGGAAAGATTACTTATTGTTTTAGTGTGAACAAATCAGCTTCCAGCAAGTTTAACTTCATATAAATCAGAGAAATGAATAAAAGAAGAATGGGTAATGCTTAATATCTTTAATAATTTCTACATCTCAATTTTTACAGATAATAGAGTAAAATCCAAAGCAGCTTCCAAGGAAGTTGGGAAGAACTATTTGAAAAAATTTTTAAAAATAAAAACAATGACTGTTAATTGAGTATTTTCTATAGGCTAGTGACTATGCTAAGCATACAAAGACATTATCTTACTAAATCTTGATTAAAAAATCCTCTGTAAAATTATAAGTCCAATTTTAAGGCAAATTGGAGAGTGGGAGAATTTAAGTAATTATGTATGATCACAGAGTCAGTAAGAAAAAAAAAAAAAGACTTCAAACTCAAGTCTTTCTCCAAAGCCCATGGTTTCAACCATAAAAATCTAGGCTGTAAAATATAAGAACTTTTCTTTCCAAGGGCTTTTCCTAAAAGACTCTCATTTGGGGAATTTTTTAATCCCATCTCTTTATCAAAGTCCAGGCTATTGACATATATGTACACCCTGGTACAAAGTATTTGGTATTTTAGCCACTGCTGTTTCTTTTTCATGAAATTTAACTAGTAGATATATTATTACTGCTACATATTTGCACCTTAAAGATAGGTGACTAGATGAAGTACTAGAAAGGCTGAAGTACCCTCTTGTATCTTCTCATTAATAAGAGCTTGAGAATTTAGTCTGTATTTCATTAGCTTTAACTAATACATATATATCATATATATATTTAACTAATATATAACTAATATAGTATATATATAATATATACCTTCTTGTCAAGCTTAATAATTGACAAAAGGATTTCTTATAAGATTAGAATTTATACACTTTCTCAGTGGAGTCTAAGCTGTGTTTAACTGTGGCACAACATGTCTGGCAGATTGACTGAGATGGATAGGCCAGAAGTAGTTTTTGCATGAGGTGCAAAGAATCCTTCAGAAGAATTTACCTTAAGAGGGACAACTCATAATTGTACACAATGAGAAAGCCTCTCATAAGAGAGAAGGGCAGTTCAAAGCACTGCGTGGTATCTGTCCCTCAAATATGTCTTCTGATCCATCTGTTATGGGCGTAAGACTGAACCCCAGAAATAGTAGGGCTGAAGTATAAAGTCTGTAAAAAAAAAATTCTTCTAAAAGCTCAGGAAGATATTGAGGAGACATCATACACAATGAGGAGTGTAATATGCTCACAAATACAGTTCCTGTGTGCCGACTGCTCTGATGCATGTCCAAGTTGAGTGCCGTTTTGATTTTGACACACCGAGGGGACATACACGTGGGGGCAGTCACAGGACCTAGTGCCCAGATGCTTCACTCGATAAAAGGAACCTCAAGAGTAGTTGCATCTGGTGTCTGTAATTTGGTAGCAGCAGGAATTAATATCAGTGGTGACAGGCGGCACCAAGTATGGAATCGCATAGGACCCCTTGTCACAGAAGGCAGATTCCTGACAGAGGACACTCTCAACCACGACGCTGCTGAGAAAGCTCCTTAAATGCATGGAGTGATTTATTAAACGGGGTCAGAGCAGAGGAGTAGGGAGAAGGAAAGTGTATGCACTAATTTGCATGGTGAAGAAAACTGTTCTTTTAAAAAATATTTATTGAGGTTGATTTGCAGTGTTGTATTGATTTCTACGGTTCAGCAGTGATCCAGATAACTTTGCCTCTCTTTGTATCCATGTGCCTTATTTATAGTCATCTCACTAATTACGTGTCTTCCATTTTATCGTTTAGAATATCTAGCATTAGGTCTAGGTGTGAATTTTGAAGGGTCCTTGCCTCAGAGGATTGCGTAAATGTTGGCCTTGCTTTACTGGCCTCACCTCACTCTGGGCCACGGAAGACCTCCCTGCCACGCTCCTGATTTAGCTGGAATGCTTTTGAGGTTTTACCATTAAATATGATGATCACTTAATTTTATCATTAAATTTGATATAGGTTTTTGAAAGGCACCCATTACTCAATTAAGAAGGGTACCTTGCATTTTCAGTTTGCTATTAGTTTTTTAAATTAATGTTCAGTTCAGTTCAGTTCAGTTCAGTCACTCAGTCGTGTCCGACCCCATGAATCGCAGCACGCCAGGCCTCCCTGTCCACCACCAACTCCCGGAGTTCACTCAGAAGCACATCCATTGAGTCAGTGATGCCATCCAGCCATCTCATCCTTGGTCGTCCCCTTCTCCTCCTGCCCCCAATCCCTCCCAGCATCAGAGTCTTTTCCAATGAGTCAACTCTTCGCATGAGGTGGCCAAAGTACTGGAGTTTCAGCTTTAGCATCATTCCTTCCAAAGAAATCCCAGGGTTGATCTCCTTCAGAATGGACTGGTCGGATCTCCTTGCAGTCCAAGGGACCAAATCCATAAAATTGCTTTTTCTGTGTCGTATATCCTTGCTTTCTAAACCCAGTCAGCATAGTATGTTACATTAATAGACGTCTGTGATGTCCATTCATTGTTACATTCCTGAGCTAACCTCCATTTCTGCAGAGCTCAATTCAAATACCACTTTTGATCTGTCAGGCAAAAACAACGTTTTCCTCCCTCCTCTAAATTGCTGCCACACTGTAGCTGCTTTTTCTACATATTTTAGTGCGTCCTACCTTGTATTATACTTAGATATGTGCATGTTGTTTCTCCCACTGCAATTGTTCCTCATAATGAAAAGAAGACGATTCTAAGCCAGGGAACTTGAAATGGACTTATCAAGGTCTTCCACTTAAAAAATATTTGTAAGACTCAGTTTGCTTTTATATAAAGACCATGATGCATACCTTCTCTACCTTACAGACATTTTAAGTATCTAAAGGAGATACATTGAGAGTGTGTGTGTGTGTGTGTGTGTGTGTGTGTGTGTGTGTGTATGCTCAGTTGTGTCTGACTTTGCAACCCCATGGACTACAGAGTGCCAGGCTCCTCTGTCCATGGGATTTTCCAGTCAAGAATACTGGATTGGGTCATCATTTCCTCCTCTGGGGGATGTACCTGACCCAGGGATTGAAGCCACATCTCTTGTGTCTCCTGCATTGGCAGATGTATTTTTTTTCCCACTGTGCCACCTGGGAAGCCTTTATATTGAGAACGGCATTCTGTAAGTGGAGAAAGCTTCATAGAGATCATCTTTAATATTGATCAGTAAGCTTCAAAACTCATAAAAATTTCACTCAGTATTGGCTCTACCTGGAGATAAAAATTACCTTGAAAAATTCTTCAGATTTCTATTTAATACCATGTGGTGACTTGTGGCTCACCACACAGTGTTTGAATGCCATATACTCCCCTCAAGATTTGGCAGATACAACTAGTGCAAACAGATCATTGTTCTGATTTAATCTCAAAGATTATTTTTTTGTGATCCTACTGAGAAAATGATCTTGAAAGAGAGGATTTATTAAAGGAATGAAAGAAGTTTCCAAATTCTAAAAATTTCCCACTATATATATACACAAAACAAATTTTGGATAACAACACATCAAATATTACAAAAAGTCCTAATACAGTAAACCCAGGATTTTCTGAAGCTTGCCCAGGATCACCTCTGTCCAAAGCATTGTACTGGCAAAAGTGGACCACAGGGCCAGCCCAAATTCATAGTGGGGAAATAGACTCCACCTCCTGGGCAGAACTGCACATTTATACCGCAAATGACATGAGCATACAGAGGAACAGAAAATTGGGGGCAATTTTGCAAATTACTGCACCTATCCATAGCAAAATTCTCTAATGCAGGTATTAGATATGGTGACAAAAAGTCAAAAGCTTAGGAGGCTTCACCTCATCCTTATTTGATTTTTAAGAGAGTGACAGTCACAGGGTTCCAACACCCAGTAGGCAGTTGTAAGAGGAGCTTTGATGAGAATAGTCCGCTCTTCCTAAACTCCCATGAGCGAAAGTGAAAGTGAAGTCACTTTAGTCATGTCCGACTCTTTGCGACCCCATGGACTGTAGCCCACCAGGCTCCTCCATCCATGGGGTTCTCTAGGCAAGAATACTGGAGTGGGTTGCCATTTCCTTCTCCAGGGGATCTTCCTGATCCAGAGATCGAAGCCAAGTCTCCCAAATTGCAAGCAGATGATTTACCATCTGAGCCAACAGGGAAGTTCTCCTCCCATGTGTAGTGAGGTGAATGTGACTACATTTTTTCTGCCTGGTTTGTGGGAGACAAGGAAGGGATAAGTAAGTCAAGAGCCAAGACTTGCTATTCAGTCACATGGCAAGAGGTAAGCTCCAGAAGCTGGGGCTAAAATTCAGAATGAAGATAATGTTGTGTACACACATAGAAGTCTACACCATTATTAAGTTAAAAACCTATTGGGCCCTAACTGGATATAAGAAACAATTTATATGATCAATGGCAACCCACTCCAGTGTTCTTGCCTGGAGAATCCCAGGGACGCGGGAGCCTGGTGGGCTGCCGTCTCTGGGGTCGCACAGAGTCAGACACGACTGAAGCAACTTAGCAGCAGCAGCAGCTCCAGACTAGCTAAAACAATTGACATAGAGATCAACAGAGAAAGAAAAGATAGCATACAGATTCTATTGTTCTGAGCCGTTTCCCTGGTGGCTCAGATGGTAAAGCATCTGCTGCAATGCAGGAGACCCGGGTTCAATCCCTGGGTTGGGAAGATCCTCTGGAGAAGGAAATGGCAACTCATTCCAGTATTGTTGCCTGGAGAATCCCATGGACAGAAGAGTCTGGCGGGCTACAGTCCATGGGGTCACAAAGAGTCAGACAGGACTGAGTGACTCTCTATTCTCCTTCCTCCACCCCCCACTCCCTACACACACACCATGAGGTCAAGTACACTACTCCATATATGGGGTGGGGCGGGGGAGAGAGATTTTCATCTTGAAGTGGAGAAGTTTTGGAGTGGGACAGGTCCCTGAAAACTGAACATTTACTAAAAAGAGACATAAGTGACCAAGTTATCTGGAAAGGAGATGCACATATCAGAAGGGACTGAGACATAACAGTTTGGCAACTTAAAAATAAAATCACTTACCTAAAGATTGGGGAGTTAAGATGATATTAGATACATAAAATATAAAATGTCAGGTTTCTTTGCACATCAGAGAAGAAGTAAGGGACAGTTCTTGACTTTGTGGAGGCTCTGTTCAAGAGAATGAAACAAAATACATAGTTTGAACACTTACTTACTGAAGACTCCAAGGTCTCAAAACTGCGGCATCATCAGCTTGGTTGTAAATTTGCCTCTAATATGTGCCAGCATGCTGCTTAGTTGCTTCAGTCATGTCCTGAGACCCCATGGACTGCAGCCCGCCAGGCTCCTCTGTCCATGGGATTCTCCAGGAAAGAATACTGGAGTGAGTTGCCATGCCCTCCTCCAGGGGATCTTCCCAATCCAGGGATCGAACCCGAGTCTTGTATGCCTCCTGCATTGGCAGGTAGGTTCTTTACCACTAGCACCACCTGGGAAGCTCTTTTAAATACAAGAGGTTTTGGACTTCCCTGGTGGTCCAGCGGTTTGGAATCCACCTGCCAATGGAGGGGACATAGGTTCGATCCCTGGTCCAGGAAGATTCCACATGCTGCAGGGCACCTAAGGCTGTGTATGTCACAACTCCTGAGTCCATACCCTAGAGCCCGTGCTCTGCAAAAAGAGAGGCCACTGCAAAGAGAAACCCATGGACACAATAAAGACCCAGAGCAGCCAAAAATAAATAACAACAAAATAAAAAAGAAAAACTGATTTAAAAATATATAAATAAATAAATACAAGATGCATTTATAAATGTTCAATCATCACAATTCTCTCTCTTTTTACAGAAGCATTTCTATAATAGCTCAAGGAATACTTGTACCAATCAGGTGGTAAAGAAAAGACATATTAATGAGTTTAGAACAGAACATGTTCCTGCAGGTAAAGTGGCTATTTAATTCCTTTTCTTCTGAGTTCACATAGACAAGACTGCTTGATAAGTCTTGAAGGGAAGTTATCTCACACGTGTCTTCAAAAGCCTTGAATATTGAAGCATTATATGCTGGCAACAAAGCTGGGTGAATGGAGTGGCTGAAGGCCCCAGGATAGAGAAACCTAAGAGTTTTCCTGAAGTTGTTAAAGAAATATCACTGCCTGTCTCCACCAAGTTACCTTTTTCCCAGCTTCTCAAATCCAAACATGATGTCAGCTCCATAGGAGGTCTCTGATGTGCATGGTTGATTTCTCCTCAGTTCTCCACGGCATCTCCCTGTGATCCTCAGGACCTAGTAGAATGTTCAACTTCCCTGTTCTACCTTGGTGAGCCCCTTCTTTCTCAAAACCTGGTCAGTCGTTCTGATCCGAGAGGCCAAACTGTGTTGATGACAAACTTCGTGAGCTGAGTTTAACTGCTGAATGCTCAGGTCTGGTCTTAAACATGAAATAGGGTCATCTGTCATTAGACTGCCTTCATCAATCCCAAAGAAAGATTGCATTGTTTCAGCCAAACTTATATTGAAAAAAACTTTCAAGACTCCAGTTTATTATGATTTAATGATTAACAAACTATTACTCATTCTTTACCTAAGGCATTTGATTTTCCTTTTTATATGCAAAAATACTTTATCCACTTGAGTTTCATTCTCTGTGTTTCTTGATACTTAATAACGTGTCAAGATTTTAATTGTGGTTTGACATCATTATTTTGTATTCAAACATTTATATGAAATGCTGTTGCTTAAAACTCAGTATATCTAAATTTAAAATTGCAATTGTCCTTATTTAGTTGCCACTTAATTAGATTTTTAGAATTGCAGTTTATAGTTTATGCTAAAAATGACAAGTTTTTATAGTTTTCCTGGTTGACCAGCAAAACAACTCTTCCTATACATTTCATCTTTTTTTTCCCCTCACTAAACTATGAAAACTACTCAACTATTTGAAATTTATTTTTCAATATTTATTAAAATATAATCTGAGATTCCAACCTTCTAGGATGTCACAAACTCACTCCAGAAGTTTCAGAGAGATGAGAAGATAGCTGTATATCATTTGTGTTAATGGGTCCTTCAGTAGCTATTGCACCAGATAAGTGGATTGATTATGGGTTACCTTCTCAGTTATAGTTGTTCCTTTTGAAGCTGTTCTGCAACCCATTAAGAAGTGTTTCATACTACTCCTTCTTAAAACTGCAATTTATGGCAATTTGCTCATGAAATTTCGACATTCTTCTTTGGTGCTCAAAGACTATGTTTAGAAAAACGTATAAAAGTTGAGTCTGTCTTATGTAAGAAACCAGTTTTTGTAACCGAAGAAATATTTTCTAAGACAGATTCCATGCGTTCTACAGCCATGACATGATCTTTTCAAAAAAAGAAAAAGAAGTGCGGAGAAGGTCTACAAAGGTGCAGAGAGAGCGCACAGTAAATCAGCAGACTCACACGCATATTCATGAGCCCCTGAGTCTCTTGGCAGTAAGGAAACATCCTGCCTTGTAATTCTTTTATGAATATATTTAGCCAGAAATTTCCTACCAAACTCTCTTTTTATGTAAATTTTTTAGTACCCCAAAGAAATACTATTCCAAGAGATAAACACTGTAAAATTTGGTTTTTAAGGTTCTTCTAGCTTAAATAGATGACATGTGTCTTTGAAAGCTCTACTTTCTCCAGAAAGTGGATTTTGTAGTCTGGAAGCTTCTGGATGAAGAGGTTCATCCTATCTGGCATTCTTTCTCCTTTTTGCCTGCACAGAAGCAGACCCTGCTTTGGAGCTGCTCCAGTCACCAGGAGGAATGAGTCACCCATACACTCATCTTCTTGGCCTCTGGTTAGGTCGTCTCCTTGAAACATGCTCCCTCTGCTCTACGCAAGGCTCACATCCAAGTCCCAGGCCGGCACATTCTCCCAAAGTCTGTGGCAATCTTCAGTTCTACTCAGGCTCTAGCTAGGAGTGCAGAGCGGGGGATCCTTCACCCACCACCACCCCTACCTAGCCAGAGCTGACTTTGGGCTCTGCAAGAGAAAAAGCATTCCACTTTAAGGAGATAAAATGATCTGCTCTTTGATTACCTTCCACAGGTCCCTAGACGGTTAAGCTGGAAACAAGCAGAACAGCTTCAAAAGGAACAACTATAACTGAGAAGGTGACCCATAATCAACCACTTATCTGGTGCCATAGCTACTGAAGGGCCCATTAAGCACAACTTATTGAAGAGATTGTCTTTTCTCCATCGTATTTTCTTGCCTCCTTTGTCATAGTTTACTTGGCTATAAGTGTGGGTTTATTTCTAAGCTTTTTATCCTGTTCCTGATATATATATCTGTTTTGTGCCAGTACCAGACTGATTTTATCACTATAGCTTTGTAGTATAGTCTTTAAGTCAGGAAACATGATTCCTTCAGCTCTGTTTTTCTTTCTTAAGATCTTGCTGACTATTTAGGGTCTTCTGTGTTTCCATACAAATTAAACTTTTTTTTGTTCTATTTCTGTGAAAAATGCCATTGGTAGTTTGATAAGGATTACACTGAATCTGTAGATTGACTTGGGTAGTATAGTCTTTTTAACATTATTAATTCTTCCAATCCAAGAACATGGTATGTCTTCCCATCTGTTTATATCATCTTCTGTTTCTCTCATCAGCATCTTACAGCAATTTTCAGAGCACATGTCTTTTGTCTCCTTAAGCAAGTTTATTCCTATGTAATTTATTCTTTTTCATGTGATGCTAAATAGGATTGTATTCTTAATTTCTCTTTCTGACATTTGATTGTTAGTGTATAGAAATGCAAGGGATTTCTGTGTATTAATTTTGTATCCTGCAAGTTTACTAAATTGACGAGCTCTAGTAATTTTCTGGTAGCATCTTTAGGATTAGCTATGTATGGCATCATGTTACCTGCAAACAATGATGGTTTTACTTCTTTTTCAGTTTGAGTTTCTTTTATTTCTTTTCCTTCTTGTATTGCTGTGGCTAGGACATTCAAAATTCTGTTGAATAAAAAATGGTGAGAATGGACATCCTTATCATTATTTTTTTTTGTCTTATGTTGTATGTGTTCCATTGTAAGATAATCATTTTGTGGTAAGTGATTTGTAATTAAGTTTCAGAAACCACAAGCTTTATCATTATATTAAGTAGAAATAATTAGTAAGAAACTCACCTCTCCTGAAGATCACGCAATAGTCTGAAGCTTTATTTTGATTGATTCCACCGGGATGTTTCCCCATACCCCAAAGCTGAAATACTGAATGCCTTAGGTCACAATAACTAATTACAGCTAACAAGGGAAGGATTGGGCTGAATGATTAGGAATCGGTCTACCTCAGGCAATGTAGGCAATGCCATTTGAATCACACGGTCAGCTTCTTTCAGATGGGTGAAGGGCAGTAGGGGCTTCAGCAGCAACCACGGTTGTCAGCACACACACATATACACACACTCAAAATTCACATTCATGAAAAATGGAAACCTGAGAGAATTATAAAACATTTCACTGGATAAGCCAAGCCTCAGAATGTCTACCACCTGGTTCCTCTCTACCCCAGTGAAGTCATCTGCCCCACATTCAGAATGTGCTGAAAGTATAACCTGTACTGAGTTGTTTTATACCAGGTAACATGCCCTAAGCATGGGCCTCTTTTCCAAAAGCAGCAGCTGCACAGGTATGAAAAATGAGGAGAGCCAGTCAGATGCTCCCCTTGTCTGTTCATATACAGGGTTTACTGTTGGAGCTGAGACTCAAGAGCGCCAGTGAGCTAGAGGTGGAGCCGTGAGTTCTCGCGGGACGTCAAAGCCGTGAGTGACGAGAAGCTATGAGACAGAATGTGTAAGGTTAGAGAGGGACGTCTGGGCTTAATGAGAGGAGATCAGAACGTACAAGAGAAAAGACCCAGAAATGTGGGAGAAGGGGACATAGCACGGGGCCACATTTTAAGGATCCCCGTTCTTGAAGGCTTTCAGTTCCAGTTTCCGTGAGAGCAATTCCACTTCTCATTCTGAAATCCCTGCTGCTGTTGTTGCATATATTCTTTCATGGCCCCCCACCCCCTACATGTGGTATTTCAAATGAGTTTCTGTTCCAAATAAATAATATCAGCAAACTTAAAGATATACTATTATGAAAGGATTCTTTGTTTAACCTAATAATTCTCTTTGGGGTTCTTTGAAAAAAATTTTTGCATTCCTGTTTCTTTAAAATTTATCTTAAAAATTTACTTGACATGTCCAGGAGTAATTGCTTAGAAAGAGATGGACCATAGTACGTATTTTTATAATGTATTCTTTTAGATTGCCTACCAGAATTGTGAAGAAGGAAAATGTACTACCTTCTTCCCCAAATATATTGGCCTTTGCTAATATGAACTAGAGAGCACAGCAAAGCCCTGGGCTGAAGATGCCTGTAGGCTGGGGATATGTGACTCCTATTTAAATACATGCTGATTGACTCCCTGGTTGAGTCAGAGAAAGGTGAAATGACTATTCCCAACATGTTAAACAGGATTGCTGATCTTCTTACCCACTTGTTACTGAATAAGTATGAGCTCTATTTCTCATTTACAAACTATTTTAAAAATTCCTTTACATGTAAATAACTGTTGACACTTCCAAATAATCATTATTAAATTTAAGAATTGAATCCAGTTTAAAAATCTTCATACTACTGTGATCTATGAAGCCACAATTACATTATGAAAATGAACTGTAAAATTCTTTGATACTCTTTTTTCTGGAAATAAAATGTAAACTTGGTAAGTTCATCTGTCTTGCCAGAAGAAAAGACCATTGATACACTGCTCTGGGTCAGTATGGAAATTTACCTAGAAGCAGGGGTTCCATGCTCCTAATTGGCCTGCCAGTTTGAAATCTTTTCTTGGCAACTGTAACTTTCAGCAGAGTTGAAAGTACTGTCCATCTTGAGCTCAGATGGCATATATAGTCTGAAGCAATATGGTGTTCAAAATAAAACCCCTAGGAAGAGAGGAAAAGTTATGAATTTTTAATGAAAGAAAAAATAATCTATAACTGTTAGATTCAAACCATTCAATTTAAAATATCCCCTCCTATCTCTGAATTATTACTGCCAAGGAAATGATATTGGTTGCCTACATTTTTTAGAGAATAAAATTTCATTTTCTATGAGAATCATAAACACTTGATCGATTAGTATAAGTTAACTTGTAACAATTTTGATGTAGAAAAAAAGTAGGCCAATATATTGCTTCAGGCTGACTCTCTCAGACACCATGAGAAGTTTCAAAACTATATGTTGAAAGCCTTTTGGTTTTTCTGATGAGATGGGTGCTTGGGGTAGGGGTGGCAATATTCATTCATTCATCCTTGCAGGTAAATCACCTTGATTTTCCTTAAGGACTAACCTACACCAATCTTAGACCTAGTAGTTTTGATAGTATCAACACCATCCTTAATCTAGTAGTGGACGTGGGATTTGTAGGTGACTAATCAGAGAATCCATTCTTCTGGTAACAGTGGTTGGGTCAGGGAAGAATATATGAGCTACTCAGAGCCAGGAACACACACTATTAGAATCTTTTCTAAGATTATTCAAGGGGAACATTTTCCTCCTACCATCCCTCCCTTCACCCCTCTCTCTTTCTTTCCTTCCTTCTCTTTCTTTCTTTATGTTATTGTCATTTTGTTTTGGGATTTTAACTGTAGAGACATAAGCCTAAACTGCTGGCATACATACCACTACCCAAAAAGGAGCTTCCTTGATAACAGACATAAGACAGAGCAAGGCAAAGCCAAGAAGTGAAAAAACTTAAATTAGTGATGTCGTTCAAGCCTCTAGGTTCATCCATGCATAAAGTCAGTTCTACTTTTGAATGTTTATTTTATGTAAGCCAGTATGTTTTCTCTGTGCTTAATATAGCTTGAGTATGTATTTTTGAACTTGCAAATTTAAAAGCTCAGTTTACATCAGCTACAAACAGGGCATATGATATTCTGATGAAAACTAAAAATATATTAGGTATTCTTATGACCATGCTTTCTAACCTTTAGCATCACGGACATTAGTATCTGACATCATATCCAGAAATAAAAATGAATTTATAATTTACCAAGCAGAACTGATCCACCTGCCATAAATGTGCTCCATTGGATTAACACTGTTTCTGGATGACCTGCTGAGAACCTATTTGGCCCTGGAGGCAGAATAGCAACAGCAATTAGGTATCTATGAAACTAATGCCAAGAAGCCCCAGTAGCTGCAAGATAACAGATAAACTCACCCTCCCATTGATTAGCTACTGTAGTGAGTGCCAAGGCAGAAGGGAGAAAGATGATTGAGTAATTCTCCACCATTTTTAGTCTGCCAATTACCACATGTACAAAAGCAAAATAAAAAATAGATCTGGTTTCTGTAAAATGCATCAGTACTTCAAGAGGCTCACCTTAAGTTGTGTGAAACATACATACTTTAGGCAAAAATAGCCGTTGAGTTACTCTGCCTTGAAACCAGCTGTATTTGAGTGAGATCTGGAAAACCCATTCAAAGGCACTTGATTGAAAACACTTTCCACTCAGATGAACCATTAGCATTAATGAAAACCTATAAATCTTCTGTACATTTCAAACGAAAACCACCACAAATGCTTAACCACTGGTCTTGACAGGATATGCTTTGTGGAGTCTGTGATGGGAACTTAAATTTGGGAAAAAGCGTAGAAAGAAAATGTTAGTCATCATGTATACAATTATAGGTCGGTGACTTAATGCTAGAGTATTTAGTGGGAAGGGGGAACAGTCAAGTGATATTTATTTGGTCAAATTCTGGAACAAAAAAAATGAGTCTGTTTAACATGTTCCCACCCACACTGGACACTAAACTAAGCTACACTTACCACAAGAGCCTCAGGGGAAAATCTGTGATGGTGTTGATGCCAATGTCTGAACAACACCAGAGTCTAGTAGATTGAAGATCACTCATTTCTGTTTGTAAGAACAAGAAAAGTCCCTGCCTCCATTCATTAGCTGTGGATTAATTCTCTCCTGGTTCTGTTTGTACTATTCTTAACATGATGGCCCACTGCCAGCACAGAAAGCTTTTGGAGTAACTTCTAGTAAAACAGACAAAACATCCATATAGATCTTCTTTAATATCTATAGTCTTGAATTACAGAAAATAAAATCATAGAAGAATTCATTTCATTGGATTTCTAATCCAGGAGCAAAATGGGAGGGGAACTCTCAAACATTTGTGAGCAACAGAAAAATACACACCATTAGATGAAGAAAGGTCCCAGCTGACTGGAATGCTTGGCAGATATGATGCTTTCTTGGGATTGTCAAGATGTATTTGAACACATTTATCCAACTCTCTGGAGAGAAGATAATTTTTTTTGAAATATCCTTGAGGTCTCACACTTTGTACTATTTGCTGAGAGTTAGTAAGATCTGATGGCTGATACATTAAGATAGGATTAGGTGTCTAACATCTGAAATGGGATTATATCGTTAAGTATACTGTTTGACTTACATTTTCTTTTCCAATGTGTACAAAGCTAGTTAGTGAAGAGATCAACTGAATTCTAAATTAATTAATTGAAAAATTATTATTTATGTCCCCATGGTATGCAAGATATTATGGTAGATACTTTTAGGGCATGTAAAGATAATTGCAAACTAGCATGGCTCTAAATTTATATTCTAGTTGGAAAACAAGATCTGGACACTGCAAATATTAGCAACGGTTGCTTCAGTGGTTGGAGACACTGCTAGCATTTGAAAGGAGGGACAGCAATACCAATGACTTCAATGCTGAGAAAATTCCACATCTCTACAGATTTTTGAGTGTCCAAATGGAAATATAGTTTAAAGGTCTATTTATAATCATTTGAATCTGGGCTTCTTTTATAAATATACACCAAGCTTTCTTGCATGAATTTGGTTTATGTTAAATTTTCTATTTTTAATATGCAAATCAAGGAAGGGCTGTACTTTATTTCCTTAATTTTACCAGGAATGGTTCATCATTTCAGAAATAGCATTCCCAAAGGAAAAATAGTATTTGAGCTGCCAAATCCACATATTTTCATCAGGCTATATTTCTGCCTTTTGTATCCACAGGAGAGAGATAGTATAGGGTATATACATTTGTATCCTTGTTTGAAAGTGTCCAGTAGCATGAAAAATTCTACAATGATAGAAGAATACTCCAATTTTGTTATATTAGCACTGCCCATAAATAAAATTTATGACTTTTATGTCAAGATTTTTATTTTCTGAGTGAAGTAAAAACTTTAAAAATACCAAAATTAAATGGAAAATTTTTAATAAAATTTGGCAAGACTGAGTGAAACTTTCTAATTTTCTCCAGACCAGCTTGTAATTTGTCTTGCTGTTTATCCCTTATTCAGGTAAAATTATTTCTCATCTTTCTGTTTTCTAATATATCTTAACTAATTTTCTGTTTGTGAACATATATCCTAACACTTATTTTTGTGTTAGTATCTAATAATATCTCTTCAGTTTGGTTTTCCTATAATTTATGTACAAAACGTTTCTGATTTTTGTTTCTCTAAAATCAAATCTTTGTTGATTATAAATACGTGAAAGAATCTGACTACTTCATTAAACCATCTACTGTGCATTGTGCCTAAAAATTTATATATTAAAATATACATAATTGCATTTGTTTTTTATTTATCTTTTCAGTTCAGTTCAGTCACTCAGTCATGTCCGACTCTTTGCGACCCCATGAATTGCAGCACTCCAGGGCTCACTGTCCATTACCAACTCCCAAAGGTCACACAAACTCACGTCCATCGAGTCAGTGATGCCATCCAGCCATCTCATCCTCTGTCGTCCCCTTTTCCTCCTGCCCCCAATGCCTTGCAGCATCAGAGTCTTTTCCAATGACTCAACACTTTGCATAAGGTGGCCAAAGTACTGGAGTTTCAGCTTTAGCATCATTCCTTTCAAAGAACACCCAGGGCTGATCTCCTTTAGAATGCACTGGTTGGATCTCCTTGCAGTCCAAGGGGCTCTCAAGAGTCTTCTCCAACACCACACACAGTTCGAAAGTGTCAATTTTTCGGCACTCAGCTTTCTTCACAGTCCAACTCTCACATCCATACATGACCACTGGAAAAAACATAGCCTTGACTAGACGGACCTTTGTTGGCAAAGTAATGTCTCTGCCTTTGAATATGCTATCTAGGCTGGTTATAACTTTTCTTCCAAGGAGTAAGCGTCCTTTAATTTCATGGCTGCAATCACCATCTGCAGTGATTTTGGAGACCAAAAAAGTAAAATCTCTCACTGTTTCCCCATCTATTTCCCATGAAGTGATGGGACCAGATGCCATGATCTTCATTTTCTGAATGTTGAGCTTTAAGCCAACTTTTTCACTCTCCTCTTTCACTCTCATCAAGAGGCTTTTTAGTTCCTCTTCACTTTCTGCCATAAGGGTGGTGTCATCTTCATATCTGAGGTTATTGATATTTCTCCCGGCAATCTTGATTCCAGCTTGTGCTTCTTCCAGCCCACTGTCTCATGATGTATTCTGCATATACGTTAAATAAGCAGGGTGACAATATACAGCCTTGATGAACTCCTTTTCCTATTTGGAACCAGTCTATTGTTCCATGTCCAGTTCTAACTGTTGCTTCCTGACCTGCATATAGGTTTCTCAAGAGGCCAGTCAGGTGCTCTGGTATTACCATTTCTTTCAGAATTTTCCACAGTTTATTGTGATCCACACAGTCAAAGGCTTTGGCATAGTCAATAAAGCAGAAATAGATGTTTTTCTGGAACTCTCTTGCTTTTTTGATGATCCAGCAGATGTTGGCAATTTGATCTCTGGTTCCTCTGCCTTTTCTAAAACCATCTTGAACATCAGGGAGTTCACAGTTCACATATTTCTGAAGCCTGGCTTGGAGAATTTTGAGCATTACTTTACTAGCATGTGAGATGAGTGCAACTGTGCAGTAGTTTGAGCATTCTTTGGCATTGCCTTTCTTTGGGATTGGAATGAAAACTGACCTTTTCCAGTCCTGTGGCCACTGCTGAGTTTTCCAAATTTGCTGGCATATTGAGTGCAGCACTTTCACAGCATCATCTTTCAGGATTTGAAATAGCTCAACTGGAATTCCATCACCTCCACTAGCTTTGTTTGTAGTGATGCTTTCTAAGTCCCACTTGACTTCACATTCCAAGAAGTCTAGCTCTAGGGGAGTGATCACACCATCGTGATTATCTGGGTTGTGTAGATCTTTTTTGTACATTTCTTCTGTGTATTCTTTCCACCTCTTCTTAATATCTTCTGCTTCTGTTAGGTCCATACCATTTCTGTCCTTTATCGAGCCCATCTTTATATGAAATATTCGCTTGCTATCTCTAATTTTCTTGAAGAGATCTCTAGTCTTTCCCATTCTGTTGTTTTCCTCTATTTCTTTGCATTGATCACTGAAGAAGGCTTTCTTATCTCTTCTTTCTAGTCTTTGGAACTCTGCATTCAGATGCTTATATCTTTCCTTTTCTCCTTTGCTTTTCACTTCTCTTCTTTTCACAGCTATTTGTAAGGCCTCCTCAGACACCCATTTTGCTTTTTTGCATTTCTTTTCCATGGAGATGGTCTTGACCCCTGTTTCCTGTACAATGTCACGAACCTCCATCCATAGTTCATCAGGTACTCTATCAATCAGATCTAGTCCCTTAAATCTATTTCTCACTTTCACTGTATAATCATAAGGGATTTGATTTAGGCCATACATGAATGGTTTAGTGGTTTTCCCTACTTTCTTCTCTTTAAGTCTGAATTTGGCAATAAGGAGCCATGATCTGAGCCACAGTCAGCTCCCGGTCTTGTTTTTGCTGACTGTATAGAGCTTCTCCATCTTTGGCTGCAAAGAATATAATCAATCTGATTTTAGTGTTGACCATCTGGTGATGTCCATGTGTAGAGTCTTCTCTTGTGTTGTAGCATGATAAAATTATATTTTATATTAAAATTTTGCAATTAGGTGCATAAACATTTGCTTTTTTGGTGAATTCTGTATTGAGACAGTAAAGAGATCATTATATAACACTTGTGAAACAGGACATTGGATTTGAAAGGACTGAGATCCACTAATTTAGGGTTTTAATGAAAGTTAAATGTGATGATATGTGTAAAGTGTCTATCAAAATAATTGATATGCAGTATGTGCTCAATAAATATAAAATCTCATGAGATAAAAAGAGATGATTCGTCCTGACTCTAGCCAGAAATATCTCAAAGACCACACTGATGTAAGTGCATTTCAAACAGAATTTTTTAAAAAGGGAACAAAGGAAAACAAATAGAATGTGAATCATGATTAGGTTGGCACAAATAGAGGCAGAAGGTATACTCAGTGGGGAAATGTTTGAGCAAAGGTGTAAAGATTCAAAACCAAAAGTTATAGCTTTTTCAGGGAGAGGCCAAGTATTAGGGTTTTAGTCAGTGAATCTGTATATGAAAAACTATGAAATATTAGGCCAACCATCCCAAGGAAACATCAAGATAAGAGAAAAGAGAGGAGGGTCTGAGGGTCAAAAGTTAGATGAAAATAAGAAAAAGCTGTTAAGAGGAAAATTTAAAGTGAGGATGGGGGGTGAGGGGATTACAGAAGTTTCTTCCTTGAAAGAGAGTAGAACAAGGTAAGCTTTATCCACAGAGTTTGTGACTTAGCCATAGACAGAAGGCATTACAGAAAGACATGAAAAGTTTAAAAGATAGTGTCATGGGAGTTACAGAGAAGAATCATGCTGTAAAGACCTCAAGAGCTGTTGCTCAGAAAATAGACCACCGATTCTAAGCAGTGTACAAGGGTGTAGGGATGAATTATGATGAGGGCTTCCCTGATAGCTCAGTTGGTAAGGAATCTGCCTGCAATGCAGGAGACCCTGGTTCGATTCCTAGGTTGGGAAGATCCCCTGGAGAAGGGAAAGGCTACCCACTCCAGTATTCTGGCCTGGAGAATTCCATGGAGTATACAATCCATGGGGTCACAAAGAGCTGGACACAACTGAGCAATTTTCACTTCACTTCACTTCTCAGTATGGTAAAATCTTGAATTCCTTAATCTCCTTTGGCAGTTTTTGACTGAACTGCCAGGTGAAAAAAGAAAGAAAGAAAAAAAAAAAGTGAGTTCAGTGACTGGACCAATAGGTTTTAATGAGAATAAATTTGGAAGAGGTTTGTCCAAGTTGGACCCTGTCAGTTCACAGGTGAAAGTGAAAGTGTTAGTCATTCAGTTGTGTCCAACTCTTTGCAATCCCATGAATTGTAGCCCACCAGGCTTCTCTGTCCATGCCATTCTCCCAGCAAGAATACTGAAGTGGGTAGCCAATCCCTTCTGCAAGGGATTTTCCTGACCCAGGGATTGAACCCATGTTGCCTGTATTTCAGGCAGATTCTTTACCATCTGAGCCACCAAGGAAGCCCCAGTTCGCAGATGAATTATAGGCCAAAAGAAGCAAGGCCCTTCTATAACTCTATCTTCTTCAAGAAAAATATGGATCATAGACTGTATAGTCCATGGGGTCACAAAGAGTCGGACACTATTCACTCTGACTTTTTTTTCCCAGCTTTACAAGGAGAAAACTTGGCCTTGGGTTGATTAGAGTCTAATATGTAACTTGGAGAACTTTGCAAGATGAGGTCAGAACCTGGGTGTGTCTGCCCATAAAGGTCAAGTCCTTTCACAAGACTGGTCTGGAAGGAGACAAGAAGGTTATTTGTAGAGGATAATGTTATCATTAATTAGAGAACCAGTTTGGAGTGAGGGCATTCTGTAAAGTGCTCAATTCTGTCCCACTCTTTGAGGCCCTCTGGATTGTAGTCTGTCAGGCTCCTCTACCCTTGGAATTTTCCAGAAAGAATACTGGAGTGAGGTGCCATTTACTACTCCAGGGGATCTTCCCGGCCCAGGAATCCAGCCTCTTGAGTCTCCTGCATTGGCAGGTGGATTCTTTACCACTAGCACCACCTGGGAAGCCCACATTCAGTAAAAAGCAGTGGCAAAAATCATATCCCATACCTGGTAGCTTTGCTAATTAGTGAGATTCACAAAGTGGAGAGATACCCAAATAGTAGAAGGGCTTCAGATGCATATTTGCCAAAATGAAAGACGAGTAGCCTCTATACCGAATAAAATACAGCTTAGATACTGGTACCTTAATAAAAATAGGAGTTTCATTTGATGAAAAGGTTTGAAAAGGAAATGGATTGATTCCATTCAGAGTGGCAGGTAACAGAGTGGCTTTGGGGGAAATCATTCCTAAGTGCATTGGGCTGCTTCTTGCTTGCAGGACAGAAATTACTGACTATTGGTTAAAATGCCATGTGAATTAATTTTCAGCCTCATTTATCCTCTGGCTGAGCATAAAAGCAATTTCAAAGAGAGAAAAATGGCCCCAATATGTGTTGGCACAAATCTTTTGAGAGATGAGAAATGTTAACAACTGGCATAATTTAATTCCAGATTCAAACAACTATCACTATTATAGTTAACAGTTCTGGGTGTGTACATTTTCAGATTCACAAAAAAGTATATTGTTTAATATTACATTTGAATTATTTCTTTTGGTATCTAATTTGCCTGCAATTCCTCTGGAACAAGACAGTATATTTAAGCATTGAATCAACCCTCTGGAAATCTCACTGGGGCCTTAGCTGGATGATCTCATTAATTCTCTTTTCTAATTAATGAATCTCCCCTCTACTGTAGGAATAATTGTTTACTGTTTTTTTTTTTCCTATGATACCTCTGGATTAAGTGACAGTTTGTCTCATTACTTAAAATAATGTCACTATAATAAGATGATTCTTATGAAGGTTAAACAATATCTAAAAATTCTGATGAAGCAGGTATACTGATTTCAGCAACTAAAAGTGGGTGAAAAGTGACATGGCAGTGCCATCCTTTGCATATTTCATGCACCCTTCTAATAGAGAAGTAAATTAGGATACATCCATTTCAGGGGGATCTCATGGCAGTCACTGAAGAACCTTGGGTAGGATAATGCTGCTCAATTTTTGATTTGATCTCGGTTAGACTCAGATGACTAATTCTTTTAATCTCAACTTAACCTCACAGAACAAAAGCCTACTTCTGTTGGGCGGGTAGAACACTTTACGTGAACTTTTGTTCTTCCTGTTCTGCACTGCAGTGATGGAAAAGACTGGAAAACTTTTTACCTGTCAAATGAGGATGAAAAACAGAAATAAGATTATTTACATTGTTTTCACCTGTACCTCCAAGTCTGTTTCTGAAGTGCTCTATTTTCTTTTTAATGAGGACTACCAGTTGTTTTCACTTTTTATTATTACAGTCTTTGGACAATCTGAGAGGTAACTGTAATACTCCCCAAAATGAATGTGTGGCTCCAGAGAAAGTAATTTAACTATTCAAATCTTGGACATTAGAAAAGAGATTCTGGTGTGTACTGATTGAGCTGTAAGTAATCACGGCACCACATTCCTTTTGGACAAGTTTACTTACTTATTTTCTGAAGGAACACATTGTTCAGCACACCCTGGGTCTGTGTGTTTAAAAGCTCTGGTCAAATACTAAGATGTCAAAATGATAAGTAACATATAAACCACTGAAGTCTTCTTGTGTTTGTTAGTGACAGACCAAAGGGAAATACCTGATTCACAAATTGCACATGGAGAGGTAGCCTCTGCCTCAAAGACCAGGCTTCACTCTGTCTACTCACCCAACATCATAACAGACTGTTGGTCTGTGTAGGAAAAATGCTTCAAATACACTCTCATGATAAAAAAAAAAAAAAAAAAAAAACTAAACAAGTTTTTATTTAGTCATTTGAGAGTATCTAATGGTGGCTCAGAGGTTAAAGCATCTGCCTCCAATGCGGGAGACCTGGGTTCGATCCCTGGGTCGGGAAGATCCCCTGGAGAAGGAAATGGCAATCCACTCCAGTATTCTTGCCTGGAGAATCCCACGGATAGAGCAGTCTAGTAGGTTACAGTCCACGGGGTCACAAAGAGTTGGACACAACTGAGCGACTTCACCTTCCACCTTCACCTTTGACTATAAAAATGTTTAAAGAGAGATTTTATAATCTCACATTTCCAATTCTATAAACAGAGGATATTGGGTATAACTGAAACTTTTCTTGATAGCTCAGATCATGACAGTGATGATTTCTATGTCTAACAGGCATAGTCACTCAGTAATGTGTCAAATTCAGTTTTTCTGTCTTCTTTGCTATAAAGCTGTGAGTTGTTTATTCTCACACATTCATTCTTTCTTTAGCTAGATTCCTTATACCTTAAAAAAAAAAAGATTTGGATACGAAGATTTTACAAATGAAAATAAATTAGTATGAGCCAAGATATAAAGACATGATGGTTTCTCTCAGTCGTGGGCTATAGTTCTAGATTGACTCTTTGGATATATTTCTCTAACAAAGATGAATTAAAAATTGATTCTTCTGGTTTTTAACAATAGAGAAGACCAGGCAATATTCATGAAATAACAGTGTTTGGGATACTGGAATTAGGCAACAAGAGTGAATTCTCCCTCAGACACAAGAAACAAATGACATGAGTTTTTAAAAAAAAAATTATTGGAGAATAGTTGATTCACAATATTATGTTAGTTTCAGGTGTACAGTAAAGTGAATCAGTTATCATATACATACGGTCACTCTTTCTTAGATTCTTTTCCCATACTGGCCACTACAGAGCAGTGAGTTCCTTGTGCTATAAGTAGGTCCTGATTAGTTTAAGGGCTTCCCCGATAGCTCAGATGGTAAAGAACTCACCTGCAGTCCAGGAGGAGACCCTGGTTTGCTTCCTGGGTCAGGAAGATCCCCTGGAGAAGGGATAGGCTACCCACTCCAGTATTCTTGGGCTTCCCTTATGGTTCAGCTGCTAAAGAATCCACCTGCAATGCGGGAGAGCTAGTTTGATCCCTGGGTTGGAAAGATCCCCTGGAAAAGGGAAAGGCTACCCACTCCAGTATTCTGGCCTGGAGAATTCCATGGACTGTATAGTCCATGGGGTCACAAATAGTCGGACATGACTGACTGACTTTCACTCACTTATCTGTTTTTTTATACAGTAGTATATATATGTCACTCTGAATCTCCCAGTTTATCCCCCCACCACTCAATACATTAAGGAGCGCTCCATTGCACAGTTGTAATAAAAGTCCTTGAAATCCTTCTATAATATTTAAATTTGCATTAGCCAATATTTATTCAGATAGCAGATGTGTGCTGAATAGTTACCAATATAAGTGTTCAATGGGTAATAATTTTGGAGGAACCTAAAAAAGTCCACTTAATATTGAATAATGTACCATGATTATTAACCTGGTGTGAATAAAAGCAGAGCAAGACTTCCCTTCACAGGTCTAGCTGACATAATACTTTTAATAAATAATTAGACTAATTGATGCCAATTTTGGGGCTTCACATAGTATGATCCAATGATGCTGAAAGATGTCTTCCCAGGGAAAATCATTAGGGTTATCAGGTAATAATGCTGAGAAAGATACAGTAGCTGAGAGAAATTCTAATATTCACAGTGATGGCAGCAATGCTTTTGTACCACTTATGGCCTTTGGCTCATAAGTCCTGTTCAAACTTGGAGCTGAAGAAACCAGGGAATTCTGTTTTCTTACAGTGTCTTTATTGAACATGCCTCTCTTCATTACCTTATTCATTCCACAAATATTAATTGAGGGTCACTCCTCTGTATGCCTGGTACTGTGCTGGATAAGAGGGATAAAATAATGAACAAAAACAGACCTAGACTCTGAAAACTAAAATTTACCTTCTTTACCTTGAAAAATGCTATCTATAAAATTAAATAGATGAGTAATTAGTAATGATTTCAGATTGTTGACAGCTTCAAATACTACATGTTTCTGCCTGGGGAGAGCAGGCATGAAGACCACTGCAAGGTGCTTAAGGGAGAAAGCTAATCCATGATCTGCCTCCCAGTGGATTCCTGAGGGTGTGGGAAAAATGAATGACTCTCTCTCCTTATTTCACTCAGCCTAGGAATATCCCATGAATGGAGGAGCCTGGTAGGCTGCGGTCCATGGGATCGCTAAGAGTCGGACACGACTGAGCAACTTCACTTTCTTTTTTCACTTTCATGCATTGGAGAAGGCAATGGCAACCCACTCCAGCGCTCTTCCCTGGAGAATCCCAGGGACAGCAGAGCCTGGTGGGCTGCCGTCTACGGGTTCGCACAGAGTTGGACATGACTGAAGCAACTTAGCAAGCAGCAGCAGCAGTGTTAAAATATAAATAAAATATATATGTTAGGAAACCAGTATTTTGTCATAGGGCCTAACAAACTGAAAAGAAGCTTTTCATTTTGATAGTTCACTATATCTGTTATAGGCAGTGAAACTTTACCAAATTTTATGGCATTGTAACAAAATTCAGCCTAGTTGTAGTTGGCTGTTGCAATCATAAATTTTAAAGATATATATTTTGAGGGGACAGGAGAAAAAGATGGCTGAGGAATAGGATGGGAAGACCACTTTCTCCCTCACAAATTCCTCAAAAGAACATTTCAACGCTGAGCAAACTCCACAAAACAACTTCTGTAGGCTGGCAGAGGACATCAGGCAATCAGAAAAGCAGACCATTGTCTTCAAAAACAGTGAACCTCTCTGAGTGTCCCTCAATGTGGAGAAACTTTTCATCTTTAACCTAGATGTTTTATCATTGGTGCTGTATAGATGGAGAAGTCTAGAGGCTACTGTAAAAATAAAACTGAAAACCAGAAGCAGGAGGCTTAAATCCAAAGCCTGAAAACGTTAGAGAACTCTTGAATTCAGGGAACATTAAGCAATAGGAGCTCATCAAATGCCTTCATACCTACACCGAAACCAAGCTCCACCCAAGGGCCAACAAGTTCCAAAACAAGACATACCATGCAAATTCTCCAGCAACACAGGAACACTCCCCTGAGCTTCAATATACAGGCAGCTCAAAATTATTCCAAAACCCTTGATGTCTCATAACCCATTACTGGTCACTCCACTGCACTCCAGAGAGAAGAAACCCAGCTCCACCCACCAGAACTCCAACACAAGCCTCCCTAACCAGAAAACCTTGACAAGCCGCTGATACAACCCCACCCACAGTGAGGAAGCTCCATAATAAAGAGAACTCCACAAATTACCAGAATATAAAAAGGCCACCCCAAACACAGCAATATAACCAAGATGAAGAGACAGAGGAATACTCAGCAGGTAAAGGAACAGGAGAGTTGCCCACCAAACCAAACAAAAGAGGAAGAAGTAGGGAATCTACCTGAGAAGGAATTCCGAATATTGATAGTGAAAATGATCCAAAATCTTGAAATCAAAATGGAATCACAGATAAATAGCCTAGAGACAAGGATTGAGAAGATGCAAGAAAGGTTTAACAAGGACCTGGAAGAAATAAAAAAGAGTCAAAATATAATGAATAATGCAATAAATGAGATCAGAAACACTCTGGAGGCAACAAATAGTAGAATAACGGAGGCAGAAGATAGGATTAGTGAAATGGAAGATAGAATGGTAGAAATAAATGAATCAGAGAGGAAACAAGAAAAACGAATTAAAAGAAACGAGGACAATCTCAGAGACCTCCAGGACAATATGAAACGCTCCAACATTCGAATTATAGGAGTCCCAGAAGAAGAAGACAGAAAGAAAGATCATGAGAAAATCCTTGAGGAGATAATAGTTGAAAACTTCCCTAAAATGGGGACGGAAATAATCACCCAAGTCCAAGAAACACAGAGAGTTCCAAATAGGATAAACCCAAGGCAAAACACCCCAAGACACATATTAATCAAATTAACAAAGATCAAACACAAAGAACAAATATTAAAAGCAGCAAGGGAAAAACAACAAATAACACACAAGGGGATTCCCATAAGGATAACAGCTGATCTTTCAATAGAAACTCTTCAGGCCAGGAGGGAATGGCAAGACATACTTAAAGTGATGGAAGACAATAACCTACAGCCCAGATTACTGTACCCGCAAGGATCTCATTCAAATACGAAGGAGAAATCAAAAGCTTTACAGACAAGCAAAAGCTGAGAGAATTCAGCACCACCAAACCAGCTCTCCAACAAATTCTAAAGGATATTCTCTAGACAGGAAACACGAAAATGGTGTATAAACCCGAACCCAAAACAATAAAGTAAATGGTAACGGGATCATACTTATCAATAATTACCTTAAACGTAAATGGGTTGAACGCCCCAACCAAAAGGCAAAGACTGGCCGAATGGATACAAAAACAAGACCCCTCTATATGCTGCTTACAAGAGACCCACCTCAAAACAAGGGACACATACAGACTGAAAGTGAAGGGCTGGAAAAAGATATTCCATGCAAATAGAGACCAAAAGAAAGCAGGAGTGGCAATACTCATGTCAGATAAAATAGACTTTAAAACAAAGGCTGTGAAAAGAGACAAAGAAGGCCACTACATAATGATCAAAGGATCAATCCAAGAAGAAGATATAACAATTATAAATATATATGCACCCAACATAGGAGCACCGCAATATGTAAGACAAATGCTAACAAGTATGAAAGGGGAAATCAACAATAACACAATAATAGTGGGAGACTTTAATACCCCACTCACACCTATGGACAGATCAACTAAACAGAAAATTAACAAAGAAACGCAAACTTTAAATGATACATTAGATCAGTTAGACCTAATTGATATCTATAGGACATTTCACCCCAAAACAATGAATTTCACCTTTTTCTCAAGTGCTCATGGAACATTCTCCAGGATAGATCACATCCTGGGCCATAAATCTAAACTTGATAAAATCAAAAAAATCAAAATCATTCCAAGCATCTTTTCTGACCATAATGCATTAAGATTAGATCTCAACTACAGAAGAAAAACTATTAAAAATTCCAACATATGGAGGTTGAACAACACACTTCTGAATAACCAACAAATCACAGAAGAAATCAAAAAAGAAATCAAAATATGCATAGAAACTAATGAAAATGAAAACACAACAACCCAAAACCTGTGGGACACTATAAAAGCAGTGCTAAGAGGAAAGTTCATAGCAATACAGGCATACCTCAAGAAACAGGACAAAAGTCAAATAAATAACCTAACTCTACACCTAAAGCAACTAGAAAAGGAAGAATTGGAGAACCCCAGAGTTAGTAGAAGGAAAGAAATCTTAAAAATTAGGGCAGAAATAAATGCAAAAGAAACAAAAGAGATCATAGCAAAAATCAACAAAGCCAAAAGCTGGTTCTTTGAAAGGATAAATAAAATTGACAAACCATTAGCCAGACTCATCAAGAAGCAAAGAGAGAAAAATCAAATCAATAAAATTAGAAATGAAAATGGAGAGATCACAACAGACAACACAGAAATACAAAGGATCATAAGAGACTACTATCAGCAGTTGTATGCCAATAAAATGGACAACGTGGAAGAAATGGACAAATTCTTAGAAAAGTACAATTTTCCAAAACTGAACCAGGAAGAAATAGAAAATCTTAACAGACCCATCACAAGCACGGAAATTCAAACTGTAATCAGAAATCTTCCAGCAAACAAAAGCCCAGGTCCAGACGGCTTCACAGCTGAATTCTACCAAAAATTTCGAGAAAAGCTAACACCTATCCTACTCAAACTCTTCCAGAAAATTGCAGAGGAAGGTAAACTTCCAAACTCATTCTATGAGGCCACCATCACCCTAATACCAAAACCTGACAAAGATGTCACAAAAAAAGAAAACTACAGGCCAATATCACTGATGAACATAGATGCAAAAATCCTCAACAAAATTCTAGCAATCAGAATCCAACAACACATTAAAAAGATCATACACCATGACCAAGTGGGCTTTATCCCAGGGATGCAAGGATTCTTCAATATCCGCAAATCAATCAATGTAATTCACCACATTAACAAATTGAAAAGCAAAAACCATATGATTATCTCACTAGATGCAGAGAAGGCCTTTGACAAAATTCAACATCCATTTATGATAAAAACTCTCCAGAAAGCAGGAATAGAAGGAACATACCTCAACATAATAAAAGCTATATATGACAAACCCACAGCAAACATTATCCTCAACGGTGAAAAATTGAAAGCATTTCCCCTAAAGTCAGCAACAAGACAAGGGTGTCCACTTTCACCGCTACTATTCAACATAGTTCTGGAAGTTTTGGCCACAGCAATCAGAGCAGAAAAAGAAATAAAAGGAATCCAAATTGGAAAAGAAGAAGTAAAACTCTCACTGTTTGCAGATGACATGATCCTCTACATGGAAAACCCTAAAGACTCCACCAGAAAATTACTAGAGCTCATCAATGAATATAGTAAAGTTGCAGGATATAAAATCAGCACACAGAAATCCCTTGCATTCCTATACACCAATAATGAGAAAGTAGAAAAAGAAATTAAGGAAACAATTCCATTCACCATTGCAATGAAAAGAATAAAATACTTAGGAATATACCTACCTAAAGAAACTAAAGACCTATATATAGAAAACTATAAAACACTGATGAAAGAAATCAAAGAGGACACTAATAAATGGAGAAATATACCATGTTCATGGACCAGAAGAATCAATATAGTGAAAATGAGTATACTACCCAAAGCAATTTACAAATTCAATGCAATCCCTATCAAGCTACCAGCCATATTTTTCACAGAACTAGAACAAATAATTTCAAGATTTGTATGGAAATACAAAAAACCTCGAATTGCCAAAGCAATCTTGAGAAAGAAGAATGGAACTGGAGGAATCAACTTGCCTGACTTCAGGCTCTACTACAAAGCCACAGTCATCAAAACAGTATGGTACTGGCACAAAGACAGACATATAGATCAATGGAACAAAATAGAAAGCCCAGAGATAAATCCACACACATATGGACACCTTATCTTTGACAAAGGAGGCAAGAATATACAATGGAGTAAAGACAATCTCTTTAACAAGTGGTGCTGGGAAAACTGGTCAACCACTTGTAAAAGAATGAAACTAGATCACTTTCTAACACCACACACAAAAATAAACTCAAAATGGATTAAAGATCTACATGAAAGATCAGAAACTATAAAACTCCTAGAGGAGAACATAGGCAAAACTCTCTCCGACATAAATCACAGCAGGATCCTCTATGATCCACCTCCCAGAATTCTGGAAATAAAAGCAAAAATAAACAAATGGGATCTAATTAAAATTAAAAGCTTCTGCACAACAAAGGAAACTATAAGCAAGGTGAAAAGACAGCCTTCTGAATGGGAGAAAATAATAGCAAATGAAGCAACTGACAAACAACTAATCTCAAAAATATACAAGCAACTTATGCAGCTCAATTCCAGAAAAATAAATGACCCAATCAAAAAATGGGCCAAAGATCTAAATAGACATTTCTCCAAAGAAGACATACGGATGGCTAACAAACACATGAAAAGATGCTCAACATCACTCATTATCAGAGAAATGCAAATCAAAACCACAATGAGGTACCACTTCACACCAGTCAGAATGGCTGCGATCCAAAAATCTGCAAGCAATAAATGCTGGAGAGGGTGTGGAGAAAAGGGAACCCTCCTACACTGTTGGTGGGAATGCAAACTAGTACAGCCACTATGGAGAACAGTGTGGAGATTCCTTAAAAAATTGCAAATACAACTACCTTATGACCCAACAATCCCACTGCTGGGCATACACACCGAGGAAACCAGAATTGAAAGAGACACATGTACCCCAATGTTCATCGCAGCACTGTTTATAATAGCCAGGACATGGAAACAACCTAGATGTCCATCAGCAGATGAATGGATAAGAAAGCAGTGGTACATATACACAATGGAGTATTACTCAGCCGTTAAAAAGAATTCATTTGAATCAGTTCTGATGAGATGGATGAAACTGGAGCCAATCATACAGAGTGAAGTAAGCCAGAAAGAAAAACACCAATACAGTATACTAACACATATATATGGAATGTAGAAAGATGGCAATGATGACCCTGTATGCAAGACAGCAAAAAAGACACAGATGTGTATAACGGACTTTTGGACTCAGAGGGAGAGGGAGAGGGTGGGATGATTTGGGAGAATGGCATTCTAACATGTATACTATCATGTAAGAATCGAATCGCCAGTCTATGTCTGACGCAGGATACAGCATGCTTGGTGCATGGGGATGCCCCAGAGAGATGTTATGGGGAGGGAGGTGGGGGGGGGGGGGGGTTCATGTTTGGGAACGCATGTAAGAATTAAAGATTTTAAAATTTAAAAAATAAATAAATAAATAAATAAATAAATCTACTTTACGAAAACAAAAAATAAATAAATAAATAAATAAAGATATATATTTTGAAAAAATATATATAGCCTGGAAGTAAAATTTCATAAAGTGGTACCAAATAATACTAACTCATTAAATATACCACTCATAAAAAAGCATATGTTTATCAGTATGGTATTATAATGAGAACCTATTCTTAACAGTTTATCCAGGTTTAGGATTTGTAGAAAGCTACATAAATGTCATTTTGATTATGTACACGAATAGTGGAAAGTGTTGAGAAAGAACTGTTTCTTTCCTACTCAGTAGTATCACTATACAAAAGTTTCTAAAAAGACATGGTCTAGGGATTCTATCCTAGCTTAACACTTTGGCTTTATTTGTTGTCTGCTGTTTTTTTCTGGTAGTTGTATAATATGAGGAACTGTTTCTTATTAAACAGACTACAGGTTGAGTCATGGTGAAAGAGTGAAGAAGAACACACTTAAAAAATATCTCTACTCCCAAGGAAGTTAGAGTCTTAGAGTCTAGTGGGACAGTATCACAGTTCTTCGGGTCTTAATTGATTAGAAAAGGGTACACATGAAGAGAAATGGAAAGATGTGTGGTTCTCAACTCTACCCTAATGGATAACAGCCTGGTCTTTGATATGGGGAACAGGTAGACTACAGTTATTTTTGTTAGATTTTGTTCACACCAGTGAATCATGAACACAAAAGTAAAACCTTTCAATAAAGACATCTAACTGAATGCAATGTAGCTACTTTGACTGCAGAATCTCATTAAAATGCACCATTGTACTGAAAGAAACTGCTGAGTATCTTGGAGCACATGGTCGCTGACACAATGAAATGTGGCTCTGGTGACAAGGAACAGTGTGAATCATGGTCCATGATGTGAAAATATCACCCAAATTTACCTCAGATCCTTTATGTGACCAACATCATTAATTTAATGAAACTTGACCCGTCAGAGCAATTGCCTACATGCACTAGAGAGAACTTGCTTAACTCTGGCAGTTCCAGTGGGTTTTACATTAATTAGTTAAGATCCATATAATTGCATATTCATAATTGATTCTGACAAAACATTCATACAGGTACAGGCAAAATATTATCTTTGGAACTTCACAAATCATTAGACACATCTTCAAAAAAGGGACTTGTAGTCAAATCACCTGCTTCCTTGAAAATAAGGGTGATGTAATATTGACCAATCCAGGTTCCCAGAAAAACTATACTAAAGGCATCAAGTTAATACAAATTTAAGTTTTAAACTGAAAATCAGCTAGAGAAAAAGATTCAGTCTTATATTTTTAGATGATATGAATAACTATGAACCAAAAACTAGTTATATAGTCTTATACATGTAATAAATAAATTGTCTGACTACCAGGCCAGACTGAAAAAATGTGATATTCTATTTTAGATTTATTCTTTGTTTTATTTTTTAGCCTTGAGGAACACCCACTTTGGTGGTGGAGAGGGAGGCTTCTGCTTTGTGCATATGTGCACCTGGCACAAAGAAAATTAAATAACAATATTTTAACAGAGCAAACCGAGAGTCTATGCAGTGGACTCACTGGCTGTCTCATAGAGAAAAGCAAGCTATAATAATAAAGAGCTTGAACGCATGTCACAGGGAGGTTTACAGTAAAAGTTCTGTCATTAACGAACTATGTATTTCAGTCAGTCAGGTTTTCAGTTCTCTGTTCTTGCATGCGAGCATGCTCAGTCACTGAGACACGTCTGACTCTTTGCAACCCCATGGACTGCAGTCCACCACACCCCTTTGTTTATGGGATTCTCCAGGCAAAAATACTGGAGTAGGTTGCCATTTCCTCCTTCAGGGGGGTCTTCCTGACCCAGGGGTCAAACTGGGTCTCTTGTGTCTCCTTTGTTGGTGGGTGGATTCTTTACTGCTGTACCACCTGGGAAGCCTGAATAAATAATATCAAACATCAGTCTTGAGACTTTATCTAGCATGATAACACAATAAAGGCAATGAGAAGTATGACTATCAGACAGGAAAAAAAATCAAAATAAATACTGTCAGACATGTTTGCATAAATAGAAAATCAAGAAAAAATATAAAATATATAAATAGTAGGTATATAAGTTAATAAACAAATTAGAGTTTTCTATATATTACCAATAGGAAACATAATAAAATAATAAATCTCCTTTTCTATAATACAATATATAAAATAAAAGAATACATTTAACAAGAAATGTGAAAACCTATTGCAGAAGGAAATGGCAACCCACTCCAGCGTTCTTGCCTGGAGAATCCCAGGGACGGCGGAGCCTGGTGGACTGCGGTCTATGCGATCGTACAAAGTCGGGCACGACTGAAGCGACTTAGCAGCAGCAGCAGTGCAAATCTATATGATGAAACTATAAATCATTGTTTAATAAATTTTGGTATAAAACCAAAATAAACGTGAAATCATATATTACTTCTGAGTGATAAAATCTAAGATCACAAATGCATTAATTCTCATCAAAATAAACTGTGAACTTAATGTAATCTAATAAAAATTCAAGAAGATTTGGGAAAGAATGATAAGGTGAGATATGCCATGTGTGTGTGTGCTAAGTTGCTTCAGTGGTGTCCGATTACTTGCGACCCTGTGGACTGTAGGCCACCAGGCTTCTCTGTCCATGGATTTTCCAGGCAAGAATACTGGAGTGGGTGCTGTGCCCTTCTCCAGGGGGTTTTGCTGACCCAGGGATCAAACCGTGTCTTGTGCGGCTCTACTATTGCACGCAGATTTTTCACCGCTGAGCCACCAGGTAATAAGATATGCCATGGTAGGTACCACAGTGTACTCTAGAGCTACAGTAGTTAAGTGGGAGGCTACCAGCTCCGGAATGGATAGAAAGTTCAAGGAAACAGAATAAAATCCAAAAAGAAGCTTTCAGTTAATTTTCGTAATTTTGAAAAACTTGATTCTAACAATCTTTGCCAGTTTTCTCACTACTTTTATGAAAGAGACAATTTTCAGAGTTTCTTACCCTACTGTCTTCATGGACATAATTCGTTCAATGCAATTAAAAATCAGTTTTATAAATGTTGGTTATATCTACGGAAATCAATAGAGTAGTAATTTAAGAGTTCTAAATGCCATATATACTCTAGAAGGTACTCATGCATTTAGTTAGATCACGGCATCTGGTCCCATCACTTTATGGCAAATAGATGGGGAAACAATCTGAGACACTTTATTTCCTTGGGCTCCAAAATCACTGCAGGTGGTGACAGCATCCATGAAATTAAAAGTTTGGAAGAAAATTATGACCAACCTAGACAGCATATTAAAAAGCAGAGAAATTACTTTGTCAACAGAAGTCCGTCTAGTCAAAGCTATGGTTTTTCCAGTAGTCATATATGGATGTGAGAGTTGGACTATAAAGAAGGCTGAGCATCGAAGAATTGATGCTTTTGAATTGTGGTGTTGGAGAAGATTCTTGAGAGCCCCTTGGACTGCAAGGAGATCCAACCAGTCCATCTTAAAAGGAAATCAGTCCTGAATGTTCACTGAAAGGACTGGTGCTGGAGCTGAAACTCCAATACTTTGGTTACCGATGCAGAGGATGAGATGTTTGGATGGCCTCACTGGCTCAATGGACACGAGTTTGAGTGAACTCCAGGAGTTGGTGATGGACAGGGAGGCCTGGTGTCCTGCAGTCCATGGGGTCACAGTCAGATGCAACTGAGTGACTGCACTGCACTGAACTGATATTTTACCTAAATATTTCTGGATTCCTTGCAGTTTTCTGTATTTCAGCATTAATTTCTCTTTTCTTTCTTTTTATTCAGTGTCTCTATAAAATATTCACCAAAAAAACCATTTATTTTACCTTAACTTGCTTCTTTGCTGGCTTAATATAATACTGTATATGAAACTCATTAGAAAATGTATATGTACTACAAAGTTGATGTTACTAACAAGCTTCAGAGTGTTTTCTGCTGGACATAAGTATTAAATATCAGATAACATTTTTCTGAAGAGAAGGACCATGATGCCCAACTCTCAAGCAAGAAAAGAAAAGGAATCACTTCAGCTGCATTTTGATGGTAGCAATTCAGAGTGGGTGATGCATTAGTTACATTTATCATAAAACTAATGTCTGTGGAGGACTGTTTTAGCAACTAGAAAAAGAAATGGGAAGTAGAGGATCTATAATTTCTTCTCATACCTTTATAATTATTCAGATATTTATTATTTAATAACATAAAAGAGAATTACATGAAAGGTTTCAGTATCCTTCAAGTTCTCTTTTATAAGAGTGAGACAGAAGGAAAAAGAGAAACAAATTTTGAGAAAATACCTAAATATATTTTGGGGGATCAAATATTGTATCATGTGATATCATGACCTAATTAGTAAAGTTTACTTTGCAAAATTTAAACATTACTTTATGAAAAAAATCATCTAGAATTTTTTATATTTTTTTCCTGTCATAAAATTATCTAAAACATTGTGAAACAGGAACCCGAAAATTAGTTACCAAGGGAATAGTCTATAATAGTTCCACAGACGTTAGTTATTAGAAGCTTTTGAGTAATTTTTAGTTTGCAGTTATCTATCCCATATTATATGTTCAAGATAAAGGTAAACCCAATACAGCTAATCTGTTTATTTTGGCCACCTTAATAATCAGTGTGAATCACTAAACATGAAAGCAATTTGATTAAAAATCTGGAAAGAAAGGAATTGACCATATATTCATGACTGATGTCTACTAGTTTTAATAAGCAAAAAAAAATTGGTGATTTTAATTTTCTTCTTAATTAAAACAAAATTACATCTATCATTTTCCTTGATGTGCCTTATAATCATCTAGGAATATTATATTTCATTCCAAAATTAAGTAAGGTAAAGTTTCTAAAGAGGTAATGGCACATTAGAGGCGGCAAAAACGGGCTCAAAATCCCAATAGTGAATTGAGACACAGAATAAATGAGAGACCTTTAGTTTAAAGAGAATTTACTCAAATAAACAGAATATTAAATATTAAAATTTTGTTCCAATATTTAAAAGAGGGTTTGAAGCGGAGTGCAGGCATCCTAGGCTGAAAGTCCACATATCTGCGTTCTGGACGTAACCTTTAATTGTGTGTGATTGTGTGATTTGGGGAAAATAATTTAACACCTTTGTAAAAGTATTCAGCTCAGATTATTGAGTATATTATAATGATGAAGATCGAAACAGAACAATTGTACAACTGTAATGGTGGTAGAGTTTTTTTAAGTTTTACTCAGCATTGCCTCTCCTCTAAAATGTCTTCCAGGGCTAAGGTCTCTCACATAAATCTTCAAGCATGACAACCATAATTAACTAAGCTATTCAATGTGAAACATTTGAAGAAGTTGTGAAGAAAAAAGAAAAGAAATGCCTACTTTCAGAATGTATCCTCTTGCTTCTCAGCAGATCTTCCCCTCAATCATAGGAAACATAATTTCCATTTAAACTATCCCTTCTTTCTATAGAACCACAAGGAGAACTTAAAAGGACAACTTAAAAGTAAACAGTTTTTATGGACTTATTTACTGAAACTTCTGGTTCTGTTACTAATCAGAAGATGAGTTTTCCTTTGGTTTGCAGGGATGTTGATTTCTAATAAGACATCTGTCTAGTAAGAGGGGCTTCCCTGGTGGCTCAGATGGTAAAGAATCTGCCTGCCGTGCAGAAGACCTGGGTTTGATCCCTGGGTAGAGAAGATCCCCTGGAGAAGGGCATTGCAATCTACTCCAGTATTCTTGCCTGGTGAATCCCATGGACAGAGAAACTTTGTGAGCTACAGTCCATAGGGTCGCACAGAGTTGGACACAACTGAAGCGACTTAGCATGCACACACGCACACATATAATGAGAGGCTCAGTTGGCTTCACCGCGTTAGGTTATTGGAACACCTAACGGGCTTCCATGCTTCTTTCTTCTCAAGGGCCAAAATGCACCATGTGCTGGAGCTAACTTATACTGGGAGAGGAGAACCGAGTATGCCTACCTCTTTCCAAATCTGGGTTCAGTAGCATGGTGCATTAGAGCTAAAATCAGCCATTGTGTGCGCCTTGACAGGAGGGAAATCAGTGAGCAACTACTAATTAGGGTACTTGGGTGGAGAGAGAGGAATTATGCTAGGGGGAGCCCAGTTGTTACAAACTTACTTGCTCAAACAGTAAAGAATCTGCCTGCAACGGGAGACCTGGGTTCAATCCCTGGGTCAGGAAGCTCCCCCAGCAAAGGAAATGGCAACCCACTCTGGTATTCTTGCCTGGAGAATTCCATGGACAGAGGGGCCTGGCAGGGCTACACAGTCTGTGGGGTCACAAAGAGTCGGACACGACTGAAGCACTGACACTTTCACTTTTCACTATTGGCCAAACACAGGTAAACTCTGGTCCTGAGGAGAAATGACCTATGTTAAATTTGTTGAGGAAGAAAGACACACAGTTGTCCTGCTTTTGAAACTAAAATCTCCTACTCAGGAGCCTCAAGGCAAGTTGACTCTCTAGCTGCTACGTCCTCAAAAGGAAGCATTTCTTACTTCACCTCTAAAGCTAAGTGACAGCAGAGAGACTCTTAAGAGCCTGAATTCTGAGAACATGACAGACTGGTTAAACACTGAGGTCCATTAAACGTTCTTGCCCTTGTGGAATCCTAATCAGTGAGGGGCATCGAGGAGAGAAGAGAAAGTTGACAGTTTCCTTTTTTTCTTTCCCTTGCCCTCCTCCAGGCGAACACGGGGTAACTCAGCAGTTTCCCTGCCTCTTTGGCTTGTTCTCAGGATTTTAATTGGCACCATATGGGGATTTAGGGTAAGATGAGGAGAGAATAGAAGAGATAGTTGTTAATTGACTTAGTTCACTTTTAATTGATTGTTAAGTCTATAACTTAATAATTACGTTATTTTTGAAGGACTTTTAAACTTGCCTTAGGGCTTATCATTGCAGTAACTACAATTCTTATACTCCTTGTCTTGTGAACATAGTATTAGATTTGCTAAAGCAGTCCCCACCCTCATCACAGGAAGAACTTTTTTTAAATTAGAGGAATATCTTTTGTAAGTGATGCTAATGTGCAATGGGAAGATTCAAAATCACAAGACCAGATAATGTATATTTTTATCCTAAATTTTCATTTTTCCCCACAAGTTGCCTCACGATAAGAGTATTAAAATTAAAATAACCCAGACTATCATAGTTTTAATTAAAGCAGCATAAAATAGGGTTTAAAAATCTGTTCTCTTTCAGTTGTTTTCTGTCCCTGGTGGCCAAATGGAAGCTATTGTCATTGTGTGTACCCTTAAGAAAGACGGGGGAAATGGAACCTCACAATGTCATAGTGGGTAAGAAATTTCAGACCTAAAGGCCCTTCATTGAAAACAGCCTAGATCCAGTTCTCTGATGCTTGAGGAATGTGTGATGGATGTGAAATCAAATTGGGTAAAAAAAAAAAATGGAAATTAAGAGAATGGAAGAGGAAGAAGGAATGAGTCGATTAATAATCTTGTGCCAACCACATTCATTGACTCAAAAAGGAAGAAATGTTTAAAAAGCTGTCATGTAAGATCTCACTGTAGCAGCCAAAGGAAGTGTGTGGAACACCTGCGCCCTGATAAATATTACCCTCAAATAGTCATTATTCTGAGTGGCTGATACAGAATTCAGATTTGATAGGTCTTGAATAAGGTATAATCATTTTTTAAAAAATTCTCTCCTGTTAAAACTTGGAGATGTTTATTTAGTTTCTTACAGCCATCTGACTCTAAGCATAATTCTAAAAGGGATTTATCTCACGGTTAGATATCTTTGCTTGCAGTAACTTCTAGATTCACCCTTGGAATCTTGGTGATGGATTTTTTTTAATAGGTTTTATTTTAGTTATACTTAATGGACATTAGTGGGCTGAGTTCTAAAACAGTTTAGAACTTTTAGAAAAACCAATTAAAGAGAAAGATTGTTTGTGTACACAGAAAACACTCAAGGGAGGTGAACAGGAGGTGTGGTGTGCCCGAAAGGTACAACAGCCAGTCTTGAGAACTCTGAGGAGTGCCCAGAGACGCTGTGGAGTGAGTCTTGGTTACTCTGAGAAAACAATTTTGTCCTGAAAGGCAGAGGAACTTAAGGAATAAAGAGCCCAGGCAGAAAATTCTGTGTTTCCCTAGATAGCAACTGAATCCAAAGAAACAGTAACGGTTCTGGAGGAAAAGTATCATCGTGACCTAACTCAAAACGCACAGGACAGAAACTTGTGTTTTCGAGAAGAGCTAGGGACACGGCCACGGGCTGGGGATACCTGGTTGAACCGGAGTGATGCTTTGGCTCCAGTCAACTGACCTGAGACGTTTTACCTCCCCATATAATTTCACTTGCCATCGCTGAGTTTGTAACCCAGAATTCTGTTGTATTGCAGTAGTTTGCTCGCTGTGTAGACTGACTGTGTGTGATGTGCGGCAGTAAGCACCATGGGGTAGATGAACAGGGAAGTAACCGAAGCCTCAGGAAGTTATGAACCCAGGGGTTGGAAGCTACGGAAGCTTCAGATGGGAACCCTCACTTGCAGCAGTGCCTGTGTGAGCTTCCTCGGAGTGACTGCAGACGTTATGGAGATGCAGTTACAATCTATTTAATTTGGGTTTAGTGAGATGTATGTACCTCTGGTTTGCAGTCATTTCCATTTATAGTTAAGTGACTGCTCATCCCAGCATCAGAATGACTTCCAGGATCTACCACCACTGTGCCAATGCCTTTGTGTTCTGAAAGGGCAAAGCCCAATGTAAAACTCATAACCTTTACTACCAGAGATGTCTGAATACTAACTGAAGAATAAGCTTCATCATGACAAACCACATTTAATCTTAATCACTAACTACCCAAGACACCTTGAGATACCTAAAAGTTTAGAGTTCATATATGAAAGGAACTTAATAGAGAGTTCTCCAAATTTTAGGATAATTTTCCAAATTAAAAAGTATACATATGTATATAAATATGTAAGTATATAAATATATGTGTATATAATATAATATACATGTATATAAATATGTGAACATATATATATAATGAATCTATATGTCAAACAACCCTTCTAAAGGTATAAAAACTAAATTATCCATCTCTTGTCTCTAAGGAAAATAATATTACAAACTGTTGGCAAATAAAGAGATACTCAAAATGTGTGCATCCAAAAAAGAAAAGGAAAACACTGTATCATAACAGTGAAAGTTAATTAATGAAAGCATATTGATCTCCTCCCCCTGCATTTTGTGCTGTTTCGGGTTTTAAGGCACAAGTCTCAGATGCCTCTTTTGGAAGAGGCGCCCTCATTTTCCAGCTGCTGGGAGAAGTGGTTGCTGTCAGCTCACAGTTCCTTGCCAGGAACTGCCCTGCCTGAAGGGAGCTGCCCTCCCCAAGAGGGCAGCCCACATCCCAAACCAGCTGGCCAGTCGGGTACCCATCTCCCTGGCCCTCGCCTGACAAAGGGCCAATTCCAGCACCAGAGCTCCAAGTCACGGTTGCTGGGGTCCCTGTCGTGAATGCAGAACTGCAGAACTTTTCAGACTTTCCCTCTCTTAGTAATCCTACCGCCCCCGTCCCCCTGACCTCACAGTGGCTCCTCCTTAGGATACTCCTCACAACTTTCCTACACAATCATTTCAAGGAAATTTCATTTCAGGCAGTGATACCTTTCATGTCTTCGTTTGTCATTTAAAAAATTTTGCTTACCATTCTAAGTAAATGTTTCACCTAACGTGTCTGTGGTCAGAGTGTGACCGCCAACTCCTGCGGTGGTGTTCCTTGACCGCAGGGTCTTTCTTAGTATCACCTGATTTCACACCCCCTACATTTAAAAAACATTTTCTAACTTCCATAGTCAAGTGTATCCGATCATTCCCCAGCTCTCTGTATAGTTTCTTTAACTTTTCATTCAGGTAAACAAGAGGAAGCATTTTACCTGATTGTCATGCCTTTTTATTCCTCTTTAATCTATAGGAGGTCTCCCGCTCTTCTTTCTTTGATGGCATGGATATTTTTGAAAGGTTTATGCCAATTGCATCGTAAGCTAGCCCACAATCTAGATTCCTTTGATTGTTTAGGACAGTTCCTGTCTGTATTTGATTGTTCTCTCGTGTTTAAATTTATCTTAACTTTTTTGAGAATACTAACTAGATGATGATAGGAATTTTCCATAGCACCACATCACTACAAACCTAAAGTCAGTTTGCCTATTTGTCTCCTTGTTTGTGAGACGATGTAAAATTGGATCATTGTTATCTGCTGAGTGTTATCGGAGTTTTCCCCTTTGTGATTGATAAGTGATGTGTGTGGTATACCTTGAAACCATGTGAATATCCTTGCACTGAATATTGTGCTCACAAGTTCTTGGCAAATGCTTAACTACTTATTAAGTAAGCTGGACAGGGAATTATTCTAAGAAATACAAATTACAAAGTGGGACTTTATATGGTGTCCTTTAGTAAAATGAACAGAGCCAGGGGACTCCTGTCTTGGCAGCACTGGGGTTTACTGACTGAGAGGGCCCTGTGCCAGCATCTGCCATGGTTGAGGAGCTGTACATGTGATCTGTCTACCACTGGCCATTATATCCTATGCTTTAGCCTAAATAAATCACTAGCTCCAGGTTTGTGCATTGGTCTTGGGCTGAATCTGCTTCTTACCACTTAACTGTGTGCACCCACAACTTCCAGGAAATTCTTCTGTGCTTATACTATTCCTGGCAACAGTGTCACAGCATGTTTCCGAAGTGCACCAGCTGCCCAAGGGCTACCGTGACAGCTGGGGTCACCTTTGCCTGCTTTGAGGCATCGCGTCCCACTTGCCTGGCTTGACAATCCCCCCACTGAAGAAATGATTGATTGATGATTGATTGATTGATATTAATTAGAAGACGTTTGACCATCTTGGACATGGATTCTCAGGGGGCAGCTTACCACTCTCTCTCTACCAGTTGGTGACAGCTATCTCAGATGCTGCTGCTTCTCAGCGAGGGAACCACAACTGTGCCAGGGACCCATGCCTTTTCACTGAACTTTCTCATTCTGCTGCCTGTGCGGCTCCTCCTATCACTGTTCTTAGTACTTGGTGCATAACGGTTCTGAAACTATAATAGATACACAGGTGCACGTCTCCTTTTGTTTCTCAAGGGTTGATTCTTCTCTCCATCTATCACTAGTTCCGGATCCCTTTCCAAAAGCTCAGTATTCCAAACTAATTATTTCTGGACAATATTTTAAGTCAAGAGCTTATTTCCTACTGTTCTGTGTCAATGTTATGCTAGCAAAACATGACAGATATTCAGCATTTCCCTCTTCACATGAAGCAGATAGCCTCTAATTGGTCTGATGTGCTGATTAGGTTAATACTCTCGAGCCACCCATTTAATAAGAGGAAACATGGCTTTTTCTTCTTCAGAAATTTTAGGGGTTTCATTAATAGCAGTTTTGAACAACTTTGCTATCAATGAGTAGGGAATGAGTATATAACACAATATTTCCTTTCACCCTGTAATCCTATCAGCAATCTGCCTAGGAGCAATGGAGAATAATATGATGTTACTTCTTATTCAACAACTGAAAACGTACCCCATCATTTTTTGTAGCAAGATGTAAGGAAAAATATCTCTTTTCTCTCAACTACTCTTTCTTTATCCCTTAATCCTTTTACCTTGGTTTACTCACATCTTTCAGAAAAAGGCAGCGAGCAGTGAATAGATTTAGAATGCTTTCTAGGATGTCTAAAAGTGAAGCGATAAACATATTCCCACACGTATCCTCTGACTCACTTTCATTCACAGGTACAGTTGTGTCTCCCAGTGAGGCTATGTAACACATTCTAAACTCTAAAGACAAGCTGAATAGCCATGCCAAACTGGCCTTTGACCTGAAGGCACACAATGAAGGGTAATGGAGTGATCACTCTCCATTGTCCTTTCGTCAGAAAGCCATAGCTGAGTTGAAAAGTGACCCATGATGTCTCAACATTGCCTGTGTGAGGGACTAATTTACTACCTTCTTAGGTATCATTTCCTGAGTTATGAAGAAGTAATGCTTACTTCTTGGAAGAAAAGTTACGACCAACCTAGACAGCATATTCAAAAGCAGAGACATTACTTTGCCAACAAAAGTCCATCTAGTCAAGGCTATGGTTTTTCCTGTGGTCATGTATGGATGTGAGAGTTGGACTGTGAAGAAAACTGAGCGCCAAAGAATTGATGCTTTTGAACTGTGGTGTTGGAGAGGACTCTTGAGAGTCCCTTGGACTGCAAGGAAATCCAAACAGTCCATTCTGAAGGAGATCAGCCCTGGGATTTCTTTGGAGGGAATGATGCTGAAGCTGAAACTCCAATACTTTGGCCACCTCATGCGAAGAGTTGACTCATTGGAAAAGACGCTGATGCTGAGAGGGATTGGGGGCAAGAGGAGAAGGGGACGACAGAGAATGAGATGGCTGGATGGCATCACGGACTCGATGGACGGGAGTCTGAGTGAACTCCGGGAGTTGGTGATGGACAGGGAGGCTTGGCGTGCTGCAATTCTTGGGGTCTCAAAGAGTCTGACACGACTGAGCGAGTGAACTGAACTGAACTGATATTATCCTCAACCATTATATTAGTTAGAATTCTCCAGAGAAACAGAATCAATAGGAGATATAGGTAGATAGATAGATAAATACACTATATATGTACAAACACACATGTGGTCACATATATAATATGCATAATATATTATGCATATAATATGCATGATATATAATATGAATAATATACATATTCTAAAATATGGACTATGTGAAATAATATTTAATAAATAGCCAATGGGAATTTGCTGTACGACTCAGGGAATTCAAACCACAGCTCGATAACAATCTAGAGGGGTGGGATTAGAAGGGAGGTGGGAGGGAGGTTCAAGTGGGAGGGGACACGGGTCAGCCTATGGCTGATTCATGTTGATATTTGATAGAAACCAATGCATTACTCTAAAGCAATTATCCTTCAATTAAAAATAAATAAACATTTAAAATAGGGAGGAAAAAAACAAAAAAGGAAGAGGTTCACTATAGGCATTTGCCTCACATTCTGGGGACTGTCAAGTCCCAACAGCTGCAGGGTGAGTCAGCAAGATGCAGGGTTGGTGGAGCCAGGGCTGTTATTTCTAGCCTTGAGCCCAAAGACATGAGACCTTCGAGGGTTGGTGTAGTTCCAGACTGAAGACCTGGCTGGAGATCTTGAAAGAGACAGTATTTCAGGCTGAGTCTGAGAACAGGAACAGGCTGGTGTCCCAAAGTGAAGGCGGTCAGAGAGAAAGACGTCTCTCTTATTCAGGGAAGTTAAGTTAGCTGCTCAGTCTTGTATGACTCTTTGTGACCCCGTGGACTGTAGCCCACCAGGATCCTCCATCCCTGGAAGTTTCCAGGCAAGCATACTGGAGTGGGTTGCCATTTCCTTCTCCAGGGGATCTTCGTGATCCCAGGGCTTGAACCAATGTCTGCAGCGTTGCAGGCACTCTACCATCTGAGCCACCAGGGAAGGCTTTTACCATTTGCGCCTTCAAGGAAGGCCCTTTTGTTCCCTTCAAGCAATAGATCGGATGTGGCCCACCCACACTGAAGAGGGTGAGCTACCTAACTCAGTCTAATAAATGCTATCCTCATCCAAAAGCACCTTCACAGGAGCACTGGAGTAATGTCTGCTCAAACACCCGGGCACTCGGTGCACAAGTCAAGTTGACACTTAAAGGCATCTCTCCTCCCTGAGTGTAGTTTGCTTTTTAAATGTCTACTTTTCAAGCACCCCCTTTATTTTCACTGGGGATACAACATATCACTCTCACCACTAAACTTTATATGGTAGGTGACTGACTCCTTTGGGTGGTGGCAATTCAATTCAACCATCACAGGTAAAAATAACACTGAAGGCAGGAGCTATGATTCTGGTTATTTTGGTCAGATGCAACTTATTTATTTTTTCCAGAGAGGATTCTGTATTTTAGAGGTTAAGGAAATACAGGAAATAGAGGAAAATCATAGCTCCAGTTATTTAACACATAACATACATTTCTGTTCCTGAGCAATATATTTCCATATATCCATTTATATTCCTGAGCAGGGATCTATCACAACTTTAATGTTTGACACTGGAGGCAAAAGTTTCTTTCTGAGAAAGGCTTTGCAGATATCCAAGCCCCTCATTTATGTTAAAGACAAAGAGTTTGAAGTGTGAAGAAATTAAATGTCTTACTCATGGGTGGGGTAGTGGAGAATTGAAAGTAAAAATTGTCCCCTGATTCTCAGGTCTACGGCACATTCCAGTCTGTTATATTTTCTCCTGTGCTGTGGCACCTAAGGAAATATCAGAAGGAAATGCAATAAAATTTCACATTCTGGGTAATCCCAAACTACCTTTCCTTCCATAGTTAATGCTTTTCATTATTCTCATCTAAATCGTTAAGGGGAAATATCAGCAAACCAAGCCAACCTCCCAATAAACAGTTACTGAGTGAGTATAACCACCAATACAATAAATAGAGTGACCAGTACAGGCAGAATACTTCTTCTCACCATGTGTAATAAATAGGAGCTTCTGGTGAATAATATTTCAAAGTTATATTGCTATTATCTCCAGGAAAGAAATGCAAAAAGAACCCATAAAAGGGATATATTAGAACCCCAAATGAATAGCTGTGTCTGCTTGAGCAGTATCTTCTTCCTTGCAGACATGGTTATATAGGAACCAGTCCTACTAGAGAAGAAAATAGAATGATAATAAAAAGTTCAAGCTTCAGAGTCTTGTCAGAGGTCCACTTTATTTCATAGTAAATTTGTTTTAAACTTGATAGACAGGAAAAAAAGAAAACAGAGAATACAATGAGGAAAAATATTTTAACTTTCAGAATCTAGTTCACACTATTTTTCTTATGTCTATTTATTTGAAAAAAAAAGCAACAGCTGTGAAGATGCAGGATGAATAGATGTCTAAGTGAACAGCAAAGCACACAAAGGGTTTCCCCTCACTTGAATTCTGCTTGCTCTGCTCTAAGGACCCAAAGTGCACTCAGTGTAAGTGGTAGCTTTTCTGCCTGTCATATCTAAGGAAAGAGTCACTTTTTGATGGCTCTGGCTTTTGTGAATGCTGGCTTCAAGATAAATGAAAGCTCAAGTGTTGGAGGAGAGCAGGGGCTGATGACTGAAGTGTGGAGATGATGGCTCACAGTCTGGGTTTGGAGCTGACCTGTTGGAATTGCTTCAGGCAGTCAAGTGAGGACCAGGAGAAAGGAGGGGGAAAAGTGAGATGCTTAAAATTCCAACAGGGTAAACTTGAAATGGTCTTTCTATAACTGTGCCGTTATGTTAGATTGTTTGCATTCATTTCGTTCTCTAAGAACTTTGATTGCTAGTGTCAAGACTCAAGAGTTGAGAGCGATATGACCATGAAAATGGAAAGTGAAAGTGAAGTGAAGTCGCTCAGTCGTGTCCGACTGTGACCCATGGACTGTAGCCCACCAAGCTCCTCCGTCCATGGGATTCTCCAGGCAAGAATACTGGAGTGGGTTGCCATTTCCTTCTCCAGGGGATCTTCCCGGCCCAAGAATCGAACCCAGGTCTCCCACATTGCATGCAGACGCTTTAACCTCTGCAAACTGGAAAACTATCTTTTAAATTTTAACTCCCTATCCGTCCCACTTAACCACGATGATGTGTTCAGTCACTTAGAGCCTAACATCCTGGCCTGTGAAGTCCAACAGGCCTTAGGAAGCATAATTATCAACAAAGCTAGTGGAGGTGATGGAATACCAGCTGAGCTATTTCAAATCCTAAAAGATGATGCTGTGAAAGTGTTGCACTCAATATGGCAACAAATTTGAAATACTCAGCAGTAGCCACAGGACTGGAAAATGTCACTTTTCATTCAAATCCCAAAGAAAGGCAATGCCAAAGAATGTTTAAACTACTGCACAATTGCACTGATTTCACATGCTAACAAGATTATGCTCAAAATCCTTCAAGTCAGGCTTCAAAGGTATGTGAACTAAGAAGTTCCAGATGTTCAAGTTGGATTTAGAAAAAAGCAGAGGAACCAGAAATCAAATTGCCAACATCTGATGGATCATAGAAAAAAGCAAGGGAATTCCAGAAAAACATCTATTTCTGCTTCATTAACTATGTGAAAACCTTTGACTGTGTGGATTACAACAAACTGGAAAATTCTGAAAGAGATGGGAATACCAGACCACCTGACCTGCCTTCTGAGAAACCTGTATGCAGGTCAAGAATTTACAGCTTTAACTGAACATAGAGCAATGGCCTGCTTCCAAATTGGGAAAGGAGTACATCAAGGCTGTATTTTGTCACCCTGCTTATTTATCTTATATGCAGATTGCATCATGTGAAATGCCAGGTTGCATGAGTCACAAGCTGGAATCACGATTGCCGGGAGAAATGTCAACAAACTCAGTTATGCAGATGACACCACCCTTATGGCAGAAAGAACTAAAGAGCCTCTTGATGAAAGTGAAAGAGGAGAGTGAAAAAGCTGGCTTAAAACTCAACATTCAAACATCTAACATCATGGCATTCGGTCCTATCACTTCATGGGAAATAAATGGGGAAAATGTGGAAACAGTGTCAGACTTTATTTTGAGGGGCTCAAAAATCACTGCAGATGGTGATTGCAGCCATGAAATTAAAAGATGCTTACTCCTTGGAAGGAAAGTTATGACCAACCTAGATAGCATATTGAAAAGCAGTGACATTACTTTGCCAACAAAGGTCCGTCTAGTCAAGGCTATGGTTTTTCTAGTGGTCATGTATGGATGTGAGAGTTGGACTGTGAAGAAAGCTGAGCAGCAAAGAATTGATGCTTTTGAACTGTGGTGTTGGAGAATACTCTTGAGAGTCCCTTGGACTGTAAGCAGATCCAACCAGTCCATTCTAAAGGCAGTCAGCCCTGGGCGTTCTTGGGAAGGACTGATGCTAAAGCTGAAACTCCAATACTTTGGCCACCTCAAGCAAAGAGTTGACTCATTGGAAAAGCCTCTGATGCTAGGAGGGATTGGGGGCAGGACGAGAAGGGGGCAACAGAGGATGAGATGGCTGGATGGCATCACCGACTCGATGGACATGAGTTTGAGTGAACTCCGGGAGTTGGTGATGGACAGAGAGGCCTGCAATTCATGGGGTTGCAAAGAGTCGGACACAACTGAGTGGCTGAACTGAACTGAACTGACTAAAAGGAGATTCTAAAGGCAGGATGGTCTGCCCAAACTGGAATCTTAAGCTCATGTGCTGCTAGTTCAGTAGTAATTGAGGAAATGATCGCCTGTATTCAGAATTATATTTACATACAAGCTGAATACCCCATTAAGTCAAATAGAAAGAAACTGATATATATACAAAGGAGACCTTAACAGTTTACTGGATTTGTCTCTAATAAATTAAGGTAAGTCCATCTGCCTGGCATTCAAGACTGGTACCCTGATTTGCACAGGTCTTCCCATGTACCTACTCTGCTGCTGCTGCTGCTGCTTCTAAGTCACTTCAGTCGTGTCCGACTCTGTGCGACCCCATAGATGGCAGCCCATTAAGCTCCTCTGTCCCTGGGATTCTCTAGGCTCCAATTAAATCTATCCACTGCTATTGCTTCATGCATTTATCTTATGCTAGTAAGTTTTGTTTGGGTTTTTCCTTTCAGTCTAAGCTCTCCAATCTTTATTTTCAAAATCCTATTCATTTTTCAAGCTACGTTTCAACACACAATATTTCATAAAGATGGCTGTATATTTTTTCCCCTTTAATTTAAAAGCCAAAATATATATCCTCTCCTCCTTTAACTTCTATTCCATTAAGATGAGAAAAGGAACAGCAGAATAGATGGGGAAGATTCTTAGGAAAAGATCCGAAGTTAAATAATTTTTCTAAAAGACATTAACATTCAAGTCTTTGTACAATTTTTTTCCAAGTCACTTATTGTTTCAATGATTTGCTGACTGTTTATTTTGAGCCAAATCCTGTACTAGTACCTATAAATGAAAAGATGGATTAGGACATAGAATGAATCCTCAAAAGTTTAACATCTAATGGTCAAGAGGAATTTGAACATTGCCAGATTTAATAAACAGAGAAAATGGGTAAAGAGAAGCTGGGCAGTAGCAGACCATGTGAAATTTCCGTAAGTATCCACATATCTAATTTATTCAAATTCATACTGTTGAGAACAGTGAGGATTATTTGTCACGTTATCCATTACTGAAGATACACTCTAGACAGCCAGAGTGAAAAATAAACAAATAAGCACAACAAATGAAAAACAAAACTTTATTTGTGGCCCTGGGCATGTTTAAATTTCCTCCCCAGTTTCATTTGCTTCAGTTTTTCACATTTCATGGTTCACTTAGCTCCTATGAGTCAGATGAAACATTTTAAAAATCTATTCTTATCTACTTATTTGCATATATGTTTATTCTATAAGCTTGGAATTCTCAGATTAAATTTCCGACCACAATATTGAAATCCCATGATAGAGCATAAACATTTTCAACAATTTCCTCTATAATCCAGCCTATAAAAATATTTTTTATGCTTAGTACACAAAATGTTCAAGTGTACAAAAAGCAGACAGATGTATGCTTAGAAAATAGTAAAAGTTAATAGGGGCTCAAAAATCATCTAGAAAGCTATAAGGCAGTAATTTCTCATTTTCCCAAAAGAGCAAAAATATGTAAAAGCTTATTATGGGATTACAGAAGGCTCAACACTAGAGAATTGGAATACTGGCTTTATTTTCTGAATGAATATTGATTAACTGTGTGGACCTGAATCAAACAATTAACCTCTGGGTGCTATCTATTGCTGTGCTAAGTCACTTCAGTCGTGTCTGACTCTTTGCTTGACCATGAGCCATACTCTGCTAGGCTCCTTTGTCCATGGGATTCTCCATTACTCATCTGTAACACAGAACTTAATCTTTTTTTCTGTCTTAAGTTTAATGGAATATTATGTCATTTGAAAGAACAGTGTTTTGACAAATTTTTCAAAATTTGAAACACATTTTCAAGTATCAAAAACTGAGTAAAAATGATAAACTAACAGTATAATGTTGTAAATTAAAATATGCATATATATGAAAAAAAATCACCTTTCCTATTTCAGAAACTTATTCCAAAAATTGTAGAATGTTAAAAATTAAATATAAAGTGAATCTCCTTATGGTAAGACTGCAGAGAGAGTTTGTCAGCTTCCACAAAATCTTAGTTTTCCATACCTGTTCTTCCCACCGTGGCTAACAGAGTTGTGAGGGGCCTGATTTTCAGAGATCCTCTTATTGTGGTCCTCCCCAACACCTGGAGATTATAACAGAATGAAGAGCCCTTCCTAAAAGAAAAAGGTGCTTATTAATTAATTAATTAATTTTCGTTATTTATAATTGCCATACAGTCGAGTGATCAGGAAAGTGGAGATGGGGGCTTTGAAATGGTTCCAGAGCTTTCAAAGCCAATTTTGTTCAAAGACAAGATGTGTTGATAATGCGGCAGCCACGGCCCTTTAGGAACTTGAATTATAGGCCTGCTTGAAAAGTACAGTTTAGCCTGCTCAGTATCCCAAGTCAGGAAAAGGATTTGCTTTACTTCTAGGACTTTCTTCAGAGCCCCTGGGTCAGAAAAGTTTGTTGCAGTAGAGTTGATTTCTACACTGCTCAGAAACAGTCTTAGCAGGAATATTAGCAGGGAAATAAGACACAGTAAGTAGACAAATAGCTAGATGGATAGACGGACAAATAGATAAAGATGGATGACTGATGGATGATGGATGGTGGATGAATATATATTGATAGTTTTCATAGCCTCAATTAAAATGTAATAAGCATATTGATGTTTTTACAATATGATTTAGTTATTGAATGGTATGGTGGTAAGCCATGATTTAAATCTTATCATAGCTATAACCTGTTAGGATTATCACCTAACAGGATTATATTGTGATGGCGTTTGAATAAGTACAGTCTGGCTAGTCAAAGACGTCTCAAAGAACTTGTTAACATAGGTCAAATTTCTAAAAATCATTACAAAGACAAATTTTACCCAACCGTCTTTTTGCTTGAGTTTTGGAATGCATATAAAAATCAAGTACATAGACAATGAGGAGAATGGTGGTAACCAGGGGCTGGGTGCAGCAGGGGAAGGAAGAGCTGCTGTTCAGGGCATATAAGATTTCAGTTATACAAGATGAACAATTTCTAGAAATCTGCTGTACAGCCTGAGGCTCTGATTAACAGTCCTGTATTGTACACATAAAAATATGCTATAAAGTAGATTTTATCTTTGCTGTTCTTACCACGCTCAGACACACATGCAGAGAGAGAGAGTCAGATACTGGATAAGTGAACTAAACAAACAGTTTACTGGATAAGTAAACTAAACTAAACTAAACTGAATAAGTAGACTAAACAAACAAAAATAATAATAATTATTAGGGAATTTAGGGAAAGTGTGTACAAATGCAAGCCAAGCCCCACGCACTTGGATATATACTCTGTTCCCATGTCTTTAAAAGGAAAGCCCTCCAATGTGATGGTTCGTATGTTCCAAAAAAAGTCGAATTAACTTCTACGTTATGTCACCAAGTCATACTTGAATGAAAATCCATTTACTCTGTCCTTACTATAAATACATTGTGGTAGAGAGAAGGACACTTCCATCCTCAAAAGATGACCACGGTGTAATCTCCAGGACCTGTGACTGTGTTGTCTTTTGTGGCAAAGAGACTTCGCAGGTAAAATTAAACTGAGAATTTTGAGGTGGAAAAATTATCCTGGATTATCTGTACAGACCGACTGTAATCCCAGGGGCCCATGTAGAGGAACACAGAAGAGTCAGAGTTAAAGGAGACGTGCTGACACTTCAGAGTAGGGGGAGAAAGACCCGAGATTTGAAGTTGCTTCACTGCTGGCTTTGGAGTTAGAGAAAGGGGCCGAGGAGTGCAGGCAGCCTCTAGGAACCTGGAAAAGGCAAGAAACCAATTCTCCTCTAGAGCCTCCAGAAGGAATGAAACTTTTCTGATCCCTTATTTTAGCCCTGTAAAATCCATTTTGGACTTCTGACCTCTAGAACCAGAAGATAATTTTAAGTCATTAAATATAGAGCAGCAATAGACATTTCATACAGACAACTTCATAAGTCAGCCCTTTACAACTTAGGATGTTAAAGCACTTTGATATAGAAAATAAGGAAATATCTAAGGAGCACTCAGTACTGCAGTGATTTGCTTGTCCGTGATTTAGTTGGAGGCCAGAGCTAGTACCTATGTGACTGGCAAACCCTAGAAAGGAACTTCAGCTCTAGGTTTCTTTTGAATCAGAGTCACTTTCATATAAAATGAAACAAATCCAACACAAGAAAAGAAGCATGTGAGGATATTTAAATTTCAATTTATTTCCTGCCAAGAATTAATGATTTTTTAAAAATTCACAGTTATGCTCTAAAGAATTTTGCCATGTGGTCTTGGTCGAAAAAGGACTTCTCAAGATGACATTCTGCTATTTCTTATATTCTTTCCATCTGTGTCTCACATAGCAAATGTGCTCACTGTACAAGTCAAAACAAGACTTTTTTTCCCTTTGACAGTATTGAAGTTCAATTTTCACTCTAAAAATTAAGCTGTTCTTTCTGTCTCACATTTAGTATAATTGATAATAGTCACTGGAAAATTTTAGAAGTCAGATGTGCCCTGATAGTTTGGTTAACACTTATAGCTGAAAAAGTTTTGCTTGCCTCTTCTGCAAATTGAGACAACAGATGAGTCAGATGCTTGAGGATCATAAATAGCCAAAATATTTAAGAAGTATAAAATAAAATAAATAAACACAGAATTTACAATGAAAAGTCATTAACATTTGCCATCTAGAAGGAGATTATCGATAATTGTTAGGAAAAGAATGAAATCTATGCTCATTTGAAATAAGTACAAATGTACTTATCTGGAGCATATGCCATAATTCAAACCAAGTTAACAAAGCACGTGCCTTGTAGGAATCTATAAGCCTTGGATTTTAATGAACATGTAATTATAAACCACAAGGGAAGCCCAAGAATACTGGAGTGGGTAGCCTATCCCTTCTCCAGCAGCTCTTCCTGACCCAGGAATTGAACTGGGGTCTCTGGCATTGCAGGCAGATTCTTTACCAACTGAGCTATCAGGGAAGCCATAAACAATAAAGTGACCTTCAATAAATTCATCATCTTTATGTAATTAGATGTTTCTGCTGCTGCTGCTGCTGCTAAGTCTCTTCAGTCATATCCGACTCTGTGCGACCCCATAGATGGCAGCCCACCAAGCTCCCCCATACCTGGGATTCTCCAGGCAAGAACACTGGAGTGGGTTGCCATTTCCTTCTCCAATGCAGGAAAGTGAAAAGTGAAAGTAAAGTTGCTCAGTCGTGTCCGACTCTTTGCGATCCCATGGACCGCAGCCTACCAGGCTCCTCTGTCCATGGGATTCTCCACTCAAGAGTACTGGAGTGGGGTGCCATTGCCTTCTCCAAGATGTTTCTAGAACATTTCAAATATTAATAGTTCATAGAAAATGTCTTTTAAGAATTCATTCTCTAGTAATATTCATGAGCTTTTGCTGCCTGTTAAAATAAAGTCAGATTGATCTATAAAACATTAGGCCAGTCCACTGAAAATTCTTGATAGTGATGACTCAAGCAGGTGGTTTCATTACACCATTACAAAAATAGAAAAATAATAACACTTCTGTAAATACTCCTTCCTGTGGCTTCAAAGAACTTCAAAATGTTGCCTAGCATTTTCAAATGTGAAGAAACTATTGAAAGAGCAAACATTATTGAACATGAAGGAAGAGGTGAATAAGCTCTCAATAGAGATGATGAGTGTGATCGCAGCTTTAAGAAAGGTGACAATCACTTTTGTAGATTCACGCTCTGACATCTTCCTGCTTCAACTTTTATCTCTGAAATGTATTCAACACTGTCTCTAGTAAACAAGCAAACAAATGGGCAGACAGATAAAAAATGTTCTCTTTGGCCCTTTGGAAAAGCAGGAAGCCTGGTCGTCACCCCTAAGCTTCAACCAGCTGCTCCTCTGTGTGCCAGCTAAGAGCAAGGCTCTCGTAATCAAGAGTGTAGCCTAAAGAAATGATGCTCATGGAAAGCAAAAAATAATAATAATAATAATAATAATAATAATAATCACTAAAGCTGCGACACTATTGAGAATCTGTGCAATGTGGCACTTGTGGCCTTTTTCTTGGTTTCTCTTTTATGCCCGCTGCTTGCTTGCATACTCAATCCTATCTAGTGACTGCAGGCAGCTGAGTTGACTTTATGTAGCTTCTAATAGATACGGAACAAGCTAGTTTTATCATAACAGACAGAAGCTACAAAAGTATAAATGCAGACTCTTAAATTTCCATCTTTTTCTTTCTGCTCAGCCATCTTACTACTTCTGCCTTTTAGACTCTCTGTGCTAAGGCTGTCATGAACCTCTTTCAGCCTCCTTCACTGCCTATCATTTGGACAGAAGAAAACATTTCTGTTCTTTATTTTACATTATCCCTAATTTGGCATTCTCAACAATAGCTATGGAATACCTCAATAACAAGTCTTTTTATACCATGTTGAATTATAGTATGTCTTTATCAACTCTAAGCTTTGCGGGGGAAAAGTATACAACCTTTGATTCATTACTTAAGCTCAATACTGAAACTGAGATAGTGTTTATGAAAAGCTGTTTGAAGCAGACTAAATGGAAGATTACCCAGTAACATCTATTTCTCTATGGTCTTACAAAAACTATGTTATAATCCATGATACTGCTATTATTTCAAAATTACACTGCTTCTCTTTGAAATGGGAAGGTGGCTATTATCAGATTCTGAGATCAAGACCAAAAATTTCAATGGCAAGTCTGAGACTTAAACTGCCATTCTTAAAGTGGGATGATATGGGAGAATGGCATTCTATCATGTATACTATCATGTAAGAATTGAATCACTAGTCTATGTCTGACGCAGGATACAGCATGCTTGGGGCTGGTGCATGGGGATGACCCACAGAGATGTTATGGGGAGGGAGGTGGGAGGGGGGGTTCATGTTTGGGAACACATGTAAGAATTAAAGATTTTAAAATTTAAAAAAAAAAAATAATAAAAAAAAAAAATAAAAAAAATAAAATGGAGTCCTTTAGCAACATCCATCCACTTCAGAATGTTATGAGAAATGACTGTTCCAAGTTTAAATTGTAATAGTGGGGAAAAAAAGACTAATTTTAGCAACAAAGAAATTTATTATAAACTCATTTATTGGAATGCATTTGGAGAGCTTCAGGGGCTTGGGGAAGATCTAGGAAACTCACAGAGACTCAGGCAAAATAAACAAATGGGACCTAATTAAACTTAAAAGCTTCTGCACAACAAAGGAAACTATAAGCAAGGTGAAAAGACAGCCTTCAGAATGGGAGAAAATAATAGCAAATGAAGCAATTGACAAACAACTAATCTCAAAAATATACAAGCAACTTATGCAGCTCAATTCCAGAAAAATAAATGACCCGATCCAAAAATGGGCCAAAGAACTAAATAGACATTTCTCCAAAGAAGACATACAGATGGCTAACACACACATGAAAAGATGCTCAACATCATTCAGTATCAGAGAAATGCAAATCAAAACCACAATGAGGTACCATTTCATGCCAGCCAGAATGGCTGCGATCCAAAAGTCTACAAGCAATAAATGCTGGAGAGGGTGTGGAGAAAAGGGAACCCTCTTACACTGTTGGTGGGAATGCAAACTAGTATAGCCACTATGGAGAACAGTGTGGAGATTCCTTAAAAAATTGCAAGTAGAACTGCCTTATGACCCAGCAATCCCACTGCTGGGCATACACACTGAGGAAACCAGAATTGAAAGAGACATGTGTACCCCAATGTTCATCGCAGCACTGTTTATAATAGCCAGGACATGGAAGCAACCTAGATGTCCATCAGCAGATGAATGGATAAGATAGCTGTGGTACATATACACAATACTCAGCCATTAAAAAGAATACATTTGAATCAGTTCTAATGAGGTGGATGAAACTGGAGCCTATTATGCAGAGTGAAGTAAGCCAGAAAGAAAAATACCAATACAGTATGCTAATTCATATATATGGAATTTAGAAAGATGGTAACGATAATCCCGTATGCAAGACAGCAAAAGAGACACAGATGCATAGAACAGTCTTTTGGACTCTGTGGGAGAGGGAGAGGGTGGGATGATTTGGGAGAATGGCATTGAAACATGTATAATATCATATACGAAACGAATCGCCAGTCCCGATGCATGATATTGGATGCTTGGAGCTGGTGCCCTGGGATGACCCAGAGGGATGGTACGGGGAGGGAGGAGGGAGGGGGGTTCAGGATGGGGAACACGTGTATACCTGTGGTGGATTCATGTTGATGTATGGCAAAACCAATACAATGTTGTAAAGTGATTAGCCTCCAATCAAAATAAATAAATTTATATTAAAAAAAAGAAATGAGAACAAACAAAATCTTACCGTGATAAGAATTTTCTCAGGCTGCTGTTGCTAGTGGCATCAGCAGTGGATAACAGAAGCCACACCTGAATATGCTTATCTCTAACATGGCCTCGGCAAGGCTGTTAGAAACTTGCTTGTTCTTTGAATCGTTCCTTCAGAATGCAAAGTTTAAATATAGTTGTCTAATGGACTAGGCCTGGTTAACATAACATAACATACCTTTAACTTTCAAGATCTCCCTTTAGGGAGATCAAAGTGAGAAAGGAATTAAGATGTGACATTATCGTGGGTCTCAGGAGAAACAGAGTCAATAAGACTTGTTTATATCTACAGCTGGTTCTTGAACAATGGCAGGGAAGGGTGCCACACACCCACACAACTGAATATCTACACTAACTTTACAGGCAGCCCTCTGTCTCTATGATGCTGTGTCCTCAGATTCAGTCAGACACAGACTGCACAGCAGTATCGTATTCACTGTTGAATAAAAGCCACTTGTAAGTGGACCTGCACGATTCAAACCTGGACTGTACAACAGCCAACTGTATACGAAGATAAATATATGAACTAGCTCAGCTGATTATGGAGGCTGAGAAGTCCCACAACATGCTGTCTGCAAGCTGTAAATACAAGAAAGTCAGTGGTATAATTCCAGGTTAGCTCTGAAGGCCAGAGAACCACAGAAGCTGATGGTGTAAATTCTAGTTCAAGGGCAGGAGAAAATTGATGCCCCAGCTCAAGCAGGCAGGCAGGAAGCAAAAGGGCTGAATTCTCTCTTTCTCATACTTTTGTTCTATTCAGACCCACAACAGATTACATGATGCTCATTCACACTGGGGCAATCCACTTTACGAAGCCCTCTGTTGTCGTTGTTCAGTCACAAAGTCACATCCAGCTCTTTGCGACCACATGGGTTCTGGCACGCCAGGCCTCCCCGTCCCTCACCATTTCCTGGAGTTCACCCAAGTTCATGTCCATTGCATCGATCGTGCTTTCTGACCATCTCATCCACTGACCTCGTCTCCTCCTGCCTTCAGTCTTTCCCAGCATCAGGGTCTTTTCCAGTGAGTCGGCTTGTCACATCAGATGGCCAAAATATGGGAGCTTCAGCAACCGATTAAATGTTAATTTCTTCTAGAAACATCCTCACAGGCATACCCAGAAATAAGGTTTAACCTGGGCATCCCTGGCCCAATAGAATGGCATATAAAATGATTAACTATTGCAGTGTGAAACCACAAAGATGTCAAAGGTTTCACATAGTGAGGCTCCCTTAAATCTTGACCCAGATGATTTCTGACTCTTAGTAAAGTATATCTCTCTTCTTGGGGCTTTAATATTTTAGGTTTTGCCACATCCAAATTACAAAATATATACAGTAGGAACAGTAGTGTGGATAATTGATGGTTTAATTTCAGATATTTTTGTTACTTTTCCACATTAAAATAGAAGATACCTCATAATATTTAGGAGTTTCACTTAGAAATTTTTTTAATCTTAGGGATGTCAAAACTCTCTGAATCCAACATGTCTACAGGAAGTTTTCAGCATGTACATATGTGAATTAAAAAAAAAATGTTTACAAGTTACAAAGCTAATTTATAAAAACCTGCTTAGCTCATACGGAAAACAAAGCTGTTTTAAGAGTAATAATTAAGCTTAACTACTTAACAACAACTAAACTTTAATGACACATCAAGGATGCTTTTTGGAAAAACCTTACTCAATTAGAGAAACCTGAATACATTATCAAGCATTTTGTGGAGAAAATATTTCCCATATTCAGCAAAAAGAAGCTGAGTACAAGAAAGAGGCAACATCAGGCCAAAGGAGACTAAGATGTATACGTATGTGAGATTATAGTATTTGAAATGTAATTGATTTGATCTAAGAAGTAAAACACGGTAAGGGAAAGTGGAGGAAACTGACATGTCAGTATACAGTAAGCAGGAAAAGCTGCTCCTTTAGCCTATAATTCTCACAATAAGCCCAGAACTATTACTGGGAAAGGATATATATGCAAGGGTAAGAAACAGTCCTTCATACACAAGTACAGGATAATTATAACCTGGAAGAGTTTCTTTCATGTTTATAACGGCCTTAGCATTATTTTCTATACACAGTTATTGCTCATTAAGTTTCTTTGAAAATAAGTAGATGAGAGGGGACTTCCCTGGTGATGCAGTATATGAGACTCTCCACTTCCAAAGCAGGGCATCTGGGTTTGATCTCTGGGCTCCCACAGGCCACATGTCACAACTAAAGATCCCACATGCCACAGTGAAGACCCAGTGGCTGCCTAATAAATAAATTAATTTTTTAAAAATAGGTAAGAAAAATAACTGACCAGTTAATTAAGACCTTTATAGCATCCTAAAATATTATCAAATGTCCTCATGTAACAAATTAAAACCACTTGCTTATTTTTTATTTTTGGTCTCTCTCATCTCAAATAGGTTGAAAATCGAACATATTTCACTATGGATGGGTCTTAGTATGCTGGAAAAAACAAAGTGCAAGATAACCATCTAAAGTTTCATATTTAAAATGTTATGCATATGAATATAAATCTAGGATTCTCCTGATTTTGATTCATGCTAGGAAAAGATTTTGCCTTACCTTGCAAAGTCCAGATAATGATATTAAAAATATGTATATAGTCATAAAGATTACCTTTAAGGAGAAGTAGTGAATAATTTGTAAACACACTACTCTGAGAAAACTCAGCTTATACCACAACACAGATGTTAGATATCAGCCTTTTCTTAGTATCCTCAGATGGGTATCTTTGCATTGTATATAACCCATCAAACCATGGATGGCCACTTTCTATGGACTCCATAGAATATTACCAGGGAAACATTGTTCGCCAACTCAGTCATATTTATCCTAATCTATTCACATATAAATGTGTGTAGGTCATCACACACCATTCATAGAATCAAAATACACCAAAGTGAAAGTGTTAGTCACTCAGTTGTGTCCAACTATTTGTGACCACATGGACTGTAGCCCACCAGGTTCCTCTGTCCATGGGATTGTCCAGGCAAGAATACTGGAGTGGGTGGTCATTTCCTTCTTCTGGGCATCTTCCCATCTCAGGGATTGAACCCTGGTCTCGTGCATTGAGGGCAGACTCTTTACCGCCTGAGTCACAAAGAAAGATCAGAAATACACTAATGCATAATAAAAAGCTCAACACTCTGCATGTCTTGTTTTATAAAGAAATAATAAAATAGTTCCTCTTTAAATACACTGTGATTGTAAGAGGTGTTTCAGTAGCCACTGTATATATATAACATTCATTTCTCAAAAAATTCTCTGATAATAGTAAGCTTTCCTAGCTTGCTAAAAAAAATTATGTTTATCCTTTTCTTCTTCTTTTTTTTTTCAAGGTCATAATTATCTTCCACAAAAATATTTAGAGGTATCCAGAGATTTCTAGTGATCCACATATATAATTGTGACCTATATTTTGATTTAATTTCTAAATTAATTTTTGAGGCATGAGTATATATTGCCATTTTACCCTATTTCTGCATGTCTGTGTATCTATGTCAGAGGGACCGTCCCAGACTGTAAATGCATGAAGAAGAAGAATTAGAGATTTTATATATATACATATATCCTTAGGGGCTTTCCAGGTGGCTCTAGTGGTAAAGAACCTATTGGTAAATACAGGAAACTTAAGAGACACAGGTTGGGTCCCTGGGTCGGGAAGGTCCCCTGAAGGAGGACATGGACACCCATTCCAGTATTTTTGCCTGGAGAATCCCCATTATCAGAGGAGCCTGGTGGGCTATAGTCCACAGTCTCATAAAGAGTCAGACATGACTGAAGCAATTTAGCACACGTGGCACATATATTCTTAATTCATCACCCTGGGTATCTAACTTGCTTGCATATTCAGTCCTTCTATTATACTTATATAGAGACCTTGTCCATTACCTAAATCAAGCTAATTAATTAGTAAAGTGTCTTATTTGTTGATCATCAGCATACATTATCTCCACAGATTTAGGCAAAACATTAATTTTCTCTCGGGTTACTTCTCAGTCTATACAGATTCAGGGCCAGGACCCAGGCATCTCTTAATTATTGCTTAGGTTCCTCCTCCAGGCTTTCCTATTATTTCCTGCCCTTTTGTCCTCCTCACTATTATCCCTTGGCCCACATCCTGATGTTATCCTTAGAACAACGTGGGAAGTAAAAACGATAAAGATCTTCTTGTAGAAACCTCTCAAAATATTTTCTTGCTCATATGAACAGATTTTCCTTTGATTATTCTAAACAGCAAAACATTTTTCAACCAGAGGTGGGTGGAGAAAATGGGTAAGGGGGATAGAAAATGTCCGACTTATCAAATAAACCTCTCCATAGATCACAGCCTTCTCCTGGAGAAAGGGCTTGCCTAACTCGATGAAGCTGTGGACCATGAACAGGTCATGGTGAAGAGCTCTGACAAAATGTGGTCCCTTGGTGAAAGAAATGGCAAACTACTCCACTATTATTGCCTGGAGAACCCCACAGAGAGTATGAAAAGGCAGAAAGCTGTAATTCTGTAAGATGAGCACCCCCCACCCCCAAGCTAGAAGGTGTCTAATACACTACTGGGGAATAGTGAAGAACAGTTGTGAATAGCTCCAGAAAGAATGAAGTGGCTGGGCCAAAATGGAAACGACAGTTGTGGATGTGTCTGATGGTGAAAGTAAAGTCCAACGCTGTGAAGAGCAATATTCCCTAGGAACCTGAAATGTTAGGTCCACGAATCAAGGTAAATTGGACATGGTCAAGCAGGAGATGGCAAGAGTGAATATGGACATCCTAGGAATCAGTGAACCAAAATGGACAGGAATGGGCAAATATATTAATATCTACTACGATGGGCAAGATTCCCTTAGAAGAAATGGAGTAGCCCTCATTGTCTACAAAAGAGTTTGAAATGCAGTACTTGGATGCAATCTCAAAAATGGCAGAATGATCACAGTTTGTTTCCAAGGCAAATCATTCAATATTTCAGTGATCCAAGTATACACCCCAACCACTGTTGCCAAAGAAGCTGAAGCTGACTGGTTCCATGAAGACCTAAAACATCTTCTAGAACTAATGCCAATAAAAAAGATGTCCTTTTCATCATAGTGGATTGGAATGCAAAACTAGGAAGTCAAGAGATTACAGGAGTAACAGGAAAGTTTGGCCTTGGAGTACAAAATGAATCAGGGCAAAGGCTGATAGAGTTTTGTCAAGAGAACACACTGGTCATAGAAAACAACCTTTTCCAGTGACCCAAGAGGTGATTCTACACATGGCCATCACCAGATGATCAAAACTGAAATCAGATTATGTTTTTGCAGCCAAAGTTGGAAAAACTACAGTCAGCAAAAACAAGACCTAGAGGTAATTGTGCCTCAGATTATGAACTCCTTATTGTAAATTTGAGGCTTAAATTGAAGAAAGTAGGGAAAAGGCCATTCAAGTAAGATCCAAATCTAATCTCTTATGATTATACAGTGGAGGTGATGATAGATTCATGGATTAGATTAGATAGCGTGCCGGAAGAACTATGGATAGAGGTTTGGAACATTGTCCAAGAGGCAGGGATCAAACCAACCCAAACGAAAAGAAATTCAAGAAGGCAAAGTGGTTATCTGAGGAGGCTTTACAAATGACTGAGAAAAGAAGAAAAGCAAAAGGCAAGGGAGAATGGGGAAGATATACCCATCTGAATGCAGAGCTTCAGAGGATAGCCTGGAGAGAGAAGAAGGCCTTATTAAATGAACAATGCAAAAAAAAAAAAAAAAAGAGGAAACCAATAGAAAGGGAAAGACTAGAGATTTCTTCAAGAAAATTTGAGCTATCAAGGGAACATTACACCAAGGATGGTCACCATAAAAGACAGAAATGATAAAGACCTAACAGAAACAGAAGAGATTAAGAAGAGGTGGCAAGAAGAAACATAAGGACCATAAAGAGAGATCTTAGTGACCCAGATAACCACCATGGTGTAGTTACTCACCTAGAGCCAGACATTCTGGAGTGTGAAGTCAAGTGGGCCTTAGGAAGCATCACTACGAACAAAGCTAGTGGAGGTGATGGAATTCCAGCTGAGCTTCACTCAATACATCAGCAAATTTTGAAAACTCAGCAGTGGCAACAGAACTGGAAAAGTTTTTATTCCAATCCCAAGGAAAGGCAATGCCAAAGAGTGTCCAAACCACCATAAAATTGTATACACTTCATGCTCGCAAAGTAATGCTCAAAATCCTTCAAGCTAGGAATGAGTAATATGTAAATTGAGAAATTTCAGATGCACAAGCATGGTTTCAAAGAGGCAGAAGAACCAGAAATCATATTGCGAATATCTGTTGGTTCATAGAAAAAGCAAGGGAATTCCAGAAAAACATCTGCTTCTGCTTCTGCTTCATTGACTACACTAAGGCCTTTGACTGTATAGATCACAACCAACTGGAAAATTCTTAAAGAAATAGGAACACCAGACCACCTGACCTGCCTCCTGAGAAATCTGTATGTGGGTCAAGAAGCAACAGTTAGAATTGAACACAGAACAACAGACTGGTTCAAAACTACAAAAAGAATACAGTAAGTCTGCATATTGTCACCCTGCTTATTTAACTTCCATACAGAGTACTTCATACAAAATGCTGGGTTGGAGGAATCAAAAGCTGGAATCAAGACTGCTGGGAGAAATATCAACAACCTCAGATATGCAGATGATACCATCCTTATGGCAGAAAGTAAAGAGGAACTAAAGAGCCTCTTGATGAGAGTGAAAAAGGAAAATGAAAAATCTGGCTTGAAACTCAACATTCAAAAAGCTAAGATAATGGCATCCAGTCCCATCATTTCATTGCAAAGAAATGGGGAAGAAGTGGAAGCAGTGACAGATTTTATTTTCTTGGGCTCCAAAGTCTCGGTGGACGGTGACTGCAGCCATGAAGTTAAAAGATGCTTGCTCCTTGGAAAGAAAGCTATTACAAACCTAAATGTGTATTAAAAAGCACAGACATCACTTTGCCGACAAAATTTCATATAGTCGAAGTTATGATTTTTCCAGTAGTCATATATTCATGGATGTGAGAGCCCCAAAGAACTGATGCTTTCAAATTGTAGTGCTGAAGACATTTTAGAGTTCCTTGGACAGCAAGGAGATCAAACCAGTCAATCTTAAAGGAAATCAACCCTATATATTCACTAGAAAGAATGATGCTGAAGCTGAAGCTCTAATACTTTGGCCATCTGATGCGAAGAGCTGACTCATTGGAAAAGACCCTGATGGTGGGAAAGATTGAAGGCAAAAGGAGATGGGGGTGGTAGAGGATGAGATGGTTAGATGGCACCTCAATAGGCGAATTTGAGCCAATTCTGGGAGATAGTGAAAGACAGAAAAGCCTGGCATGCTGCAGTCCACAGGGTTGCAAAGAGCTGAACAAGACAGTAACTGAACAACAACACTCAAATGAAATGAAAAAAACTTAAAAGGAATTCTTACACGTAGCATGTTTAGACTAGCCAATTTTTATAAACCAAAATTCTCCGTGATCCGCAGCAGCGTTGCAAGTTCTATCATCTTGAATAAACTATATTGCTTGAAAAGTAGAACTTTACTTACACAAGTTTCCTATCAGACTTCAAACAGCTCTTTTACACTGCACACACATTCAGCCAGGTAAGACGTAAAAATCAGGTCTACTCATTTCAAAGAAGAAAAAAAAAAAAGCTGCACTATTATCATCAATGCTGAACTGTGAACTCCTAAAAAGCAAGTTTTGGATTTTTTCCACCTAATGCAGTGTCAAATTGCTGCCAGAAATATCCTGATCTCAGGATTTTATTGCCGGTGATGATGTATGAAGTGGAAAGAACATAGCTTGATTTTCTAATAAGTGGTTAGGCTTGCACTACTGACTACATTATTGAAAAAATAAAAGGAACTTGGTAAGTGAGTGAGTATGATAGGAAAGTCACTGATGGGGAAGAAAACTGGAACACTAAGAGGTGTCAGCATTACAGAGTCACATTTTTGGAAATATTGTACATTAAATCTAAGAAAGCAGGTTACATTGAATTTTTTAAAGTAAGTTACTACTACCATACATTTGAATAAAATGTAGTGTTTTCCTTAAAATGCTTCCAATGGAAAGTAGTTAATATTTTTAAACAAGAAACAAGTTATCAAGAAGTATAAACCTCTATAAGTCAATTTTCTTGCTGTAAAACACAATTAGGCTCCAATTACAATAATGCTTTAGAGCTAAGGAATGATATATCATATGGGCTTGGGAAGTACAGATATGAGAAAATACATGTTATCTTAAAAATAAGCTGCTATTTAGACTAATTGACACATCCTTGAGTTTCAGTTCAATTCAGTTCAGTCACTCAGTCGTGTCTGACTCTTTCTGACCCCATGGACTGCAGAATGCCAGGCCACCTCCCTGTCCATCACCAACTCCCAGAGCTTGCTCAAACTCATGTCCATTGAGTTAGTGAGGATGAGGTGCCATCCAATCATCTCATCCTCTGTTGTCCCCTTCTCCTCCCGCCTTCATCTTTCTTAGCATCAGGGACTTTTCCAATGAGTTGGTTTTTTAAAACAGGTGGCGAAGTATTGGAGTTTCTGCTTCAGCATCAGTCCTTCCAATGAATATTCAGGACTGATTTCCTTTAGGATTAGCTGGTTGGATCTCTTTGTAGTCCAAGGGACTCTCAGAAGTCTTCTCCAACACCACAGTTCAAAAGCATCTGGGGAGGGAGGTGGGAGGGGGGTTCAAGACTGGGAACATATGTGCACCCATGGCAGATTCATGTTGATGTGTGGCAAAACCAATACAATATTGTAAAATAAAACATATATATATATATATATATATATATATATATATATATATATAATGGATAAACAAGGCCCTAGTGTATAGCACAGGAAATTGTATTTAATAACTTGTGATAAACCATAATGAAAAAGAATATGAAAAACAATGTATATATATGTATAACTGAGTCACTTTGCTATACAATAGAAATTAGCACAATACTGTCAATCAACTATCCTTCAATAAAATAAATTTTTAAAAATTAAAAAAAAAAGCATCAATTCTTCGGCACTCAGCTTTCTTTATAGTCCAACTCTCACATCCATATATGACTACTGGAAAAACCATAGCTTTGACTAGACGAAACTTTGTTGGCAAAATAATGTCTCTGCTTTTTAATATGTTATCGAGGTTGTTCATAGCTTTTCTTCCAAGGAGCAAACATCTTTTAATCATCTGCAGACATCATGGCTGCAGACATCATCTGCAGTGATTTTGGAGCCCCCAAAATTAAGTCTCTCAGTGTTTCTATTGTTTCCCCATCTATTTGCCATGAAGTGATTGGACCAGATGCCATGATCTTAGTTTCCTGAATGTTGAGTTTCAAACCAACTTTTTCATTGTCTTCTTTCACTTTCAACAAGAGGTTCTTTAGTTCTTCTTCGCTTTCCGCCATAAAGTTGTGCCATCTGCATATCTGAGATTATTATTATTTCTCCTGGCAATCTTGATTCCAGCTTGTGCTTCATCCATCCTGGCATTTCTTAGGATGTACTCTGCATATAAGTTAAATATGCAGGGTGACAATATTCAGCCTTGACATACTCCTTTCCTGATTTGGAACCAGTCTGTTGTTCAATGTCCATTTCTAACTATGGCTTCTTAACCTGCATACAGATTTCTCAGGAGGCAGGTAACGTGGTCTGGTATTCCCATCTCTTTCAGAATTTTCCACAGTTTATTGTGATCCACACAGTCAAAGGCTTTGGTGCAGTCAATAAAGGAGAAGCAGATGTTTTTCAGGAACTCTCTTGCTTTTGATGATCCAAAGGATGTTGGCAATTTGATCTCTGGTTCCTCTGCCTTTTCTTAATCCAGCTTGAATATTTAGAAGTTCTCAGTTCATGTACTGTTGAAGTCTGGCTTGGAGAATTTTGAACATTACTTTGCTAGCATGTGAGATGAGTTCAGTTGTGCAGTAGTGTGAACATTCTTTGGCATTGCTTTTCTTTGGGATTGGAATGAAAACTGACCTTTTCCAGTCCTGTGGCCACTGCTGAGTTTTCCAAATTTGCTAGCATGTTGAGTGCAGCACTTTAACAGCATCATCTTTTAGGATTTGAAATAGCTTAACTGGAATCCCATTACCTCCACTAGCTTTGTTTGTAGTGATGCTTTCTAAGGCCCACTTGACTTCATATTCCAGAATGTCCTGGATCACTCTAGGTGAGTGATCACACTATCGTGGTAATGCGATTCATTAAGATCTTTTTTTGTATAGTTCTTCTGTGTCTTCTTCTACCTCTTCTTGGTATCTTCTGCTTCTGTTAGGTCCGTACAATTTCAGTGCTTTATTGTGCCCATCTTTGTATGAAATGTTCCCTTGGTATCACTATTTCTCTTGAAGAGATCTCCGTTCCCATTCTATTGGTTTCCTCTATCTCTTTGCACCGATCACTGAGACAGGCTTTCTTACCGCTCTGTGCTATTCTTTGGAACTCTGCATTCAAATGGATCTTTCCTTTTCTCCTTTGTCTTTTGCTTCTTTTCTTTTCTCAGCTATTTGTAAGGCCTCCTCAGACAGCCATTTTGCCTTTTTGCATTTCTTTTTCTTGGTGAATTCTTGGTCTTTTTCACCACCTCCTGTACAATGTCACGAACTTCCATCCATAGTTCTTCAGGCACTCTGCCTATCAGGTCTAATCCCTTGAATCTATTTGTCACTTCCACTGTATAATTCTAAGTAATTTGATTTGATTTAGGTCATACCTGAATGGACTTGTGGTTTTCCCTACTTTCTTCAATTTAAGTCTGAATTTGGTAATAAGGAGTTCATGATCTGAGCCACAGTCAGCTCCCTGTCTTGTTTTTGCTGGCTGGATAGAGCTTCTCCATCTTCAGCTGCAAAGAACATAATCAATCTGATTTTGGTGTTGCCCATCTGGTGATGTCCATGTGTAGAGTTGTCTCTTTTGTTGTGGGAAGAGGGTGTTTGCTATGACCAGTGCATTCTCTTGGCAAAACTATATTAGCCTTTATCCTGCTTCATTCTGTACTCCAAGGCCAACTTTGTTGCCTGTAACTCCAGTTATCTCATGACTTCCTACTTTTGCATTCCAGTCCCCTATAATGAAAAAGACATCTTTTTGGGGTGTTAGTTCTAGAAGGTCTTGTAGGTCTTTATAGAACTGTTTAACTTCAGCTTCTTCAGCATTAGTGGTGGAGGCATAGACTTGGATTACTGTGATATTGAATAGTTTATTTTGGAAAGGAACAGAGATCATTCTGTCGGAAACGAATGGCGATCATTCATCCTTAAATTTACATATAATAAAATTATGTGATATGCAAAATGTGATAGTGTTCTGAGTCTTTTCTGAGCCCCTGGTGGCTTAAATGGTAGAATCTGCCTGCAATGCAGAAGACATAGGTTCAGTCCCTGGGTTGGGAAGATCCTGTGGAGTAGGAAATGGCAACCCACTCCAGTATTCTTGTCTGGAGAATCCCAAGGACAGAGGAGCCTGGTGGTCTACAGTCCATGGGGTCGCAAAGAGTCAGGCACCATGGAGTGACTGACACTTTCACATTGAGTCTCATTGTTAATTGTTAACAGCCTCATCAATCTTTTTGTTTTGACACAAAACAAATCAAATTGAAAATGAAAATCATGTGCTTTAGTGCTGAGGTATATCAGGAGGGATTAGTTTCTCCAGGGATGAGAATTTGGTTAGAGGGCAAATGGTGATTAAAAAAAAGAGAGAGAGAGAGAGAAAGCAGTGATGGCCTGGTCCTCGAGGTAATGCTGTGATCTACAGAGCAGCTCCGCCCCACACCAATAAGAAGACAAGAGGCAAGGAGACCATCTCCCACAAGAGCAATTTCCACCTCCACCACTGACCTGATCTTAAATGGAAAGTAAGTGAACTCGGGCAGGCCCTACTCAGTTCAAAGCAAGAATGCCCTTCTCCCTCCCATTTGCCTGAGATGTCCTCCAGTGTGTGCACTCTAAACTAATTTTCCTGTTTGTCTGTTGAGTTGCATCTATCATTGTTCATTGTGAACAGCCTCATTGTTAATATCTGGGGACTAAAAAATAGTAATAGAAAAATGAGATAGTCAGAGCATGTTAGAAAAAACAGGTGAATCTATTCATGGTATGCTTTTCACAGAGCCATTTAAAAATAGATTATGTTGGATCATTATGTATTATCAATATCATATAATTATTATCTATTATAATTATATATGCACACATACTATATGTATCTTATAGAATCCTATTTAACATATTTATACTAGAACCTCATTTAAGCCTGTTATACATTTGAAATACCACTCTTCATATTTCACAGATTTCATTTTTGTCTCGTTTGACATTGATTTTTCCCTATAGTAAATGGCTGCACTCCAATTACACAGCATCAGATTTAAATTAAGATAGGAAAACCAACAGTGTTCTTTTTAAATTATCTTTTCCTAGGTTATCCTGAAGTCTCATGTCATCTGTCCATCTTGGATTCTTCTTTCCCTCAAGGACCCAGGCTGATGGAGCAGACGGTCTATGCATGCAGACGGCAGGGCAGAGGAGCCATGGATGAACCATCACATGACTCTGTATTGTTCTGCCTAAAAATAGGATGCTTCCCTTCCGCTCACATCTCATTGCATGAAGCAAACCTGATGGCTATGCCTGATGTCTGTGCAATAGGCCCAGTATTGAAGGATTTGATGGGGAAATCTGTGATTATTTTGCCAGTAACATAGATAATCCTAACACTAAAAATGAAGTCCTCAAACATACTGGGTTGCCTACTAATCTGTTATTCACTGGAAAACTATCTTTCCTTATCTTTATATCAAAACTGTTCCTGCTCAGATCGTCTCAGCACTGGCATATCTAATGGACACTTTTCTGTTCTTATGGTTTGCCATATCAGAAGCATTTGTTTTCTACTCATTTCTCCCTCTCTTTTTCCTTTTAACATTGAAGACTATATGATCTCTCCCCACACAAAATAAGCTTCTTTACATCATATTTGACAGCATTTGAATTCCTTCGTGTTCTTCTAGACAGAGATCAGGTCTTACTCTTTAATATGTTCATTTCCTTATCTTTTATACTAATCCATAATAAACTATTGAGTGAGTGAGTGAAGTCGCTCAGTCATGTCTGACTCTTTGTGACCCCATGGACTATAGCCCACCAGGCTCCTACATCCATGGGATTCTCCAGGCAAGAATACTAGAGTAGGTTGCCATTTATTTATTTTTAAAACAACTTTATTGAGATGTGATTTTTCCAGTAGCCATATATGGATATGAGAGCTGGACTATAAAGAAAGCTGAGCACCAAACAATTGATGCTTTTGAACTGTGGTGTTGGAGAAGACTCTTGAGAGTCCCTTGGACTGCAAAGAGATCCAACCAGTCAATCCTAAAAGAAATCAGTCCTGAATATTTATTGGAAGGATTGATGTTGAAGCTGAAACCTCAATACTTTGGCCACCTGATGGGAAGAACTGACTCATCTGATAAAACTCTGATGCTGGGAAAGATTGAAGGCAGGAAGAGAAGGGGATGACAGAGGATGAGATGGTTGGATGGCATCACTGACTCAAAGGACATGAGTTTGAGTCAACTCCAGGAGTTGGTGATGGACAGGGAGGCCTGGTGTGCTGCAGTCCATGGGGTCACAAAGAGCTGGACACAACTGAATGAATAAATTGAACTGAACTGATATATCTTAGAGTAGTCCTCATATAATTAAATCTTCCTAGAATTCTCTTTAACCTGAGGTAGGAAATAGATAGACTCCTGGCTGGGCACCTGGTATTTGTCAAGTGGAATAAAATTTAAGCTTTGTTCTCACCCATACACTAGTGGTAAGCTAGTGGGAAAAGCTGAGCTGTGCTAAAGCAAAGAGATAAGATGCCCACTTCTGACATCAAGGAAGACTTCTCTGTCTGCACATGCACAGAAAGGTTTCATGGGGGTTAAAGACGGAGGGGACCCTCACTCTATAATAAGTGTGGACATGCACCCATAGGCCTCTATGGTGGGATGCAGCTTAGAAAAGTGATGTGCACACATTTTGGGGAGGATCCATGGAGCAGTCAGGTGTGAAGAAAGAAACAAGATAATTGACCAAAGGTAAGCAAAGTCCCAGAAGTGATGTACGTCACCTATCTAAGTGGTTTATATCGCCTCCGTACTGTACTCCTCCTTATTCGGGATGCCAGCACTCCTCTCCAGGTGTGTGTCTCTGCCTAGTTTCTATTTTTTTAACTTTATTATTATTTTTTATATTTTATATTTAATTTTAGGATAATTACTTTACAATATTGTGATGGGTTTTGTCATACCTCGATATGAGACAGCCATAGGTATACGTATGTCCCCTCCCTCTTATACCGCCCCCCGCCTCCCTTCCACTTCCACCCCTCTAGGTTGTCAGAGAACCCTGGCTTTGCGTTCTCTGCATCATACAGCGAACTCCCACTGGCTATGTATTTTACATATGCTAAGTGTATACTTCAATGCTGTTCTCTAAAATCATCCCACCCTCTCCTTCCCCCACTGTGTCCAAAAGTCTGCTCTTTATGGCCACATCTCCTTTGCTGCTCCGCATGTAAGACTGTCAGTACTGCTTTCTAGATTCCATAAATGTGTGTCAATATATAATATTTGTCTTCTGCCTCACTTTGCTCTGTGTGATGGGCTCTAGGTTCATGCCCCTCATTAGAACAGACTCAAATGCATTCCTTTTTATAGCTGAGTAATATTCCCTTATGTGTATGTGCCACAACTGCCTTATCCATTCATTTGTTGATGGACATCTAGGTTGCTTCCATGTAAATAGTGCTTGCGGTCAATGTTGGGGTACATGTATCTTTTTCAGTTATGATTTGCTCAGGTTATATGCTCTATAGTGGGATTGCTGGGCCATATGGTAGTTTTATTAGTAGTTTTTTAAGGAATGTCCACACTGTTCTCCATAGTGGCTATATCAGTGTGCATTCCCACCAACAGTGTAAGAGGGTTCCCTTTCCTCCTCACCCTCTCCAGCGTTTATTGTTTGTAGATTGTTGGATGATGGCCATTCTGACGGGTGTGAGATGATACTTCTTCATTGTAGCTTTGATTCGCATTTCTCTAATAGTAAGTAGTGCTCAGCATCTTTTTATGTATTTATTAGCCATCTGCATGACTTTTTTGGGTAAATGTCTGTTTAGGTCTTCAGTCCACTATGCCTAGCTTTTGACTTACTGCATGCCTCCTCAAGAGGATGCCCACGCTTTCTCTCTGGGTGTGTGTTTCTACCCTGCTTCTGATTGTGATAAATGCACTCTTTCCCTGTGTGTGCTCCCACATGTGGTGCCATGTCTCTAATAATAAACTTTCTACCTACCTATTTTTACAGTTTTTGCCTCCTTGAAAACACCTTGCTTGCAAACAGGGACAAGAGTTGGGGCCACTTTGCTTCTAGCCTCTAGCCCCTGGTGGTTTAGTGTGCAGGACTCTTGGTTTCCATCCAGGTTACCCAGGTTTCATTCCTGGGGAATGAGATCTCTCTTCAGGACTGCTCACTACTTTCCTTCCAAGGTCAAATCTGCCTTCTTATGCCAAATGTTTATATCTGCTTGGTTCTAGAGAAAAATCACTTCCTTGGAGAGCCCTCTATAACACACTGGTCAAAATTTATATTTAAGATGTAGTTTATATTTTCCTGTTATTATCCCTCATTGTATCTTGAATTCTTCTTTTTTTAATTTCAGAGAGACTATTTCTGGGACTTCTCCTGCTAAATCCTCTAAAGTCCCTGTGTTCATTCATTCATTCAGAATTTGCTCACTCAGTGAAGGAAAAGAAAACAGGAATAGCTTCAAGAGTGCATGCTAAAAGGAGATGAAGGTAAGTAAAGATTTATTTACATATAAAAATATATTTAATGGAAGCAACCTAGATGTCCATCAGCAGATGAATGGATAAGAAAGCTGTGGTACATATACACAATGGAGTATTACTCAGCCATTAAAAAGAATACATTTGAATCAGTTCTAATGAGGTGGATGAAACTGGAGCCTATTATGCAGAGTGAAGTAAGCCAGAAAGAAAAACACCAATACAGTATACTAATGCATATATATGGAATTTAGAAAGATGGTAACAATAACCTGTATGCAAGACAGCAAAAGAGACACAGATGTATAGAACAGTCTTTTGGACTCTGTGGGAGAGGGTGAGGGTGGGATGATTTGGGAGAATGGCATTGAAACATGTATAATATCATATATGAAACAAATTATCAGTCCAGGTTCGATGCCTGATACAGGACGCTTGGGGCCTGTGCACTAGGATGACCCAGACAGTTGGTACGGGGAGCAAGGTGGGAGGGGGGTTCAGGATGGGGAACACATGTATACCCGTGGCAGATTCATGTTGATGTATGGCAAAACCAATACAATGTTGTAAAGTAATTAGCCTCCAATTAAAATAAATAAATTTAAAATAAAATAAAAGAAGAGAAAACAGAAAAAAAAATATAATCTTATTCCATCCTACAACAACCTAGATTAGTAGACAAAAGCTTTTCAATTTTGCAGTTTAATAAATGAAGGTGCAGAGTTGGAGTAATGTCACTGGGATTTAAAACAATATGTGAGTGGCTTAAAAAGCTCTTTCATTAAGCTGTACTGCCAAATGTGGTGAAATTGCTGCAAATCTGTTCAATGTTATGCACTGAGCCTTTTATCCCATGTAATCCAATTTCAGTGACCTGCCATGTTTTATGAGTAGTGAGAGAATTATCTTAAAAGAAATGGTATATTACAAAGTAAGAGACCTTATATTTTAAAAGTGCACATAATACACATACACATATTTTATGACTTTTAACACAGATATTAGGTGACTACAACCCCACACGGAGTATACAAATATAAGGTAAATGTAAATGAAAATCAAAGATTAAATCCATGTAGCATATGACAAAAATTGTATTTTGTCAACACAATACAAAACATTCTGAAAGTAAATTTATCATGATTTTCACCATAAAACAAATAAACAATTCCATGGAAAGAAGTTTTGTATTATTTATCTATTCACAAGTATGCATTGGTAAACATGCTTACTGATACGGTAAAGAAATAACATTGGGAAGCTGCTTTTCTTCTTAGATAAGGATAAGTAGGAAGATTGAAATGTACTAGTGAAATTGTAGCACACCCTTTCTCACACCCAGGAGGCACCTGAGTATGACTGGGAAACTGATGAGTGAACTGTAATCCTTTCGGTAGGAGGGCCTGGAAACCACTCCTCCGTTTTGGTTTATTCCTCACGGTTTTCCTGTGAGACTAAGCTCAAATAGTCTGACTTTGACATAGACCTTAGCTGCTTTTATTTCTTTGAACTGCATCCTCAATCCCTACCAATGGTTTCTGAAATTCCCAAATAAACTATTATACTCAAATCTTTATCTTAGAATCAGTTTCAAGGAAAAACCATTCTAAGATACCTAGTTTTGCTATCTTGCTAAAGTAATACTGTAGCCTGCCGGGCTCCCTCTGTCCATGGATGTTTCCAGGCAAGAATACTGGCGTGGGTTGCCATTTCCTACTCCAGGGGATCTTCTTGACCCAGGGGTCAAACCACATGTCTTGTGTCTCCTGCAATGGCAGCTGGATTTTTTACCACTAGCAGCACCTGGGAAGCCCACAGCATAGTCCAAAACAAGACCAATTATCTGGCTGTTGCACAGAATGTAACTGTAGCCCTCTATATTAATGACCTCATATTAATCAGAAATGAGAAGTGAAAAGTAATAAGTATTCTTCATGCCTTAGAAAGACGCATAGAAAGATGTCAGAAATTAAATATAAAAATTCAGGAACATGCTATTGGTTAAAATTTTAGTCAGTGGCCTGGGAATGGCAGTGTATACCCTCTAAAATATAAAGCAAATCATTACAATATAGCCTTCCTGTTACTAAGAAAGGACATCAGTGTTTGATGGCTTTCTTCAGGGTTTCGGAGGCAATGCACACATTGATTCAGCCCATTTATCAACTGACTTGTTGGCGGATACAGGAAATTCCAACTAGCCATGTAACTTTAACTTTAAGCTGAGAGATCCCATTTAAATCTAAACATTTAAGAAGGACGATTATCTCACAAAAAATAATTTCAAATTCCTGAAGGTGGAGATTCTAAACATTAATCACACTGTTGGCTTTATTCTTGCACATAAGAGTTTCACTGAAGACATAAAGCAGGAGAATTTTAGGAGGGGATATTAGAAATCATCATAGAGAGACAGCCATAGATGAATATAAATAATTAGAAAAAGTGAGTCAAGGTTCAATTCAGGTCAAACACAAATATAGATTGAACTTAACATGGGTGGTTACATTATCCTCTCAACAACCCTCACCGGTGTCATATGCTGCTAAGCTGCTGCTATGTCACTTCACTCGTGTCCGACTCTGTGCTACCCCATAGACGGCAGTCCACCAGGCTCCCCTGTCCCTGGAATTCTCCAGGCAAGAACACTGGAGTGGGTTGCCATTTCCCTCTCCAATGCATGAAAGTTAAAGTCACTCGGTCATGTCCAACTCTTAGCGATCCCATGGACTGCAGCCTACCAGGCTCCTCCATCCATGGGATTTTCCAGGCAAGAGTACTGGAGTGGGGTGCCATTGCTTTCTCTGGGTGTCATATGCAGAGAGGAAACAACAAATAATCAAGATACCCAAGCTAGGGCTTCCTTGGTGGCTCAGTGTAAAAAATCTGCCTGTCGGTGCAGGAGACATGGGTTCAATCCCTGATCTGGGAAGATCCCTACATTCCACAGAGCAACTAAACCCGTACACCACAACTGCTGAGCTTATGCTCTGGACACTGTGCTCTGGAGCAAGCGAAATCACTGCAATGAGAAGCCCACACAGCTAGGGAGTAACCCTTGCTCACCTCAACCAGACATAAGCACTCACAGCAGTAAAGACCTAGCACAGCCAAAGTAAGTAAATAAAAACCCTAGATTCTTTAAAAAAAAAAAAAAAAAAGATTACCCAAGCTAGATACTGGCAGTGTGGGATTGGAGGAGAAACACTGGTGTGGGAAGTAGGGAGAGTGAAATTGGAGTGACTTGAGTGAAACTTAACTGTATTATATTAGTACCATTGCCACAGGGGGAAAAATGTAGTTTTTGAGCACAACTCAGACCGTTTAAATGTTCTTTTAGGTTAAAATTTGCAAAGAAATCTTAAACTTCTCTTAACTGATGTATTGTCAGTAAAAATATTGGTTAGTAAATATATATAAATATATATAGGTATTATAATTTTGAAATAATTACATTCAAATTGAAAGCTTGAGCAAATGAAATGTTACTAATGTTAGTGACTGAGATTTTACATTAAGAGAAAAGGGGCAAAATTATAAAAACAACAAAGTTAAGAATTTAGCCATGTTAAATTTTAAACTTGTAAACATGAACTTATGATTCTTAGGTCACTGAAAGATCAAGACACTCTAGTAGCAATAAGTACCTCTAAAACTCAGAAACTTGGGTCTTGGTTTCCATGCTGCTGCTAAGTCACTTCAGTAGTGTCCGACTCTGTGCGACCCCATAGATGGCAGCCCACCAGGCTCCCCCGTCCCTGGGATTCTCCAGGCAAGAACACTGGAGTGGGTTGCCATTTCCCTCTCCAATACAGGAAAGTGGAAAGTGAACACTGAAGGCGAAGTCGCTCAGTCGTGTCCGACTCTTAGCGACTCCATGGACTGCAGCCCACCAGGCTCCTCCGTCCATGGGATTTTCCAGGCAAGAGTACTGGAGGGGGGGTGCCATTATTTCCATATACCCTGATAAAAGAAACCAGGGCTCTTGGACACATTTCAAGATCAAACGTGAGAAAACAAAATGTGAGCCTAGGACTTTTGTTGTGCAAGAAAATAAGAAAACCTAATGGGAAAGTTGTCAAAAGGACATAAAATCAGCTTCAAATGGTTCTCACTGGCCGATTAACACATAACAAGTGACTGCATTTGAAGGTAAAGCAACGAAGAAATAAAAGTCCGTGAATTCTTTGTGATACTACAAAAGAAGAAATATAAGAAAAATTTATATTTATATAATAATATATGGCAAAAATAGTTATATTACTATTTAAATATTAAATGTGAACTCATTATGTTGACTATATTCAGGAAATTATTTCTAAAATACACAAATCAGTTTTCTGATAAATATGAGGGATTCTATTTGTAACTTTCACTCTGCTAAAAATAGAAACATAAACTTTGCTACCTAAATTATACAATGTTTCACAGGTACTCACAGGAGAAATTCAAATTTATTTATGTGTTTTGTACTGGTACAAATACTAGTTAATAAAAACCCATAACTATAAAGGAAGATGAATTAAATACATATTTAATTTGTGAAATATTTTCAATGGAAATTATAGACTCTTTGATAATGTCATATTTAAAATAATTATAATCAGATTAACACATAATTTAAAGTAAAAATAAGAAAATACCATTGATATTCTTTTAAGAAATGAAAGTACCATACATCTGTTTGAAGTGGATTCCAGAAGGAAGCAAAGATTCTTCGTTCTTGCTGACTTTGTTTACTTCTAATAAACAGTATTAAATGATGCTTAAATAAAAGATGCTTAAATTCATGGGCAAATTAGAAAGCTCTTCTGTTCTGGGATGAAGAGATCATAAGTGCATGGCACTGACATGAAAGAGAGCATCAGTGCTCACAGAGTTCATTTGGCTGTAAAAGTAAGGATGGCGGTCTTGAAATAACTTATGTGACTGGGTGGTCACTTAGGAAGCTGCAAATGTGACATTTACAATGTTTGCTAAGAAACTGCATGCTTTCTCCATGACAATGTTTTGACTTTCTGTGAGAATTGTCTTTTTCAAAAATAACCTAGTGCTTTCTGATTATGATAACTTCATAAAATCCCTGCTTCTATAAATTCTTATAAAAATAAAATGCACTTATTTGCATCTGTAATTTCACTAACTTCCATTATTCAAAAGTTATTACTGTTTCTTTCCCTTATATTTACAGAGATTGATAAGCATAAACAGAAGTAATCACAGAGAATCCTTATTATAGCTATATGTTAAATGAAAGCAAATTCTTGGTAGTTCTGAATATATGTAGCAAAAGGTGCCAGTTGACAGAGATAATTCAAAGAACTTAGGAATTTAGACATGGTGGTACACACAATAACATTTTTATTCTAAAGGGATGTGGAACTCCATCATAAGCAGCAAAGTAATCTAAACCTATCCATTGATGGCATGTTTCAGAATGCAAAAGGAAGACCAGTGTGTGTGTGTGTGTGTGTGTGTGTATGTGTGTGTGTGCATTCGCATATACACGTACTTGTGTTTTGAGGGAGGGAGAATTCATCCTCCAGTAATCCCCCTGGAACTGTTGTTTCTTCTGTGTGGATAATGGGCAAGATTTTGCCTGATGTTTTAAAATGCCTGGACCTATGGGTACAAGTAGATATGGTTACAAAGGATACTGTTTACACATAATTCACAAGAAATGCACTTCTAAAAATATAAAACTGTTTTCCTTCAGAAAATTGAGGAACACTTTAAGCAACATATTAAATATTTAATTCTCTCTAAGAATCTAATTTGCTTAGCCGGTGGAGTGTCCTTTAGGAAATAAGTTTTCACTTCAGTGTTTCTTATTCCTGGAAATGTGTTCATTTATTACATGGTTATTTATTAACCCTATTCTGTGTGCTAGACATCATGCCTGGAGTTGAATACAAATGAACTAGGCAAAAAAACTTGCCCATATATACAGTATTCATTTCTGTGTTGGTGGTGAGAGGAAAGGAAACATCAATTAAATAAATAAACACATAAGCTAATTTTAGAACGGGATTCAGTTCAGTTCAGTTCAGTGGCTCAATCGTGTCCGACTCTTTGAGACCCCATGGGCTGCAGCACACCAGGCCTCCCTGTCCATCACCAATTTCCAGAGTTCACTCAAACTCATGTCCATCGAGTCAGTGATGCCATCCAGCCATCTCATCCTCTGTCCTCCCCTTCTCCACCTGCCTTCAATCTTTCCCAGCATCAGGATCTTTCCCAGTGAATCAGTTCTTCCCATCAGGTGGCCAAAGTATTGGAACTTCAGCTTCAGCATCAGTCCTTCCAATGAACACCTAGGACTGATCTCCTTCAGGATGGACTGGTTGGATCTCCTTGCAGTCCAAGGGACTCTCAAGAGTCTTCTCCAACACCACAGTTCAAAAGCACCATTTCTTCGGTGCTCAGCTTTCTTTATAGTCCAACTCTCACATCCATACATGATTACTGGAAAAATCATAGTTTTGACTAAACAGAACATTGTTGGCAAAGTAATGGCTCTGCTTTTTAATATGCTGTCTAGGTTGGTCGTAACTTTTCTTCCAAGGAGCAGCGTCTTTTAATTTCACAGCTGCAGTCTCCATCTTCAGTGATTTTGGAGCCCCCCAAAATAAAGTCTGCCACTGTTTCCATTGTTTCCTTATCTATTTGCCATGAAGTGATGGGACCAGATGCCATGATCTTAGATTTTTGAATGCTGAGTGGGATTAAGCAAATGAAATAAATAGGACATGGTAATAATGAATAACTGGACTGAATTACAAGGAAAAATGGGAGACCTCTTTGGGACAGTGACATTTAAGTTGGTCCTAAATCATAGCTGGACTTCACTACATGTGTGAAGAACCAGTAATGAACTCCTTAGTGACTACTTAAGTACCTTGCCCAAGGCCTGTTAAAATGAAGCCTAAATTCAAACTCAGATTTTCTTGGTAGAAGATTATTCTTCTCAGCACAAAGCGGTTCTATCCACATGCATATGCTAAGTCACTTCAGTCCTGTCTGATTCTCTGTGACCCTATGGACTGTAGCCCTCCAGGCTCCTCTGTCCATGGGATTCTCCAGGCAGGAATACTGGAGTGGGTTGCCATACCCTTCTGCAGGGGAACTTCCTGACCCAGGGATTGAATCTGGGTCTCTTCTGTCTTCTGCATTGGCAGGTGGGTTCTTTACAACAACTATGGCACTGGCCAAAGAAGAGAAAAATATTAATATTTTTGACCTTTTATTTTGTTTCTAGAAATGGATATAGAAAACCTGACATGGCTGTTAATATTTTTTCCTCCTTTAATTATCTCAGATTTTACTTTGTATTTTTCTAGGCCATTCTTTAGGTACATACAAAATTATGATTGATGATCTTCTTCTTAACATTAAGTAACCATTTTTCAGTTCAGTTCACTTCAGTCGCTCAGTCGTGCCTGACTCTTTGCAGCCCCATGGAGTGCAGAACGCCTGGCCTCCCTGTCCATCACCAATTCCCAAAGTTTACTCAAACCCATGTCCATTGAGTCGGTGATGCCATCCAACCATCTCATCCTTTGTCCTCCCCTTCTCCTTCTGCCTTCAATATTTCCCAGCATCAGGGTCTTTTCAAGTGAGTCAGCTCTTCACATCAGGTGGCCGAAGTATTGGAGTTTCAGCTTCAATATCAATCCTTCCAATGAACATTCAAGACTGATTTCCTTTAGGATGGACTGGTTGGGTCTCCTGGCAGTCCAAGGCACTCTCAAGAGTCTTCTCCAACACCATAGTTCCAAAGCATCGACTCTTCAGCTTATGTTCTGTTTAATTTGCTCTAAGTCTGTTTTTCATATAATGCTGCTTTTCTTTTGTAAGTTGTCTACTGAATCCTTTTCCACCCTTCAATTTCATCCTCTTTGTACTTTTAAAATATGGAAGTTCCTCTTTTAATAAGCAGTTGTATTTATATAATTCCCATCTTTTGTTCTGTAAACAATATGCTTATTCCATCTGTCCTCACTGCTGATATTAATCCTAGTGTGTGTTTGGTCTCACTTTGCAGTCCTGTATGTATGCCATGATGCTTTTGCATTGTTTTCCTTTTACCCCCTTTTAAATCATAACTTCCTTCTCTCCCTCACTATTCATTATTAAGTGATAAACTCTAACTTCATTGATTAGCCTAACTATTGAACAAACTTACTAACAATATATGTTTTCTGATGAAGGTCAAAGTCAGCACATAAATATATTTTACCCCCTCCGCATGCTTCTCCTTTTCCCATCTTTTCCTTATAAATTGATTCTATTTGCATTTAGCAACTTGGTTTGCCAATTAGTTTTTACCATTTCTTCTTGTTTCCCACTCTTTTTTCTGCGTTCATTTTATTTCTTGCTGAAATGTGTCTTTTAACAGACTTTCTCCTAGACTTTCCACAACTGCTAAGCTCCTAGTCATGTTTTGCTTAAACAAGTATTTATTTTGTTTTCACTTTTGAGTAAAATATGAGGTAGATAGAGAATTCTAGGTTTATAATGAAGTTACTTTTCCATTTAAAATATATAATTATATTATCTTCAGATATTTTTATTATAGATGAGGTGTACCATAGTCGATATTAAAAAAAAATTATTTGTAACCATTCTCTTTTCTTTGGTGATTCTGAGATTTTTCTATTTGTCCTTTGTATTAAGTAGCTTTATTAGAATGCATAAAATATTGTTGTTGTTCAGTCACTAAGCACGCCTGACTTTTTGTGACCCCATGAACCACAGCACACCAGGCCAGGCTTCCCTGTCCATCACCAACTGCGGAGCTTGCTCAAGCTCATGTCCATTGAGTTGGTGATGCCATCCAACCATTTTATCCTCTGTCATCCCCTTCTCCTCCTGCCTTCAATCTTTCCCAGCATCAGGGTCTTTCCAATGAGTCAGTTCTTCACATCAGGTGCCCAAAGTATTGGAACTTCAGCTTCAGCATCAGTCCTTCCAGTTAATACCCAGGGTTGATTTCCTTTAGGATGGACTAGTTTGATCTCCTTTCTGTCCAAGGGATGCTCAAGAGTCTTCTCCAGCAATTCTCCAGCAATTCAAAAGTATCAATTCTTTGGCACTCAGCCTTCATTATGGTCCAGCTCTCATATCTGTACATGACTACTGGAAAAACCATAGCTTTGACTATATGTACCTTTGTCAGCAAAGTGATGTCTCTGCTTTTGAATGCCCTGTCTAGGTCTGTCATAGCTTCCCTTTCAAGGAGGCTTTTAATTTCACGGCTGCAGTCATTATCCACAGTGATTTTAGAGCCCAAGAAAATTAAGTCTGTCACTGTTGCCATTGTTTCCCCATCTATTTTCGATGAAGTGATGGGACCAGAGGTCATGATCTTCATTTTTTGAATGTTGCATTTTAAGCCAGCTTTTGCACTCTCCTCTTTCACCTTCAGCAAGAGGCTTTTTAGTTCCTCTTCACTTTCTGGCATTAGAGTGGTATCATCTGCATATCTGAAGTTGTTAATATTTCTCCTGGCAATCTTGATACTAGCTTTTGATTCATTCAGCCGAGCATTTCGCATGATGTACATTGCAAAAAATTAAATAAGCAGGGTGACAATATGCAGCTATAAAGCTGTCAAAGCGATATGAAGTATATCTTTTAGTTTTTGTTTTGTGTGTTTTATTATTTGTTAATTTAATACGCACAGTTTTCTTCAATTCCTAAAACTTTTAGCCATTGTAACATTGAATTGCATCTCTCCCCGCTTGCATCTCTGAGCTGCCCATATAAATTCAATGACACACTTGTTTTCTCTCTTTGTTCTGGAACTCTGAGTGATTTTTCTGTTTTTTTCTAATTATATGTTTTGATGCACTTAGTTTACTGTAAGCTTTTCTATTAAATTTACTATATCAACTATTTTATTTTAATTCCAATGTTTTAATTAATTTTTAGATTTGCCTGTTATTGATTGATGACTCCATGCTTTTATTCCATAATTTATTTGAGTGTGAAACTCCAAGACACCCACTAGCAGATTTTGCATAAAAGCATCATTTGCCACTTCTACATGGGGCTCAAACACCTGCCTTCCATGTTTCCCCATGCTCTTTACAACTTCCTGTGTTCTTCAAGATGATGATAAGAGCAATTTTTGAAGTCAGATACTACAGATGGGACAACACATATAAGTCCAGGTCACTGAACAATTACATGTGTCAAAGGCAGTGCCACACTCCAATTCTCATCCTGTACTCTTATGTGAGAAAGGACTAAATGTCCTGTCCTTTAAGTCAGCAAATCTTAATTTGAAAATTGATCTTGCATTGGAATATTTCTGTTTTCTACTGAGGCCATCTCAGCCCAGCCCCAGGGATCCAAAGCTCAGGAAAAGATCATCCAAATATGTCTGGAACTCTGGACAACAGCATCTCTATCTTAAAAACCAGCAAATGGCTTGGCCAGGATCCAAGTGGTACTGCAGCTTCTTTTTACACCTTCCACCACATAGAAACAGTCTGTTTCTCCTACAAGTGGGCTAAACTTTACCCACTACATTCTATGACTCATGTATGAGCTGTGAGGCCTTCTGTTCATATTCAAGGGTGGAAATTCTAGACTCAGTTCCTGTTTCTGAGCCTAGAGTCTCTTGGACTGCGGAGCTTCATTTCCTGTTGTGAATTCCAAAATATTTCTTCTTCATGTATTTTTTTCAGCACTGTGATATGGTTTTAACTTTATAAACCATTTCTATGTATTCAGAGAAATGAGAGCAGTTATCCTGTGTACTTTATCTAACATCATGACTTCTATAACTTGTCCTTAACAGTAAAATCCATGCACAAATATATATATATATATATAAAGATGTTTATTTTAGGATTCTTTACAAAAACTCAAACTAAATAAATGTTTAACAATAGGGTTTGATTAAATAAATTGCATTATTCCACAAAATAGAACTTGTACAGTCCATAGAAATGATGTTAAAACTATTGACTAAGCTGAATATAGATTAATTTTTTAATTTAAAAATAGCTGTTGATACTATAGATCATATATATATTTATGCATTTGCAGGTTTGGGTGCAAGTTTGTGCATATACAATATGTTACAGTGATAGGACATCAAGTTATTTTAAATGTGTAGGCTCTGAATTCACATTTTCCAAAATTTTTTATGATGACTATTTTTTAATCTCAGAAGACAGGATAAAAAGCTAAACTTTTAAAGGTAACATTGGTCTTTTGTAGTGAAAATAGGGGGCTTCCCAGGTGGCTCAGTGGTAAAGAATCTCCCTGGTAATGCAGGAGACATGAGTTTGACTCCCGGGTTATAAAGATCCCTTGGAGGAGGAAATGGCAACCCATTCCAGTATTCTTGCTTGGGAAATTCTGTGCTCAAAGGAGCCTGGCAGTCTACAGTCCATAGGGTCACAAACAGCTGGACATGCCTGAGTGACCGAGCATGCACACAGTGAGAATAGAGTTGGTGTTAGCTGACATTTACATAAAAACGTACAATTAAGACATCATTCAGCTTCTGATCTGTTCGTTCTATGGCTTCTGGCAAGAAAAACAATACCTATGCTTATTTACAACAGCCTGTTTGCAAACAGGACTGAATCTGGGATCTTGAGCCTGCTGCTTCATCTGGCTTGTGTTTGACAAACAGACGGATCTTCCATTATGCCCCAAGGGCCAGAAAACATACGCTCTTTCAAGCAAAGCAGTAAATTATTTAACTTCCTTGTGGTTCCATTAATGACCGGATAGATCAGCACGGCAATGTAATTTGTAAAGTGCACTAAGTTAACGATGGTATGAAAAATTCAATAAATATAAAGAGAAGAAACACATTGAGCAAAGAACCAGTAGAGAAAAAAAAATGCCAACACACATTCCTTACAAAGGTCTATGGGAAATGATGAGGTAAATCGGAGCAGTGGAGAGAAGTATCAAGAAAGAATGAATCTGAATCTCTGAAGATGCCTTTTGATTGTGCGTATGTTTAGAAAAAAAAACAGATAATATAAAAATTTTTGTTGTGAACTATGTTTTAAAAACAAATTTCAAACAAAATCTAGAGGGCTCATGCAACTAAAAATTAATCACTAGATTCAATTTCTTTAAAGCATTATTTATAATATAAGCTCCTTGAGGACTGGGCAAATAGTTATCATTTTTGTTTTCCAATGTATCAGCCCAATGCCCTCCATGTAATAAGTGAGCATTACATCACTGATGAATTGCAAAGAATTGACTGAAATTTCCAAAAGTAAAAGGTGATAAAAGCAATTATATACATGTGAAAAATGGCAAGGCTGAATTCCAAAAACCTATTCTTTACTTGATAGAAATAATCTGTCCTTTACTTTTTCTACATGGAAACCACCCTTTAAAAATTCTTGGGTTTTGGGAGGTTTATCTGCTTTTAGTTTCTTCCTGTGCCATTTACTTACACCTTCCCTTTTAAGATCTAAGAACAGTAGGAGCAGAAATGGGTATAAAATGAGCATTTTTTCCAAAGTGAAGCATTTTAAAACTCAAAGTTTATGGATAATTAATGCATCTTCACATAGCATTTAACTGCTGCAAACAAGAGCTGGTCTACCCAATGAGGCTGACTTTTCCCTAAGCCTGGAAGGCAATGAAGGCTCTAAGGTTTTCGGATGAAAGAAAGAAAGAAAGAAAGAAAGCCTCCGAGTAGGGGGCAGCTATGTTTATAAACCCTGAAGCTCAGTCAATAGACATTTTTGTATAAAACAAGGCCTGCTAACTGTGGACACCACATAGACCTAAATCATGTCAGTCCACCAACTTCGATGGTGAGACAGCAGCTGTAATGTTGAGTTTGACTCCAACAACCCTGGCAGGTTTTCATGTTGCTGTAGCTCATATACATATGTATCCACTCTGCAAGGGAGAGTGCTAAGTGCAAAAAAAGCATGCTGCTAGGGTACACAGACAAAAGAAAAAATAAACAGCAACCAAACTCTAGGTCTCCAGTAAGGAATGTAGCTTGTTAAAGGTCCCTTCCTGATATCCATCCTACAAAATATCATCTCTCACTGTTTCTGAATTTTCTTGAATTAACTCAAAATTTTGGACAGTTTTTTTTTTTTTTTTTTTTAAGGTAAAGCACTGGTAACAAACTACTGAATTTGTCGGTTAAGTCCAAGGTGATTTCTTTTTACACCGTATTTGTTCATGTCTGCAAAAGATAGACATTTTTCATACAGCCTATATATTTTAAACTTTATATCCTTTTTAGTATTCTCCCATGAAATATCTAGTTCTTCCCCACTATTATTAACTGAGATACCTCAAAAATCTGAAGGACTGCATTTCAGTAGTGATCTCTACTTTTTTGATAGTTGAAACCTGTCTTTAAGCCCAACATTTGTAATCTACAGAAAAAATAACATCTTAGGTCCCATGACCCACTTTTTTAAGACCACATCCCATCAGAAGAAAAATTAATCAGAACTGATACCAGAAAGCCTACTGTCCTCACTATGAGGATGGTGAGACAACAGCTGTAATGTTGAGTCTGACTCCAACAACCACCCTGGCAGGTTTTCACATTGCTGCAGCTCATATACATATGTATCCACTCTGCAAGGGAGAGTACTAAGCACAAAGAAAGCATGCTGTTAGGGTACACAGACAAAAAAAAAAAATAAACAGCAACGAAAATCTAGGTCTCCAGTAAGGCTTGTTAAAGGTCCCTTCCTGATATCCATCCTACAAAATATCATCCCTGTGGAGTCAGACTCAACATTACAGCTGTTGTCTCACTATGATAGTTTCAAATATCTCACAACTTCAAGCCATTTTCCATCCAGAAAGCTATTTTCAATAATATTCCCATCACTTCCACAACATTTTAATTTCTTCAAGATGAGCGACCCATTGACCTCTTCACTTTCTCACAGTCCATCAGTGCTGTGGTTTTCATCTCTTTTAGTGTCCAACTTAGATCCCATTGTCAATCATTTTAATCCTTACTTGCAAATACTCCCAATTGCCTTGTCTTCCATTTTTTTCTCTTGCATGCACTTGGCAAAACCTGAATCTAGTTATATCCAATTAAAACATAAACAGCATAATGCCTAGATAATGGTCATTCCCCATTGCCTTTCAAACAGAAGTCTATTTATTATCACTGTTATTATTATTATCACCATACTATTCATGAGCAAGTAATTTAGGAAAGGCTGACTCAGCCCCCAGATGTAGGTTCTGATTAGACTAAGCCACCATGTTTCACCATTCCTCTTGCTAGGCAGTGGCTGAAGCTTGAAAATAGGACAGAATTTTGTCCAATGAAAGACAGTTTTTTAAGTGGTTTCCAGAAACAGTTCCTTTACTCTTTAGAAGAAATAGTGATGCTATGGTCCGTCATTTTTTTGCCTAGATTGTCTGCATATGGCTCCTAGAACTGTGGCAGGCATTTTCCAACCATGAGGGAATCTAGTCATAGAAAATGCCAACATTTTAAAACTGGACAGAGGAAGTTGAATGAAATTTTGTTACCATAAACCACTGATTTAATCAACCTTGTGACAATGCAATGTTGGGACTTTTTACTGAGAAAATGAATCTTCCTTATTATTATTATTATTTTGAATTTTGTCTTGTTTGTGGTCAGATTCTGAGAATCCTGAGATACTAACTGTTAAGTAACCACATATCTGGATTCCCTTTCAAACTCTGATCAATAATTTTGAGTAGACCTTATAAACTACTGAGAACTGAGCAATATCATATCCTTCCTAGAAATGTTGCTGTTCTACTGGCTCAAATCGCTATTTTATACCATCTCACCTCCCCCTTTTCCAAGATTTCCTTATCATTTTCTTAGCTCCATCCTTACTGATCATTTTCTCAATATCAAATGTGAAATCCCTCCTTTCTTGTTCATAATTTTTTGATCCCATCAGTGTTTACATCCAACGTCTTCCCTCTTGTTATGCCTAAAGAAACCATTGTGCTCCCATAAAGTATCAAGTCTTCCCCTTAAATTCAAGATCCCCATCATGCTTGCTTTCCAAAAGATTTGATTCCTTTTCCGGGTTCCATGTCTCCACAGGGTTTTCTCTGTGGTAACTACTTCATCTCAAATTCAGGCTTAAACTTACATTTTCTGGCTTTTATCTCCATCATTCAAATGAGGCTAATCTGGTAAGGCCACCAATAAATTTCTTGTTTCTAAACTCAATATATGTTTTGGTGTCATGTTATTAAAATGTTCAGCAGGATCTGATTCATTTAAACTACTCCACTTCATCTTTCCTAAAATATTTTCCATTTTCCTTTCTCAGCCATGGTGTCACTGACTCATGGTCTTTCTCCTTTATTTTCTTTTAAAACATTCTTGTGTGTATCTTTCTCCACTAAACTGTTGAAGTTTCTCCGAGCTTAGTCTGGGTCTCTCTACTCTTCTCCATCTGTCCACTCTCCCTAGGCGACTGGTGACCCCACCCAACTCCAGAGCTTTTTTTCCAAAATCAAATATTACTTACACAGAAACATGCCTACATGTTTGATGCAGTCTGTCATCTAATAACTCAAGAGCACATGTAACAGAATCCTTCACAAAGTTTGTACACTGAGGTTCCTCAGACAGCGATCTTATGACTTTTCTTCTCTAAATCTATAAAATCTCCCTAGGTAATCTCATTTTTCATCCCATGATAAATGTTGTCTTTATGCACATTATATAATGCACATTTTTGTCTTCATCCAAGAGTCATGGATTTAGATATCACTGTATCTCAGAAATGTGTTAGTCGCTCAGTCATGTCCACCTTTTTGCAACCCCGTGGCCTGTACATAGTCCACCAGGTTCCTCCGTCCATGGGATTCTCCAGACAAGAATACTGGAGTGGGTTGCCATTCCCTTCTCCAGGGGATCTTTCTGACCCAAGGATTGAACCTGGGTCTCCTGCATTGCAGACAAATCTTTACCATCTGAGCCACCATGGAAGCCCTTCATTTTGGCAATACTCAAATGCATATTTTACTGCCTCTGTGTTCCTGACCCAGACCCACCTGTCTGTTTGAGATCCTTACTTGCCCATCTCATTGAAATAGTAAAGTTAACATGAGCAAAATGAAAGTACTGATTTGGTCATCCCCCCAGAATAGTTACTTCAAGCCTCAGTTCAGTTCAGTTCAGTCACTCAGTCGTGTCTGACTCTGCAACCCCATGCACAGCAGCATGTCAGGCCTCCCTGTCCATCACCAACTCCCGGAGTTTACTCAAACTCATGTCCATTGAGTCAGTAATGCCATCCAACCATCTCATCCTCTATTGTCCCCTTCTCCTCCCACCTTCAATCTCTCCCAGCATCAGGGTCTTTTCCAATGAGTTAGTTCTTTGCATCAGGTTACCAAAGTATTGGAGTTTCAGGATGAACTGGTTGGATCTCCTTGTAGTCCAAGGGACTCTCAAAAGTCTTCTCCAACACCACGGTTCAAAAGCATCAATTCTTCAGCACTCAGCTTTCCTTATGGTCAAACTCTCACATCCATACATGACCAATGGAAAAACCATAGCCTTGACTAGATGGACCTTTGTTGGCCAAGTAATGTCTCTGCTTTTTAATATGCTGTCTAGGTTTGTCATAACTTTTCTTCCAAAGAGTAAGCATCTTTTAATTTCAAGCCTCACCTCTTCTTAATTTCCCCTATCTCAGAATACTACAACTGAGCCAATCACTAAGGCAAAAAAACTGGGAGTCATTTTGACTTCACCTTTTTCTTTATCTCCCTTATCTAATCTAGGAATAGGTCCAGCTGGTTTGAATGTCTGAATTGTATCAAACATCCTTTACTTAATCCATTTCATCTCTCACCACCTTAGACCCCATAACCACCTACTTATTTCAAAAGCTTCCTAACTAGTTTCTCTGATTTTCTCTTAGCTCACTCCAGTCTAGTTTCTGTCTAAGAGCCAGAGGGATCTTTTTAAACACAAATTAGATTAGACAACATCTCTACTTTAAAAACCTTTCCATAGCTTCCCATTTGCATTTCAGTTATAATAAAACCCAAACTTCTTGCCAGGCCTTTATAGCTCTGCAAAATCTGGCCCATGTTGGCTTTCTAACTTTGTACTAGTCTCTTCTAACTCACTAAACCCCAGGCAGCCTGGTGTTCTCTGTTTCTATAATGGTTCAAATTAGTTTCCATTTAGGGAATTTGAGACTGCCATTCCCTGGAATGCTTTCCCACTGGTTTTTCACACATCTGTCTCTTTCCATTCCTCTAGGTCCCTTTTTAAATGTACCCTCTTTGGGATGCATTTCTTAATGCTAAGTAACTTACCCTGCCCCTACCAAAACTTTTCTAACACAACTTCTTTCTCAGGACTTACCACAATCAGTAGCCATTTTACCCACACTTGTGTACTGGTTTATTGTCAGTTTCCCTCGCTGTGCAGTGCTTAGTAGCTCAGTTGTGTCCGACTCTTTGCGATCCCATGGATTGTAGCCTGCCAGGTTCCTCTGTCCCTGGGATTCTCCAGACATGAATACTGGAGTGGGGAGCCATGCCCTCCTCCAGGGGACCTTCCTAACCCAGGGATCAAACCCAGATTTCCTGTATTGCAGGTGGATTCTTTACCCTTTACTGTCTGAGCCTGTCTCCCTTATTGGAGTATAAACTCTATGTGAGTGAAGATCCTATCAGTCTTTTCACCTTTAGGCAGAGTGGCTAGCACATAGTAAGTGCTTAACAAAATTTTGTAGAATTAGTGACTAAACATAAAGACTCAATAATGTTATTCATGGCCTAAAGAGAAACATGAGGTGATAAACATTTTACAGAAGACCTTTAGAGCTCTCCCAGAAAAATCCTGAGATACTTTCTCATTTGTAAGTCTTAGGCTTTCATGCAGCTTTAAAAATATTTTAATATTCAGAGTTATTTATATTTAAGTCATGTCTCATTTCAAAAAGAAACTTCAAAACCCTGAGGAAACTTCTCAAAATAAATATAGTAAAACTTTTAAACTGAATAAAAACTAAGTTAGGAGATTGCTTCAAAGTGGAAATAATATATAATAGCAATGACTGTTACTATAATTAAGAATTATAGCTATTAGAATTGACTTCATGTAGATACTATGTTAATAACTACTTGCACTTTCCTATTAATAAATTGTCACACTATGCTTATAATGGACTTCCCTGGTGGCTCAGAGGTTAAAGCGTCTACCTCCAATGCGGGAGACCCGGGTTCGTTCCCTGGATCGGGAAGATCCCCTGGAGAAGGAAATGGCAATCCACTCCAGTATTCTTGCCTGGAGAATCCCATGGATGGAGAAGCCTAGTAGGTTACAGTCCACGGGGTCGCAAAGATTCGGACAAGACTGAGCGACTTCACCTTAATGCTTGTAATATGGTATTATTCTCCTAGTGTTTCAGAATAGGGATACTAAGGTTTATAAAAAGTCATACCCAAGGCCACACAGCTAGTGGCATTCAGAAGCCACTGAGGTCTGAGTGCTGAACCTGCCATGTTCGATTTGTCACTCTGCTATGCTGCTTTTATAGGAAGAAGAATACAATAAAAAAAACAAGTGTGGCTGATTCTATATATCCACTTGCATCCCTTTTTGCTCGCTTTTCTGTAAACTGAGGCTATAAAGCTAAAGACTACAATCCCCAAACTGCTTTGCAACACCAAGCAGAAGTTTGGCAATAGAATGAAGCCAAATGAGTCAGCCTCTGTGTAGGGAGATCTGATCTTCTGGCATGTATAACCAGAGAGCTGTTATTCTGGGGCAGCTGCAGCAGTTTCTGTTTTCAAGTGCCTAGTGTTACAAGTGTTAGGTGACAAGCCATGGGAACAGTAATGTTTCTCTGTGAATTATTTTTTCCCTGGTTCTTCTGGAGTTTTTGTGAACTAACTGTTGCTAATTAAATTATTTAAAACACATTGTTCTGCACTTAAGCACTGCATTTGATTCAGTAATTGTTACCAGATCACAAACTGGAACTAAAATATGGACTTGACTTAATGGAGAAAGTGGAAAGAGTAAAAGTCAAGTCTTAGATACTTGACACTGGAAAACTGGTCACACTTTATATACAACGGAAAATATTTGGTCAGAGCATTATCTGATAAATTAGTTGAGGCAAACTATCCTCTGACTGATACTGAATGTTGGGAGCAGTGGGGACTGATCAGAATGTTGGCTAGTGCTAACTCTATTGCCACCTTTAGGAAAAGTCTACAAGAGCTGGATGAACCCAGATGGGAAGTAGATAGCTTGGGTGCACAGACAGGGGGAAAGGCCACTTTAGTAAGAGAAACACTCTCTCCCTACAGTGAAACATCCATATTGCCTGAGAATCCTCCAATTTGGCACCTTAGAAGGCTAAACAAACAAACAAACGTATTTTACACTGTAAACAGAAGCCATTGCAAAGGCAGCAAAGCAGCAATAAAACTGGTAGGCAGCCAGGCAAACGGAACAGTATGAAGGCAAAGATGAGAGAAGGATTTGGCCTTGCCCCAGCCAGGTAGCCCAGCTGGTAAAGAATCCTCCTGCAGTGCAGGAGACACTGGTTAAATTCCTGGGTTGGGAAGGTGTGCTGGAGAAGGGATACACTACCCACTCCAGTGTCCTTGGGGTTCCTTGGCAGCTCAGCTGTTAAAAGAATCTGCCTGCAATGCAGGAGACACCAGTCCAATCCCTGGATTGGGAAGATCCCCTGGAGAAGGGAAAGGCTACCCACTCCAGTATTCTGGCCTGGAGAATGTCATGGACAGAGGAGTCTGGCAGGCTACAGTACATGGGGTCACAGAGAGTTGGCCACAACTGAGTGACCTCATATGTCAAATATATTAAATTACCTCCAGGGAATGGCCATTAAGTTAAGGGAGGAAGAGCGAGCAGAATGCAAAGGCTAGTCAGTAAAGAGGCTATTCAAAGTTAAAAGGCTACTCAGTAAAGAGAAAATTCAAGGTTAAAAACTTGGACTAGGTATTATCTTTGAAAGTGAAAGCTGCTCAGTCATGTCCAACTCTTTGTGACTTCATGGACTATACAGTCCATGGAATTCTCCAGGCCAGAACACTGGAGTGGGTAGCCTTTCCCTTCTCCAGGGGCTCTTCCCAACACAGGGATAGAATCCAGGTCTCCTGCACTGCAGGCAGATTCTTTACCAGCTGAGCCACCAGGGAAGCCCAGGGTAATATCTTTGGTTACAGTTATATCTGTAGGATACTGACTGACACAGGTAATCTGCTAACATTCTGACAATACAATAAGTGATCAAACACCCAGTCTGGATTGTAAAGTCTTGCAACTGTCATTGCGCCACTAAAAAAGGTATGAAACAATTTCCAGTCTCCACAAACACAAGGTAATAGGCAATTGCTTTTGAAAAGTACAACAGCCTGAAGTACCAGATCTGAGCAGCATCTCAGGGAGCAGAGCCAGGGACCATAAAGAGAACGAGACCAAGGCTGGCCGACCCAGAGCTTCTACTCTGCTGCTAATTCAAGAAGTCCTTGCTGTTCTTATCAGCTAGACTTGAAAGTTATTATGGGTATTACTTCTCGTATTTTCTTAATCCTCTCTCTCCAAATGGAAGATTTCATTACAGTTCATCTATATTTTCTCCAACATTGTGCATATTTTGGTGACAATTTACCTTTTAGTGCAATAATTACCAGACAAGCAGGAATTGCATGTGGTCCTAATGGTGAAATTACCTGTCATCAAGATTACACATCTTGAACTTTGAGCTGGATGCAACAACTAAAAGGGAATTTGGGATGTCTCCATTGGATTAGAGGTGGTTCTATTCAAGATGTTAGTCACTCGGTTGTGCCCAACTCTAGGTAATCCAATGGACTGTAGCTGGCCAGGATCCTCTGTCCATGGAATTCTTCAGGGAAGAATACTGGAGTAGATTGCCATTCCCTTCTCCAAGGGATCTTCCTGACCCAGGGATCGAACCTGGCACTCTTGCATTGCAGGCAGATTCTTTACCATCTGAGCCACCAGGGAAGCCCTTCTTCCTCATTGTATCTCCTGTCTGAGTTTGCAATGAATCCTGAAAAAAAAAAACCAACCCCAAACACATTTTCTAGTGTCTGCACTATACCCGTACCAAACACTGAAGCAATTCCGACCAATGAGTAAAATTAAAGTGTGTTAAGGACTTTTGGGAATTTTTATTTTCCTGATGAATCTCTAAAGATGGCCATCATAAATTCCTTCCTTTTCTTTACATGCATGTTCCTTCATATATCAAGGGGTGAAGTCTTTTTTTCATGAATCTGGGATTGACTTAGTGACTGATTTGACTGATGGGATATAGCAGGAGTGATGGTCAGGAATTTTTGAAACTAGGTCATATGAAACCTTTTAGTTGAACAAAGTTTAGTGACAACATGCTACAGTAATGTAGAAAATAGAAAATGGTCCTAATGAATTGATAAATTGGGCAAATGAGATTTCCAGGCAGAATGTTGAACGTGACAATTGGTTTCTGTTAGATGCATAAGATAAAATATAGAGAAAGAATGAGCTAAAAAAGAAAATATTCAGTGTTTTATAGATGAATTTAGAGGGAAGAGAGGTAGGATTTACTGGGCTCAAAAATAGAACTGTTTATCATCTCCAGTCTTTGCAAGCAGCAAGAGGCTTCTCAAAATAAGACATGTCCTCAGGGCAAAACTCAAATCCAGAATATTTCCAATAACACATAGCAGGAGGATAAAGTTTGGTTCAATGGTGTCTTTAGAGCTCCCTTTACTGATACTTCAGAAACATTTCTGGTAAGGCCTCAACCAAGACAGAGACTCCTATGATACCAAAGTGTCTTGTAGACTGTGCTAACTAGAAAACAGGATTCCTAATAATATTAAGGATATAATTCCAGAGCATCAAGTCTTTCAGCCTAAAAGAAAAGGAAAAAATTGTGGGGATGGCTTTTGTCTAATGGAGTGAACCCCAAATAAAATTGGGCTAAAAGGGATAGAAGTGATTCAAACTAAATGAGAGCTCTTGGGGTCTCCAAACTTCTAAAGGCAGAAAATAGGTGGAGAAAGCTACTCAGCAGCAAACAGAGGCCAGTTCTAAACGAAAAGGGAAGCGTTAGAGAGCAGAGTCAAAACCCGGAAGGCAGTCCCAAGTGACACAGAGACTCTTCCTTGGGAAGCAGGACTCAGCCCAATCAAGGAACAGGTAGATTTCAGACTTCTTGTGGATGAGTGACTGCAGTGTGCCTCCTGTGAGACTCCACCCTCTTAAAACTGGAGTTGCTGTTTGCTTTGCAAATTTCCTACCTTTGTAACAACACTGTAATATGAGTGTGTTGAACAGATAACTTACTGAGTTTACTGAGCAGATAACTTCTCTCTTTAGTTCAAAGATCTTCCGCTAGAGAGAAATCACGCTCAAGAAAATGCATTTGAGAAACTGGACCCTCATTGTCCCATGCTCATCCTTTAAAGGATGACTCCTACACTGAAAACCAGTATCATAATGGAATACAATGTGGGACATATTGAAGAGGAATCAGTCTATTCTGCATGCAGGACAAACATGCATATTGATAGCTGGAAATGTGGTGGGCAGTCTTCAGAAATGTTCACCACGGATCCCTTGTCTCCATGCCCGCACATGCTGTAATTTTCTTCCCTTGAATCTGAGTACACCTTAGTTCTTTTCTTGACCACTAGAGTATGTGTCAGAAGCAATATTCAAAAACATGAGACCAGGTTATTAAAAGTTTTTGCTTCAGTCATTTTCATCCATTACTCTTGGGACATTCCATCTCAGACCCAGCTGCCAGGCTATGAGAAAGTATAGGCATTTCAGCTGAGTTCTCAGCCAATGGGCAGCATCAACTCAGCCACGAGTGAGTCACCTTGGGCTCTGAGCCCAGGGAATCCTTCGGTTGTCCCCAGCACCAGCCCGCCTGACTGCAATCACTCGGGAGACCCCAAGTGAGGATTGAGCCTAGGCAATATACAGAGGCATACGTGATGATAATAGATTGTTTCAAGCTGCTCAGTTTGGAGGAGGCTTGATGTGAAATAATAGATGGCAGGAACATCTGTTATCAGGACCAACCATGTTTCTTCTGGTCTTTTCCTCCTTCCTTTTGCAAACAAAGGCATGACGCCTGCAGCTGGAACAATCATCTTAATCCCACGAAGGAAATACCGAAACATTTTAGAGACCTTGGCCCTGAATTCCTTGATCTATAAATGAAGTACTGGCAACCATGAACTTCCCGACTTCAAGATATTAGGAAAAAGAATCTCCTATCTCGGTGTTTAGCCACACACAATCATATAAACAAAATGACACTCCAGGGATGAGATAAATATGCAAAATGATACCATAAAGTGTTGTACTTCACTAAACTGGGGCTACTAGTTCAGCTTTGAGTGTTGCGGGTTAACAAAAAGGATCAGTCATATAGTTAGAAAATTGCCACAGTATATAAAATAAAAAATCAAACTAGCTGTTCAATGGAAGCCCAAACATTTCTGATAGAGTTCAAGTAAATATCTCATAGATCCTTGTTAAAAAAAAGATATGGTGTTAGGCAGTATATAACTTACTCATTGTTAACAAGTTAAATATGATCTTATCTTTTAAAGCTATATATTTTTATAACATCTCTCTCATAATGCCACAGTCCAAAGCAATTCTACAAAATGAAGAACAATTATATCCAGTTTTACAGTTGTTGGCAGTCTGAATTAATCCAAGAATAAAATTCAGAATTTAATGGGGTTGTTAGGGATTTCTACTAACAATCTTTATAAAAACTTTGATACTAAGCTGTTGATAAGCCAATCTGATAAAATTCAGCAGTGTAAGTATTGAATATAATTAAAGATAGACACAAATGCTGATATGGAGATAGAGTGAACATTTTCTTATGGAAAGTGAAGAGACTAATTAGGATATTTACCCGGATGGAAGGCTAATTAAATCTGGAGATTGGCTGAGGTAGTAATGCAGTAATAGAATAAGAGTTTTCTCTTAGAACATTTCTGTTCATTTCACAATAAAGATGGCAAACTGATACATTAATGATCAGGCCCATAGAGTATTATTGTTCAGTCGCTCAATGTTGATTTGGATATAGGAGAAGGAAAGGCTAAGGTTGGTTTTTCCTTTGTTCTCTGTACTAGCAACAGAGAGACACTGAGCGACATTTATGGCACCCTTATAGCAAAAGTATGGAATTTTAGAGCATAGATGTGAAGCAATTAAATCATAGTGTGACCTTATTTTCCTACCTTTTGTTTACCTGTGCCTGTTTCCTCGCCTCCCCAAATTTATCTTTTTATTGTATATACATTTATAAATTACCTTTGGAAACAAACTGAGATTTACATTAATAAAAATAAATTTCCTAAACTCATATTCAGTAGGCCATTCTGCTCCTTTACAGCTGTCTGACTTGGAGCAAATTCTTCAATTTTCCTAAGCCTCAGTATACTCTTCTGCAAAATGAAGACACTAATCTGAAAGTTATTATGAAGACTGAATGAATTAACAAATCTAAAGCATTTAGCACATTAACTGAACTATTGGTTATACGTGGAGAATAAGAAACTGTGGAAAAAGAAATATGGAAGGTTACTAAGCTGAGGAAAACGATGGAGTCAAAATCCAGTACAAATCTGTTCGTCTCTGAAGCTAATCATGATGTGGTTCAGAGGATCTCAGTCTGAGGTTACAACAGACTCATTTGTGGAGCTTCTCACTGTACAGACATTTAGGCCACTCTGTATGTCCAGATAACACAAATTCTTGAGGGTCGGATCGACACATCACATATATTTATTAAAAATTTCCATAGCCTAGGAACTGTCACACTTTCTGCAGAAAAGAAATCTTGCTTTTGAACACTTCTATGAAGAGTTCCTAGTTCCTGCTAGTAATTTTGACTTTCAGGTACCCAGGTATATTTGATTTTTATATCATGCATATCATAAACAAGTTAAAATAAAACTGAGCAGAGTGGGTTATCCAGTGGGTATCCAGTGTGGGTTTTTTTTTCTTGGGAATAATGTTACCTTGACAGTACCTTGACAGGCAACTAGTTCAGGAGCAATAAACATTGGACCCTTGTGGATGCTAGAAATAAGTTTATAAATCTATCTTTATTTGTCAAAGTCTATTTTACCATAGAGTTGAGAAAGAAAAACACCTCAAAACTATGGAAATTTGTGAAATTAAATTCACTTATCTATATCTTGAAAATAGAACATTGAAATCCATTACAAAAGATGAGCCAGAGAATTGGGATGGTTACTTTTTTGGAGACCAGCTTGCCATATTCCAACAAAGAAAGAATTATCAGCAGAAATGACACAGTTTATCTTCTCTGAAAGACTACACCTATTGATTTTACTTTAGTTTTTAGGATTTGTTCAATCCAGGCATGGTGTAATGCAAATTTGACAAGCCAAGGGCAAATAATTAAAGGTCTCCTGTGCCTTGCTTAGAAGTAAGTAAATCTGCAGGCTTCTTGAACCTCCCTGACTACATTGGTGCTTGTCCACCTAAAATTTAGCTCAATTATCCACAAGAAGCTATTAGCCCATGAAAAGCCTACCCGGTAAAATAAAAGTAGAATTTTAGGGTGGGAGATCAGACCCTGCATAGATGAACAGTAACAATAGAATCAGTGGGAAATAAACATAAGACAAGCCAATAAGAGCTAAAGTCTGAAGCTGAAAGATTGCCATCCTTCCCATTTGGATTTAAAGGATTAAAAACAAAATGAAACCACCACCACCAAAACAGTCTAATCACTCTAAAAGAATCTTAGGCCAGGGGGTGAGCAGAATTAAAGGATAAAATAAGTTCCTAATCCTTTTAGAGTAATTAAAATAGGTGTGGGGCCAGGTTGCCCTAAAAGGACCCTGGCAGATTAAGAGAAATAACTATCAGCGATGTTTGCTTACTTTGCTTCAAATGCCTATTTGAGAAAAACTGAGAAATTTTGACTTATCCCTGATGACATGTCAGGAGTACTGAAGGAACCTGTATAATCAGAATGGAGAAAAATCCAAGTAAAAACACATATATTTAAGAGTTAGATGAAAAACAGAGCTGGAAACCGGGCTAGAGACCCTCTACTGTGTCTGTATAATAGGACCCTGTAATGAAATACACAGCACCCATGGTTTTTCAAACAGCCAGACATAAAGGTTTGGGGAAAGATCCCTCTTCCATCTTCTTCCCTCTACCTTTACCTTTTGCCTTGTATCATGCTGTTAATATGGGCAGGCAAAATATGTTGGAAACTGCACATTTATAGAACATTCAACTTCTGATGTAAGGACTGATGTGAAATTAAAGGAATTATCAAACATCTATCTTAGTAAGCATCTATCAAGCATAGCATCTGAGAATCATTTTTGCTGGATTCTTATAAGTCACTGAAGGTAAAGTTGTTTATGAATGCCATCCTTGAAAACGCTGGGAAAGCTTAAGGAGTATCAGGGAAAAAAACATTCCTATCACACGTTTATGAAATGGATTGTTTTACTATATTCATCCCTTCAGTACTTTTCCTTACAAGTTCTTACCTTCCAACATGAGAGAAACACTTTTATTTTTCCTTTCCTGTTTTACTTTAAAAAGTACATTAGGTAAACCCATGTTGAATAAGCAAAAATGAAGAGAACTACAACTAAAATAGCAAAAAAGAAGGAAAAACAGAATAGATAATAAAAGGTAGTAGATTATATCCTTGGTAAACAACTAAACTCCAGAACTAGAGAGAAGCTGACAAGGTGTAGGTTGAGTATTCAAGCCAAGGATTTGATTCCACAGTAGTGTTTACATATCTAATAATTATGGGAAATCAGGCAAAAAGTGATGTGGTTTTCCAGCCACATGCAGTGGCTGGTCAGGCTTCCAGATCAAGGGTGTAACATCTGCAAGTTACTCCAAACCTGTTCTTTTTCTCCACTTACTTCCCTCGTGAGCTATGAACGCAATTACACCAGTTTCCACTGATCTCTAATTCTTAGGTCAGGCTCTTTCTAATAAACAGCCAAAGGAAGTACAAAAGGGAAAGGAGAATAGCTAACATGTTTTCAAACACCAGCTACTTTACAATGTGCATTTAGTTTTGTAGGTGAAAATCCTAACCATATTATCACCATGATTGCTATACATCTAATGAAAATTTATGTACACTGTGTGCTAAATAAAATTTGGTGTACTATCTGGCACTTTAATCAAAGTAACTTATTATGATGATTAAAATAGTAGATTTGCAATACAAGAATGACTATATGAAAGTAATCAAATACAAGCATTTTTAACAAACATGTCAGAATTTCATACTCAGATAAAAGATATTCTTTTTAAAGTAGTAACCTAGAGAAACTGCATATTTCTAATAAAGCTGCTGCCACATATTAAAACATTTGGTAACATCCCCTTTAACACCAACTTAGAGATCATGTATGAAGATTATCATTTCTTTATCTTAATAGCTAGTTTTCTTATTTTCTGACAGATTTGATTCTTACTTCCATTTAGTTTTAATGCAAAAATAAGTTTATAATTATTAAATGAATTAACACTATTTCTAAGACACTACAGTAAATGATTTTCAAATATCACAAAACATTAGGTATGATCTGGTTATAATAACATTTTTAAATGATGAAGCTTCATCTAAGAAATCTGGAGGCTTGGTTTCTTTTGGAAATTAAAGTATTTATCAACACTGTGTAAATAGTTCCTCATAATAACTACTAGTGGGAGCTGAACAAAGGCTGATCCCTTTAGAAGAGGAAATATATTTTCTCTTTAGTCTCTGTTTACATAATACACAGAAATATACTGACATCGGGGGGACTTGGCTCACTGTGGTAAGCCAGTTAGCATATAGGAGAAACTAACTTGGCATTTTAAGTGGCCAAATACTCCAAGTTACTTCATTGCTCGTGGATTATGTCCTTGCCTTGCTGAACTCTAGAGAGGCTTCAGGGTTTGTTTCGGAATGAAATGTAGATGGAAAGGAAATATACGACTTCAGGGCAGACGCTTATGAACCAGCATGCAGTTCACCACATCTGGACATTTAGCTACGAGGCAATATTCCAAGCTGAGGTTTCTTCATCAGCTCGGCCCTGGAGAAAACACTATGAAGAGCAGAATCACCGTCCATAACAAATGGGCAGTGTGAGTGAGAGATAAATCTTTGCTGTTACCCACTGTGATCTGGGGACCATCTGTTACTACTGTATCAACTAGCCTGTCCTGACACCACATTTAAATTACCTTCATGGCCCCTCTAGGCAAAGGCGTCCGTGACCCATACTTTTCCTGTCAGTTCTCCTCTGGTTTTTAGAATGTGAAAAACTGAAGCTCAGTAGGGTTAATTACGTGTTCAGGAGATAATGAGGTTAGCCTCTGTATCTAGGTCTGACTCCAAAGTCTATGCACATACTTAAATTCCTTCCTCTTCTACGTCATAACGTGACGGGAACGTTTTCACTGGTACTTCTCTCACAATACTGTAAGCAAATTAAATGGCTTTGAAATTCACTGGTTTCTGAAATATCTAATCAACGTGGTATCATAATTTAACAAGGAAGCTGTTAAAATACAGTAACTTTTGGACAGATTTTTAAAGAAATCATATAAAATACATATGCTAATATATAAATCTATAGCTTTGGGTTTACTGTATAAACACATCTTGTTTATACCACATTCAAAGAATTTTAAATAGTATTTATTGTTTTACACACAACACAGACATTTTTATTATTTAAAAAACCAAAACTCAAGATAATAAATTTGGCTTCTTTTCCCCACAAAAATGGGAAATACATCTTGGTAAAGTTACACACCAGTTGGTTGCTGGGATTTATAGTTCCAGGAAAAAAAAAACAAAATCCTTAACCAGCCAAAAAATAAATTATACATATATATATATATATATATATATATATATACACACACACACACACACACACATATATAAATAAAATTAACTGATTAGCACATAAACAGTTTACAATAATAAGGTAAACAAGAAAGAGAAACTGATCAAAAAACACACTGCTTTAAAGTAATTTTCAGATCTCTATTATAGTACAATTACTCCCAACAACTCTGAGCCCATTAAGAGCACTTCTATACAGAGAAAAACTAACAAATGATACACACTTATTGCAATAACAAACTGAAGGTTCTCATAATATATGTAACTTAAATACCCCCCATTGATAAAGTGGCTTTTTATTCCTTAAACATAGACAGTCTGCTCTTCATTGTAGAAGATGAAGTTTTCTCATCAAAAGGCACATTCTTATCTGCAAGAAAAAAAATACTATAAATGTTTATATGGAACAAATTTAAACACACTTTAAAATATCCCCAAAGACTTGGAGTGCCAGAAGATAATGAAAGTATTTAATCTAAGGAAATTATAATGAAGGGTGCTAATAAAACACAGTTACTTTGTCTACACTAATTATATCAGATACTATTGTTTAAATTATACTTCTAACTTTTTCAAAGGAATTTTATACATAACTAGTGTGGGTACCATGAACAACTTTGACAAGTATACAATGTAATTATTTATTTATGGTTTCTATAAACACAATGCTTAACAGATCCTATTTCTAAACCTTCAGAAAGTAGCATTAATTGAAGCTGCAGGCCCAGAAGTATATTCAATGAAACAATCAAAAAATGCTTTTAATATTTATAATACAGTTATAAAAATTTTCCATACAGAAGATAAGGTTTTCTATAAATTATATGATGTGGTAAATGTGCCTATTTTCTTACCTTATTGATTAGTTTATGGTAATACGAGGCTATATTTTCATCACAAATATTTTTATACACCTTACATCAGGCTTTACTGCTACTTAATCTAAACCACAGATGCTAAGGAACTTTTGCTAATAAGAGCCATTACAACTGAAAGCATTTAATTCAACCAAAAGCAAAGGTATGCAGATTTTACTTACTTAATAAGTTGTCCTTTATAATCATCATTAACATACAGAACTTCATTGGAGATACCTATGAGAATGAGTAATACTCTTTTCCAACTTACTGTTTTATCTAAATCATAATAAGCAATCTACAATAGATCTCTAAATGATTATGTTATTATAAGCTAAGGAAATTCCAATATATTATGAGGGTAAATTTAAGCTTTTTTAAAAAATACATATTGAACGTTAATAAAAAACCTGGTACTCATGAACAATAATTGCCCAGAATTCATGCATTCATTCAGGGTCCCCTGCAAAGCCAATTCTCTCTGGCCAGCTGCCAAGTTTAACCTTCAGAAAATACTTTGAATAGTCAGAGTGACATATTTTAATTGTCTGATCAACAACTATTATCTCCTCTTTGCTAATAAAAATACTGATTTATTTTTGTGAACAAAGTAGGGTGACTATGCTGGAAGGAGGGAAGGTTCTGAGAAATTCTGATTTCCTGACAGAAGGACAGATGTGACTTCGGTTAATGCGTCTCACTGTCTTCTTTTCTGGTATAGATGTGATGGCTGAAACTGCAGCAGCCATATAACTAGGATAAAGCTTTAGGAAAACCACATAGATGTAGACCCTGTCATCAAACTGCCATTGAACAGATGCCAGCGGCCAACTTCTGCAGGCTTCTCATGATATGAGAAAAACTTGTGAGTCTCTGTGATTCTAGATTCTCCACTACTTGTATTAAAAAACAGTCAAAGTAACAGAAGTAGAGAATACAATGGTGGTTACCAGGGACTGAGGGAAGAGGGAAATGAGGAATTGCTACTCAAAGGGTATGGAGTTTCAATTATGCAAGATGAATATGTTCCAGAGATGTTCTTGTTATGTAACATTGAACCTAAGGTTAACAATGCTGTATTCTGCGCCTAAACATTTGAGATAGCAGATCTCATTTTAAGCATTTTAAGCAATCTTACACATGCTTTTCTATGAAGTAAAGCAAATGTGTAGTAATAATACATTTTATGGAAATCTCAGTTTGGGTATTTTTCAAGCTTTAAGAATATTCTGTCTCTAAACAGTATGCAATCATACAATATAAAAAAAGACATTTTCAAGGACAACCTAAGAGCGAACTCAGAAAATCCTAAACTATCAAAGCAGCTATTAAACCACATCAAGTTGGAAAGGAAAAACTGTCCTAGTGTAGTCAAGAATATTGCTATTCCTTCATTTAAACACACTTGCAAATATTAGATTCCTGGAGTTTTTTTTTTTTTCCCTCCCTGGTCCTTTTTAAAGAAGATATAATGTCTTGGGATTTTAAAGAATGAACACTATCTGAGAATGCTCGGGAAGGTTAATGCCTTAATAATTGCATTTAGGACTTTTTGTTCATAAACTTGAGATCCTTGTCCCTTTACTGTCCTGCGACCCCACCCATATAAGTCAGCCTTATGGGTGGCAAGCTCTGCCTGCATTGCCCATCCAGCCCAGCATATACCTTAGAGAGTCTGCGACCCAGACTATCACAGCAGAACACAATCCTGAACCAAAGCAGTAAGTAAGCATTTTATTAAACAGATCAACTGTTGTATGAACAGGAACTTGTGATTCAGCTATAAGAGTTTCCATTTGACAGAATTACTTTAGATCAGCCTAACACTTGTTCTAGCTCTGTACTGTCTAAAACAATAGCAATCTGGCAATTAAAGTTAAAACTCCAATCAGTTGAAACCCAATAAAATTAAAACATGGACATGAGTTTGGTAAACTCCAGGAGTTGGTGATGGACAGGGAGGCCTGGCGTGCTGCCGGCTCATGGGGTCACAAAGAGTCAGACACGACTGAGAGACTGAACTGAACTGAAAATTAAAAATTCAGTTCCTGGGTCACAGTAGTCAAATTTCAAATTTCTGAAAAGCCACATAAGGCTAGTGTGGCTACCAAATTAGACAGGGCACCTCTAGACCATGTCAAGAGATGAGAAAAGAGCATTACCAAACAGTGTTTAATATTATATAATCATTTAATAATATACAAATTTTTCATGTTCTTTACCAATAAAGACATTGAGATGATAACTGGAGCAAGGCAAAATTTCCTTCTAAGGCTCAATGTCCACAGAAAAGTAAAACATTCAGAAAAAATCCCTAAACCCTACACAAACATTCTCTTTAACTACCTGTTTGCTGCTGCTACTGCTGCTAAGGCGCTTTAGTTGTGTCCGACTCTGTGCGACCCCATAGACAGCAGCCCACCAGGCTCCTCTGTCTCTGGGATTCTCCAGGCAAGAACACTGGAGTGGGTTGCCATTTCCTTCTCCAGTGCATGAAAGTGAAAAGCGAAAGTGAAGTCGCTCAGTCGTGCCAGACTCTTAGTGACCCCGTGGACTGCAGCCTACCAGGCTCCTCCATCCATGGGATTTTCCAGGCGAGAGTACTGGAGTGGGGTGCCATTGCCTTCTCCGAACTACCTGCTTAAATAATAACAAAGACAGCATAGTTCCCCCAAAGTGGAGAAGGTACAGACTAACTTACTAGTAACACACACTGGACATCCTCAAATACCGACTTCTATCTAAAATAAAAATTAGTACTTTGACAGATCCCTATACATACTCTATTTACTTTGAATAACCTTATTCTGATAAAATGTTATGCTCCACATTGAAAGTAGTGATTTAGAAATTAGGATTATTTTCAAATTGATAACTGTTTGAAGAAGATCTTATTAAATGAGAGCTTCTGGTCAACACACATCCTCATTCTGATATGCTGATGTTAATAACCAGAAAATATTCTGTGGCCAAGTAACACTGAGCACAAATGTAACCAACATATATAATACAGTATTAAATTTAATGACACAGAAGAGAGGAGCTAAGAAGCAAATTTAGAGTTTTTTTAAAATTACATACATGGCAGAAATTACTAGAATAGCCTTGAAGTGATAGAAGTATTTTAAAAGTATTTTAAAAGCTGTCAACCAAGACTGTCAAAATGTCCTTTACTGTGAAAGTGAAAGTGAAGTTGCTCAGTCGTGTCCGACTCTTTGCGACCCCATGGACTGTAGCCTACTAGGCTCCTCCGTCCATGGGATTTTCCAGGCAATAGTCCTGGAGTGGCTTGCCATTTCCTTCTCCAGGGGATCTTCCCAACCCAGGGATCGAACCCGGGTCTCCCGCATTGTAGACAGACGCTTTACCGTCTGAGCCACAGCATCATAAAATAATAATAATAACTTTACTCTTCAGCAGAAATCAAACAGAATAACAAGGTATTATTTCCACTTGTTTTGTGTTATGAAGTAATGTTTAAAACTACATTTTTGAGACTGGTTATGAATTTTATTTCTAAATTGCTTGTAAGAAAATGAAAGGTAGTTTTGGTTAATACATAGTTGTCTCTAATTTCTCATCACATTTCTATCAGAGAGAGCTAAAATGTTCTACACAATTGTTAAAACATTGGTATGTGGTTTAGTTTTATAATTCCTTTGTGTAAAATGTTTCACTAACCAAAAGAAATTATGTCTAATATACAAATAGACATAATAGGATAACAATAGCAAATTCAAGATAAATTATATTAACTAAACAGCGTGAGCTATTTTTTCCCACATAAGTACAAGTTTTCCCAATTTGATTGTATTAACCTCTAAGCTTAAATTACCAGACCTAGTGGTAATGATGGTTAACTCCCTAATATCCATTCAATCCCAGATGATAATTCTGAACTAATTATGGTATTTTCATTTTTCTTGCCAGGGTTCAATTTAGCAATGATCACATAACCAATGATATGAAAAACAAAAATAAAATTCTGTTAAACAGAGTTTCTGGGGAAACTTCTCTCATTCCTAAGGAAAGAGACGCAAGATAGTTGGTCCCTAACTTTCACTGAAAATTACTGTTCAGGGCATGATTATAGGAACTGCTGGCACCATCCTATTATTGATCTAAAAATGAAGCTCACACATGAAGACAGTCAGACTTAGGAGGATCAGGGGGAACAGAAGCCAGAGTCCTAATGTACTGTTCTTGGATTTGGCCCTGCCTGATCTACCTTATTACATGAAAAAATAAACTTCTCTCAAGAGATTTAGACTAAACCACATAGTAGCAGTTCCATATAGTTCAATCTAACGCAAAGAAACGGTAAAAATTATTACTCCAAAATTTAACCACCCACAACAGTCATTATTAAAATCTTGATATATTAAAAGCCACATCCTTTTGTAGTCACTCAGGAAGAATTGACTACAAAAGGCTAGTTTCATACTGTGCTTAAATCATAAGTAAAGAAATTAATCTGCCTTTCTGAAAATGACTTCTTGTTATTTTGTAGATAGAGTTTGGAAAATAAAGATGAAGCAATTTTAGAAAGCACTTAAACAATGAAGGAAGCATCAGTAAGAGATGCTCCAACAAGAATCACCAGCAGTTTTACTGCAGACTAATATTCTGTTTTGCAACTAACAAAGCAGGCAAATAGTATTTATATTCCTCATTTTAGGGGTCCCATTTGATCGCTTCTCAGCCTTTTCACTAAGATAAAGTATAGGGGTCCCCATGTGAAAAACAAACAATAACACTGTGTGCTAGTATAGCGGACAGAATGAACAGACTTTAGAATTATTTTCTTTATGGGTATAAATCATATAAATATTTAAAAAATGGAATGAGGATTGCAGTAGGAAGAGAAGCCTAGATTATTTAAACTCTCCGGGCCTCAGTTTTCCTATCTTTAAAGTGAAAGCAATACAAACTACTTTGCAAGACAGTCTTGATGAACTCATCGTGTATGTAAGGAGCTTAGTACAGCGTCTGGTACATCCTGCATTAAGGTAGGCGTTTACTATTAAGTGATTATTATAATTATACCTATTATAGTTCTGCTACTCTACTCCCTCCAGTTTTCCTCCTGGCTCAGCGACAGGATCCGTGCCTGATCTTATCCCTCTGAAGACATTCTCTCTACCACTACCATTCATTCCCTTGGATTTTCTACCATTTATATGACTGCTCTGGGAAGCCCTTGGTAAAAATCCTCTGAGGGTCTACAAAGACCTTGTGATACACTCCATATAAGTGTTGATTTTTCCCTTTAAAAATAATGCATTAATCATGGCATTAACCATGATTATCAGCTGTTACTAAAGTGAGTCACAATGGGATCTATACAGAAGAGTCCCCACTTAGGACAGTTTGACTTAACAAATCTTTGATTTTATGATGATGTGAAAACAATATGGATTCAGTTGAAACCACACTCCCAATTCTGAATTAAAGATGATCCAACAAGATCTTTTCTCAGGCTACCATGATCTCCTTTGTGATGCTGGGCAGTGGCAGGGAACCACAGTTCCCAGTCAGCCATGAGATCATGAGGGTAAACAAATGATACACTTAAAACCACTCTGTACTCATACAACCAAACTTTAAGTGTAGTATTCAACAAATTACATGTGACATTCAACACTTCACTATAAAATGGATTTGCCTTAGATGATTTTGCCTAACTATAGGCTAGTATTAGTGCTCTGGCTAATATAAGTGCTCTAAGCATGTTTAAGGTAGGCTATGCTAAATGCTGACGTTCAGGTTAGGTGTATTAAATGCATCTTCAATTTATGATATTGTCAACTTATGATGGCTTTGTCCAGACATACATAAGTCTATGGTAAGTTGAAGGAGATCTGTTCATTTTTTCCATGAGAGAAATTGGAAATGTTGAATAAATTGATGGCATAATGCATGTTTAATATCTGACACCAACACTGGAGGGCTTCCCAGGTGACTCAGTGGGTAAAGAATCTGCCTGCATGCAGGAGACACAGGTGTGTGGGTTTGACTCCTGGGTCGGGAAGATCCCCTGGAGGAGGGCATACCACTCTACTCCAGGCATTCCTGCCTGGAGAATCTCATGGATTCTGGCTGACTATAGAGAAGCCTGGCAGGCTACAGTCCCATAGTATCAAAAAGAGTTGGACACAACTGAAGAAACTGAGCATGCATGCATGCACCAACTTTTGAAAACCAGAGAAAGTCCTACCTATTGAATCTACCTCAAATGAAGTAACGGAGTTTTTACTCTATATCTCATCAGAAAATAATCTCTATGTTACAGAAGGTAATAGAAATACAAACACACCTCCACCTACATGTTTTTGAAACTTCTGTCCAGTAGGAGAAAAGAAATGAGTCTACCTTCCTCAAAGTGAGAGACAGAAAGAGATCCATGTGTGTATAGACTTTGGAAAAAAAAAAAAAAATCACAGCAGATATCTAAAATCAGTGTAGGTATTATTTAACATTGTTTGAAGAAGAAAATAAAAGGAGAGAAAAAAACAGCCTTTGCTTCTTGGCACCCTGAAGTATGCATCCATCTCATTGCTCACTTCAAAAGGTACAAAAGCAGGTTAGGCCTAGAGAAGAGTCTTTCCTCTGGTTTTAGCAAGGCTGAAAAATAATAATCAGGAATCCCAACTCTAGCTCACACTTCTTTGTTCTTTATTCCTGGCCTATGGAAGTATATCTATTGTTACCTGCATGAGGCTGGCTATTTTATCTGTTTTTGTTCAACACTATCCCTGGAGCTTAGTGGAGTGCTTTGGGATACATGGCAGTTTATCATTGCTTTTAATGAAGAGATGAATCCATCCAATTTATTACGTCCTCTAGGATATCACAGGCACCTCCAATATTCATGGTTAAAACTGACTCCACACCCTTTGACAAATTTACCCTGAACATACACCTCCAACAATACAAAAATATCTATGTGCAGGGTCATTCACTTCTGGATAACTTGTAACTGCAAAATAATTGAATGGAAACTACCCAAACATGAAAGTATAGGCAACTGACTCAATAAACCATGATACATACACCTTGTGGAGCACTACACAGCTGTGAAAAAGAACATCTCTATGAACTTACATAGCATGATTCAGTATTAAGTGCAACCAAAAAATATAAAAGTATATAAACTATAGGCTACATCTTGTGTAAGAGAGAGAAAGGTAAGAAATATATATTCCAACCAACTTTCATCAAAGAATCACAGAGGACCAACAAGAAAATAATGAAATTGACCATCTACAATGGGTGAGGTGGGAAGAACTGTGGAAGGGATCAAGAGAGCAGTACTTCTCTGAGTGTATCCTAGAGTGAGTGGGTATGTATTCTTAAAATTTTCTGGTATAGTTTTACTTTTGGAGGCATGCTAGTTGTTTTCAAAACAAAACAAAACAAAACAATAAAGATGGGAAAGGCAGAAAAAAATCTAGAACAGAAGCAAACAAATGACTTAAAGGGAGAAAACACTGAAAAGGGAGGAAAAAAAAGAACTAAGCCAAATCACTTATAATACCTGACTACCCTCAGTTCTGGGCAGGATGAGGTTGTGAGGAAAAAACTGCAAACAAATCCTAAACTCTTAGTAGTACATTTGTCTACTGTATATGCAAAGTGATTCTGACTCAGTATTAGTTTTATTATAAGATTGAGCAGTAAGTAAATGTGTTGATGTTGTTGGGAGCCAGGATGTTGCTGGAAGTCATTCTTAACACAATGAACAAGAAAAATGTCACTATGGAAAAGGAAGAAAGAAGAAAGAACCCAGTGGGGACAGACCTGAATGGCAGAATGGGAGGCGTGAAGTAATAGTACATAAAGTATGCACATATATGCAAATATGCATGGATATTGGAGCAAGAAATGCAACCCACTCTAGTGTTCTTACCTGGAAAATTTCATGGATAGAAGAGCCTGGTGGGTTACAGTCCATGAGGTCACAAAAAGTCAGACACGACTAAGTATGTGCACACACATACACTCATGCATGTATAAGCGCACATATGTGTGTGTGTGTAAGTGTTATATATACATTCATAGAATTGTATGCTGAAGGACGTCTGGTAGCAAAGAGCTCAGCTAGTACCCAAAGGAACCAGGGCTCCTTTGAGAAATGGCTGATTCCACGGCTGGTGCAGATACAAAATGAGCCTGGAACGCCTTGTTAGGCCAGAATGTAAGGAAATTCTTAAAAAAAAAATGGGAGCAAGTCACAGGGGCACAGAAGTCAGCTTGAATAAGCCTCCACCGGTAACTACATCAATGAATTATAAACCTTCGAAGAAAGAGAAAACCATGAAACTTTACAGTGAATAAGATAGACAGTAGAAGTGTAGCGTAGTGTGAAGTTGCTCAGTCATCTCCGACTGTTTGCGACCCCATGGATTATAGCCTACCAGGTTCCTCCGTCCATGGGATTTTCCAGGCAAGAGTACTGGAGTGGGCTGCCACTGATAGACAGATATATAGATAGATAAAGAAGAAACAAGGATAAGCTCTTGCTGACAGTACATGTCAGTGCTAAACGGTAAATATGGAGGAAATGTTGAAGTTGGAAAATCACGATTTTACAACTATCATGGTGAAGATTAAATCAGGCAAGAATAATGACAAATGGGTACTAAATCTCGGGGGAAATTTTGATGAGAAGCAGAATACTGTATGATTTTAAAATGCCTTTGTAGTAGTTGCAAGGGGGAAGAAAAGTACATATTGGAAAATTAGACAAAATTTTGAAGAGGTACATCACAATTACCACTGCTACTGAAGGACAGGTGAGCACTGTGTGTCTGCAGATAAGGATGTCCTGAAAAGGATGCAGAAAGATGTATGGAGTATTTCCACCAAGAATACAAACTCTGAATCTAATAATGAGGAAATATCAGAAAATCATTTATATATAAAATGAGAGGGATGCATTCTTCTGTTTCATGATGACTAGGAAAAGAGAGAACATAAGAGAACAAATGAAGTAAAGTGTTAAAGATAGGTGACTCCAGATTAAAAGTTTATGGTATTTTTTGTAATATTTTTATTCCTGTAACTTTTCTATAGAATTGAAATTATTCCTAAGGTGGGGGGGGGAATTAAGTAATGCATGTACACAGACTCTTTGAAGAAAAAAAATCCAACAACATAGAAGTATATAAAATGAAAAGTAAAAAATGAAAATGAAATGTCAGTCCCCAAATCTCACCTATTCTCCACTGGAAGGTAAGCTTTACAAAGTCAGGATATTTAAAATTCTTCTTTTCTGTTTTGTTGCTTTAATGTGACCCAAGCCCCTAGACTAGTGCCAAGCCTTAAAAAATTGCTGTATGAACTAGTTGCTGTATCACTGATTTGTTGGACGGATGAGGCTTAGATGATGAAGAATCAGCCTGCAATGTGGGAGGCCTGGGTTCAACCCCTGGGTTGGGGAGATCCCCTGGAGGAGGGCATGGCAACCCACTCCAGTGTTCTTGCCTGGAGAATCCCATGGAGAGAGGAGCCTGGCGGGCTGCAGTCCACGGGGTGGCAAAGAGTCAGACTCGACTGCACGGCCAAGCACAGCTCACAAGCACACTTAATGACATGCAGTCCTCCTTACTTAATCCAGACATATGCATAAGTTTCTCCCAAGTCTTTTAAGTAAATGGTATCACAACATTAAGAAATTCAAGCTTATTTCATTATCAATCATCATTGATAATTATCATTATTCCCAAAACTTGCATCTCCATTATTATTGGGTTTTTTGTTCGGCCTGAACAAATGTCTTGGCTGATCCAGTATTTCCATTTCTCTATCCTTCACCTTCTAAACAGAATACTTAAATCCTGTTGACAATATCTTTCAAAGCCTCTTGAATAATTCACTCCACGCTATTTCTCTTTTCTAAAAAAAACAAATATAAGTGTGTGTGTGTATATATATATATATTTTTTTTTTTTATTTACGTGGCCACTCCAGGTCTTTATTGTGGCATGTAGGGTTTAGTTCTCTGACCAGGGCTTGAACATAGGCTCCCCTGTATTGGGAGGGTGGAGTCTTAACTGCTGTACCATCAGCGAAGTCTCAACTTCTCCAATGAATGTATACCATCTAATTGATCTTTTTCCTGGTTCCCTTACTTCTCCAAGAAGTCCCCTACTTTTCCAATGTATGTATACCATCTAACTGATCTTTTTCCTGGTTCCTTTACTTCTCCAAGAAGTCTCTACTCTTCCAATATATGTGTACCATCTAACTGATCTTTTTTCTGGTCCCCTTGCTGTTTATCATAATCTTCCTCCAATTTATGCACAGTTATCTTCAAAATACAGCTTTCATTATGTTTTCCCTGTCTTAAAATTTTCCAAGTGGCTTTTTGCAACCTGTAGAATAATTTGTAACTGATTTAACATGGATCACAATCTGCCTTCTAATTTATTGTTCTGCCTTTTACATTCAAAGCTCAAAAATCATTCATTCACCCATTCATTTCTTTCATACATACTAATATAGTATACACTTCTTTCAGTTCCCCGAATATACTTTACTCTGTTGCTTCTGATTCTCTGTGACTGCAGCTCTCTCTCCAACTCCAGCCCCTCTAGCCACCCTTCACTTAGCTAATTTTTATTCATGTTTCAAGTCTCAATTTACCTGTCACTTCCAAGAGGTTTTTCTGGATCATTCGTTTCTGCGACCCTACTATATATCCCCATATCATCCTATTCTTCCTCTTTCTCTGTTTCTGTAACTCTGACTCATGTTTAGCTCCCTGACGGAATGCAAGCTTCATGAAAACGGGTATACGGAAGATAGATAGGAGAGAGAGGCCTGTGATGAGGTAAGACGCAGAGTAAGAGATGGCTGTGGGTGACGACATCTTATGGAAACTCTTGCCTTCTTATATCCCTCCCACCTTCCCTGCTTCTGCCCCTCTTGATCTCTCCTAGGCCACTTTTCCCACTACGACAAGAGGTCTCATTCTTCAACACACATCTGATTATCTGATTATATACACTCTAGCCAAATAGTACCAGTAACAATAGCAGGATAACAACAAACTCCTTTAAAAAAAAAAAAAAAAAAAGACAACAACCAAAAAAACTGGCACCATCCCAAGACTTGTCACAGCTGATCCCCACAAGTAATATGTCGCACATATAAATACACATGCACATACAACAGAATGCATTCTAGACATCTTCTGGTGCTCACTTTCTGAATAAACTATCATCTGTCACAACTACAGACTCCGGGTTGTTGTTGCTGACTGTAACAACCTTTGTCTTGAGTCAAGCAGACTTGAAATAGACAAGCTAGGCTTCAAGTTCAGTTCCTCTTTGGAAACAACCCCGACTTCGTAAGTCAACAACTTCCTTTTCTGTGTTCCCTTTCTGTGTTTGTGCAGAAAGAGGTACCTCATATGCACTGAAGTTTTTAAAACATGACAAATACTACACTTTTAAAATATATTAAAAACTCTGTAGAAGATTAAAAGAAAATAATTGTACAAAAAGTGAGACTCTGCCCTCCAATTCTACTCAGTGAGCACCTTCTGTAGGGTGAGCCCAAGAGGAGAGAAAAGATGAGCTGTTTGCTCATTCTCAGTTCCCAACAGTATTTCAAAATGACTCTTACTGTCATGCTAGTATGTAAAGTATCTGTTACACACAATGGCTCCTAAATGCATGCGAGCAACTTCATCTGACCTAAGCAAACAGTTAACAACTGGTAATATTAGACTTAATGAGAAATGTACACTACTTTATAGCCAATATAAGGACTTTTCAGGGGGTATATCTGAATGTTCTAAATAAACCTTAGAATGTTCTCAATAAATACATTTTAATGTATTTTATTCATGTTTATTTTCACTAAGATACAGAACTGCTAATGAGCAAATACAGTTGTTTGGCTCACACTTATACATCTAGACTCTACTATTACTATGGCATTTTATGAATATATTTTTATTAAGTGAATTAATTACCAGTACCCAAAAGCTGAGTAGTATTAACTCATTCTTAAGTTTTCAGTTTTTAAAATCAAAGCAATGCATGCAAATGTTATTAAATCCTGTGGTTCCAAAGGACCAATGAGTGTGCTCAGTCGCTCAGTTATGTCCCCACATCATCACAGCTCATATATACCTGAGTTAATAATTCAATTTTTGTTGAGTCTTTTTTTTAAACCCCAGATTTCTATCACTCTTTTTTTTTTTTTTTAATTTATTTATTTATTTATTTATTTATTTTTTAATTTTAAAATCTTTAATTCTTACATGTGTTCCCAAACATGAACCCCCCTCCCACCTCCCTCCCCATAACATCTCTGTGGGTCATCCCCATGCACCAGCCCCAAGCATGCTGTATCCTGCGTCAGACATAGACTAGCGGTTCAATTCTTACATGATAGTATACATGTTAGAATGCCATTCTCCCATATCATCCCACCCTCTCCCTCTCCCTCTGAGTCCAAAAGTCCGTTATAGACAGCTGCGTCTTTTTTCCTGTCTTGCATACAGGGTCGTCATTGCCATCTTTCTAAATTCCATATATATGTGTTAGTATACTGTATTGGTGTTTTTCTTTCTGGCTTACTTCACTCTGTATAATCGGCTCCAGTTTCGTCCATCTCATCAGAACTGATTCAAATGAATTCTTTTTAACGGCTGAGTAATACTCCATTGTGTATATGTACCACAGCTTTCTTATCCATTCATCTGCTGAGGGACATCTAGGTTGTTTCCATGTCCTGGCTATTATAATCAGTGCTGCGATGAACATTGGGGTACATGTGTCTCTTTCAATTCTGGTTTCCTCGGTGTATATGCCCAGCAGTGGGATTGCTGGGTCATAAGAGAGTTCTATTTGCAATTTTTTAAGGAATCTCCACACTGTTCTCCATAGTGGCTGTACTAGTTTGCATTCCCACCAACAGTGTAGGAGGGTTCCCTTTTCTCCACACCCTCTCCAGCATTTATTGCTTGCAGATTTTTGGATCGCAGCCATTCTGACTGGTGTGAAGTGGTACCTCATTGTGGTTTTGATTTGCATTTCTCTGATAATGAGTGATGTTGAGCATCTTTTCATGTGTTTGTTAGCCATCCGTATGTCTTCTTTGGAGAAATGTCTATTTAGTTCTTTGGCCCATTTTTTGATTGGGTCGTTTATTTTTCTGGAATTGAGCTGCATAAGTTGCTTGTATATTTTTGAGATTAGTTGTTTGTCAGTTGCTTCATTTGCTATTATTTTCTCCCATTCAGAAGGCTGTCTTTTCACCTTGCTGATATTTTCCTTTGTTGTGCAGAAGCTTTTAATTTTAATTAGATCCCATTTGTTTATTTTTGCTTTTATTTCCAGAATTCTGGGAGGTGGATCATAGAGGATCCTGCTGTGATTTATGTCTGAGAGTGTTTTGCCTATGTTCTCCTCTAGGAGTTTTATAGTTTCTGGTCTTACATTTAGATCTTTAATCCATTTTGAATTTATTTTTGTGTGTGGTGTTAGAAAGTGATCTAGTTTCATTCTTTTACAAGTGGTTGACCAGTTTTCCCAGCACCACTTGTTAAAGAGATTGTCTTTACTCCATTGTATATTCTTGCCTCCTTTGTCAAAGATAAGGTGTCCATATGTGTGTGGATTCATCTCTGGGCTTTCTATTTTGTTCCATTGATCTATATGTCTGTCTTTGTGCCAGTACCATACTGTTTTGATGACTGTGGCTTTGTAGTAGAGCCTGAAGTCAGGCAAGTTGATTCCTCCAGTTCCATTCTTCTTTCTCAAGATTGCTTTGGCAATTCGAGGTTTTTTGTATTTCCATACGAATCTTGAAATTATTTGTTCTAGTTCTGTGAAAAATATGGCTGGTAGCTTGATAGGGATTGCATTGAATTTGTAAATTGCTTTGGGTAGTATACTCATTTTCACTATATTGATTCTTCCGATCCATGAGCATGGTATATTTCTCCATCTATTAGTGTCCTCTTTGATTTCTTTCATCAGTGTTTTATAGTTTTCTATATATAGGTCTTTAGTTTCTTTGGGTAGATATATTCCTAAGTATTTTATTCTTTTCGTTGCAATGGTGAATGGAATTGTTTCCTTAATTGCTTTTTCTACTTTCTCATTATTGGTGTATAGGAATGCAAGGGATTTCTGTGTGTTGATTTTATATCCTGCAACTTTACTATATTCATTGATGAGCTCTAGTAACTTTCTGGTGGAGTCTTTCGGGTTTTCCATGTAGAGGATCATGTCATCTGCAAACAGTGAGAGTTTTACTTCTTCTTTTCCAATTTGGATTCCTTTTATTTCTTTTTCTGCTCTGATTGCTGTGGCCAAAACTTCCAGAACTATGTTGAATAGTAGCGGTGAAAGTGGACACCCTTGTCTTGTTCCTGACTTTAGGGGAAATGCTTTCAATTTTTCACCATTGAGGAGAATGTTTGCTGTGGGTTTGTCATATATAGCTTTTATTATGTTGAGGTATGTTCCTTCTATTCCTGCTTTCTGGAGAGTTTTTATCATAAATGGATGTTGAATTTTGTCAAAGGCCTTCTCTGCATCTATTGAGATAATCATATGGTTTTTATTTTTCAATTTGTTAATGTGGTGAATTACATTGATTGATTTGCGGATATTGAAGAATCCTTGCATCCCTGGGATAAAGCCCACTTGGTCATGGTGTATGATCTTTTTAATGTGTTGTTGGATTCTGATTGCTAGAATTTTGTTGAGGATTTTTGCATCTATGTTCATCAGTGATATTGGCCTGTAGTTTTCTTTTTTTGTGACATCTTTGTCAGGTTTTGGTATTAGAGTGATGGTGGCCTCATAGAATGAGTTTGGAAGTTTACCTTCCTCTGCAATTTTCTGGAAGAGTTTGAGTAGGATAGGTGTTAGCTCTTCTCGAAATTTTTGGTAGAATTCAGCTGTGAAGCCGTCTGGACCTGGGCTTTTGTTTGCTGGAAGATTTCTGATTACAGTTTCAATTTCCGTGCTTGTGATGGGTCTGTTAAGATTTTCTAGTTCTTCCTGGTTCAGTTTTGGAAAATTGTACTTTTCTAAGAATTTGTCCATTTCTTCCACGTTGTCCATTTTATTGGCATACAACTGCTGATAGTAGTCTCTTATGATCCTTTGTATTTCTGTGTTGTCTGTTGTGATCTCTCCATTTTCATTTCTAATTTTATTGATTTGATTTTTCTCTCTTTGCTTCTTGATGAGTCTGGCTAATGGTTTGTCAATTTTATTTATCCTTTCAAAGAACCAGCTTTTGGCTTTGTTGATTTTTGCTATGGTCTCTTTTGTTTCTTTTGCATTTATTTCTGCCCTAATTTTTAAGATTTCTTTCCTTCTACTAACTCTGGGGTTCTCCAATTCTTCCTTTTCTAGTTGCTTTAGTTGTAGAGTTAGGTTATCTATTTGACTTTTTTCTTGTTTCTTGAGGTATGCCTGTATTGCTATGAACTTTCCTCTTAGCACTGCTTTTATAGTGTCCCACAGGTTTTGGGTTGTTGTGTTTTCATTTTCATTAGTTTCTATGCATATTTTGATTTCTTTTTTGATTTCTTCTGTGATTTGTTGGTTATTCAGAAGTGTGTTGTTCAACCTCCATATGTTGGAATTTTTAGTAGTTTTTCTCCTGTAATTGAGATCTAATCTTAATGCATTATGGTCAGAAAAGATGCTTGGAATGATTTCGATTTTTTTGAATTTATCAAGTTTAGATTTATGGCCCAGGATGTGATCTATCCTGGAGAAGGTTCCATGAGCACTTGAGAAAAAGGTGAAATTCATTGTTTTGGGGTGAAATGTCCTATAGATATCAATTAGGTCTAATTGATCTAATGTATCATTTAAAGTTTGCGTTTCTTTGTTAATTTTCTGTTTAGTTGATCTGTCCATAGGTGTGAGTGGGGTATTAAAGTCTCCCACTATTATTGTGTTATTGTTGATTTCCCCTTTCATACTTGTTAGCATTTGTCTTACATATTGCGGTGCTCCTATGTTGGGTGCATATATATTTATAATTGTTATATCTTCTTCTTGGATTGATCCTTTGATCATTATGTAGTGGCCTTCTTTGTCTCTTTTCACAGCCTTTGTTTTAAAGTCTATTTTATCGGATATGAGTATTGCCACTCCTGCTTTCTTTTGGTCTCTATTTGCGTGGTATATCTTTTTCCAGCCCTTCACTTTCAGTCTGTATGTGTCCCTTGTTTTGAAGTGGGTCTCTTGTAAGCAGCATATAGAGGGGTCTTGTTTTTGTATCCATTCGGCCAGTCTTTGCCTTTTGGTTGGGGCGTTCAACCCATTTACGTTTAAGGTAATTATTGATAAGTATGATCCCGTTATCATTTACTTTATTGTTTTGGGTTCGGGTTTATACACCCTTTTCCTGTTTCCTGTCTAGAGAATATCCTTTAGAATTTGTTGGAGAGCTGGTTTGGTGGTGCTGAATTCTCTCAGCTTTTGCTTCTCTGTAAAGCTTTTGATTTCTCCTTCGTATTTGAATGAGATCCTTGCTGGGTACAGTAATCTGGGATGTAGGTTATTGTCTTTCATCACTTTAAGTATGTCTTGCCATTCCCTCCTGGCCTGAAGAGTTTCTATTGAAAGATCAGCTGTTATCCTTATGGGAATCCCCTTGTGTGTTATTTGTTGTTTTTCCCTTGCTGCTTTTAATATTTGTTCTTTGTGTTTGATCTTTGTTAATTTGATTAATATGTGTCTTGGGGTGTTTCGCCTTGGGTTTATCCTATTTGGAACTCTCTGTGTTTCTTGGACTTGGGTGATTATTTCCTTCCCCATTTTAGGGAAGTTTTCAACTATTATCTCCTCAAGGATTTTCTCATGATCTTTCTTTCTGTCTTCTTCTTCTGGGACTCCTATAATTCGAATGTTGGAGCGTTTCATATTGTCCTGGAGGTCTCTGAGATTGTCCTCGTTTCTTTTAATTCGTTTTTCTTGTTTCCTCTCTGATTCATTTATTTCTACCATTCTATCTTCTATTTCACTAATCCTATCTTCTGCCTCCGTTATTCTACTATTTGTTGCCTCCAGAGTGTTTCTGATCTCATTTATTGCGTTATTCATTATATTTTGACTCTTTTTTATTTCTTCTAGGTCCTTGTTAAACCTTTCTTGCATCTTCTCAATCCTTGTCTCTAGACTATTTATCTGTGATTCTATTTTGATTTCAAGATTTTGGATCATTTTCACTATCAATATTCGGAATTCCTTCTCAGGTAGATTCCCTACTTCTTCCTCTTTTGTTTGGTTTGGTGGGCAACTCTCCTGTTCCTTTACCTGCTGAGTATTCCTCTGTCTCTTCATCTTGGTTATATTGCTGTGTTTGGGGTGGCCTTTTTATATTCTGGTAGTTTGTGGAGTTTTCTTTATTATGGAGCTTCCTCACTGTGGGTGGGGTTCTATCAGTGGCTTGTCAAGGTTTTCTGGTTAGGGAGGCTTGTGTTGGAGTTCTGGTGGGTGGAGCTGGGTTTCTTCTCTCTGGAGTGCAGTGGAGTGACCAGTAATGGGTTATGAGACATCAAGGGTTTTGGAATAATTTTGAGCTGCCTGTATATTGAAGCTCAGGGGAGTGTTCCTGTGTTGCTGGAGAATTTGAGTGGTATGTCTTGTTTTGGAACTTGTTGGCCCTTGGGTGGAGCTTGGTTTCAGTGTAGGTATGAAGGCATTTGATGAGCTCCTATTGCTTAATGTTCCCTGAATTCAAGAGTTCTCTAATGTTTTCAGGCTTTGGATTTAAGCCTCCTGCTTCTGGTTTTCAGTTTTATTTTTACAGTAGCCTCTAGACTTCTCCATCTATACAGCACCGATGGTAAAACATCTAGGTAAAAGATGAAAAGTTTCTCCACATTGAGGGACACTCAGAGAGGTTCACTGAGTTACAAGGAGAAGAGAAGATGGAGGGGGTAGTTAGAGGTAACTGGAATTAGATGTGGTGAGATCAAAAGAGGAGAGAGCAAGCTAGCCAGTAGTCACTTCCTTATGTGTGCTCTATAGTCTGGACCGCTCAGAGGTATTTACGGAGTTATACGGGGAAGAGGAGAGGGAGGAAGTAGACAGAGGTGACCAGGAGGATAAGAGAGAGGAATGAGAAGGAGAGAGACAAATCCTGCCAGTAACCAGTTCCTTAGGTGTTCTCCACCGTCGAACACACTGAGATTCACAGAGTTGGATAGAGAAGAGATGGGGGAGAAAAGAGACAGAGGCCACCTGGTGGAGAAAAAGGAGAGTCCAAAGGAGGAGAGAGTGGTCGAGCCAGTAATCTCGCTCTCAGGTAAACATGGGTAGTGAAGTTTGGGTTTTTAAATGTACAAAATTGACAACAGAAACCTAAGAGCAAAGATTAAAAATCTAGAGTAGAGGTTGGAGTTTAGAAAATACAATATTAAAGAAAAGAAGCAGAAGGAAAAAGGAAGAAAGAAAAAAACACACACAGGAATTATTTAAAAAACAAACAAACAAAAAAACAAAACAAACCAAAAAAAAAACAAAAAACCACCAACAACCATCCAAAGGCTATATATGTTGTTTGCCTTAAAAAAAAAAAAAGTCTTTTTTTTTTTAAATAGTAATAGTAGGTTATAGAAATAAAAATTAGAGGATAAATAGAAGACTTAACAATTAAAAAAATAGTTAGAAAAAAAAAAGAAGAAAAAAGGAAAAAAAGAAAAAAAAAAAAAGGAATGATTTTAAAATTATTAAAAATATATCTGGCCGTTCTCTGATGTTTTGGGCCGTGTGGGATCACTTCCAAGGTGGTTCCCTCTGTTTAACTTCTTCTGTTTGCTGGTTTTTTAGGCTCACTAGTTCAGTCGCGCTGTGGGGAGGGGGGATGCTGCAAACAAATAGCACTGTCGTGTGCACAGTGTCTCAGCCCCGCCTGACTTGTCCCTTCTTGCGGCGTACAAACCGCTCCGGCTCTACGATGCTCAGCCGGGAACCGTCTGGGGCCGGCCCTAGGCTGCGTGCACTTCCCCGGTCCAAGCCGCTCAGGCCGCCCTCAGAGGCACAGATTCGGCTGGGACTGCGTTTTGTGCCCTTCCCAGGTCCGAGTAGCTCAGGAGTTTGGCGAGCGCGATCGCCGCGGCGTGTCACCTTTTCTGCCGCTGCTTCTCAGCTTTCTGGGAGGACCGCTGGCGTCCCCCGTGAGGCAGATTGTGAGTGTCCAGCACCCCCAGAAGTCTTAGCAAAGAGGCCTGCTTGCAGTTAGGTAAGTAAAGTCTCTCCGGGTCTGCAATTGCCCCTTTCCAGTCCTTACGGCTCTGGCTGCCTGTCCCCGGTGGGGGATGGTCTGCAGCCGGCTTTTTCCGTTCCGTCCTTTGTTCTGTGCTCGGTCCTGGCGGTGTCTTATGTTCGAGCTTTTCGGGCGGTAGCTATCCCACAGTCTGGTTTGCTAGCGCAAGTTAGATCGTTCTGGTTGCGCGTGGGGCGTTCCTGCCCGATTCTTACAAAGCACTGCAGCCCGCGCCTCCCGCGCGTCCCTGCCCTGCCCCCACTTCCCAATGGCGGATGCAGGCGTCTGTGCCGCTTTTCCGCTGGGGGAGTTACTGTTGGGCTTGTAATCTCTTGGTCTTAATTATTTCTTTATTTTTCCTTCCTGTTATGTTGCCCTCTGTGTTTCCAAGATTCGCCACCGACTCGGCAGGGAGAGTGTTTCCTGGTGTTTGGAAACCTCTCTTCTTAAAATTCCCTTCCCGGGACGGGCTTCCCTTCCCGGGACGGAGCTCCCTCCCCACCTCCTTTGTCTCCTTTTTCGTCTTTTATATTTTTTTTCCTACCTGTTTTTGAAGACAATGGTCTGCTTTTCTGGATGCCTGATAACCTCTGCCAGCCTACAGAAGTTGTTTTGTGGAGTTTGCTCGGCGTTGAAATGTTCTTTTGAGGAATTTGTGAGGGAGAAAGTGGTCTTCCCGTCCTATTCCTCCGCCATCTTTATCCCGTCCTCCAATCACTCTTTCTATATATGTACCTCACTCTGGATACTGGTGTTTCTTCACCCGAATAATGCCTCGTCTATTCCACCATGGCCTTCCCTATTGAGTGGAAACTTTATTGCTTCCCTTCCTCATGCCATCTGCACTGAAACCAGACTATATCCATGTAATTCTGTTTATCCAAACCTTTTAGGAAAGCTCTTAACTCAGTGAGAACAGATATAAGAACAGACATAATAGCCACAGTATCAGACCACTGACCATTAGCCCCACAATTTTGCCAAAAATGCTGATTACAAATAAAGTAACAAAGACTAAAACCAAAACATTTTCAGAATGAAAAGGAAAATCAAGTTTACTAATCTCCCTCTACACCTCCCAGAACCTCCCCGCCCCCGCCACACGCACACACACACGCAGAGGATTATCTTCATGCAGCAGCAAAAAGGAAGGAGGCTCCACAAGGAGACCTGCAGTATCGACTTCTCTGGGGGATGGTATTCTACCGTACACAATTATTTTAGCAAAGCAAAGTGAATGTGAGCTATTGGTTGGGTAGCACAAAAAACATCATTAAACAGAACCTAAAACTCATCATTTAGGATAAAAACTGTTCAAATAAATTTAAGCTTTAAACTGCTCAACACTTACCTTCGAGGATGATTGGCATCAAACAATGTGTTATCATCCTCCTCATCATCTTGCTCTAAGGGTGTCAATTCCATGTTTTCTATGTTAGTGTCCAAAACCCCGTATCTCCTAGTCTTTCGGTTTCTTCTTCTCATCCTATTAAATAGAAAATATTAATGAATAAAAATTATTTCTATGTGCAGTATGGATTTTTATTTTATACTTATTTGTAAATTAAAAATAAATTATTCCAGTTTGTTACACTGAAGGTGTTCAGTATCAGAATGGCCACATTTCAGAAATGCAACCAGTTAACCATTTAAGATTATTTATTTTAGATTACTTTTTAAACAAAATCTACTCCTCTATGTCTCTGTGCCATCACTTCTTCTGACTGAAACACTTTCTTCTCTGTCAGCTGATAATGTTGACAGATAACCTCTTTGTTCTGGTCCAATAATTTTACTGAGGCCTTCTAGTCTAGCCTTTCTCCCATCTCCTCTAGGCCTTCTTACTTCTTAACTTTCGGCCCCTCTAAGAAACTATATGCATACATGCATTCAAATTCTAGGCTGGGCAGCTTACAATCTTGGCTGCATCTAATCAGAATCACCTAGGGTGTTTTTAAAAGCTTCTTACTTGATCCATCAGTTCAGTTCACTTCAGTCGCTCAGTCGTGTCTGATTCTGCGACGCCATGAACCCCAGATGCTGAGGCTGAAACTTCAATACTTTGGCCACCCGATGCGAAGATATGACTCACTGGGAAAGACCCTGATGCTGGGAAAGATTGAGGGCAGGAGGAGAAGGGGACGACAGAGGATGAGATGGCTGGATGGCATCACCGACTTGATGGACATGGGTTTGGGTGGACTCCGAGAGTTGGTGACAGACAGGGAGGCCTGGCGTGTAGCGGTTCCTGGGGTAGCAAGAGTCAGACATGACTTAGCGACTGAACTGAACTGAACCGCAGTACGCCAGGCCTCCCTGTCCATCACCAACTCCCAGAGTCCACCCAAACCCATGTCCATCGAGTCGATGATGCCATCCAGCCATCTCATCCTCTGTCGTCCCCTTCTCCTCCTGCCCTCAATCTTTCCCAGTGAGTCATATCTTCTCATCAGGTGGCCAAAGTATTGGAGTTTCAGCCTCAACATCAGTCCTTCCAATGAACACCCAGGACTGATCTCCTTTAGGATGGACTGGTTGGATCTCCTTGCACCCCAAGGGACTTGGGGAGTTATAGTTCACCATCGGTCACAGTGGCAGAGAATCTGCCTGCCAATGCAGGAGATACAAGAGATACAGATTAGATCCCTGGGTCTGGAAGATCCCCTGCAGTAGGAAATGGCAACCCACTCCAGGATTCTTGCCTTGATAATCCTATGGACAGAGGAGCCTCGTGGGCTACAGTCCATGGGGTTGCAAAGAGCCAGACATAACTGAGTGACTGAGCACAGTCATTGATCCTTTGGAACCACAGGATTTAATAACATTTGCATGCATTGCTTTGATTTTAAAAACTGAAAACTTAAGAATGAGTTAAGAATACTCAAGGTTTTACATTCTTCTCTTCTAATTTGCCAGTCTGTTGTTCAATTTTCTAAATCATATGGCCTTCCAAACATTCTTGCAGTTTCAGCCATGTGAAATTATTTCTGGAAATAAACTAGATTCTTCCAGGTCATTAAATTGTCAATATGTTAATAACCAGGCCATCATCAGTCATAGGATACCTCAGCAAGTCTTTAAAAAGGAAATGATAGGAACGTTGATCTTAAGGACTTTTGATAATTATCTCAGCTGACATTCTCCATTTCCAAGGTCATCATCATTCCTTGAATGATTTCCCAATCTTTCAATGAGTGGATAACCAATCTGCCCAATAATGCTATTTTCCTCTTTCTATGTAAAATGTAAACATTTGACTGCATTGCTGTGAACACTTTATTATTTATTCTAGCTTCTACTGTTTTTTAACATATATAAATGTTACCTTCTGAACATGAATCCAAGCTATTTGATAAGAACCTATTTCATATGCAAAGAGAGTACACTCTCTGGCACAAAATAAATTGGGGAATGCCATTCAATTAAAATAAATTTTGTATTTTAGGAAATGTTACTAATTCACCCAAGAATAAGTCAAATTAAAAAAACAACAACTACATATTGTAAAATAGAATTTAAACTTAAAATGAGACTCCCCTAAGAATATCTTTCCTAAGTCCAAAGATATATGCAATAATAGCTACGTGGTCATGGCAGCTTTATGGCCATAAAAACATCAAATACAATACATCCATATGCAGTGATTTTTTTTTTTCTGTCCTCAGGGAAAGCCAGAAACACTTATGAAGCCTTAATATTGGGCTGATTCAAGGGACCATCTACTTAAAATATTAATAAACATTAAGTCTAAAATATAATACATATAAAAATGTATTGAAATCTTAAGTAAAAGGCTACTTCTAATAATATGCACTGTATATTATTTTTGAACAAAAGAGTACAGGAGGATTTAAAATTCATGCAATTTTAACAGCAGTGGTTCTCTCCACAAATTACTATTTTCATTAAGCTCGCGATGCTCAAACTTGTCTACATATGTTAATGATTACATATATAGCATTATATATGTGTACATTATTTTACCAGACAGAATAAATGCATATTGCAATCTGAAAACAAATTTTGTTGGGTCTTAAAAAATGGAACTTTAAATGCGTAGAGAGGAAAATATGTAAGCCTAAGAAAGCAAAAGAAAGTAGCAGTATGGTTTATACTATTGAATTATATTCCTTTATCACACGGCAATCACAGGTAAATGATCTCGATCAGATATCTCCTATATATTCAAGTTATTATTCAAATAGTTGTCTCAACTGAATGCAGATTCCTCAATGTTTCATTATACTCAGGTTGCTAAGAATCATTTCTGTTTAAAAAACATGTAAAAACTACAGTAGAAAAATAAAGCTAAAGTACTAAAGTAAGGTTGATAAAGTTTTATGTAAAAATGTATGATGCCACATAAAATAAACACAACAGAATAAAACTCCATTTCGTTTTACTACTCTGTGAAAGAGAGACAAGCAATCATGTAACTTGCTGTAACTTGCTGCACTGATCTGATTTTCCTGTTTCAACTGAATGCCTGCAGGATATTATTAAGTAATTTCTTCTATTTATCATTCAAAACTAGACTGAGGAATATAGTATTTAATGGATATTAAATGTATGGATATACATACACTCTCCTATGTGATCAGGTACAATGATAAAGCTGAGTAAATTTTAATAAAGGTACAACTAATGATATAAAATTTGCCTTGAGTATTTTGGGGCAAAAAGGTGAATTAGTGACCAACAATGATTTTTGGAACTCATTTTGTTTTTGCACTGAGACATAGCTAAATAAAAATTGGTGAGCCACAATTCCAGTTGCCCATGCCAACAGAGTATACAGCATATAGCAAAAATTATTTTATCTGAAATTTCTCACATCCTTATTTCCCATTCTTTTTTCTCCTTCTCCCCACCCCATCTCTAGCCTTGTCAGACCTAACCTCTTGCAGATTATAGTTTCAGAGTTCATATAAGAGTATGGTATGGGGGAGATTTTAGAAAATACCATGAACACCCCCACCAAAATATTACAATTGAAACTGAAGATACAAAAAGAATTCACTAAAAATAATTACTATTTCCTGGGTGTGCATATAAGTCAGGCAATTGAGGTAAGCAGCTTATAAGCACTACCTGAGGTAATCCTCACCACAAGCCTTTAAGTATCCTTATTCTAAACATAGAAAGTCAGACCTTAGAAAAAATTAAATTTGGGACCATAAATAGTAGAGCAAATAATCAAGCAATTTTATTCCCAAGTCTGGGTTCTTAAGCATTAGGCTGTATTGTCTTCCTATATGATTCAAAGTAATTTTAACCAAGGTCCAAAGTTAGCTACCAGTCCTCTGATCCCTAACACAATCATCTTACGTTATACTAGACTGGATATATTGTTTTAAGTGAATTGCATTTTCTGGTTCATTCTTTCCTGGTAAAAAGTAAGAACTTGGTAGCTACTAGCAATAACAAGTGCATTTATGTACTTCCGGTTAGGCCATTTCTTAGTTTTGAACACTGCAACAGTTACTGGCTTTTTATTTATCCTGAAGGAAACTTCTGCCTTAACAGAACCATGATTTTGCTTAGACAGCAACTGATCCCAGCCCTGTTGTTGTTGCTTAGTTGCTTAGTCTTGTCCAAAGCAACCACATGGACTGCAGCTAAACCAGGCCCTTCTTTCCCAGGACTTAATTCACCTGTCCTTCTGTGGAATTTGACTCCTAAACTAAGGGACAAAGAGACTGAAAACTACTGCATACCTTCACAGTGGACTGTTCCTGCCAAGAAACCTCTGTGGTATTTTAGTGTCTTCTCTCCTAAACTGACTTAGTTTCTGTGAATCTCCAGTTGCTCTTTGACTTTGTTGTTCAGTTCCTCATTTGTGTCTGACTCTTTGCGACCCCATGGACTGCAGCACACCAGGCTTCCCTGTCCTTCATTATCTCTCAGAGTTTGCTCAAACTCATGTCCATTGTGTCAGTGATGCCATCCAACCATCTCATCCTCTGTCGTCCCCTTCTCCTCCTGCCTTCTATCTTTCCCAGCATCAATGTCTTTTCTGATGAGTCAGCTCTTCACATCAGGTGGCCAAAGTATCGGAGGTTCAGCTTCAACATCAGTCCCTCCACAGAATATTTAGGAATGTTTTCCTTTAGGATGGACAGGTTGATCTTCTTGAAGTCCAAGGGACTCTCAAGAGTCTTCTCCAACACCACAGTTCAAAAGCATCAATTCTTAGGTGCTCAGCCTTCTTTATGGTCCAACTGTCACAGCCATATATAACTACTGGAAAAGCCATAGCTTTGACTAGACAGACCTTTGTCTAGACAGACAGAGTAGCAGAGACCTATGTCTTTGCTTTTTAATATACTGTCTAGGTTTGTCATAGCTTTTCTTCTAAGGAGCAGATGTCTCATAATTTCATGGCTGCAATCACCATCTGCAGTGATTACGGAGCCCAAGAAAATAAAAGTCTCTCACTGTTTCCCCATCTATTTGCCATGGAGTGATGGAACTGGATACCATGATCTTAGTTTTTGGAATGTTGAGTTTTAAGCCAGCTTTTTCACTCTCCTCTTTCAACTTCGTCAAGAGGCTCTTTAGTTCCTCTTTACTTTCTGCCATAAGGGCGTGTCATCGGCATAACTGAGGTTATTGACATTTCTCTCGGCAATCTTGATTCCAGCTTGTGATTCAGTATTTTGCCTAATGTACTCTGCATATAAGTTAAATAAGTGGGGTGACAATATACAGCCTTGACATAATCCTTTCCCAATTTTGAGCCAGTCTGTTATTCCATGTCCGGTTCTAATTGTTGCATTTTGACTTTCTGAGATCTCAATATTCTTCCAGGAAATCCCCTTTAGTTTAAGTTAGCTGGGGTCATTCTATGTGTTTAATTAAAATAGTAACTAATAGAAGTAGTAACCTAATATTCCTTTAATATTGGAAGGAAGTGTTAAAGGAAAAATACACAGGAGATGGAAAATGTTATTTCCTTTGAAAAGTCTAATAACTGTTTTCCCTACCCAAACATTTCTCAGTGTAATCAAACCCAGTTCATTTAGTTAATGCCTGAATGCAAACACTGTGCTTAGCCTTAGCTAAATAATGATTTGCAAACAGCCTTTGTTCTGAGGTTTTTGAGTCTTCCCTAGACCCACACTGATCCCTGATTAAGAACCAAGAATGCTCACATATTAGGCAACTGCTTACCCAGTGCCTACCACATTTTGTACATAATGTTCAGCACTGCAGATATAATAGAGAATAAGACATACAACGAGTCTCTTTTCATAAAGACTATATACTAATCTTAGGAAGTCTATTTTATTCCTTCTATACATATATTACAATTTCTACAGACAGAATCTAATTTTTCTTTGGAATAGTTCTAGACTCAGAGGGGAAGTTACTTTTGGTTACACATTCTTAATAACTGAATTAGATTAAAAACAGTATGGAAGTTTTATGGAGTTCAAGTACTTTACAAGCAAAATATTCTCAGTGTTTTTTCATATCAGTTAACAAAAGGATGATTTTTGGCCCATTCTTCCCTGTTGGCACAAATAAATAATGCTGCTGTGTTGCCACACCTATTTTGGAAGTGGAGAGTCAAAATGGATATTCATCAAAATAAATGATTTTCATAATCTGGAAGCAAAAAGAAAGAGTTCTGAACATTGCCCAGACATTGTTAGCATCAATCAAGTTGGAGATCAGCTGGCCAACTATATTTAGGAGTTGGCCTGAATGAATGTACTAGATGCTAGTTAAAGAGTCCAATTTTTCTTAGCCATAGATTCAGAATTTTGCTGTTAACAGACAATGTTAGTGACTCATCCAATAGAATCAGACTGAAAAGACTGCATGCTTATAAGCTTTACAGAAATGAAGATGGAAAATCCATGGCAAGAAATATTTATATATTAAGATTACAAATAAGGTAAAAGCCAAATAAAAAAAGATCAATCATCAGACTCATCATTTATTTTGTGTATGAAACAATACTTAGGGTACTCCAATGCTATATGGGAAATATACAGCATTAAATAACAATTACATGTTGAGAAGAATAATTACTGCTCAATTTTCTTCTAATATTTTTTTCATATCAAGAAGAAAGTTTCAGTTTGGTGGTTATATGCCTGTAACACCTCATGAACATTTTCTAGCTTTCTCTTTAATAAAAGGTGGGCCTGGATTTGCTGGGTTTTGTGAACCAATACTATGGCAGCTCAAATAATGTTTCCACCAGTGATTTTCAAGCATTTGATCTTAAAATTGCTTTACATTCTTAAAAATTATTTAAGACCCTGAATTGCTTATAATTATGTGGATTATAAATATCAATTCTTAGTATATTAATTAAACCTATGAAAATTTTAAATACCATTTGCTTTTTAAAATTATAATAAATCCACTACAGATTAACATAGCTTTTAGTGAAAAATATATTGTCAAAAAGAAAACCAACAAAGGTGAAAAATGGCACAGATTTAGGTTTTTTTTTCAAATCTTGTTAATGTCTGGCTTAAATAGAACGAGATAGAAAATGAAAAGAGAGAAATTAGAAAAATAGAAAACTGCTAGATTTTCATATCTGCTTCAGCCTTCAATCATTTGCTATGTGTTGTCTAGTTGAAGGATATGAAGAAAATCCAGGTACAGTAGATGTGAGCTTGGAAAATGGAGGTACATTTTAATAGCTTTTCAGATTCTGGTGTTAACGTTTTTTTTTGATAGAACACCAAAACACGACAAGAGGTAGTTTCTTATGAGTTAGCTGCACTGTGGAATTTGAAACTATTATCAATAAACTTCTTGGGTCCTATAAACTTATAGTGAAGTCACTCAGTCATATCTGACTCTTTGCGACCCCATGGACTGTAGTCTACCAGGCTCCTCCGTCCATGGGATTTTCCAGACATGAATACTGGAGTGGGTTGCCATTTCCTTCTCCAGGAGATCTTCCCAACTCAGGGATTGAACCCGGGTCTCCGGCACTGTAGGCAGATGCTTTACTGTCTAAGCCACCAGGGAAGTCATAAACTTATAAGGGGATGAATTATTTTGAAAATAGTTTCAATATTGCAGATACCTGAACAGGTCTCAGAGAACCCTACCACCCTCCAGGGTTCCCTGTTATGCTGTACTTTTTCAGTTAGTTATTTAAGCCAAGGAATGTTCACTTAAATAATGTTTTTCACTCACAAAATAATAAACAGATATGTTTAAAAGGAAACTAAGTAAATCCATTTAAAGAAATATATGAAATGGTTGAAAAGCAGGCAGTTGTAGGGGAGAAAAAAAGTGAAATGATTTGGAGAAGAAACCAGTACATTCCCACACAACTGCCTCTACCGCAGTAAATAGCAGGGAACTACCTAGTGCTTCCTTAGCTCTTCTCTTGACTTCTTCTAACAATGAGTTCTTAGCTCTGCATTTCAGCTCTTCAGAGGTGGTCCCCAACTCAATTAAAGAGGCTTTATTATGATTTTTCCAAATCGGTCTCATCACATAGTTGGAATGTTATAATACCATGATTCATGCCATAAAATAACTGTACTTCTGTAACAATAGAACCTATCAAGTGGAAGTTACTTACCACAATATAAAATATCACTAATTGACCTATATAATTCCTTTTCTACTTGATAAGGCATTAAAGGGAGTAGAAAAATAAGTGACAGTCATTTACTTATTCATAACCTCATACAATGTAAGGACCTGATTTAATCAAAAGGCTGATCACAGATTTGGACACAAACATCATGGAAAAAAATTCAAAGAAAGCAAATGATGGATTATACAATCAGTGATGATTATTATATATCGTGGGACATCACTTTATCACTTTATTCTCCTAGGTTAGTTTTATCCTAGGTGGAGTTAAAGATGTCGTTTAAGTGTCCATATTTGTAACAAATCTGAAATTTAAGTAATTCTCTAATCTAACATTCTATATTAAGTATAAGCTCAAAAAACTATTCATTTGTAACTTTAAGCTTCTGAATGACTTATTTACAGATGAATTCATTTTAGAAAAGTTTTTTGGAAGTTTAAAAAAAGTACGTCTATCCATTTACTAATCCAAATTTTGTAAAGTTAAAATCATATATAGTTGTTAAGATATTAAACATACTCTCCAACATTATAACGGGATCATATTTATGACATTTTTTTTCCTTTGCTGCATAGGTCTCAGTTTTCCATCTTATCAAGAAATCGGTAATATTTCACACCATATTATTTCAGTTCAGTCGCTCAGACTTTGCGACCCCATGGACTGCAGCACGCCAGGCCTCCCTGTCCATCACCAACTCCCGGAGTTTACTCAAACTCATGTCCACTATTTAGTGTCATGCAAAATGAATGCTAGATGTTTCTAATGGGGACTCTAACAATGACTGAACCTACGCAGTTGTCAGTTTCCAGGTTCAGAAAAGGTGGAGAGCAAGAAACTTCATAAGGTACAATCGATGCTGGCAAGTTAAAAGTCAACAGAAGGAAACTGCTGTTAAAAGAACTTCTTTTTCACATTTTATAAAATAAATCATCCTTAAAGATCATTTTGCATTACTATCAATTTACTCAAATAAATATTGATATAGAGGTTCGGTGCTAACTGATAGTTTACACAGGAAAAGGGAGGCAGCAGGGACTTGGCGGTCTGAACACTCGCAAAGGTACCACAGGCTTTCAAGACCGTCCTCGTCACAATCTCACTCAGCAGGCACCGTGACTGAGGGGGTGGGAGGAGGTCGGTAGATAAGCGCGCCTCAGGCCTGCCGGGGAGGCTCGCGGAGGCTTCGCCTCACCTGACCGTCCTGACGACGAAGTACACCAGCACCGCGCCGCTCACCACCATCAGCACGGTCAGGGCCCGCTGGGTCATGGGCTTGTCGCCGGGGTCCGGGCTCACGGCCAGGACGCCCCCCGCCGGGCCCCCGGCCCCCGCCTTCCCGCCGGGGTCGTCGGCGGCCGGCCCCGCCCCGGGCGTGCTGCCATTGCCGCCCTCGGCTCCCCGCGAGCCCGCGGCTTCCAAGGCCGGAGCGCGGCCCGCGGGCCGGGCGGCGGAGGGCCCGGGCGGCGGAGGCGGCCGGGTGCGCGGCCCGCGCGCCGCGGGCTGGGGGTCGGGCGCGGCCCGAGCTGCCGGCGGCCGTCCCGCGGAGGGCCCGCTCAATTCGGGCAGCAGCAGCGACAGCAGGAGCGCCGAGGCCAGGGCGCGGCTGAGGCAGCAGCTGCAGAGCGTCGGCTGCATGGTCCGCGGCCGGCTCCCTCACCGCGCGCGAGCTCCGGCGCCCGCCGCCCTGGCTCCAGGCGGGACCATGGGCGTGTTAACTGAAGAGACGGGGGAGAAACGCTCACTGAAGCCCGGGCGAAGACCTGGCCCGCCGCAGGTGGCGGAGGCGGCAGCTGCAGCTGCTGTCGACAACCGGAAGTTCGTACATCTCAGCAGCCCCCTGCTACTAGGGACGCTCCCGGTTGCTAACCTTCCCGGGCTGGCGCGTTCCGTGACGTCAGGCGCGTGAGACCGTTTGCGCCCCGCGCACTTCCGGAAGTCGAGGGGAGGGAGCCTGCGGTTGGCTCCCTAGAAGGAAAGCAAACCGGAAGAGAGTTGTGTCAAGTGTGCAGCAACGCTTTGCGAGAAGAATCCAGGAGAGAGTGGAAGCTTGTAATATGAGTTCGTTGGTGCAAAACTGAAGAAATACAGCCAATTACTTATTAAAGACTGCCTTGGCGTTTCCCTCAGCTCAGGTACATATTTTACTAGACTGGGTTGTTAGGTCACTAGAAAAAAAGTAAACAGTTGTGTCAAGTGTGCAGCAACTCTTTGCAGGAAGAAACCAGGAGAGATTGGAAGCTCATCTTTTGAGTTCGTTGGTGCAAAAGTGCAGAAACACAGCCAATCATTTATTAAAGACCACCTTGACGTTTACCTCAGCTCAGGTACACATTTTACTAGATAGGGAGGTTGGCGCACTAGAAAGAAAGGAAAAAAGAGTTGTGTCAAGTGTGCAGCAACTCTTTGCAGGAAGAAACCGGGAAAGAGTGGAAGCTCATACTTTGAGTTTTTTGGTGCAAAACTGCATAAACACAGCTAGTCGTTTATTAAAGACCGCCTTGACGTTTCCCTCAGCTCAGGTACACATTTTATTAGGTATTATTTTCCTGCCTCTGGGTCCTTGACCTCCCTTTCCTTAGAGGGTTACGTTAGAAAACTGTTAACTGTACCAATAATTGGTACAGGTATTGGTCACTGGTAATTGATTCTCTGCATTTGGGGGATATAAATCTTTTTAAAAGTTCTTTCCCGTGTTACAACCCAGGGCTGTCTTTCTTAAGGAACTAGGAGTCATCCTTTTAAAATGTCAGAAAAGGAGACAGCACCCACCCGTATCTCCCAGTCTCCTTGGAAGCATAGAAGCCTAAGTTAGGCAGGCGCTTTGTTTCAAGTTGTAAAACTGCCTCCCGTCACGAAGCTTAAGAGAAATTTTACTTTTCCTTTGTGAAGGCTTCCCTAGTAGCTCAGATGGTAAAGCATCTGCCTGCAGTGCAGGAGACCCGGATTCAACCCCTGCGTTGGGAAAATCCCCTTAAGAAGGAAATGGCAACCCACCCAAGTATCCTTGCCTGGAAAATCCCATGGACAGAGGAGCCTGGTGGGCTACAGTGCATGAGGTCAAAAAGAGTTGGAATTTCCTTTGGGTAAACAGAACTGACCTGAGAGTTTTCCTACTCTTAAAATATCTTAAGCTTTCTGCTGAGTTGAGTTCAGACAGAGTCCTGGCCCCTCTTTTCTGTTGTGATCGTCTTGAATAAGTCTCTGCCTGTTTAACTTTGACATCAGTAATATGGAACTTTGGGGTGACCAGATTATAAACAAAAACAACAGACCAGAAATTGAAGTTAGGATCTGTTCTTTTAAAAACTTCCTCATTCAACAAATTTTTTAGACTTTCTACTCCTTCAGAACTGTATTTGAGTATTGAACAGTAGACAAGATATCATCCTTGCTCTCATAGCCCCTTAGGGTCAGATGGAAATAACATAATAGTAACATTCATTCTTATTTTGAAGTGCATGTTAAAAATGACAAGTACAGAGTCTGTAGTAAAAATTGTGTAAAGGACTATTGTAGGTAAGGTGGTCAGTATAGTGTCTTCTAGCTGCTTGTGGGTAATAGACTCATGCAGACCCATGTAGAATTGCCAGGACTAGGCATCTTAATGCTGGGTTCCAGTGTGAGAAAGACCATTGGTGACACACACTAATTTTAGTTTCTAACCTGGACATTTATCAATAATGAAGTGGCTCCTTGGGTTTCTTCTCTCCCTTATCCACAATCTTATTCAGAGCCTTACATGGAAGAAGGTTAGTATTTAATGCTACTCCTTTCCACTCCTCAAAATATCCAATATTCAACACCAAAAAACAAAAGCACCATCTTTCCTTCCTTAAAATGTCTCGTTTTACCATTGTGTTCCTCATCTTGATTAATGCCATTATTCTTTACTCAGGTGTTCAGATGTAAAATCTTGGAGTCATCATTTATCCTTAGCTTTCCACCTGCAACATGCTTACTGGTTATGGCAATGTACTAAATAATTCTGAAATAGCAGAGTTAAACTAATGATTGCAAATGATTAGAGCATTCTAATCATTCTAGTGTTTCTGCAGCTAGCTACTTGAATCAGAATCAGAAATGGAATTTGTTAAAAATGTTGGTTCTAGATCACTATTCTAGAAATTCTGAGCCAGAATTTTGGGGATTGGGAACATGGATTCTGTATACATTTTACTAAGCTCTCAGGGTAATTTTTATTTGCATTAACATTTAAGAATCTCTCCATTCCCTTACCACCTATATCCAAATGTTATCAACTTTTCCCCATTTCCCTAATGTCTCTATCATTAATCAACTCTTTTTTGTTCCCTGCTTCTGACAAAGAATTATTTTTACATTGCTTGAGATCTTAAGCAGGTAGAGAAGCTGCAAATTATTGTGATTTTTGCATAATACTGTATTATTTGTAAACTGTCATGAAACATATTTTTAATTCCATCACAGGAACTAGGAACCAGTTTCCTGGGAGAAAATATTGTATTTTGCTTGTATAATATAAAATGACAATTTGGGGCACACATGCCTATTTAAAAGAATGCCCAACTAATTGGTGTTTTTGAATTTTTTCTCTTAATAATAATCCTGCTTGTTCATTTACATGTTTTTGTCTTGCAGACAAGTTGTATCAATCGGGAGAGATTTAAAAACATAAAAGAGAAGAAAAGTTATACTTACTTAAATTAATCTGCATACTAGGAAAAGACCCCTATTATTCTGATTTATCAGGGAACACCCCAGCTGACAGAACAGCAGTCTTCCATGGAAGTGTGTAAAATACCACTGGCCTATTAAGTAAAATATAACCCTCCCTCCCTGGTCCCATATTGAATAATAATATTGCATATTAATTAAGTATCTGTTGTGTACCAGATCTCATGTTATGAAATGCTAAACAATTCTGCCATTATTGTTCCTAATTTACAATTAAGAAACCACGATAAAGGATAATCAAGTTGGTGAAAATCAACGTGAGTAAAAGCAATAGAGCTGGGCAATAAACTCAGGCACTGTAGCCTCAGAGGTCAATATTGCCTCTTACATTTTGTCTTCTCCTAGTTGCAGGCTTCCATGATTTGAGTCTAGCTTATTGTCTCAATCAGCTATTGTTAGAATAATGCTGCATAATCACTATTGAAAACTACCTCAGTGGCATACAGCAAATAAGCATTTATTTTTCACATGTTTTTGATCAAGGTGAGAGTTACAAATTTAAGTTGGCCTTATGGATAAGTAGAAAGGGGATGGGGGATAGGCATAAGGAGAAATGAGCAGCCATGTATGTCTTTTTCTTTTTAAACAGTTACTGGTTACCCAAAGTCCCACCTGATGGCCTTGACACATATCTCATTGGAGGGAGAGATGTCACATGGCAGCTTCGAGCTTCTGGTAATCTGAGAATTTTGGTATTAAATGGGCATATTCTACTCCCTATAGAAATTTGTTAGTAAGGAAAAGGAAGACAACTCATATTGATAGAGATTTCATTTATATTGATATGTGTGTGTGAAAGTCGCTCAGTCGTGTCTGACTTGTTGCCACCTCATGGACTGCAGTCTGCCAGATTTCTCTGTCCATGGAAGTCTTCAGGCAAGAATACTGGAGTGGGTTGCCGTTCCCTTCTCCAGGGGACCTTCCCAACCCAGGGATCGAACCCAGGTCTCCCACATTACAGGCGGATTCTTTACTGTCTGAGCCATTTATATTGATAGTCACATCACTTTTAGCTCAGTCTAGTGAAAACAAGGCTCAAGTAAGTGTTCTCTGGTGGCAAAATTTCCTTGCTTGTCCATTAAGGGAAGAGGGAATGTAGGAGGTTGTCTCAACTGTAATGGTCATTCATAGTGACATCTGATAGAAGGAGTCTCTTATACTTTTAAATGGCAGGTTACTGCCACTTCAGGTGGATTGTATATACCCTGAGGTCCAACCGGAAAAAATTCAATAGTCAGGAAAAGGGACTATGAACTGATCACAAAACCACCAATTGGAGAGAATGCACTAAAATTCTTGAAGGGGAAGGAAGAGTTGGGATTTCAGAGGACAACTAAAGAACAACAATTCAAGAATAAGAAGGAACAGTGTTGTCAGGCTAGGCACTGCATAAACAGGTAGGAATCTGAATAAATGTTAAGGTTAAATATCTAAAACACACACACACCGACTGTATAAATGGGCTGTGGTTCCTGAGAGGAAAGAAACAAGGTGAGTATCTCTGGAGCTCTGCCTATGGAAAATTTCCCAGCTATAGTGCATGAACCTGGAGTTCAGTCAGAATATGGGAGTCTCTCTTAACTGAAGAGGCAGAGATCAGAGTTCTGGGCTTTTAATGGTTGGGGTCTGTGGGCCAAGGCATTAAGAAAGAGTCTGTGGAGGTCATGAAGTTCATATACAGGTTCCCCACACAGCCTTGACTGAAAGCTGGATAGTACTACCAGACATGGCCACAAAGTTAATAAGAAAATTGCTGTTACAGAGGTGAGAGCAGAACAGAGACATTAGATATTAAACAGTGCTGGGGACTTGGAATTAGGGCCCAGACATACTGAATAAATCTCTTTAACACCTCCTAACATAGTGGAAATCAAATGGAATCACTGCTTTATGATAGGAGGGACGTGGGAGGTGAGTTCAGGATTGGGAACACGTGTACACCCATGGCGGATTCATGTTGATGTATGGCAAAACCAATAAAGTAAAGTAAAGTAAAATTAAAAAAAAGAAATAAAGACCACACCCAGAGAAAGGCCCTCTTTATACCCACTTTAACAAAGCTTGGAAACCAAGCCCTAACAAGATTCTTAGAGGAGAGAGTTTGAGATTGGATCTCACCAGTTTACTAAGGGGCTTCCCAGTAGCACGAGTGGTAAAGAATCTGCCTGCCAATGCAGCAGACAAAAGAGAGGTGGCTTTGATCCCTGGGTAAGGAAGATCCTCTAGAGTAGGAAATGGCAATCCATTCCAGTATTCTTGCCTAGAACATCCCATGAACAGAGGAGACTGGCAGGCTGAAGTCCTTGGAGTCACGGAATCGAACATGACTGAGCACACAGCACACAATTTACAGGGACTTGGAAATAGATAAATAGAAATTATACAGTCTCAAAAAAGGAGATATAAAAAGATTCAAGAAAAGAACAAAACACTTGGAACTTACACGACAGTATTATACGGTTTAATATATATGCACTGGAGCTCAAAAAGAAAAAGCAATATAATGAGGCAATAAAATATTTCGGTAAATGATTAAAAAATTTGATTTACAGTTCCAAGAAGATCAGAGAGTAGTAAGCAAGGTACATACCAAGAATAGCACATATAGGCATATCAGAGTCACACAGAGTCCAAATTAGAACATCTTGAAATGAGCCAAAGAAAAAGATGCATTACACACCAAAGAAAAATAACGCATATGAAGGCGTAGTTCTCATATGACTGGTATCATATCTGTATTTATTAAAAATACCACTAATGTATTATTTTGATTAAATGTTTTCTGCATCTTTGCCCGTGAATTATTTCTTAAGGGAATGTGTGTTGATGCTAGGGTTCTAGGTATACAGAGTCTCTCTGCCTTGAAGATTAAAAAAATATTTTCTTGTGTCACTTGTTTAAAAAGCCGAAGTGGGTAGAGCTGAGGCAGTACTAACTGATGAATGGTTTCACTGACTGTAGCTGAGCACCCAGCCCATTGAATAATATCAATAGCTGTGGAAAGTAAAGCCAATACTGTGGTCTTGATACCGGTAAGAACACAGGAGGGTGATGTTTGAGACCAGAGCCACTGTGAAGTAGGGTTATAATGCCTTTGTCTCCCATTCTTTGTATCATCACTTGGGAGATGGTTAGGCCTCAGAGAGGAGGGGCATACTAGGTCACATTTCATCCTATGCAGCAGTTTGGTATTCCTGAGGTGACAGTGTATTGGCAGTGAACCTAAAAGTAAAAGTCAGTATCAGTTTTGAGGGGGAAAAACGAATAAGATGATTGTGTGAAATAAAGCAGTTTTGACTGGTTTTATATGCCCACTGCACAGCAGAATCTTCCTTAGCATGCGTGTTACCAAGTGGGTAAAAAACTGCACTTATGGGGCAGTGGGAATTTACTGAGGCATGAACGGTCGTTGGGATGAAAGGGTCATGGGGTTTGTAATCTGTAAGTGATATGTCCACAACTATCTTCCCTAGGGCCTCTTCGGTGCAATATAGTCCTTGGTGGTGGATATTAGCAGGTCAGAGGAGGGAATGCAGTTTATGTCTTAAAGGTGAGAAACAGGATGGGCACCTCAGAAAAGAAACCGGATTCACCAAGGCCATTAAATATGTAAACCTTTGTGAGCAGATCTTGCCATTCTTTGATAGAGCTAGAACCCAATTTGGAATTTGCTGGAGACACTATACTTGTATGTTTCATTCCAGAAAGAGCATATGATATCTGGATAGCCATCGTTATATTTTAAAATGGCTCTTTAATTTGGCAAGATATACTTAATGCCATTCATGAGAGAAAAATGCTTCCTAATTATCCTGGGTGTTCTTTGGAAGGAATGATGCTAAAGCTGAAACTCCCAATACTTTGGCCACCTCATGTGAAGAGTTGACTCACTGGAAAAGACTCTGATGCTGGGAGGGATTGGGGGCAGGAGGAAAAGGGGATGACAGAGGATGAGATGGCTGGATGGCATCACCGACTCCCTGGACGTGAGTTTTGAGTGAACTCCGGGAGATGGTGATGGACAGGGAGGCTTGGCATGCTATGATTCATGGGGTCACAAAGAGTTGGACACGACTGAGTGACTGAACTGAACTGAACTGAATGATCCATTGCTTCCATATGATGAAAACCTAGTTTTTATTAATAAACATTTTATGTAAGTAGCTGATACTATTTATATATTAAAAATGGTTAAAATTTTTGAGTATTTTAAAATATTTATTTGAGCATAGTAAATTTATATGGTTCAAAATTCAAAATGTATAAAAAGATATTTACTGAAAAACTGTCTTCCATCCCTACTCACCAGATAAACAGCTCCTCTTTCAAAGCCTAAAAATGTCTTCAGTTTTTCATGTAGCTTCCAGAGATAAATGTATGTATATAAGTTATATAAAAGTGTCATTTTTAACACAAACAAGTTGATAGTGTTCTTTACATACAGTCTGGTACTTTGCTTTTTTGTTGGTATTATTTTTTTAAAATATCTTAGCGATCTTTCCATATCAGTATATTATGAGATTTGTCGTAATGTTTTATTCACTTCTGACTGTGAATTTTTTGTGAGCCCTAGGCTTTTTTGCCTTCTCTGGTCCCTTTCTTCATGAATAATAGTAATGGTAATAGTAAAAATAACAATAATAATAAAGTTCTATTTTATGACTTCGTGTTGGTACCAACTATGTGTTGGTATAAAGATGAATATAATCAAGGCTGGAATGATTATTATTTATTACTATTATTTCTTGAAATTAACATATTTTCATGGATTCCTATGTGTACTGTGAGCCTTAGGCTCACAAATTGAAAGATAGGTCAGCTGTGGTTTTATTACTACAAAGTTTTCCATAGTGAAGTGAAGTGAAAGTTGCTCAGTCGTGTTTGACTCTGTACGAACCCATGGACTATAGCCCGCCAGGCTCCTCTGTCTATGGATTTCTCCAGTCAAGAATGCTGGAGTGGATAGCCATTCCCTTCTCCAAGGGGTTCTTCCTGACTTGGGGATCAAATCTGGTTCTCCTGCATTGCAGGCAGATCGTTTACTGTCTGAGCTAGCAAAGAACCCGTGGAAGTTTTCCATAATAAGCACATTATTTTAATCAAGTCTTCATTGATGGATCGTTAGGTTGTTTCAAAAGTGTTTGAGTTTTTAATAGTAAGTGGAGTTTAAAAATTGTAGGAAAACAAAAAGATGCAGCCAAACACAGGAGTATTTACATACCTATTTAGAATAATACTACCTTCTAAACTAAAATTATTTTATTTTCCTGAAAATTTTTAGCTGGTAGCAAAACAAATTGCCATCTAGTGCTAGTACAGTGTGTGCATGCTCAGTCCTGTCCAGCTGTTTTGCAGCCCTGCCGTGAGGCTCCACTGTCCATGGAATTTTTTAGGCAAGAATACTGGAGTGGGTTGCCATTTCCTTCTCCAAGGGATCTTTCCGACCCCAGGATCAAACCTCATCTTCTGCTTCTCTTGTATTTCCAGCACTGACAGGTGGATTGTTTACTACTGCAGCACCTACAGTATCATTTATGGTCTCGCCTGATTTTTTATTATTTTTCTCCCTATGTGGCTCAGAGGTAAAGACTCTGCCTGCCATTGCAGAAGATGCAGGTTTGATCCCTGGGTAGGGGAGATCTGTTGGAGAAGGAAATGGCAACCCACTCCAGTATCCTTGCCTGGGATATCCCATGGACCGAAGAGTCTAGCAGGGTACAGTCCATAGGTTTGCAAAGAGTTGCACATGATGTAGTGACTAAACTCAATGAAGCTCAACATTCAGAAAACGAAGACCATGGCATCTGGTCCCATCACTTCATGGAAAATAGATGGATAAACAGTGGAAACTGTTTCTCCTGCATTGCAGGCAGATTCTTTACTGTCTGAGCTAGCAAAGAACCCATGGAAGTTTTCCATAATAAGCACATTATTTTAATCAAGTCTTCATTGATAGATCGTTAGGTTGTTAAGACTTTATCTTTTGGGGCTCCAAAATCACTGCAGATGGTGACTGCAGCTATGAAATTAAAAGATGCTTACTCCTTGGAAGGAAAGTTATGACCAACCTAGATAGCATATTGAAAAGCAGAGGTATTACTTTGCCAACAAAGATCCGTTTAGTCAAGGGTATGGTTTTTCCAGTGGTCATGTATGGATGCGAGAGTTGGACTGTGAAGAAAGCTGAGCGCCAAAGAATTGATGCTTTTGAACTGTGGTGCTGGAGAAGACTCTTGAGAGTCCCTTGGACTGCAAGGAGATCCAACCAGTCCATTCTAAAGGAGATCAGCCCTGGGTGTTCTTTGGAGGGAATGATGCTGAAGCTGAAACTCCAGTGCTTTGGCCACCTCATGTGAAGAGTTGACTCATTGGAAAAGACTCTGATGCTGGGAGGGACTGGGGGCAGGAGGAAAGGAGAACGACAGAGGATGAGATGGCTGGATGGCATCACTGACTCTATGGCGTGAGTCTGAGTGAACTCCGGGCGTTGGTGATGGACAGGGAGGCCTGGCGTGCTGCGATTCATGGGGTCACAAAGAGTCAGACACGACCGAGCGACTGAACTGAACTGAACTGAACTAGTGACTAAACAATAACAACAACAACTCTATGTACACCATCCCCTTCTCTTTGTCTCCTCCTTTCATTCAATTAAATATTACTATTTTCTTTACAGTTCTTCCTTCTTTGCTATTAGTTCTTTAAGTTTGTCCTGAAGGCATTTATTTATATTTAAACACTTTGGTAGAATTCAAGAATGAAGAAATGGCCAGAATTTTCCCCAATATTGTTAATATTTGAAATGTGCCTGCATAGAATTTCCCTGAACTGAATTTATAAAAGCCTAACACAAAAATTAATTCATATGCTGCCAAATGTCTTATAAACTAAATGATCAAATTGTCTTATATCCTGACTCTCACAAGTTTATCAACTATTTGTGCCTTTTCTTTATCCCCTCCTTTATACCTGTCTCTTGACAGATTCATTTGTTAGGGATATATATCAACTATCTTAACAGTAACACAAAGCTCTCATAGCATATTTAGCTCAGTATGGCTTCTCTCAGTGAGATATTTTCCTAATTACTTTTATGTTTGTAGGCCAGGGATTTAAACTAAATGAGGCTGGGGATGGATAGGTAGATGCTTATATAATCAACCAGAGAATGATGGTGCTGTCTAAAAGCAGATGTTGTTACTTGCTTTTAGTCAGTTTTTTTTATATAAGATTAGAAGGCATAAATTGACTTCTCAAAGTAAACCAGAAATTCATATATTTAATGATATCACTTTTCCATTAGTGAATAAAATAAATAAAAATATCAAAATAACAGTATTCAGTCAGCACTGCACACCAAATCAAACATATGCGGAAGCTGTAGAACTCATTGATAGGCAGTATAAAACTTATGTGTAAACTGTACGAGGACAGGAATGTGTATCTGCCTTGGGATTTAACAAGTGTGCTTGCATGTGGTTGGTGTTGAGTAAATATAGGTGAATATACAGAATGAATTTAAAAACTAAGACTTCTTATTTTGAATAGTAGTAATAATGTTTCTTTTATTCATATATCACAGCTTGCTGAGGAATAAAGAAGATGGAAAGATGTAGTGCAAATTCTTCCAGTTAATCAAACTCCATTATTTGAAGGAAAAAAAATGAACACTAAATAGACTTTCATGTATCTATAGAGCCTTAGAATTCTTACATACTTACAAAGAATTAAGTGTAATTCCCTATATTTTGTTGAAGAGAAAAGGACTATCTATAGAGGTTGTATAATTTTTTTAGTGGGCAAAATTACCAAAGGCAAGACTGAAATTCAAATCTCTTTTTTTTTTAAATTTTATTTTTTTTAATTTTAAAATCTTTAATTCTTACATGTGTTCCCAAACATGAACCCCCCTCCCACCTCCCTCCCCATAACATCTCTGTGGGTCATCCCCATGCACCAGCCCCAAGCATGCTGTATCCTGCGTCAGACATAGAGTGGCGATTCAATTCTTACATGATAGTATACATGATAGAATGCCATTCTCCCAAATCATCCCACCCTCTCCCTCTCCCTCTGAGTCCAAAAGTCCGTTATACACAGCTGTGTCTTTTTTCCTGTCTTGATTTTTAAAATTCAGCCTTTTTGTACTACACAGTGTTTTCTCGTTTGTCACTAGTGCTCAGCAAACATTTGGATAATAAGGATTTACTTCTTACCTCTATAAGGGGTTAAGATTTTTAAAAATTAGAACGTCTGTTAGGAAAAATTTTAATTAAATTAATATCTTTTCCTTATTGTAAATAGAGTTACTATAACTATTGGATACACACAACAAAGTTTGATTTTATGAGTAAGATACCATTAAACATCATTTAAGCCATAATGAAAGTTGTAACTGGTCTGAAGACCACTTTTGCCACAGTTAATATTCACAGCAATGAATGATTCTTCCTGTTATATCAAATAAACTCATCTTTAAAGTTGAAAACAATGTAGCATCTCCATAATGTTCATCTCAAAGGATGACAAGGTGTCAAAGGATAATAAGAAACATTAAGTAAATATCTAAACTTGCTGTAAAGAAAATAAGAATTTTCCTTTAAAAATTATCATCAAATATATTTGTTATATGTTTTGCTACAGTGCTAATAAGAATTCCCTATTATGCTAATAAGGATATGCTAGTAATTAATTGATTATTAATTAATCTTAGATATCTAGTAAGGTTATCCATACTCATGATCACCATCAGCAATCAGCATAGGCATACTGAGAAAGGAAGTCTGAGTAGATCATCAAGAAACTATTTCCCACAAGCACTATTGCAACTTCCTAATTTTGATTTTGTAGAAAGGGTAGCATACAATAAACTGTGATGGCAACCTACTTGTATCCTCAGGAATGCTCCCAGAATGTGTATTAATCTGCTGAGCAGGGCCTAAAGGTGGAAAGTGAAAGTGAAAGTCATGTCCAACTCTTTGTGACCCCATAGACTGTAGCCTTCCAGGCTCCTCTGTCCATGGAATTCCCCAGGCAAGAATACTGGAGTGGGTAGCCCTTCCCTTCTCCAGGGGATCTTCCCAACCCAGGGATCAAACCCAAGTCTCCCACATTACATGTGATTCTTTATGGGCTGAGCCACCAGGGAATCCCCCTAAAGGTGGAAGGAGAAGAAATTCTAAATGGAGCCAGGTGGTACATCCACACAGCTTTTCATATCAAATAAAAGATCACAAGCCACAAGCTCATGATGCAGTTGAAATATTTACCCAGCATCACTCTTCTGCTTATGTATTCAGTCTGCTTATTTATTTAATTCTTGGCTTGCTTTTACTTATGTTTCTATGGAAGACATTTACCTTACACTTGGCTTACTGCACTGCAGCCTCAAGAAAGACCTTTGAAAACTTATAGGATATGTACAGGACTATTCAACATCCACTGGGTCACAGGAAAAGCAAGAGAGTTCCAGAAAAACATCTACTTCATTGACTATGCCAAAGCCTTTGACTGTGTGGATCACAGCAAACTATGGAGAATGCTTCAAGAGATGGGAATACCAGACCACTTGACCTGCCTCCTGAGAAACCTGTGTGCAGGTTAAGAAGCAACAGTTAGAACCAGACATGGAACAACAAACTGGTTCCAAATCAGGAAAGGCATACATCAAGGCTGTATATTGTCACCCTGCTTATTTAACTTATATGCAGAGCACATCATGTGAAAGGCTGGATGAAGCACAAGGTGGAATCAAGATTCCTGGGAGAAATATCAATAACCTCAGATATGCATATGATACCACCCTTATGGCAGAAAGCAAAAAGGACCTAAAGAGCCTCTTGATGAAAGTGAAAGAGGAGAGTGAAAAAGCTGGCATCAGAAAACTAAGATCATGGCATCCGGTCCCATCACTTCATGACAAATAGATGGGGAAGCAATGGAAACAGTGACAGATTTTATTTTCTTGGCTCCAAAATCACTGCAGATGGTGACTGCAGCCATGAAATTAAAAGATGCTTGCTCCTTGGAAGAAAAGCTATGACCAACCTAGACAGCATATTAAAAAGCAGAGTCATTACTTTGCCGACGTAGGTCCCTCTAATCAAAACTATGGTTTTTCCAGTAGTCATGTATGGATGTGAGAGTTGGACCACAGAGAAAGCAGAACACTGAAGAATTGATGCTTTTGAACTGTGGTTTTGGAGAAGACTCTTGAGAGTCCCTTGGACTGAAAGGAGATCAAACCAGTCAATCTTAAATCAGTCCTGAATATTCATTGGAAGGACTGATGCTGAGGCTGAACCTCCAATACTTTGGCCACCTGATGTGAAAAGTTGATTCATTGGAAAAGACATTGATGCTGGGATAGAATGAAGACAGGAGGAGAAGGAGACGACAGAGGATGAGATGGTTGGACGACATCACCAATTCGATGGACATAAGTTTGAGCAAGCTCCTGGAGTTGGTGATGGACAGGGAGGCCTGGTGTGGTGCAGTCCATGAAATCTCAAAGAGTCATACACGACTGAGTTACTGAACTGAACTGATTAGTTAAAATTTTCATGTATCTTACTGAGTCTGTGTGAGAAAACGTCGCTAAATTAAATGAAGACAGTTACAGGAAGTACAAACTGGGAATTCCATTATTTAGTATCTGCACAGTTCCATCTTTTTTTAGGACAAATGACTTTGTTCAGCTTGAATTACTGGAGGATGCTAATAGATAGAACAGTTCTAAAAACATACACTGAACATCCTGTCATGTGAAAACTGCATATTCTCTCACAGCAAAAGAAACGATGATGAAAAGCCAGCTCTGTACTTTACAGTTAAAGCAAATACAACAGAGAGAAAAGGAAGGAAAACAAGTATCCAAGAATGATGTCAATCTCGAGATACTGATTTAATTATTATCTTGCTTATCACCAGGGGAAAAATGCTTTACCTTCATGGAGGTATCAATCAGAGCTTATGGAAGAGAACTTTTAAAGTAGATTTTATGCTTTAGTATGATTCATCAATGTGTTCATTCATTCATCCTTTGAATTAATCAAACTTGTATGAGCACAAAATGAACATCTTCAATATCCCCTCTTTGAGAGATATTCACATTCACACTCCCATGGTCATCGGTCAGGTTGACCCCACTTTTCATCCACAGCTGGCAAGCTTGAGGTGGGCACCTGACCAAAGGCAAGCTGTTCAGAATTCATTACAATGAATTTGGAACTAGTGGCATTTGGAATTTGCACTAAGATTGCACTCATACCTGGGAATGTTTTTTGAATAGTTAAAATGTAAAAACTCACTCAGGTTTTCTCCCATGTCATATAAGGGTGTAGCTGAAGCTGATATAAATATTGAAAAAAAAAAAGATAGAAACCAAGATGAGGAATGGATAGTGACAGTAAGTTTTATTTTTTGCTTTTCTAGGTTTGTTTGCTTTCATTCATTTGGTTATTTTGTTTTTCTTTTAAATAACAGACTGCATTTTATTTTCCAGTTGTGGAATTTTTCCAAGATATTTTCATACCATTGTGTTTTCTGATACTGTGCTCTTACATTTTCCCTTAGTTGTTTTCTTATACTGATATGCTCTCCTTTACTTGCTTTTCAATCAGTCTTAAATAATATTAGCCCCATGGATGAGTTATGGTGTTAACACACTGATATGATAACCAAGACATAGTCCCAACCTTTAGGCCCTCACAGTGAAATGAAGGAACTAATATAATAACATAGACTCAGTAAAACTAAAGTTGGACTACATTTTTAAAGAAGAGGAATTACTGTATGAAAATAAATGATAACTATGCTATTGTACAACATTGAGTTAAAAATTTACAGATGGTTAAAATAAATAAAATGCATTTTTGATCTCTTCACCCATATGATTAAATAACTAATAAAACTATTTCATGTAATGTAATCTGCATTAGCTAAATTCAACTACATTACTGGATTTTATTTGACTCGAATTTGCATACTTCGCTACCAAACTCTATAAAGAAAAACAGTACATAGTAATAATAATGTATATGGATCACAAAGAGTCAGACATAACTGAGCAACTGAGAACACACATGACAGTTACATATAACAAGGGTACAAAATCACCAATGCTATAATAAAAAGAAAACCAATAAACAAAGTTACTGCATGAATACAGGATCTTAATTTTATTTTTGTAAATCTAAATTCCACATGTCTAGTATAGATTTCTCCTTAGAACAGTTTCCCCAAACAGATTAAAACAAGAATGCCTAATTGTGTGAAATGCTTCTGTGTTATATATTGACAAATCCGAGTGTTAGGTAATTTTACACAAAAATATTGCCTTCACAGAATACTTTTAACAAGCAGGACACAATATTATATGAGTCAGATTTTTGTGTTTCTAAAATTCTCTGTTCTTAAGAGTTTTAAATTGAAAGATAAAAATTTTAAATGAGATGTGAACAAGAATGCCTATGAGAGTAAATGCAGCTTCTAGTTAAGCTGGGTTTTTAAATATTATGAATATTTGAGTTTTCAAATATTTAATATCTGAGATAACCACCAAGAATTTTATTTTTTGTAAAGCACAATGAGTTTAAAGTTCTTTGTAAAACATAGTGATGAAACGTCTTTCCCAGAAATACTATATATATTAGTAAAAAGTGATATGAAGGAGGAAATACTTCAGTCTGGGAAGTTTAATCTCATTCTGGAAAAGAATCTTGCAGAATTATACTTTGGAGTGACAGATCTTAAGTGTCTGCAAACTTCAGATTCTTGACATATTAAAATTAAAGCTAAGTGTCAAAAATTCATGAGGTCACTAGAGAGAGATCTGTTAAAGGTGAAGTATATGTCTAGGGAATACATTAGGAGAATTTTAGAATTAGAATTTAGTTCACTCGGTAATAAAATAAAGATGCCAATGCAGAGAACTGTTCATCAGAAAGGATACAAGAAATAGTGAAAAATATATATTTGAAAAAAATATATTTATCAAAAATGATTTCAATTTTTAAATGTTCACTTATAAAATTGATTTATTAAAGTACAAAGAAGATATATTAGTTTAAGAAATGTACAAAGTTTGTGCTGGTTTTCTATTTTCCTGATAAGCCAAAAGATAATTTTTTGTAATAAGTATGGAGAGAAAAAAAAAAAAGTATGGAGAGAAAGTTTAGAGCTGACATTGGGGGGCTTGAACGCTTGGGAACAGCCAGTGAGCCCCAGGTCATCCCCACTTCCCCATCTGTGTCTGTGAGTTTGTCATATTCAGGAGACTCCCATTCTTCCCCATCTCTCTCTTCCACCATGTTCAGGAAAAGAAGTAGTTTGATTTTAGAGGTAGCGCTATTGGAAACGGAGAGGGGGCACTAGGAAGTGTAAAGTAAAATAAAGTAAAAATAAAAATTAAAAAAAAAAATTGTTAGCAGCCAATCTGAAAGAATCTGGGGTTTTATCTCTGGCTCCTCCACTCACCTCCATATTTGTTCTGTTAATCCTGATGTAGACTTCTCTTTAGTTCTTCTCCAAAGAGAGCACACCAGGTTTAAATTCTTCCTTGAGCCTATTCCTCCCTTCGAATCTAAGACATTCTTCCTCTAGCATATCTTCACTAGTCTTTAGGTGACTTATGTCTCTGGCTCAAGCTTTATCAATTTAACTGCAAATTTATAAATATAAACACACATGATCTGTGTCCTATGTAATATACTAAAGTTTCCCACAATTCTGAAAATTCATTCTGTGATGTTTAAAGTCTCTATCATCCAGATGGCTCTACAGAAAACTAGATTTGTTGCAAGCATTCATTACAATAAGTAAAATTCTTTTTTTCCTGTTTTTGTTTGTTTTTGATTTTTGGAATAGAGAACATTGATAAGCTGTTTGTGTTGATGGACTTCCCTGGAGGCTCAGATGGTAAAGTGTCTGCCTACAATGGAGGAGACCTGGGTTTGATCCCTGGGTCAGAAAGATCCCCTGGAGAAGGAAATGGCAACCCACTCCAGTACTCTTGCCTGGGAAATCCTGTGGATGGAGGAGTGTGGTAGGCTACAGCCCATGGGGTCCCAAAGAGTTGGACAGGACTGAGTGACTTCACTTTCACTTTTACTTTGTGCTGATAGGGACAGGGGAAAGTGGGGGGAAACTCAAACACTCAAATGAGCTAGTTTTCTAAATTTTAAACTGTGCAAAAAAATAATTGGTTCATATATTTAAGAAAACTTTCCTTGAACTTTAAACAGATTTATTTCAGAAAAATATTAGATTGGCTTTAAAGGATAGATTTCTCAGTTAAAAGAAACAATAATTGCATTAAGAATTTTATGCTGTGAGGTTAGTACGATTGCTTTTTGAAAACCAATATTCCAGGGTGGTGATTGGTCTTACTTGTAACTGGGAATAGGTTACTAATTTTATTCATAATTTCCATGTTTTAACATTAGAATTGGAACCAAGAGTGAGGGCAAGGAGGCTGAAGTACTGTGTATTCTAGGGAGAGCTGAGGACAAATGAAGACAAGAGACTTCTTCAGGTTTATTTAGAGCACACTATTGCTCCTGTCCTGCTGTGGACTCAAAGATGTCCTTAAAGACAAAGGTAGAAAGTGACAGACTTGAGAGAGGATCAGTTCAGTTCAGTTCAGTCGCTCAGTCGTGTCCGACTCTCTGTGACCCCATGAATTGCAGCACGCCAGGCCTCCCTGTCCATCACCAACTCCCCGAGTTCACCCAGACTCGCGTCCATCGAGTCAGTGATGCCATCCAGCCATCTCATCCTCGGTCGTCCCCTTCTTCTCCTGCCCCCAATCCCTCCCAGCATCAAAGTCTTTACCAATGAGTCAACTCTTCGCATCAGGTGGCCAAAGTACTAGAGTTTCAGCTTTAGCATCATTCCTTCCAAAGAAATCCCAGGGTTGAGACAGTTGAAGGCAAAAAGCAGAAAAAATAAATAAAAAGTGATTTCAAGTTTCTAACCCACTAAGTTTGAATTCAGTAAAATGCTTTACACTGTCTCAGCAGTTTTCATTACCTTTTTTGGACTGCCTTGTGTGAAAGCATGATTTTCAGCAGCGAAATGCTATGTGCCTACTTGTTAGGCTTCTGTGTGAGAATGACTTATGTGCAGAATTCCTCTTTGAAAAATGGAAGTTGTATAGATTGTAGTTTAGAAGCTTTTGCCTCACATAGCATAGAAATATAAAAAGTACATGATTAGGCAACAGGGCAATAATCATATCTAAAGTATTTAATTATCCTTAGCATTTTAAAACTTTTAGATTTAAAATATAATACACAGTGTTAAAGTACATCACACAAATCTGTATCATGTGATCTGAAACAATATATTATACAAATAAATTTCTGGTTTAGCCTTATTAGAATTATGTAACCTAATAGAACAAAAAAAGGCCTTCCCTGGTGGTTCAGTGGCAAATAATCTGCCAGTAGTACGGGAGACACAAGAGACTTGAGGTTCGATACCTGGCTCAGGGAGATGTCCAGAGGAGGGCATGGCAACCCACTCCAGTATTCTTGCTTGGAAAATTCAGTAGACTGAAAGGCTACCGTCCATGGGGTCGCAAATAGACACAACTGAAGTGGCAAAGTATGCACACAAAATAGAACAAAAAAATATTATTTTATATCTCTAAGGTGATTTACTAAACTCTCCATATATGTTGTTGCCCGCATAATCCTCATGAAAAATTATTTAAAGCAATTATACTGGTTTTATGTAATGTAGAAAATCAAGTCAAAATATAATAGCTGAAACTTTGATTATTACAAAAAGCTTAAAATTTGTCTTTCACTGAAGCTTGTGCTTCTTCCAACCCAGCGTTTCTCATGATGTACTCTGCATATAAGTTAAATGAGCAGAGTGACCATATACAGCCTTGATGTACTCCTTTTCCTATTTGGAACCAGTCTGTTGTTCCATGTCCAGTTCTAACTGTTGCTTCCTGAACTGCATATAGGTTTCTCAAGAGACAGGTCAGGTGGTCTGGTATTCCCATCTCTTTCAGAATTTTCCACAGTTTATTGTGATCCACACAGTCAAAGGCTTTGGCATAGTCAATAGCAGAAATAGATGTTTTTCTGGAACTCTCTTGGTTTTTCCATGATCCAGCAGATGTTGGCAATTTGATCTCTGGTTCCTCTGCCTTTTCTAAAACCAGCTTGAACATCTGGAAGTTCATGGTTCACGTATTGCTGAAGCCTGGCTTGGAGAATTTTGAGCATTACTTTACTAGAATGTGAGATGAGTGCAATTATGCAGTAGTTTGAGCATTCTTGGCATTGCCTTTCTTTGGGACTGGAATGAAAACTGACCTTTTCCAGTCCTGTGGTCACTACTGAGTTTTCCAAATTTGCTGGCATTCATCAAGGCTGTATATTGTCACCCTGCTTATTTAACTTATATGCAGAGTACATCATGAGAAACGCTGGGGTGGAAGAAGCACAAGCTGGAATCAAGATTGCCAGGAGAAATATCAATAACCTCAGATATGCAGATGATACCACCCTTATGGCAGAAAGTGAAGAGGAGAGTGAAAAAGTTGGCTTAAAGCTAAACATTCAGAAAACGAAGACCATGGCATCTGGTCCCATCACTTCATGGGAAATAGATGGGGAAACAGTGGAAACAGTGTCAGACTTTATTTTTCTGAGCTCCAAAGTCACTGCAGATGGCAGTTGCAGCCATGACATTTAAGACACTTACTCCTTGGAAGGGAAGTTATGACTAACCTAGATAGCATATTGAAAAGCAGAGACATTGCTTTGCCAACAAAGGTCCATCTAGTCAAGGCTATGGTTTTTCTAGTGGTCATGTATGGATGTGAGAGTTGGACTGTGAAGAAAGTTGAGCACCGACGAATTGTTGCTTTTGAACTACAGTATTGGAGAAGACTCTTGTGAATCCCTTGAGCTGCCAGGAGATCAGTCCTGGGTGTTCGTTGGAAAGACTGATGCTAAAGTTGAAACTCCAGTACTTTGGCCACCTCATGCGAAGAGTTGACTCATTGGAAAATACCTTGATGCTGGGAGGGATTGGGGGCAGGAGGAGAAGGGGACGACAGGATGAGATGGCTGGATAGCATCACCGACTTGATGGACATGAGTTTGAGTAAACTCTGTGAGTTGGTGATGGACAGGAGGCCTGGCGTGCTGTGATTCATGGGGTCGCAGAGTAGGATACGACTGAGCAACTGAACTGAAATGAGGCTTATTAGGTAATGAGGTGTTCAGGGTTTTTTTTTTTTTAAGTACTAAGAACATACAGAATATTTATAGAAAAATTTTAAGATAGCTATCAGTTAACTTCAGTTGCTCAATTGTGTCCAACTGTTAGTGACCCCATGAACTGCAGCACTCCAGGGTTCCCTGTCCATCACCAACTCTCAGACCTTACTCAAACTCATGCCTATCCAGTCAGTGATGCCATCCAACCATCCCATCTTCTGTCGTCCCTTTCTCCTCTTGCCTTCAATCTTTTCCAGCATCAGGGATTTCTCCAATGGGTCAGTTCTTTGCACCATGTGGCCAAAGTATTAGAGTTTTAGCTTCAGCATCTCTTCTTCCAGTGACTATTCAGGACTGACTTCCTTTAGGATGGACTGGTTGGATCTCCTTGCAGTCCAAAGGGCTCTCAAGAGTCTTTTCCAACACCACAGTTCAAAAACTTCAATTCTTTGGTGCTCAGGTTTCTTTATAGTGCCACTCACATCCATATATGACTACTGGAAAAACCATAGCTTTGACTAGATGTATTTCTGTTGGCATAGTAATTTCACTGCTTTTTAATATGATGTCTAGTTTGGTCATAACTTTTCTTCCAAGGAGCAAGCTTGTTTTAATTTAATGGCTGCAGTCACCATCTGCAGTGATTCTGGAGACCAAAAAAAATAAATGCTTTCACTGTTTCTTTTGTTTTCCCATCTCTTTGCCATGAAGTGATGGGACCAGATTCCATGATCTTAGCTTTCTGAATATTGAGTTTTAAGCCAACTTTTTCACTCTTCCTCTTTCACTTTCATCAAGAGGCTGTTTAATTCTTTCTGCCATAAGGGTGGTGTCATCTGCATATTTGAGGTTATTGATATTTCTCTCGGCAAATATGGGAATACCAGACCACCTCACCTGACTCTTGAGAAACTTATATGCAGGTCAGGAAGCAACGGTTAAAACTGGACATGGAACAACAGACTGGTTCCAAATAGTGACAGGAGTATGTCAAGGCTGTGTATTGTCACCCTGCTTATTTAACTTCTATGCAGAGTACATCATGAGAAACACTGGGCTGGAAGAAACACAAGCTGGAATCAAGATTGCCAGGAGAAATATCAATATCACATCTCAGATATGCAGATGACACCATCCTTATGGCAGAAAGTAAAGAGGAACCAAAGGCCCTCTTGATGAAAGTGAAATAGGAGAGTGAAAAAGTTGGCTTAAAGCTCAATATTCAGAAAACTAAGATCACAGCATCTGGTCCCATGACTTCATGGCAAAATGTGGAAACAGTAGCTGACTTTATTTTTTGGGGCTCCCAAATCACTGCAGCATATTTAAAAAGCAGAGATATCAGTTTGGCAACAAAAGTCTATCTAGTCAAAGCTGTGGTTTGTCCAGTAGTCATGTACAGACGTGAGAGACTGAACACCAAAGAATTGATCATTTTGAGCTGCGGTTTCGGAGAAGACTCTTGAGAGGCCCTTGGACTGCAAGAAGATCCAACCAGTCCATCCTAAAGGAAATCAATCCTGAATATTCATTGGAAGGACTGATGCTGAAGCCAAAGCTCCAATACTTTATTCACCTGATACAACGAACTGACTCATTGTACAAGATGCTGATGCTGGGAAAAATAGAAGGTAGAAGGAGAAGGGGATGACTGAGGATAAGATAGTTGGATGACATCACCAACTCAATGGACATGAGTTTGAGCCAACCCTGGGAGATAGTGAAGGACAGGGAACCCTGATATGCTGCAGTCCATGGGGTCACAAAGAGTTGAACGCGACTTAGCGACTGAATAACAGCAACACATTTTGTAGTAAGCTCTTATAATATTGGCGCCCTGTGAGAGCTATAAAGTTATTTCCTAAATATCAATGCCACCTTTTGATAGGATAGCAAGTAAAGGTAGTTGAATACAGAGATATCATAGGTACCCTCTCCCTTGGGCACTCTACATCCTTCAGACCACATACAGTGCCCAAAGTTAGCGCATTCCTACATTTTTCTCCACCTCCCAGAATTTACTGAAGGAAAAAAACAAAAACAAAAATCACCAAAAATTTAACACAGTTAAGAAAGAAAGAGTACACTGTGTCCTAGGAAACCCTACGCTCCCTGGTGGTCTAGTGGTTAGGATTCAGCTCTGTCACTGCCACGGCCCGGGTTCGTTTCTGGGTCAGGGAAGCCTTTCTTCTTGGACTTCCCTGGTGGCTCAGATGGTAAAGCATCTGCCTACAGTGCGGGAGACCCAGGTTCGATCTCTGTGTTGGGAAGATCCTCTGGAGAAGGAAATGGCAACCCAGTCCAGTACTCTTGCCTGGATAATCCCATGGACGGAGGAGCGTTGTAGGCTACAGTCCATGGGATCGCAAAGAGTCGGACGTGACTGAGTGACTTCACTTCTTCTCACTAGGAAACCCAGAATTAATAGAGGTACTAGTTCAGTAATTTAAAAGAAACATAATAAATATCCGTAGAGAACAGAATGTTGGTAGCATGAAGGAGGAACAAGAAATTATAAAGATGAAGTGAAAATACTAAATACTAAAAAAAAAAAGAACTCTTACCTCATTCTGTTCTTTGCCATCACTGCCAGTATTTCTCTGGAATGTTACATATATGATGGATCATATTTTTAGTTCTACCTTATTTAGAAATTGCCTTCCTTCCTTCCTTCCATCTTTCCTTCCACTTCCACCTTTGATGTTTGCTTTGTCTTCACTAATGGCTTTAATCAAATTAATTATTCACTGTTGCTTCTTATGTATCTGTTCAATATAATGAAGAAAAAAGAAATGAAAGACAGTGTCTAGTAGGCATTATGTCTTTATGTCTGCCCTTTAATCCTAAGTGGCAGTAGCAACCCCTCCATCTGTAGTGACAACCTAGAGTGCATCTGGAGATTCTCAGATGTCCCACAGGGTACAAATTCAGCCTCAGCTGACAACCAGTGGTAAACACGCTTCTGGTTTCTCTCACCGTAGATTACTTTTGGCTGTTGCTGAATTTCGTGTGATTGGGATTAGATGGTATGCATTTTGTCTAATCAACTTATTGCTGTCCTTGAGTGTGGATCTATTTATGCTGTTAGCATCAATGTTTTAGCTATAGTTCGAAGACTAATCTCTACTCTTGTATTTGGCTGAATTTCTTTTTTCTTCAGGAAAATTTATTTAGAGGATTGGCTTTTTAAAAATTATGGTTTATATTAATTTAACAGAGGATGAGATGGTTGGATGTCATCATCCACTCAATGGACATGAGTTTGAGTATACTCCGGGAATTGGTGATGGACAGGGAGGCCTGGTGTGCTGCGGTCGATGGGGTTGCAAAGGGTCAGACACGAGTGAGCGACTGAACTGACTGACATTACAGTTACTATTTGGAAAGTGTAGTGAGTTTTTTGTGGCAAAAGATACAACTGATTTTATAAATAATGTTTGTCAATTTAAAAAGAATATATATTCAGGATATAGTATAAAATTCTAGGAATATTAAGGGTGATACTTAAATCTTTTGTATCATTAGTTTGTCTCCTCAGCCTACTGCATTCTGAGGTAAAGTGGTTATTGTCTCCTAACATGAATTCTTTCTGGAGGGAGGAAGGAAGAGTGACACAGTCTTTGTTTCTAATACTTTCGCTTTGTATATTTTGCTGCTCTGTTAAAAGAATGTAAGTTTACAAATGCTCATAGTATTGTAGCTTTTCAATACTCTGACCGATTCACATTTCTTCCATTAAAACAGAGTAAGACTTTTTTCTTAAGTAATGTGTCATCTAATATAAAACTGCCATCTTACAATATTTTTTGTTTGCCTTTGTTATACTTTTGCCTATTACTTATTTGTTCATTTTTTTGTTTTTCTAGTCTAAATTACATGTACTTAGATTTCCTTTCCTCTTTTTTCTTTAATAATACATTAAAATTTTCAAATCTTAATTTATGCTTATTATAATAACCTTTGACTTATTTACCCTAGTTGATTTTTACATTTTGTGTTTATTAGTCTTTCTTAAGAGTTCTTTTCTGGTCTTTTATTAATTTTGCGAAAATGAAAATTCTTTTCATTTTCTCCTTTCATGATTTGGATGTTTTTGTGTCAAATTTGTATTCTCCTTCTGGTGTCCCTCTCTGGTGGCTCAGCTGGTAAAGAATCCATCTGCAACGCAGGAGACCTGGGTTGATCCCTGGGTTGAGAAGATCCCCTGGAGAAGAGAAAGGCTACCCACTCCAGTATTCTGGCCTGGAGAATTCCATGGACTGTATAGTCCATGGGGTCGCAAAGAGTCGGACACGACTGAGTGACTTTCACTTTTACTTTTCTGGTGTCCCTAATTTTTAAGAAACATAAATAACTATAGATTTTGAGACATGTGATGCTTCCCTGATCTCCCATTGTTTTTATATAATCAGCTTTTCTATATCTAATTATTTTTTAAAGATCAATTTCATTTGTTATACATGTTCTGAATGTTATTGTAAGTTCAATGGTGGGGTTTTTTTGTATGCCATTGCCACATGTAATTTATTTAAAAAGTAGTTATTATGATTATTTTCAATTTTATAAACTTCTCAGGATCTCAAAAGTTCATATATTTTGAATATTTCGAATGTTGAAATTTTCTCTTCTCATCCCACTGTAGCTGTGAAACAATGATTTCAGCCTGAGCCCTTGTCTGCAAGAAGTTCTAGATGACGAGGTCTCCAGTGGGAAAAGAGGAAAGCTGTGGAAATGAATACTTTACTCGTGGTGCCCTGAAAACCTGTCAGTTTATTTTGGGAGATAGACATGTAGCCGAACTATTCAAATACAAACTTATTAGTGATGAATCGTGATGAATGGGGTTTCTAGCCAGGAAAGAGAATGAGGACAGAAGAAAGAGCGTGAGCAAACGAATAAGGGCAGGTGTGAGAGAGACTGGCATATGCACACACCTAGTGATGACGGCATGAATGCAAAGTCAAAAGGCATGGAGCTCAGTGGCAAGGGATACAACCAGAGATAATAATAGATATGTGAATGAGAGGATTTGGGGTATGGACTTTATCCTGTTGGCAATTAAAATAATTGAAATATTTTGCTCAAGGAAAACTATGAAAAGGTTTACGTTTATAAATGATAACTCAGGTAGTCAATGGTGATTTAGAGAGAGCTTCTGAAGGAGATCAGCCCTGGGATTTCTTTAGAGGGAATGATGCTAAAGCTGAAACTCCAGTACTTTGGCCACCTCATGCAAAGAGTTGGCTCATTGGAAAAGACTCTGATGCTGGGAGGGATTGGGGGCAGGAGGAGAAGGGGATGACAGAAGATGAGATGGCTGGATGGCATCACTGACTCGATGGACGGGAGTCTGAGTGAACTCCGGGAGTTGGTGATGGACAGGGAGGCCTGGCATGCTGCAGTTCATGGGGTCGCAAAGAGTCGGACACGACTGAGTGACTGAATTGAACTGAGATTAGAAAGTACTGAGCAAGTGGTACTGGAAAAGGAAATGGAAACAGGATTTATTCATTTGGGGTAGCTTTTTATCAGAAATCATATAAATGGTGTGCAGGTATTGTTAGAGATAGGGATTCCCAGGTGGCTCAGTGGTAAAGAACCTGCCTGCAAAGCAGGGGACGCAGGTTCAATCCCTGGGTCAGGAATATCCTTTGGAGAGGGAAATGGCAACCCACTCCAGTATTCTTGCCTGGGAAATCCCATGGACAGAGGAGCCTTGTGGGCTATGATTCATGGGGTCACAAAAGAGTAGGACACAATTTAGCAACTAAACAACAATTATTAGAGATGGCATGGTCAGAGCTGTCTCTTAGATTTCAAGTATGAGTGATTTGGTGGATGCTGAAGTCGTTAAGCTTTAAGCAAGGTGGAAAAGCACATTCCATTGTATGTAAAATTTGTTTGGAAAAGCAGTGGAATATTGCAGTTAGATAGGCTTGAATTAAAATCACTGTACTTACCTTTACTTTTTTTTTTTTTAACACTGTGCATGCTACTTAATCATTCTCATTATTAGTTTTGTTCACGGTAAAACATGTAGAGTAATTCTCAAGAATTTTTGTAGAGATTAAAAAAAAAAGAAAAAGCAGTTAATGTATGAAATGGATTGCTCATTTTATCATAACATTTTTATTGGATTGGTCAAATGTTCATTTGTTTTTTTTTTCTATAATATGGCTCTAGTGAGCCATATTAGTTGCCTTTAAATTCATTTGAAACAGTTTTGTTAGATTGTATTACGACAGCTGTCATATCAGCATGCATTAAAAATACTAAAATTGGTGAATTTTTGTGTAGCCATTTTAATATTGAAGATGAAAGGAAAAAAGAAACATTTTCAGCATATAATGCTTTATTATTTTAAGAAAGTTAAAAATGCAACTGAAATGTAAGAAAGATTTGTGCAGTGCATAGAGAAGGTCCTGTGACTGAATGTGTCAAAAATGGTTTGGGAACTTTTGCACTGGATATATCTTGCTGGATGATACTCCATGGTTGGGTAGACAGACTGAAGTTATAGTGATCAAATCAAGACATTAATTGAAAACAATCAATGTTACACACATCAGAGATAGCTGACATACTCAAAATATCGGAATCAAATGTTGAAAATCATTTACACCCCTTTGGTTATGTTCAGCACTTTGATGTTTAAGTGAAAAAAAAAAAGAAAAAAACCCTTGACTGTATTTCCGATGAGATCCTCTACTGAAACACAACAAAAATATTCTGTTTTTAAAACAAATTGTGATGGGCAATGAAAATGAAAAGTGAATACTGTATGTAATATGGAATGGAAGAGATCATGGAACAAGCGAAAGGAACTACCGCCAGCCACACGAAAAGCAGGTCTTTATCCAAAGAAGGTGACACTGTGCATATGGTGGGATTGGAAGTGAATCCTCAATTATGATCTCCTTCTGGAAAACCAAATGATTACTTCCAACATGTATTGCTCTCAGTTAGACCAAGTGAAGACAGCATTTGACAAAAAAAAGCATCCAGAATTAGTCAACAGAGAATGCATAATCTTCCCTCAGGATAACATAAGACCACATGTTTCTTTGATGACCAGGCAAAAACTGTTCAAGCTTGGCTGGGAAGTTCTGATTAATCTGTCTGTTCACCAGATATTGCACCTTCAAATGTCTATTTATTTTGGTCTTTATAAAATTCTTTTAAATTGGAAAAATTTCAATTCCCTGGAAGACTATAAAAAGCACCTGGAACAGTTCTTTGCTCAAAAGGATAAAAAGTTTGGGGAAGATGGAATTATGAATTTGCCTGAAAAATGGCAAAAGTGAGTGGAACAAAATGGTAAACATGTTGTCTAATAAAGCTCCTGGTGAAAATGACAAAAATGTGTCTTTTATTTTTACTTTAAAACCAAAGGAACTCTTTGGCAAACCCAATATTGCTGTTGTTGTAGTTGCTATTTTTGACAATAACATACTTGAAATTTCTGTTGGTGAACTATATAGATGTTCAGAATTTGGTAAGTGGATTAAAATGAGCTTTTGTGCTTAGGAGAAAGTTCAACATTGGAGAAATAATTTTGCATTTTTGGTATCATGAAAGGGCCTGTAGAAAAACCATTACAGGAACAAAGATATTGCTCATCTCTGCACAAGAGAACAGATGAAACACTATTGCTAAACCAGTCGGATAAATAATAGTGATAAGAAGGAAAGTCAAAATAGTACTGCCAGTTAAACTGAAGAAGAGAGAATGTCCAAAAAGACAGATATCAGAAAGAAATAGCGGCAGTCAGAAAAATAAAGTCTATTTGATCATTCAGAGGTCAATTTTAGATAGTTTCTCTGAAGTGCTAGAGGAAAAAATAATAATACAATGGATTCAAGGCAGTGAAAGTCATAAGCATGAAAAAAGAGGATGATTGCTCTTGAGAGTCTCTGTCAGAAGAGGGGAAAGAATGGAAACTGAAATACATTAAATATTTCCTATATTTTCTAAGTGGAAAGGACTGACCGTGTTCGAAGCCAAGGGGAAAGTAATAGTCAAGGGGGCAGGTTATCAGGTGTATACATCTTTCTTGGAGCTTTATATTTTGCTTTAGCTTATTCTCTCTTATCATTCCTTATGCCTCACACCCATCCTGTATCCATCTATGTTTCAAAGGCATGCACATTTCACAGAGGTTTTATTTTTATTTTCTGCTACAAGCACACATTCTTTAGAATATGTTATAATTCAAATGTGACCTTTGGGGACCAAAGGAGTCAGTAACTCCTGTAGGTCACAGAAGCAGGTTAGAGAACAGTGGATGTAATACACAATTATCATCTGTTTTGGGCTGCTCAATACTGACAGAGTGGGCTAAATAACAATTACTGTCCTTGAGAACATTGGACTTGTCAAACGTAGCATCTAAAAAAGAAAAAAAACAGACAAAATCAGTGTTTTCTTTGGTTTGTTTCAATGGCCAGTAGTTATGATATAGGATTAATTTTATTTTTACGGTTCTAAGTAGAATAAAAATCCCAGTGAATAAACATAGATATTCATTAAATACAGTGATGTTTGTGGAAGCTCCATTTAATTCTAGATAAGCAAAATTATTGTGTGTATAGTAGAAGCAGAGATATAAACTGTGATTGTATTATTGGACATTTTTATTATGATTTTGTCCTCGCTGGTCCTTATGTTTTTTAATGCTATAGGCAGAGCTAATTTGGAGGGTATAAAACTGCATTTACCAGTATTGAGCTGCAATGATGTAAAAAGTTTTGATTCAATAGTCATGTCATATTTGGTCAATAGCCAGCTATCACCATTAGTGAGAAGTGGAACACCTACATAAAGTGCCAAGTCAATAGAGAAACAAAGCAAAAGAAGATGAAGTGATCCATAATGAGCAGGGAAAAAAATCAATAAGATTTAAAAAAAATAAAAAAGCCTATCTCTTAAAATAAATGAAGAAGAAACTGGGTGATGTTTGAACTACATTTGTTCCATGTAAACAGTCACTTGGAGCAGGGAAGTTTAGCCCCAAAATACTTTTTGTTTGTGCAAATTCTCCCTGATTGTGAGCCTATTCTGAAACTGTATACAGTGATTGTACCTGGTAATACATTGAAAAAATATGTCTTATTAAAAAAAAATCATGTCTAAAGAAGCAATTAAAGTAAGGTCTACACTATGCAAAACCCTCTCTGTGCAATAATAAGCCACATGCCTGATTGTCATTCTAGACATTATTCCTACTAGTCTAATCAGATTGAGTAAAGAACAGCATGTGAATAGTGTGTAGGTTGGCCTTGAGGCTAGCTTAATTCAATATTCTGTCTCGAAGCATACAGAAAACGTCTTAAGAAAACATCAAAGAGGAATTCATAAGTCCTTGAAGAGCTTAACTATTTCATGAATCATAGGAGGATAAATGGGAACTTTTGACAAGAATGGAGACTGTGGAGGTACAGGTGTAGGTACAGCTGCTCTGATACTACCCTATTGAGCTTCTCCTGTGAAGAAAACTGTCTCAGCTTCTGATTAACAGTAGGCTTTTCTAGTAAATCCATTGCTTTAACTGGAGAACAAACCAAAGTAGAATTCAGGATTTTAGGGGGGCATTCAGCACATCACAACTCAAATATAGTATTGCTTCAGTTCAGTTCACTTCAGTCACTCAGTCCTGTTTGACTCTTTGTGACCCCATGAATCGCAGCACGCCAGGCCTCCCTGTCCATCACCAGCTCCCGGAGTTCACTCAGATTCGCATCCATTGAGTCAGTGATGCCATCTAGCCATCTCATCCTCTGTCATCCCCTTCTCCTCCTGCCCCCAATCCCTCCCAGCATCAAAGTATTTTCCAGTGAGTCAACTCTACGCATGAGGTGGCCAAAGTACTGGAGCTTCAGCTTTAGCATCATTCCTTCCAAAGAAATCCCAGGGCTGATCGCCTTCAGAATGGACTGGTTGGATCTCCTTGCAGTCCAAGGGACTCTCAAGAGTCTTCCCCAACACCACAGTTCAAAAGCATAAATTCTTCGGTGCTCAGCCTTCTTCACAGTCCAACTCTCACATCCATACATGACCACTGGAAAAACCATAGCCTTGACTAGACGGACCTTAGTCGGCAAAGTAATGTCTCTGCTTTTGAATATGCTATCTAGGTTGGTCATAACTTTTCTTCCAAGGAGTAAGTGTCTTTTAATTCCATGGCTGCAATCACCATCTGCAGTGATTTTGGAGCCCAAAGAAATAAAGTCTGAGACTGTTTCCACTGTTTCCCCATCTATTTCCCATGAAGTGATGGGAGCAGATGCCATGATCGTTTTCTGAATGTTGAGCTTTAAGCCAACTTTTTCACTCTCCTCTTTCACTTTCATCTAGACGCTTTTTAGTTCCTCTTCACTTTCTGCCATAAGGGTGGTGTCATCTGCATATCTGAGGTTATTGATATTTCTCCCGGCAATCTTGATTCCAGCTTGTGTTTCTTCCAGTCCAGCATTTCTCGTGATGTACTCTGCATATAAGTTAAATAAGCAGGGTGACAATATACAGCCTTGATGTACTCATTTTCCTATTTGGAACCAGTCTGTTGTTCCATGTCCAGTTCTAACTGTTGCTTCCTGACCTGCATACAGATTTCTCAAGAGGCAGGTCAGGTGGTCTGGTATTCCCATCTCTCTCAGAATTTTCCACAGTTTATTGTGATCCACACAGTCAAAGGCTTTGGCATAGTCAATAAAACAGAAATAGATGTTTTTCTGGAACTCTCTTGCTTTTTCCATGATCCAGCAGATGTTGGCAATTTGATCTCTGGTTCCTCTGCCTTTTCTAAAACCAGCTTGAACATCAGGAAGTTCATGGTTCACGTATTGCTGACGCCTGGCTTGGAGAATTTTGAGCTTTAATTTACTAGCCTGTGAGATGAGTGCAATTGTGTGGTAGTTTGAGCATTCTTTGGCATTGCCTTTCTTTGGGAGTGGAATGAAAACTGACCTTTTTCAGTCCTGTGGCCACTGCTGAGTTTTCCAAATTTGCTGGCATATTGAGTGCAGCACTTTCCCAGCATCATCTTTCAGGATTTGAAATAGATCTACTGGAATTCCATCACCTCCACTAGCTTTGTTCATAGTGATTCTTTCTAAGGCCCACTTGACTTCACTTTCCAAGATGTATGGCTCTAGGTGAGTGATCACACCATTGTGATTATCTGGGTCGTGAAGATCCTTTTTGTACAGTTCTTCTGTGTATTCTTGCCATCTCTTCTTAATATCTTCTACTTCTGTTAGGTCCATACCATTTGTGTCCTTTATCGAGCCCATCTTTGCATGAAATGTTCCCTTGGTATCTCTAATTTTCTTGAAGAGATCTCTAGTCTTTCCCATTCTGTTCTTCTCCTCTATTTCTTTGCATTGATCACTGAAGAAGGCTTTCTTATCTCTTCTTGTTGTTCTTTGGAGCTCTGCATTCAGATGCTTATATCTTTCCTTTTCTCCTTTGCTTTTCACTATTCTTCTTTTCACAGCTATTTGTAAGGCTTCCCCAGACAGCCATTTTGCTTTTTAGCATTTCTTTTCCATGGGAATGGTCTTGATCCCTGTCTCCTGTACAATGTCACGAACCTCATTCCATAGTTCATCAGGCACTCCATCTATCAGTTCTAGTCCCTTAAATCTATTTATCACTTCCACTGTATAATCATAAGGGATTTTATTTAGGTCATACCTGAATGGTCTAGCAGTTTTCCCAGCTTTCTTCAATTTCAGTCTGAATTTGGTAATAAGGAGTTCATGATCTGAGCCACAGTCAGCTTCTGGTCTTGTTTTTGTTGACTGTATAGAGCTTCTCCATCTTTTGCTGCAGAGAATATAATCAATCTGATTTCGGTGTTAACCATCTGGTGATGTCCATGTGTAGAGTCTTCTCTTGTGTTGTTGGAAGACTTGTCCGTGGATGAGACAAAATCAGGAGGATATCCAGTGCCTCTAAAATCAAAAGGGAAGGGTCATCCTTTCTAATCATGGAGCTTTTGGGAAGGGTAAGGAAAGAGTGGGTTTTCATCTTCTTCTACTATCCAAATGACTTTATTAATTCAAATCTTTGTATTCCAAGTCAAGGACTCTGTGATAAGCAGCCTTAAAGATCTCCCCTAATGCCTCCTGATATCCACATCCATTCTGTCAGTTGACTAGGGATGGGTTATTTGATGAATCAGATATAGCAAAAGGGATGGGATGTCACTTCTGAGCTTCAGTTATCAGGCACAGATTCCAACTAGGTTTCTCTTCCTCTATTTCCCTCCCTCCCGTGCACCCCTCTCTTCCCCCCCCCCCCCCCACCCCTTCTCTCTCTCTTCACTAGAATTGGAGTGGCCTTATTCATGGTGAGACAGTGAAATCTCTTACTAATGGCCATGGCAGTGAGCTTGGAAACCGCTTCTCCAGGCGCAGTGAAGCTGTAGAGATGCAGACCAGCCAACAGCTTGACTGCAAACTTGAGAGAGACCCCGAGCCAAAAGCACATGGCTAAGGATTCCTGACCCTCAGAAGCTATAAGCTTTTTGTCTTAAGCCACTAAATTTTGCAGTAATTTGTTATGCAACAATAGATAGTGTAGGCTATTTCCATCTACACTGGGATAAACCTTTCCATGTATGAAGCAATGTTTTTTTAAAAAAGTGATGTTAAAAATTCTTTCACTTTATGAATGTCACTGAGTGAGTGTAGCCACACCCTTTCAGTAACCATGATCCAGGAGATTCAATAGAAAAACAAGGTTCTATTCTTGTTTTCAGAATTTTAGTCATCTTATTTAGCTTATGGTGTTTAGCACACATGGCAGGCACTAAAGTTAGGAACAATTTCTATAAAATATTGAAAAGGTTTTTACAATCTATAATTATCATATTTATTATCATTCACTTTTCAAGTAATTCTTGCTTCTTGCAGTAATCTACTGGATTGTTGAAGAGATGAAATGAATAAATATATGTAAAAATTCAAAAAATAATTTTTTTATTAAAAAAATTCAAATGGTCCCTGAATTTTTATAATTACTATATCTGTGCTCCTTCCTGTGTTATTTTGTTCTCTTCATCCTGACGAATAGGGGTCTCAACCTGTCAGCCTGTCACTGTGATCCTTACTTCTAATCCAGATTGTATTGGCCCGGAATTGTTCTCCTGAATTATTATCATGATATTCTTCCTTAAAATATTGCATTTAATATTTAATATTAAACAATTAAATTAATATTTAATATTAAACTGAATTAAACTCAAGATTTTGGGCCTATCCTTCTATCAGGATCAATTTAGTGGAAAATATTCCAATTTAAATATAGCCTGCCTCTTAACTAAGATCATTTCAAAGCATTTTGACCACAAAGAGGAAATGTCAATAGTTGTCGGTCCTTTTATGAAAAAGGAAGCACTAATTGACTTAAGATCTACAGTGTCAATTAACCTGAGGCTGATAGAGAAGAAATATTAGCAAACTAGATTTGAATGTGGACTCTGTCATATAAGCAAAAAGTCCAGAATATACCACCAGTGCACGTTTTGAATTACTGTACATTCTTTTTTAAAAAAATAGATTTTTCTTATTGTAAAAATTTAACAATATTTTAACATTATAATGATTCAATCAGAAAGTATTAAGGAAGCAAAGTTATAAAGGAACTAAAAATCATATAAATCTCTATATTGAACTTGGAAATAATCTTCCTAGTGTTTGGTCTGTACATATGTTATAGTCCATTCAATCTAAGGTACCATCAATTATAGGATGCTTCTTTATGTAATGATACATTAAGAAAGATAAAAATATACTATGTTAAAACTATGATATGCTAGTTAAAACTATGATATGCTAGTTAAAACTATGATATATTAGGTTATGGTATACTAGTTTAACATATAGTTGAATCTACGATAAAATCCTTGCCTGTGACATATTTTTATTTTTATGTATTGAAAGGGATTTTTAGACATTTAGCAAACACTTTAACCACTTATCAGATTTGTATATTCAGAAAAAAATATAAGTAAACAAATGGATTAAGATACTCCTAAAATGTTTTAAATGAAATTGTGTCTTAATTTTTTGTCTCAGAGCAGTCAATGTACATGTTTTACCCCATAATATCTGTTGCAACTTCAAAAGTAAGATTATGCAATGTTTCTTATAAGGTGTCTATTATCTCCCTATAAGTTATTGACACTCATTCTGCAAAATTTGATCCACATATACAGGCAACTGTAAATAAGTCAATTTTGCTATCTCATAGAAAATGACAAGATTCATTCAAATTTCAGAGATGTTAGGACATCAAAACAACGTATCATTAGTGTCCAGTCAGGAAATATGAAATAATGCCAGGGAATTCAACAGAAAGAACCTAATAGATAACTACGTAGAAAAATGTAAGAGAGCAAAAAAAGGAAATACGTAGGTAAGACACCTGAAATGTTTTGTAAACTCTGTTCTTGACAGCTAGTAATGTAGTATTCATGGGCTTCCCCAGTGGCTCAGTGGGAAAGAATCTGCCTGCAGTGCAGAACGTGAGAGTTTGATCCCTGGGTCAGGAGGATCCCCTGAGAGGGAAATGGCACCCACTGCAGTATTCTTGCCTGGGGAATCTCATGGACGGAGGAGTCTGGTGGTCTATAGTCCATGGGTTGCAAAGAGTCAGACACAACTTAGTGACTAAACAACAGCAACTCAATCTGGTATGCTTATATCAGCTTTTCTGTTTGGAAGAGCAGGCTAACTTAAAGTATAATGGTTTCACTATCAAAGTCCATATTATTCATTATTGTTATTGCTGTTCATTCACTCAGTAGAGTCCAACTCTTTGCGATCCCACAGACCCCAGCACTCCAGGTTTCCCTGTCCTTCACTAGCTCCCAGAGTTTGCTCAGACTCATGTCCATCGAGTCGGTGATGCCATCAACAATCTCATCCTCTGTCACCCTTCTCCTCCTGCCCTCAGTCTTTCCCAGCATCAAAGTCTTTTACAATGAGATGGCTTTTCAGATCAGAAGGACAAAGCATTGGAGCTTCAGCTTCAGAATCAGTCCTTCCAAAGAATATTCTGGCTGATTTCCTTTAGGATCGACACCTTTGATCTCCTTGCAGTCCAACGGACTCTCAAGAGTCTTCTGCACCACCACAGTTAAACCTTTATGGTCCAAATCTCACATCGTACGTGACTACTGGACAAACCATAGCTTTGCCTAGATGGACCTTTGTTGGCAAAGTGATGTCTCTACTTCTTAATACCTTGTCTATGTTTGTCATAGCTTTTCTTCCAAGAAGCAAGTGTCTTTTAATTACATAGCTGCATTTGCCATCTGCAATGATTTTGGAGCCTAAGAAAGTAAAATCTATCACTGTTTGCATTTTACTGCCATTTGTTTGCCATGAAGTGATAGGACCAGATGCCATGATCTTAGGTTTTTGAATGTTGAGTTTTAAGGCAGCTTTTTCACTCTCCTCTTTCACCTTCATCAAAAGGTTCTTTAGTTCCTCTTCACTTCCTGCCATAACAGTGGTGTCATCTGCATATCTGAGATTATTGATACTATTCCTAGCAATCTTGATTACTTTGAGGAAATATTTGTTAAGGATAATATTCGTTATGGAACATTTGTTAACCTTATCGGGTCTTTATTTCAGTGATTTGGACTCAATTTTGGCTGCATATGCCTTTAGTATTTGGTTAAAAGTGACCAAAACTAAAAATGTGTTACATATAAAAGGATTTATTGGACCATGTAAGTCAAAAGTCTATTTTAGATATAACTCTTTAGTGGATGCATCTCGGTACTTAAAATGTTACTGGGATACTCTCTAAATTTATCTCACACTATACAATACCTGAGATGAGAGCTATTTGGAATGAAAGCAGGCACCTCTTTATTGATTTTTATATAGTAGTCATATTTTAATTCTTTTTTAAAGCTTCAAATTTGGTAGGAAAAATCTTGACTTGCTGCTACTTTCACTTGAACTGGAAATGTGTCCCTCATTAAAAAAAAAAAAAATACCTATTCTCTTCTCTGAAGTTGACAAAAATGTATATTGTTAAGTTTGGAGCCATTCATTATATAATCAAAAGTCAGAAAGAATGATTTTACAGCAGGTATTCCAAAACCAAAGGCATTTTTGATTTTTGGTACCTGGTGAATTAGTCGCTAAGTCCTGTCCAACTCTTGCAACTCCATGGACAGTAGCCTGCCAGGATCCTCTGTCCATGGGATTCTACAGGAAAGAATACAAGAGTGGATTGACATTTCCTTCTCTGAGAGATCTTCCTGAACCAAGAATCTAACATGGGTCTCCTGCATTGCAGGCAGATTCTTTACCGACTGAGCTAGGAGGGAAGCCCTTCCAACAATTTACTGATTTCAGTTCAGTGGCTCAGTCATGTCCAACTCTTTGTGACCCCATGCACTGCAGCATGCCAGGCTTCCTTGTCCATCACCAACTCTGAGAGCTTGTTCAAACTCATGTCCATTGAGTCAGTGATGGCATCCAATCATCTCATCCTCTGTTATGCACTTCTCCTCCCGGCTTCAATCTTTCCCAGCATTAGGGTATTTTCCAATGAGTCAGTTCTTCACATCAGTGGCCAAAGTATTGGAGTTTCAGCTTCAGCATCAGTCCTTCCAGTGAATATTCAGGACTGGTTTCCTTTAGGATGGACTGCTTGGATCTCCTTGCTGTCCAAGGATTCTCAAGAGTCTTCTCCAAAATCATAGTCCAAAAGCATAAGTTCTTGGGAGTTCAGCTTTCTTTATAGTCCAACTCTTACATTCATACATGACCACTGGAAAAGCCATAGCTTTGACTAGGTGGACCTTTGTTGGCTAAGTAATGTCTCTGCTTTTTAATACCTTCTCTAGGTTGGTAATAACTTTGCTTCCAAGGAGTAAGCATCTTTTAATTTCATGGCTGCAATCATCATCTTCATTGATTTTGGAGACCAAAAAAATAGTTTCACTGTTTCCATCATTTCCCCATCTATTTGCCATGAAGTGATGGGACCAGATGCCATGATCTTAGTTTTCTGAATGTTGAGTGTTAAGCCAGCTTTTTCACTCTCCTCTTTCACTTTCATCAATAGGCTTTTTAGTTCTTCTTCACTTTCTGTCATAAGTGAGTGTCATCTGTATATCTGAGGTTATTGATATTTCTCCTGTCAATCTTGGTTCTAGCTTGTGCTTCATCCAGCTCAGGGTTTCTCATGATGCACTCTGCATATAAGTTAAATAAGTAGGGTGATAATATACAGCCTTGACCTACTCCTTTCCCAATTTGGAACCAGTCTGTTGTTCCATGTCCAGTTGTAACTGTTGCTTCTTGACCTGCATACCTCAGGAGACAGGTAAGGTGGTCTAGTATTCCCATCTCTTGAAGAATTTTCCAGTTTATTGTGACCCACACAGTGAAAGGCTTTGGCATAGTCAATAAAGCAGAATTAGATGTTTTCTGGAACTCCCTTGCTTTTTTGATGATCCAGCGGATATTGACAATTTGATCTCTGGTTTCTCTGCCTTTTCTAAATCTAGCTTGAACATCTGGAAGTTCATGGTTCACATACTGTTGAAGCCTGGCTTGGAGAATTTTGAGCATTACTTTGCTAGTGTGTGAGATGAGTGCAATTGTGGGATAGTTTGAGCATTCTTTGGCATTACCTTTCTTTGGGATTGAAATGAAAACTAACCTTTTCCAGTCCCGTGGCCACTGCTGAGTTTTCCAAATTTGCTAGCATATTGAGTGCAGTACTTTCACAGCATCATCTTTCAGGGTTTGAAATAGCTCAACTGGAATTCCATCACCTCCACTAGCTTTGTTTGTAGTGATGCTTCCTAAGGCCCACCTGACTTCACATTCCAGGATGTCTGGCTCTAGGTGAGTGGGAGTGATCACACCTTTGTGATTATCTTGGTCACAAAGATCTTTTTTCTATAGCTCTTCTGTGTATCATGCCACCTCTTCTTAATATCTTCTGCTTTTGTTAGGTCCATACCATTTATGTCCTTTATTGTGCCCATCTTTGCATGAAGTATTCTCTTGGTATTTTAGTTTTCTTGAAAACATCTCTAGTCTTTCCCATTGTATTGTTTTTCTCTATTTCTTTGCATTGATCACTGAGGAAGGCTTTCTTATCTCTCTTTGCTATTCTTTGGAACTCTGCATTCAAATGGGTATATCTTTCCTTTTCTCCTTTGCTTTTAGCTTCTCTTCTTTTCACAGCTGTTTGTAAATCTGCCTCAGACATTCATTTTGCCTTTTTTCATTTCTTTTTCTTGGCGATGGTCCTGATCACTGCCTCCTGTACAATGTCGTGAACCTCCATCCATAGTTCATCAGGCACTCTGTCTATCAGATATAATCCCTTGAATCTATTTCTCACTTCCACTATATAATCGTAAGGGATTTGATTAAGCTCATAACTGAATGGTCTAGTGGTTTTCCCTACTTTCTTAAATTTAAGTCTGAATTTGGCAATAAGGAGTTCATGATCTGAGCCACAGTCAGCTCCTGGTCTTGTTCTTGTTGACTGTATAGTGCTTCTCCATCTTTGGCTGCAAAGAATATAATTAATCTGATTTTAGTATTGACCATCTGGTGACGTCCATGTGTAGAGTCTTCTCTTGTGTTTTTGGAAGAGGGTTAGGTTTAGGATTGTATCTAGCAATTGGCATGTATATTGGAACACTTACTTTGCCTTTTACTATTAAATATTTGTGGCTACATTACTTACTTACATATACATGGACACACCCTTTTTTAAAAATCAGGAAGTATTACTGAAATGAGCTGCCCATGTTTTCTAGACTAAAATTCTTGTTGCCATCATTTTACCTACAGACGTTTTCAACTTTCACTATCTGTGCATTCCTTTGATGGTATGACTTCCTGTGGAAATCCCTGTGGAGACTCTAGTGTCTTCTTTCAGGAGTTCCTCTATGCCCTATCTCTGTGTAGAGGAAGAAAGACCTTCTATTAAATGAGACATTCGTGTGTGTATCATTTTAAATTTCTGTCTTTCTTTCATAATAGGCTGTCCTTTCTCCCCCTTGCCTAAACTGTTAGCTCCTGCTTGGCTTTGGTTTAAGCCACAGAACCTAACACATACACTAGAGGCTTGTCTGGAGAAGGAAATGACAACCCCCTCTGGTACTCTTGCCTGGAAAATCCCATGGACAGAGGAGCCTGATAGCCTACAGTGTATGGGGTCGCAAATAGTCGGACACGGCTGAGCAACTTCACTTCACTCACTTCATACTCACTGGAGAAGGAAATGGCAACCCTCTCCAGTATTCTTGCCTGGAGAATACCACAGACAGATGAGCCTGGCAGGCCATGGTCCATGTGGTCACAGAGAGTCGGACACGACTGGGGTGACTAAGCACGCACAGAGGCCTGTCAGGGAGAATGACCTCAAACTCACTACTGCTCAGTATTTCAAAATCTTTGTGGAAATCATATCTACAAAAGATTTCCTGAAAAATTAAGTAGCGCATCCATTTTTCTTGCTCAGAGATTCTTAAACTTGGATAAGGAGGCTTTTAAGAGCACCTTATAATTGCACATAACCTTTATGTATATGAATTTTAATGTGTGTCTGTTATTTTTACCAGGTGTTCAGAGTGGTCTATAACAAAGAATTGGTTAAGAATCATCCCTGTTGATATTTTCAAAGCTATAATTGGATTAGTTAGTACAAAAAGACCAGAAGGCTACATTCTGTATACCTACCTGGACTTTAGTATTCCAGAACTATTGCATATAATTAATTATCCCTAAATTGAGTGTTAAATTTTCATTTATATTTTAAAAACAATACCAGAAACATATCCTACCACTTTGCCTAGTGAAGATATTTATCTTTGGCATCTGTATAAGCAATAAATGTGATTCTTTGAGAAACTGGCCTTTCTTCCTATTTTGGAAGCGATGGCTCAAAGAACTAGATGTCTTTCCTCTGGCTTTACTGTTATTGACAGTGCACTGCCAACTTACATGCTCTGTACTAGCTATTGTACTCCAGGGCATACATTTTGCATAATTCTTAAATTTTTTCTATTGTCTCTACCCTTATTTACCTTTGCCACAAATTCCTCACTTCTTTTTGATGTGTATTTTGTTGTGCTACATATTTTTATAAGTTGTCCTAAATCATTTCCAAGAATACCAAGTGTACAAATATAGATGAATAAATAAATAATAATAGTGACTGAGGCAGCATATAAATCTTTTTGTTTATTTTATATAGTTTTCACAGTCGACAGTGTCAAAGTGCTTTCAGAGATGCTTCTTTTAAAATTTCATAGGTTTTGTTATAAATATTATTATTAAAGTTTAAAAGCTACTAATGTATCCTTAATAAAGTAAAAACAGCTAAAGTGGCCAACATTGAAAAATGAATCCAAAGTATTTTAACCTGAATGGTAAAGTAGGGAAGCTCTTTTATCCCCCTTAAGTTGTAAAAATATGTTTTAGACATCATTGCTGTTGGTAGATTTATTTTTTTCTGTAACTTGTTCAGAAAATCTAACAAATGGAATACTTTTCAGAACATGTCTACTCTGTTTTCTTCTTATAAACATAATTATGAGTTTGTGCTTTGGGATATATTTTATTGCACACGGTTGTGCTGCTTTATGTGTTTGTATGTATGTACAACTAAGCTTTGTCTTTTAGTAAAATTATAGTTACTCATATAATCTGTTTTGCTTCCTTTGGTTTTATCCTTGCATTTGTAAAAAGTTAACGGTACATACTGCTTCTTTGTTGCTGTTTGTCAAATATGGGTTGCCGACTACTGTTTTATTGTATTGTGGTGGGATTTACTGACGAATGGAAGAAAAATAAGAAAGGAAATTGATTTTTCTTCTTATGTTCTGAGTAGGACTCCCCAGTCTACAATGCAATCTACAGAACAATCATCTGAACATATATTTAGTGGGTAAGACAAAGCCCAAGCCTAAGGCATAGCATATCTAATAAGCAAACCCTAAAGATCACTTGTAAGCCATTCTTCCCAGTCACATATTAATTGTGCTGTAATGGAAACACTGAGGCTTATCTTAGAGAGAAAAATGGGAATCCTATTCCCATTATATAAAACTTCAGCAGTGACAGGTTAGATAAAAATTTTAAAGCAGCATAAAATACAAGCATATGTATTTTTTAAAAAAGAAAATTAGAGATACAAAGGGAAAATTTCATGCAAAGATGGGCACAACAAAGGACAGAAGTGGCAGGGACCTAGCAGAGGGAGAAGATATTAAGAAGAGGTGGCAAGATACACAGGAGAACTATACAAAAAAGATCTTAATGACCCAGCTAACCATGAAGGTGTGATCACTCACCTAGAGCCAGATATTCCGGAGTGTGAAATCAAGTGGGCTTTAGAAAGCATCACCATGAACAAAGCTAGTGGAAGTGATGGAATTCCAGCTAAGCTATTTCAAATCCTAAAAGATGATGCTATGAAAGTGCTGTACTCAATATGTCAGCAAATTTGGAAAACTCAGCAATCGCCACACGACTGGAAAAGGTCAGTGTTTATTCCAATCCCAAAGAAAGACAATGCCAAAGAATGTTCAGACTACCTCACAATTGCACTGTTCACACATGCTAGCAAAGTAATGCTCAAAATCTCCAAGTTAGGCTTTAACAGTACGTGAACCAGGAACTTCCAGATATAAAAGCTGGATTTAGAAAAAGCAGAGGAACCAGAGATTAAATTGCCAACATCCTTTGGATCAGAGAAAAAGCAAGAGAATTTCAGAAAAAAACCTCTACTTCTTCTTCATTGACTATGCCAAGGCCCTTGACTGTGTGGATCACAACAAACTGTGACAAATTCTTAAAGAGACGGGAATACCAGACCACCTTACCTGCTTTCTCAGGAATCTGTATGCAGGTCAAAAAGTAACAGTTAGAACTGAGCATGGAACAACGGACTGGTTCCAAATTGGGAAAAAGAGTACGTCAAGGCTGTTTATTGTCACCCTGCTTATTTAACTTATTTGCAGTGTACATCATTTGAAATTCCAAACTGTATGAAACCCAAGCTGGAATCAAGATTTCAGGGAGATATCCAATGGGACTTTGCTGTATGTCTTAGGGAACTCAAACAGGAGCTCTAACCTATCTCATACCTACCTACATTGGTAGGTTTGCAGGCTACAGTCCATGGGGTCTCATAGAGTCAGACGCGACTCACTAAACCACCACTAACCAATGTAGGCCTAGGCCAGGTTCAGTCCCTGGTACCTGGAAAGTGCTCAGTAAATACTTCTAACCTTGAATATTTGATGATACTCTTACAAAAAAGAAGGGCCATGCATGGTGAGTGTGTGATTCAGAAACAGCTGTCAGGGAAGGAAAAACAAAGGGCCCAGGTTGCCAGAAACCAATTCTGCTGGAATATAAGGAAATGGCTGTGTGGTAGCTGCTACTCAGAGAGCTGACATTTGTGGCTCCCTTTCACATCAGGGCTGATTTAGCGCCATCATTGCTCTACTCAGCTTTTGCTAGACGTATCAGAGCTAGGCTGACTCTTACAGAAAGAAAAGGAAACGTGAGACAGTATCACTTTCTTCACAAGTCTGCAGTGAACTACTGAAGTATAAAGATTTCAGTCTCAATACACAAAGCAAAAAATCTGTGGGTTTTTAAGGACTGCTAACATAGCTGGAGGGACAAACTCTCCAAGTAGTCATCAACTAGGCAGGGAAAAATGGAACAAAGACACTTCAGGCTGAAGAGTTTTGTTGGCTTGAGAGTGACTATTTGAAGGAATAGATAGCTACTAGGAGCCATTCTTTCTACCTTAGGAGAAACTCAGAGTTATTGTATAAAGAAATCTCCAAAATAAAGTAAGAACTATAGAGGTATGCATTTAAGGATATGGAATCAAATCAAAGAAGGTATAAGTATACTTCTAGGGTTTTCTACTAATTCCCTTTGAGAATGTTTGACAGTTAATCCCTTTGATTAATTTCTTCATGTCTCTGATTTACTATTTAACCTGTCAGGAATTGGCCTGAGAAATAGAATAATTATGAGTGATGTAAAGTAGAGGTTTTCACCTTACACAGTTGTGGCTGGTGCAGAAGTCTACACAAGGCTGTTGCCTGTGAATCTTGTACCAGCCTTCAGATCTCAAAAGATCAGGTAGTCCAACAGTCTGGGAGAAAATGTGAATGTGTGGTAGGGAAGAACTGAGAAAATTTGGAACCTAAGAGGAAAGACTGTAACCCATGAACCTGTGTTTTATTACTTCCAGGTCTATAATGCATGTAACCTATAAGATAAGCTGGTACCATTTTCCGTAGTGTGTGTGTTCAGTCATTCAGCCATGTCTGACTCTTTGCAACCACATGGACTGTAACCCACCAGGTTCCTCTGTCCATGGAATCTCCAGGTAAAAATACTAGAATGGGTTGCCATGTCCTTCTCTAGAGGATCTTCCCAGTCCAGGGATTGAACTGGTGTCTATCTGAGTCTTCTGCGTTGGCAGGTGGATTCTTTACCACTGTGCCACCTGGGAAGCCCAATTTGCCATAGAACTGAATACAGAACTCAAAGTTCATGGTTAACCCAAAGTTCTTCAGTAATAGCATTTTATCAGATTATATCCACTCTCTTCACACACTCTTCAGTTCTCTACAGAGGATTTAAAAATGCCCTAAAAGAGTTTTTAAAAGGCTACTGTATCTTCGTTTGAAATTGATCCACAATTATCGTCAAGAGGCAGAATCCTTTCTGAGGGTACTTTCAGACTAGAGTGTTTTCCAAGAGGGTGATTCTCAATACAATGAAATGGAATATTTCTCTTGCACTTTTAGGATCTGTGTGCAGCAGTGGTAAAGTTAAAAAAAAAAAAAAGATTCCTTGGTCATTTAATAAGATGATTCTTCCCATCCCTTCTTCTTCAGAATTTGTGCTGTATTTTGTAGCTATCTCTACAAAGGTTATATCTGCCAGATTAATCCCTGACATATGAAGAACTTCCATTCACAGTCATCCAGATGACCTGTTGCAATGCTATGCTATTCAGGAATTTAGTGCCTCAACACAATGACTGGTTGAGCAATGTAGTTTTCATGCACAGTAGTAATGCTATTTTTATTCTCCCTTTAGGGAGGAATGTTGGAGGCTGACTCTTTAAAAATAACTAGTTTAGAATGAAGCAGCCATATGGCTGATTACAAAGATGCTTTTTATTTTAGTTCAGTTTTGATTAAGTTACAATCTGATACTATAAGTACTTCCATAAAGCAACAGAATAAAGCTTAGGCATTTCGGTCTTAGCATTCATATTTGTATATAAATGTTGATATTCTAAAGATAATATGAAGGATCAAGCACTGTATACCTTTAAATTTCTTGCTTTAAGAAGTTTTTTATATTTACATAACGGCTTACTATAATACTTATATTTTTCATATTTATATAATGCCTTACTATACTATTTACTCCAAAATGATTTGAAGTTTAGTGTAAAATCTGAAAAAGAATTAACATATAAAATTAATCCTCAAGAAAGAAAGTTCCTCCAAGATAGTTTATGTACTGCAGGTGAAACTGGAATTAAGCCATATATATACCTAGAAATTCACATTTTTAGGTTCAGTTCACATTAATAAGGATATTACATAAACAGATTTTTGGTCACTAAAAAAAGCCGATTTTCATTATCCTTTCTCTCGAAGAACCAGCGTTGCCTTTCATAGTAATTTATTGTATTTTCTTTCATAATGTTTTCACACAACATAAAAGATGTAGAAATCAGAAAAGTAGGGGGAAATCAAAGGAATATGAGATCTATATGTACACTGCTGCAATGATTTTTAATTTGTTCAAATGTTTTTCTGTGAAATTTGCAGAAAACCTTTTTCTAAATCATGAATTCCAGAATAAAGTGTATCAACTTGCTACAGTAAATTTTAGATAGAAAAAGTTGGTATTATTAATTTCAAAATTTGTATTGAGAAGTTGCCTTTTGAAAGCCATTGCATTATGTCCAACTCTTGAAATATAACTGTTATCCTACTTTTGTAAGTATCATAATGTCACAATATTATGTACCCAGGTCTGTCACATAGTATCAGGTCTTGATGTTGAATTATTCACTATATAATTTCATTTTTAGACACTGAATATAATTTAACTTTCCAATTAGTATTTTTATGTGAAGTGGAAAAAAAAAAATGATGAGGTTAAGAAAAATTTGAAGAGATTTCAGTTACATTTAGAAACATTTTCCCTGAAAGTTTTTCTGTATCTTTGGTACTCCAGGTATCAGGTTTGTACTTGAATCATCAATTATATTTGACATTGAAAGTTTACTTGAAAAGCCTGTTGAGAAAGGTAACCTTGACCCTTTCTGGGAAGCCCTAGTCAGTCAGTCAACCAGTTAGTCTATAAGTCGATCAGCCAGTCTGCCAGAGTCAGTCAGTCAGTCAACCAATTAAGTTACACTCAGTTGTTACAAGGTAGAACATTTTTGGAACTGAAAAGAAAAGTGCAAACTTCCTTAGCACTGCAAGCACATGATTCAATCCTCTGTCTAGGCTGCTATATGGGAGGGCAAAGAATCACTTAATAGCTGAGAAGTTTTCATCTGGGGATAAAATGGTGATCCATGATTTGCTTGATTTCAGTAAGTAAGTCACCTACTACTCATCCTTATATTCAAATCATTCTGGGATACTACATAATTTTAGGCAAGACAGTAGGCTATAATGTACACAGCACTAGGTTTAAAACTTAATTTGGCTTCCAATTCATTTTATAGTTTTTATCAAATCTAATTTTTGATCCATGGATTGTTTACTTAGAGTGTTGGCTTAAATAACTCCTCTACCTTATAATTCTGGAATTTTATGATCTTTCCTTTATTTGTATCAATCTATAGAATAGTAATTCTCAACAATTTCCCTGTGCTTTTCAGTGAACTATAAGCTCCTTTCATTGCATCAACACAAGCTGATATTGTATGCCATTTCATTTTGTCAAGTCAACTTTGCAAACTTTTTAGTGATGTCAGTCAAATAAATCATTAAGTTGAATGAATGGTGGTATAGAATTGGGAATCTCGTGCCTGACTCTTAGTGACCCAATGGCCTGCAGCCTACCAGGCTCCTCCATCCATGGGATTTTCCAGGTAAGAGTACTGGAGTGGGGTGCCATTGCCTTCTCCAAAAGGTAACATAGGATAGTATTAATCCAGTGCTAAAGAAAAATAATTTCCTTAAGAGGGTGAGTATAGCCCTGTCATATTAAGATATTAAACAATTACTAGAAGAATAGCACAATGCAAACTGTGAAAATGTACATAGTAAGGTAACTGAATAACCGTTTTCTAGATACTATGACAATTTGTTATACTTTAGTAGTGATTGTGGACTTCCCTGGTGGCTCAGAGGGTAAAGTGTCTGCCTGCAATGCGGGAGACCCAGGTTCGATCCCTGGGTCTGGAAGATCCCCTGGAGAAGGAATTGGCAACCCACTCCAGCACTGTTGCCTGGAAAATCCCATGGATGGAGGAGCCTGGTGGGCTACAATCCATGGGGTTGCAAAGAGTTGGACACAACTGAGTGACTTCGCTTTCTTTCTTTCTTTCTTTCACTTTTATAAGTAGTGATTGCCTTAAAATTATAATTGCCTTTTTAAAATGTTGTATTGGGTTTTTTAAACTTTGCCAGTGTGCTACTAAATAATTCAGATGTTCGTAAATGAGTTTTACAAATGTAAGAATTTTAAGATTTATTAAGAAGGTTGGATGATGGAGCTGATCTACAGTGAATTCAACTCAAATTAGATGGAACCTTTTAGATCCAGTCATAAAATTAAAAAAAGCATATCTAGAGACAGACCGTTTTAAGTCCTCTGTGACTTAGAGCAAGATGCTTTTCTGAAGCACGTGGCTACATTTTGATATGGTACCTAACTTTGAGGAATGTATACTCCAAGTTGCTATGCTGAATAAATATTCAACATGCAGTCATATTCAAATTTTGAGATTTTTTTCCTGATAATTAAATATTTCCCCAGCTGATGAAATTCTTAAACCAAAAGCTGTTGTGTTTTAAAACATGTGAGGCTAAGAATAAGTATGAAAAATTACCTTGGCTCAGAAATGGAAAAAATGAAAAGCATGGATCAAATTATATAGCACCTCTTTGACAGTTTGACATGAGGCCAGAGGCAAGAGTTTACACTAAATGTTGTTTTTAAAATGCAACCTTTAGTGTTATTTGATTTTCTCCTCAAGCAAACTAAGATGTGGACTTTAATAATCCCTTCTGACAATTTTATAAAAAAGGACTGCCATGCTTAATTGATGATGGGCCTCTTCATCTGCCACCCCCAGGCATTTTCTGTAAGTTATTGATACGGAGTTCACAGCCTCTATCCATCAGATCTTTGACTGCATCTGTGTTATTAACCTTTGGGTTGATCTGACAGTGGCATCGGCCCGCCTAACTGGCTGTCATGTCAGCTTGGCAGTTGGGCTTCGCATGTTTCCTTTCATACTCACTTTGTCTCCGAAGATCATCTGGAGATAGGAACAGAGCCAATTACTTTGTGATTTCTAGATTGTCCAGATTTTCTCCTAAGGTAATGTCAGGGAGAAATAGAATTCTAAAATATATAAGAACCTGATGCTCTGGTAATGAGTCAAAAGTCCTTGTGCCATAGAGATCCAGGTTCTGATTTCAGTTCCAAATCTTTGTGACTTTTTGGTAAGTTGCTTAACTTCTCTGAGCCTCATTGCTATTGTTGTTCAGTCACTGCTCAGGTCTGTCTGACTCTTTGTGACCCCATGGACTGCAGAACACCAGGCCTCCCTGTCCTTCACCATCTCCCAGAACCTGCTCAAACTCATGTCTATTGAGTTGGTGATGTCATCCAACTATCTCAGTCTCTGTCATCCCCTTCTCCTCCTGACTTCAGTCTTTCCCATCATCAGGGTCTTTTCCAGTGAGTCAGCTCTTCACCTCGGGTAGCCAAAGTACTGGAGCTTCAGCTTCAGCAGCAGTCCTTCCAGTGAATATTCAGGATTGGTTTCCTTTAGGATTGACTGGTCTGATTTCCTTGCAGTCCAAGGGACTCTCAAGAGTCTTCTCCAATACCACAGTCCAAAAGCATCCACTGGTATTTGGAAACAGAGACAATGAATTTCCCTCCGGAATTTATTCTCCTTGTATTGTATTAGTTTATAGATAAACTCTACCTGTAAGGGATAGATCTATCCTTTGGAAGTGTTAAGGATACAAGAATATAAAATAAATGAATGTGTTGTTAATTTCCTCTCCCTTAGGGTCTTGGAAGAAGCACATGTGAGGGGCTCTAAAAGTTACATCACATTAACTTCACGGTAAGTCTACCTTGACTGGTTCTGCCACATACACACATTTTAGCAGGGCTTTTGCTCTTCCAGCTAGGGATGACATTTCTTAACTTGCCTTATACTTGAGTGAGATCATCTGACAGCTCTGGCTCACAGGAGAATACAAACAACACATGCAACTTTCAGATTCTGTCCTTAAAATAGCCCACTTATAACCCCACCCTCTTTTTTTTTTCTTTTCCCACTGGCTGGAAAAAACAATGCTAGTGCAATAGTTGGACTTGGGAAATGGCACCATCCTGGATTCAAGAAATGGAAGCTCTACCTTGAATCTGGCAGAGCCTTCTTGGGATAACCCATTCTGGATCACCCTATATGTCTCAGTTCAGTTCAGTTGCTCACTTGTGTCTGACTCTGCAACCCCATGAACTGCAGCACACCAGGCCTCTCTGTCCATCACCAGCTCCCGGAATCCACCTAAACCCATGTCCATTGAGTTGGTGATGCCATCCAACCATGTCATCCTCTGTTGTCCCCTTCTCCTCCTGCCCTCAATCTTTCCCAGCATCAGGGTCTTTTCAAATGAGTCAGCTCTTCGCATCAGGTGGCCAAAGTATTGGAGTTTCAGCTTCAACATCAGTCCCTCCAATGAACACCCAAGACTGTATATGTCTAAATATTGTTTAAAAAAGAAATAAACTTGTATCTTTTTTTTTAAAGTCAATGTATATTTGGATCTCTTTGTTAAAATAGCTTAGTCTATATCCTAACAAATAAACACACCTACATTTCTAGTATATTTATGCTGTGGTTTAGTCGCTAAGTGGTGTCCAGCTCTTTGTGACCCCATGCACTGTAGCCTGCCAGGCTCCTCTGTCCATGGCATTTCCCTGGCAAGAATACTGGAGTGGCTTACCATTTCCTTCACCAGGGCATCTTCCCGACCCAGGGGTTGAACCCAGGTCTCCTGAATTGCAGACAAATATTTTACCACTTGAGCCACCAAAGAAAGTATTTTTATGAAGGTTAAATTATATAAGCCATGTAAATGCTTGCATGTGGTACTGTGCAAATACTCTCTTTGAAGATGGAATTTTCAAATTATCTACTTTTGTTTGGACAGACAAGTAATCCTAAAATCAACAGAGAAGTTAAACCTTAGTGTTAACAGTTTAAAAATATCTGTTTCTTTTTCTTAATAAATGCTTCACTGGTTTAGAACTTACAGGGCAAAAGTGCTGCCTAGTATCATCCCATCCTATTTTTGTATTTATTATCCTTTATGGATATTTGGATGAGATAGTAATGTATATATAGTTTATAGGATATATAGTAGGTGCTCAACATATATTGAAATAGACTATTTCTCTCCTTTTCTCATATTCTACATTAGATATAAAATCTAATTATTTTCAAGATCACAAATATTCCCATTGGTGATAAATAAACCCATTGGCTTTCCTATTCTTTGAGAAACTGCACCTTCTCCCCACATTCTAACCATGTGATAAAAGGGAGCTATTGGGATCTTCCCTCTTTCTTCACAGAAATTAGTGGTACCATACTTCCCTGGTATTTCTAAAATCCTGGTAGCAGAGAGGCACTCTTTCTGTGTGGCTCTGCTGTTTTGGAAATGTGGAGATTAAAGCTTCCTGTAGTTTTGTCTCCTATCTCACAGGAAGAGTTGTGGTGATAATTGACCCATTTGTTCTCAATGCACATGACAGGTTTCACTCTAGCTTTTATAATAATCGGAGCCCATGAAACAAAGTATTTCTCCTTAATTGAGGTGAATTAAGGTGAGTTTCTTTCACTTGCTATGAAAATAATAGCTGAATAAGGAGAAGCCTCTTTGCTGCAATGCCATGTCTCCTGTGAGCTGTTGTTGGAACGAAAATCAGTATGCCTGAATTCTCTACTGATTTTCATGATCCATTCTCTCAAACTGGCAAGTGCTCTGCCTTACACTAAGAGGACTGTTCTCTGGGACACATGCCTGCCCTCAAGCGGTTTACCATAGAGAAGAAATGATATGAACCAATAAATAGCTAAATGACATTACAAGCTTTAAGTAACTGTGAAAAGCAATAAAGAAAAAAAAAAAGATGTAACAAGATAGCCTGTTTTATCACAAGTAATTTCCTGTAGAACTTGAGGGTCAGAGCAATAAGCAAAAGCAAAGAGTATCATAAATCATTAAGAGAGGATTTCTTTAAAGCCTCTGTGGGATAGTCCCTGAAGTCATGCCCTCCCTGTTTCTTCAGCCTGAATGAGGTAAACAGAGCTACCTCAGCAGACACACAACCAAACAGGACCTGGTGGGGTTATCCCGGGACAGGCTCTTCCCCCACAACATCCTGCTTTAGCTAGATAACATTATTTGATGGACGTTTCCTGAGTTGTTTTACAGATGTGAAAAACCCTCGCTAGATGGAAGATGGTAACTGCTTGATGATCTTGAGAGTGAGCACAGAGCCCCAGGCCTCCTGGGCCCAGGGACCGATAATGTTAACCCCCATAACACCGTCCTCTTCCCTCACTATTGGCCAATCAGGGAACTGTGCACGATCTGATCACAAACCCTGTGACCTCCTTCCCTTGATCTGGCTTTTAAAAATGCTCAGCTGAAACCCTTGTGGAACTTGGGGTTTTTGCAAGGGGATGGCGTGAGCCACCCTTCTCCTTGCCTGGCCTCACTCTGAGTCAGGCACATGAACTTGCCCTAACAGCCAAACTGAAAAATCTGCAAACATAGGAAGCCTCTGAAGGCTCTTCTCCCCTTCTCCCTCCTACACTGCCATTGCTCCTACCCTCTCTGAATGTCCTGTCTTCCTTAGATTTCCCTTGAGACCATTCCCGCACATGGACTCTACACATGTCTGCAGTTCTACACATTAGCCCAGCAGGATGTAGCAAATGTTCATCTCCAGAAGCACAATGTTCATCTCTAGAAGCATAGAGGTTCTAAAGTTTTTTTTAATTAACAGTGCTGCATCGTATTCAGTAAAATATAATTAAGCTTCACATTTTCTCTCTTTGGTTGTAGTTTCTATTTATCGTTCCAGGCCTTACTGGGAATGCTGGGAAAAGTTTCCTGAACCACAGTAAATTTGTATGGATATTTGTTTGCATACCTTCTGAAAACCTTTCCACAAGTTCTGAACTCTATTTCCTATATGTCAGATGCTCATAGAGTTTCCCTCATAGGTCAGATCTATAGCACCCACTTCCTTTATTATCTTAAAAATGAACCAGTCAGCCAAAACCACATTATTGACTGACTTAGAATATTTATCACCATGGTCACTGTGATTCATTTGCTAACCTTGGCTATTTAGCTGTCTTGACTATAAACAGTGGTTTGAAAAAGCAAGAATTCTTTTGGTTGGTACTGTGTAGACTGTTTGCTATATGGCCGGGGCATACATGACCTAGTTACAAAGTCAGAGCTTCATTTTGGCAAAAAATCAGAGCCCTTGGAATAGAAATGGTATAGTTAGACTAACATGGGTTTGAGCTTGGACCTACCATTTATTAGCTGTATCACCTTAATCAAAGTACTTACTATCTTTAAGTTCTTTAAGTTTCACCAGTTATGAGGTAAGACTAGCAAACAAAACTTACAAAATTATGCAACTTAAGAATGAAAGCATTGTTGACGTAAAAAATAGTCACAAGCCAAAAGTTTAGAGTTCTGTTTTATTTGGTGGGAATTTTTTGGATTTCAAGCCTGGGAGATAGCATCTAAGTAAACCTGAGAGAACTGCTCCTGGGCTTGAAGCCCTAAATATTCCCACCAAATATAACAGCTCTCGACTTTTAGGTTGTGACTATTTTTTAAGTTGATAAGTTTTAGAAAAGGCGGAGGAACAAGAGGTCAAATTGCCAACATCTGCTGGATCATTGGAAAAGCAAGAGAGTTCCAGAAAAACATCTATTTCTGCTTTATTGACTATGCCAAAACCTTTGACTGTGTGGATCACAATAAACTGTGGAAAATTCTGAAAGAGATGGGAATACCAGACCACCTGAACTGCCTCTTGAGAAATCTATATGCAAGTCAGGAAGCAACAGTTAGAACTGGACATGGAACAAGAGACTGGTTCCAAGTAGGAAAAGGAGTACGTCAAGGCTGTATATTGTCACCCTGCTTACTTAACTTAAATGCAGAGTACATCATGAGAAACGCTGGACTGGAAGAAGCACAAGCTGGAATCAAGATTGCCGGGAGAAATATCAATAACCTCAGATATGCAGATGACACCACCCTTATGGCAGAAAGTGAAGAAGAACTAAAGAGCCTCTGGATGAAAGTAAAAGAGGAGAGTGAAACAGTTGGCTTAAGGCTCAACGTTCAGAAAATGAAGATCATGACATCTGGTCCCATCACTTCATGGGAAATAGATGGGGAAATAGTGGAAACAGTGGCTGACTTTATTTTTCTGGGCTCCCAAATCACTACAGATGGTGATTGCAGCCATGAAATTAAAAGACGCTTACTCCTGGAAGGAAAATTATGACCAACCTAGACAGCATGTTGAAAAGCAAAGACATTACTTTGTCAACAAAGGTCCATCTAGTCAAGGCTATGGTTTTTCCAGTGGTCATGTATAGATGTGAGTTGGACTGTAAAGAAAGCTGAGCACCGAAGAATTGATGCTTTTGAAGTGTGGTGTTGGAGAAGACTCTTTAAGGTCCCTTAGACTGCAAGGAGATCCAACCAGTCCATCCTAAAGGAGATCAGTCCTGGGTGTTCATTGGAAGGACTGATGTTGAAGCTGAAACTCCAATACTTTGGCCACTTGATGCAAAGAGCTGACTCATTTGAAAAGACCCTGATGCTGAAGATTGAGGGCAGGAGGAGAAGGGGGTGACAGAGGATCAGATGGTTAGATGGCATCGCTGACTTGATGGACATGGATTTGGGTGAACTCCAGGAGTTGGTGATGGACCTGGAGGCCTGGCGTGCTGTGGTTCATGGGGTCACAGAGTCAGACACGACTGAGCAACTGAGCTGAACTGAAGAAGAGACCATAGCAGATTGCTCTCCTCTACCTGAATTCCATGAGGATCCAGAGTCTCGGTACCAGCAGAGGCCCCTTGTGCCCGTCTGACTCCTTGGGGAGTCCAGAGGAATTTGAGTGTTTCTCTCCTGGTTTTCAGAGAAGGCAATGGCAACCTACTGCAGTACTCTTGCCTGGAAAATCCCATGGGCAGAGGAGCCTGGTAGGCTGTAGTCCATGTGGTCGAGAAGAGTGGAACACGACTGAGCGACCTCACTTTCGCTTTTCACTTTCCTGCATTGGAGAAGGAAATGGCAACACACTCCAGTGTTCTTGCCTGGAGAATCCCAGGGACGGGGGAGCCTGGTGGGCTGCTGTCTATGGGGTCGCACAGAGTTGGACACTACTGAAGAGACTTAGCAGTAGCAGCAGCTCCTGGTTCTAGGATGTTCTGTTATTGGTTGATGATTCTAAGTTTTATTCGGTGGGGGAAGACGTTATCCTTGAAATTTGGTTCAAGAAGAGGTCCCTGGGTTGTTCAGTTTAGACACTTAGCAAGTTATCCTCAGTGTAAAAGGCACTGGGAATATTTCGTTTGGATAGTGGTTGATTATCCTCAGTTTAGAGACTGGGAAGTCTTTGCTGAGTTAAACGTGAGTAAGGTGGGATGAGTTGTTAGGGCAAAGTCTTACCTGTTGTTTTTTCCTTGAATTGGCTACCTTAATAGAGTTTGTCAAAATAAAACAATCTCATGAGAACTTCTGAGCTCCAAAGATGGGACTCTCTCCTCCTGACTGGCAAGGGCTCTCTCAGGCAACTGAGAAACTTGGAGGAGTGGTGGAGGCAAGACCTCCCAGGATGAAGGTGTCCCTATAGGGAAACCCACTCGCATAATTAACAAACTGCTTAACTGGGGACCCACACAAGAATTGACCATTCCACAATCTGAGCACCCACAGAAGTCTTATATTCCACTGGGAGACCCCAGACACAAAGAAGGGGCTAAAACAACTCTGGGGCAAAAACCAGAGAAGTTAAGCTTCCAAGCAGCACACACTGGCCCACCACATGATCACCAATAGCAATTTTATCTCAACAAACTGACTTAAAAATGGGAAATAAAGAATTGAAAATAAAAGGAATGAAAGATTTTCAGCCTCTAGCCCATACCCTAGCTGGGTGACTGTACATAAGAACTTACTTAATTGGAAATGAAAAGAAACCTCACCCTAAAAATTTAGGGGGCTCTTTCTTTGCATATGCAGTTAAATTGCATTAAGTTTATCAGCTGGCTTAGTAGAAAATATATTTTCAGACTTTAAACAAAGGCCATCTAAGGGGAAAACTTGGCATTTGTCTGTATCTTTGAGATGTAAATGTTCTACCTGATGTTCCTAGGATGAGTTCTATGTTTGTTTGTTTACATCTTTTTGAAAACTTGGCCTTTGCTATACTATTTTTGAGAATAAACTCTAGAGTTAGGTTACATCCTCTCCCACCCTTTTATGGGAAGGCCTCTTGCGTCTTAGTGATTTAAATCACTATTAATATGCTTATTTTATTAATGGCCAAATAGTAGATCATTTTAAAATTGGAGAAACTAACAAATTGGTGAATCTAGAGCACTCTTGTTATAAACAGCTGTTTTATTGGTACCAATAAAACAAAAATCAGATTAAAGGTGAAAAAAATACATCTAATATTTAACCTGAAACTGAAGCGCCAATACTTTGGCCACCTGATAAGAAGAGCCTACTCACTGGAAAAGGCCCTGATACTGGGAAAGATTGGAGGCACGAGGAGAAGGGGAAAACAGAGGATGAGTTGATTGGATGGCATCACTGACTCAATGGACATGAGTTTGAGCAAACTCCAAGAGGTAGTTAAGGACAGGGAAGTCTGGTGTGCTGCAGTCCATGGGGTTGCAAAGAGTCAGATAGGACTTAGCTACTGAACAACAATGTTTAACCTAAGAACTTCTGTTCTTTAAAACAAGTGAGGAAAACTGGTTTGGGAAGATTCATATGTGATGTTTACTTCCCCTCAGTGGGTCTTTCAGATGCTAATAAGGGCACTGAAATAATTAATGTCAACAGAAAAACTTGTAAGGAAAATCTAGCCACTATTTTCAACAAGGTAGAAAAATTCAAGAGGAATTATCTCAAACGAATAAAGAAATCTTTAGATGGTTATTTAAAATGGAATAAGTGAATTGGACATTTATGTAATTAAAACAAGATTTGATATTACTGCACTACCTAAAGTTAAATGGGCCAAAAGGGACCTCTACTGGTCCCCAATATTAAAAGCCAAACAAGTCAGTTCTATTTACCTTGGTTTTAAAATTATATGTAAAGGAATACGAAAATTTACACTGAGATATCTGACCAGCAATTATTTGAGACAAGGTTAAGCCAAAGAGCCTGACCTTCTTGGCTCAGCCTCACTCTGAGGATTCCAGAGTTTTTTGTATAAAAGTAGGTAAAATGGACAGGAAACAAAAGAAAAGAAAGAAAAATAAAAAACCTTCTAAAATTCCTCTAAGACCAAGCTTGTTGATTGAATCCTAATGAAATCAAGGTTAAAGGTATAAAAGTTGACAGGATTGAGATAAAAGTATGTAAAATTGATATATTTAAATGGACTTTATATTAGATGGTTACATTTCTTGATGAATTATATTGTGGGATAGACATGTTTCAGTGGGGAATAATAGTTCCCCTGTGTGGTATTATAAGACTAGAGATATGGATCACCACTAAGGAAATATTAACTAAATGTACAGACCAATAGGGTTATCTGGGCCACACAAATAACTAAAACTGGGAATTAAATGCAAGGGTTAAAAATAAAAATAAAATAAAAATTGTGACTTTGCTTTGGGTTCAATTTGTGAACTAAGAAAGATCTGTGCTAAATGCCTTATAAAACCTTAGAAGGCATGATAAGTTAAACTCTATGGACTATAGAACTCACAAAATAAATTTCAGTTTAGTTAAAAATCTTGTCACTGATTTCAGTATCTTTAGGTGATAGAACTGTTCTTTGGGGGAACTAAAAGCAACTGGCTTTCTCTTGCAAATCTCTAGAAACCAAAATGTAATTTACAACATTATGGACAGTAGTAGCCCAACAGGTTCCTCCATCCATGGGATTCTCCAGGCAAGAATACTAGAGTGGGTTGCCTTGCCCTCCTCCAAGGGATCTTCCCTGCCCAGGGATTGAACCCAAGTCTCTTACTTCTACCTGCATTGGCAGGTGGGTTCTTTACCACTAGCATCACTAAGAAACCTGATACAGATCACAAGGACCTGAGGCTGACCCTAATCAGCTCCACCAGACAAGACCTGACACCAAGGGGAAAAGGTGTTGAAATTTAAACAGTTGGGAATGCTCCCTCAACTAAATCTTAAAGACATAGTCTTATATCTATATCATATACATATATAGTCAGGGGAATTTGTAATTTCCTTAGTTCTGTCTTGCTGTAGCAAAAATTTGAAGCGACAGATGGATCCATACTACAGCTCAGTTTTATTTGTCAAGCAAAGGAAAATTCATCCTGGAGGCATGAAGGCAGGCTGACCCAAAAGAAGCGAAGAGAAGAGAAGCCAGAGGCTCCATTTTGGGTCCTCCTTTTATATGGTTTTTCTTTTTTTTTTTTTTTTCCCTCCATCCCCTGAGCTTGCCCTATGTACACTGGGCTAGCCAGGAGGGCTGTTTGCTTCACCTGAGTTTCTCACTCTGGTCCTTGGACCTTCCTTTATTTTGGGGGCTTTTCCCTTCTTTATCTTTTAGCCACCACCATTCTGGACTCCTTTTTCCTATTGTAACTACCTAACATATATCTCATATATATAATATATATCTTATGTATGTATAAGATTATAGATATAACCTTAAAATCTTAGTTACCTGAGCAAGCAAACTTAATGTACCCCAACTGTTAGTAAATGAATACATTTATATTGTATTAATAATACCTGGTTCATAACTAAGCTTTTAAGTGAAGCTGTGAGACCTCTAGTTTGTCTGTTTATGTCAGTGTACACTTTGTACATATGAGATATCTCTACCTTTGGAAAGTATCATCAATAGTAAATTTATAAAAAAAGAAAGTGAAATCGCTCATTTGTGTCTGACTGTTTGCAATCCCATAGACTGTAGTCTACCAGGCTTCTCTGTCCATGGGATTTTCCAGGCAAGAGTACTGGAGAGGGTTGCCACTGCCTTCTCCAGGGGATCTTCCTGACCCAGGGTATGGAACCTGGGTCTCCCGCATTGCAGGCAGACGCTTTACCCTCTGAGCCACCAAGGAAGCCCGTATAATTTATAAAGAGCTCTATTTAATTTGAAAAGAAAGTGCTAACATTAAAAAAAACTGTCCAATGTTACTTTCAGATTCACATGAACTGGGGAATATTCAATATTAAGTTGATAGCTGGTATTGTTTAAATTTATCTAATTAATATAGACATGTCATTGAATCATCAAAATTAAATGTAATACTATACTTCAGTTTAATAAATAAGACCTCATTGTACTATTGCAAGGAAAATAATTTGATATGATGAAACTTTAAAGTAACTGAGATAAGAGCTTTTGGGTAAACCCTTTATTTTAGAAATGTCTACTTAATCTTTCTGGATATTTGGTAACTTGAAGTTCTAGAGCTATGCTTATTTAAGTTAAATGATGAAAGTTTATTAAATAGTTAGAAGATACTGAGACATTATTGACTAAATAGAGTCCTAAAGTTATTTAGCACAAGTAATGAAAATGTTTGGTGTCATCCTGAGATGGTCTCAGATGTTCAAATGTTTTTAGAAATTATCGCTTATGTTTATGCTCACCACTCTGTAGAATGCCAATATAACAGATGGTTCATAATTGCTTACTTCTTAGCTTTTACTAAAAATTAAGGTTTTAAGAGTTGAGGATTATAATTTAAACATGTAATTGGTGGCTCAGACGGTAAAGCGTCTGCCTGTAGTGCGGGAGACCCTGGTTCGATCCCTGGTTTGGGAAGATCCCCTGGAGAAGGAAATGGTGACCCACTCCAGTACTCTTTCCTGGAAAATTCCATGGACTGAGGAGCCTGGTAGGCTACAGTCCATGGGGTCGCAAACAGCTGGACACAACTGAGCGACTTCATTTTAAAGCTAGTGGAATAGCTAACATTTCAGTAGACTGTAAGGAGTAGAATGTCTGTTTTCAGTAAGGAAGTTACGAGGAATGGAATTACATTTTATTGAGTAAAAAAGTGAGCTGTTTGATTTCATTTCGGTGGAAAATGAGAAGCAGGCTGGATACAGAAAGTGAAAGAAACCCTGAGGAGGAAAAAGTTTTATGCACAGTCAGGATTAACAAACTTTAGATTGAAGTTAACTGAGTAAATGGATTCTGTTAAGTAAGCAAATGCAAGACTGGAATTTGACTTCTCTTTCTATTAAAAGTGCTCCTTTTTGATAACAAATTGTGAGAATTTCTGTGCTCTTGAATAATCTGTATGTATTTTCTTTTAATTGTTTTTGGGACTTTGGTTAAATGAATGAGCATTGTTTCAGTGACCTATGATCCTGTTGTGTTTTAAAATCTTTTTAATATTTCTAACAAACTTCCCAAATATCATAATATAACTTAAGCTCTTTTAGACTCCAGTTGACTCTGGGGTGCTTCAAAGAAACATCTCTCAGACCTCTCAGAGAGAAATGTTAAGCTAAGTTTATTTGGTATTTTTATTTCAAAAACATTGTCCAGTGATTGAATGTGAACTTTAGGTTGTGAAGTATGGATAAATGTCATTAATATGGATATTGCAAAATTTATATGGACTCCCTAATATCTGAGATGTCTTGATATAATATTATCAGTTGTTTCTATTGGTTATCCTAAAATGTTATATGTTGCAGAAACGTTCACATTTCCTGCTAATTGCATTCTACTCAAATCTTTAACTGTGCTATTTTAAGCTGTGTACATAATAGTTCAGTGGCTCAGTTGTGTCTGAATCTTTGTGACCCCATGGACTGCAGCGTGCCAGGCCTCCCTGTCCATCACCAACTCCCGGACGTTACTCAAACTCATGTCCATCGAGTCGGTGATGCCATCCAATCATCTCATCCTCTGTTATCCCCTTCACCTCCCACCTTCAAACTCTCCCAGCATCAGAGTCTTTTCCAATGAGTTGATTCTTTACATCAGGTGGCCAAGGTACTGGAGTTTCACCTTCAGCAGCAGTCCATCTAATGAATATTTAGGACTGATTTCTTTTACGATGGACTGGTTGGTTCTCCTTGCTGTCCAAGGGACTCTCAAGAGTCTTCTCCAAAACCACAGTTCAAAAGCATCAATTCTTCTGCACTCAGCTTTCTTTATAGGTCCAAATCTCATATCCATACATGACTACTGGAAAAACCATAGCTTTGACTAGAGGGACCTTTGTCGGCAAAGTAATGTCTCCGCTTTTTAATATGCTCTCTTGGTTGGTCATACCTTTTCTTGCAAGGAGAAAGCATCTTCTAATTTCATGGCTGCAGTCAGCATCTTCAGTGATTTTGGAGTCTGAGAAAATAAAGTCTCTCACTGTTTCCATTGTTTCCGCATCTATTTGTCATGAATTGATGGGACCAAATGCCACGACCTTGGTTTTCTGAATGTTGAGTTTTAAGCCAACTTTTTGACTCTCTTTCACTTTCATCAAGAGGCTCTTTAGGTCCTTTTTGCTTTCTGCCATAAGGGTGGTGTCATCTGCATATCTGACATTATTACTGTTTCTCCTGGCAATCTTCATTTCAGCTGTGCTTCATCCAGCCTAGCATTTCTCATGAGATACTCTGCATATAAGTTAAATCAGCAGGGTGACAATATACAGCCTTGATGTACTCCTTTCCCAATTTGGATCCAGTCTGTTTAATGTCCAGTTCAAACTATTGCTTCCTGACCTTCATAAAGATGTCTCAGGAGGCAGGTCAGGTGGCGTGGTATTCCCATCTCTTGAAGAATTTTCCACAGTTTGGTGTAATCCACTCAGTCAAAGGCTTTGGCATAGTCAATAAAGCAAAAGTATATATATATATTTTTTTCTGGAACTCTTGCTTTTTCAATGATCCAGCAGATGTTGGAAATTTGATTTCTGGTTCCTCTGGCTTTCTAAATCCAGCTTGAACATCTGGAATTCCACAGTTCACATATTGCTGAAGCCTGGCTTGGAGAATTTTGAGCATTACTTTACTAGTGTGTGAGATGAGTGAGTGCAGTTGTACAGTAGTTTGAGCATTCTTTGGCATTGCCTTTCTTTGGGATTGGGATGAAAACTGACCTTTTCCAGTCCTATGGCCACCGCTGAGTTTTCCAGATTTGCTGTCATGTTGAGTGCAGCACTTTCACAGCATCGTCTCTCAGGACTTGAAATAGATCAGCTGGAATTCCATCACGTCCACTAGCTTTATACTGAACTGGGTAACAAATGACAAACCCTAATGAAAAACCTGGTCACTTCATGTGGATCAGTGGAAATCAATTAATGGGACTGAATAATGATAAATATGATCTATAACTTTGACGATGGAAAATATACTAGCTTGAGTCTGTTTTCCAGTAAACCTTTCTCTCTTATGCCATGACCTACCACAAATGGATAAAGTATGGCTTTTTAAACTAAGATGAACCACTTATCTTTTCTCTCTACCTGGTTAATTCTGCCAATCGCATATGCTTGCCTCAAAGATTAAGCCATACATAGTGTGTACAGCTTATACAATGAAACTACAGGTAGCTCACTAAGTCACTTGTAGCTCCTTTGGTTGCTCAGTCTTTGCAACTGGATTATAACTAGTTATACTAATCATTGTTTTAACTTGTTCTTTGTTTCCAAGTTGTTTATGCTTTTGTCTTTCTGCTGTATCATGACTATGTCCATGGTACTAGGCGCATGACTCCTATCTGTCTATTTTATAAGAGGGCTGCCTTTTACAGTATGCAACCAGGCCTCCAACAAATGTAATGATGACTAGGTGACTCGAAGCAATTGATCAGAAATATACTTCTATATGCCATCAGTAATTATAATATTGTGATTCCAAGTATGGGAAGAAACATTAAGGGAAATATCTCCTGGATCCTGAAATGGCCTATCAACTTTTGGCGTCAGAACTTTTACCTGATCTGGGATGAGCAGTGCCTTGGGACAAAAAAAAAAAAAAAAAAAAAACGGTCATGAAATGTCTCCCAAATATTGATGAAATTTCCGACCATGGGGAGGGACTAAGATTTGGAGAATTTCCTGCCATATTAGTAAACAAGGATGTCACAGTCTTCAGCGATTCCAGTCCTCCAGTGCCTAAAGGCACTCAGGAAGGAGAGGAGCACCGTGATCCAGCAGCCATCAGACGGCAACCACCTCCTACGCTGAGTCCTGAGGAACTCGGCATGCAGCGTACTGGCCCCAGAGAGCTGAGATGCGGATGTAAAGAACAGTTTCACTGAGTCCAAACTCTTGTATCTTCCCATGCATAGAATAGTGCTAAATTCCTTAACTTGAGATATCTGGTTTCCTTTAATTAACAATAATCTTTCGATGTTCAGACTACCTACCATTTGTTGTAAAATTTCTATATAATCTGGCTCCTCCCCTAGCCTCCTTGAAGCAGTTTTCCCAGGGTCTCTTAAGATGTCTCCTGGGCATGAAGTCCTAAATATTTCCATCAAATGAAACATAGCTCTCAACTTTTCGGCTGTGACTATTTTGTAAGTCGGCATCATTCATAAAATGTATACCAGGTCTATAAGTGAACACTCAGTGAATAGTAACCTAACCATTAGCTGTGATTGAGATGGTAATGAATACACATAAGCAACAAACAAATGTATGATTGTATGATTGCAATTATTCTTAATATTGTAAAAATGATTTAGCAAAGTAAAGGAACCATTTGGGGGCTTAGTTGGAAAATTTAATATTCCTCTAAAGAAAAAAGATGAGAACAAGATTCATTCTTAGATGATTTAATATTTAATATTAAATTCTAATATTTAATCCAGTAACCAATTATTGGGTTTAGACTAAAGTTATTCTAAAATTTAATCTGTTAAACAGTTATTGGATATTGTCTCTGTGCCAGGGGACTTCCCAGGGGGCTCAGTGAAAAGCAATTCACCTGCAGTGCAGGAGCGGTGAGTTCAGTCCCAGGATGTGAAGATCCCCTGGAGAAAGAGATGGCAACCCATTCTATTATTCTTGCCTGGGACTGAACTCACCGCTCCTGCACTGCAGGTGAATTGCAAAGAGCTGGACATAACTTAACAACTAAAACAACAATAAAAACATTGAGCCAGGAAATATGAAAGGATCAGAAATATAAAATTAAGTATAGTTTAGTGATATAAGTATGCTGATTGATCATGTTCATGACAAAACCTGAATGAGAAAGGGAAACATACTAGATAGTTATTCAGATATGAAATGATGAGATAAATGTATGACATTTTCTTATTTGCTTAACTGTCATTTCTTTCATTTCTACTTTCATGTTTTAATAGTTGTGGTTTTTCAACATGTAGTCGAATTTCTACAATAGGAGAAACATCTTAATTTCCAACCAGATTCAGTTTGTGTATGTTTCAATGCAACATTCATGATCTTGTTATTAAACTAGGATAAATAATCTGTGGAATTTATTGTGTTTGATCATGATTGCTTACTTATCCAAAATAAAAACTGGCAAAATTTGCTTGTATATAAATAATTAATCTTGCTCAATTGTCTAAAAATAGTATCTATATGGATTATTTTCATTCCTTATTCCTTTCCTCATCTTATAAATTCTTATCTTTACCAGCATTTCCATTGTCTCTTTTCTATTTTCTATATAGTTAACTACCTTGGTGAACCCAACTATTCAATTATTGGGAGATAACATTTTGTGATTTAAAAAGGGCATCCAACTTTTTGTTAATATTTTGGTTCTTGATATGTAAGATGTAAGGACAAAAACAAATTAAAAACATCATGATAAATCATTATAAATACTTTCTCAGTCTCTTTGAAATGTATGTAAATATTTTTAAACTTCAAAAAGTACTTTGTCACTTTTACAGTTCAGTAATATCTTTCTGTAGGACCTAGGAACCATCTCTCTGAAACACAATCATCAAGGAAGACAGCACCCATATCTCCCAGTTTCTGTGAGAGCCCAGTGATTACCAAACTGCAAAGCTACCGCCTGTCATAGAGGTAGGAATTTAATTTGCCTTTGGGTAAATCCAATTAACAGATACAATTGATCATCTCAATTAGATGAATTTAGGATGAACTATGGTTCTGTCGAGTCCTCTTATTGAATAATAGTTGTTGTTTACCTTGGGAACCCGTTTGGAATGGGTTATATCTGCTTGGCTATATAGAAAGGTGAGATTTCTTTCAGCCCTTAGGATCTCTTAGTTCTCTTAGTGGGTTACCTGTGAGACTCATCATGTTCTGGCTTAATACTCATTCAAAAATAAAATTATTTTCTTTTACTTCTGCCTTATTTAGCCATTTTTCTGGCTTGGCAGAAGATTTTTTAAAAAATCTTATTTCCTCAACAAAGTAAATAGAAAAATCTTATTTCCCCAGCAAAGGTAAATACATTCACTCATTGCTCAGCAGCTATTTAAAAGTAAACAAAAGTCTGTATGTGTGTAAGTATATGTTAGACTCAATATTTTGATACTGTTTTTTATAAGTGAAAAACAATAAAATAGCAGCAGTTTCATGTGTTATAAGCTAAATTATATGTATTAGAGAAATATGTGGAAGAATACACAGCAAACTGCTAATATCGGCTAATTAGTTGGGGAGAGAATATTACATTTTGTCTTATGTATCCATCCTCATATTTTTCAACTTGTTGCAGTAACTTTGTATCATTGTTTCTTTTTCTATTACAAAGTATAAATTAATTTTCAAAAACATGCTAATTGCACTTGCAAGCTAAACATCATTACTTAATTTAATTAATTAAAGCAGGGACAATTCCCCTTGTACTTTTTTTAATGTCCAACTTTTAATGTAGTGCTATATAAATATTTGTAAAATGAAAACATGTATGAATGAATGAATAATCATAGCCAGAGAAGATTTTTGAGAAAATAGTTAAGACATGAAGAAGCTATACTGAGATAGTTGACAGAAGTTTGGGGGTTAAAAAAAAACACAAAACCCACACAACAGAAAGTGAAGTCGCTCAGTCATGTCCGACTCTTTGCGACCCCATGGACTGTAGCCTACCAGGCTCCTCGGTCCATGGGATTTTCCAGGGAAGAGTACTGGAGTGGGTTGCTATTTCCTTCTCCAGGGCATCTTCCCCACCCAGGGATCTAACCCTTGTCTCCTGCATTGTAGGCAGACGCTTTACCATCTGAGCCACCAGGGAAGTTACACAACAGAAGCAGTATATAAATAAATAACTTTTTGGAAAAGTTTGGCCAATAAAAGACTTGGTAAAGTGACTTATTTTGTTCAAAAGAGATCCTTTTGTATTTGTGAGTTCTCAGCGCATATTGATGTGCTTAATATCCTTGTTGGTGGCAAAGAGGCTGAAGATAGAAAAGGAGACAGGATAACTAAAAGCTAGAGATCACTGAGAAAGCACGAGGAGGTACTGGTGTTGAATTGGTTCATCCTGAGTTCTTCTGTTATAACAAAAACAAAGGAAATGTCACAGAGGCAAGTCTGCTAGTGAATCTACTGGAAGATTTGGAGGATCTTGGCTGAGGATGACTTTTCTCTCTCTGTGAAGCCAGGAAATGCGATATGATGCATCAGTTTTTAATGCTGCAGTTGATCTAGTGAGTCTAGTATGTGTACAAACAAAAGTGATACCTTACATGTGATGCAGCGGACCCCAGTTCGATTCCTGGGTCCAGAAGATCCGCTGGAGAAGGGATAGTCTACCCACTCCAGTATTTTGGGGATGGACATGAGTTTGAGTAAACTCCAGGAGTTGGTGATGGACAGGGAGGCCTGGCATGCTGCCATTCATGGGGTTGCAGAGTCGGACACAACTGAGCGACTGAGCTGAACTGAACTGAACTGAACTTGTGGCTCAGCTGGTAAAGAATCCACCGGCAATGTGAGGGACCTGGGTTCAGTCCCTGGATCAGGAAGATCCCCTGCAGAAGAAAGGCTACCTACTCCAGTATTATGGCCTGGAAAATTCCATGGACTGTATAGTCCATGAGGTCGCAAAGAGTTGGACATCACTGATATACTTTCACTTTCACTTTGCATGCTTTCAAAGCTACAAGTTTTAGTGGTCATTTGCTTATTCAGCTACTAATTCTGAAAAGTGGTCATTGTGTCTGAGTGCTTAAGGGCAGATGTTTTTTCATTGTTAGTTTTTTTTTTTTTACTTTATTTTATTTTACAGTACTGTATTGGTTTTGCCATACATCAACATGAATCCACCACTGGTGTACATGAGTTCCCAATCCTGAATCCCCCTCCCACCTCCCTCCCCATACCATCTTTCTGGGTCATCCCACTTCATTCTTGGTTCAATTCAGTTCAGTACAGTTGCTCAGTAGTGGCCGACTCTTTGTAACCCCATGAATTGCAGCATGCCAGGCCTCCCTGTTTATCACCAACTCCCGGAGTTCACCCAAACTCGTGTGCATTCAGTCGGTGATGCCATCCAGCCATCTCATCCTCTGTCGTCCCCTTCTCCTCCTGCCCCAATCCCTCCTAGCATCAGTCTTTTCCAATGAGTCAACTCTTCACAAGAGATGGCCAAAGTATTGGAGTTTCAGCTTCAGCATCAGTCCTTCCAAAGAATACCCAGGACTGGTCTCCTTTAGAACGGACTGGTTGGATCTCTTTGTAGTTGAAGGGACTCTCAAGAGTCTTCTCCAACACCACAGTTCAAAAGCATCAATCCTTTGGCACTCAGCTGTCTTCACAGTCCAACTCTCACATTAATACATGACCACTGGAAAAACCATAGCCTTGCCTAGACGGACCTTTGTTGGCAAAGTAATGTCTCTGCTTTTGAATATGCTATCTAGGTTGGTCATAACTTTCCTTCCAAGGAGTAAGCGTCTTTTAATTTCATGGCTGCAGTCACCATCTGAAGTGATTTTGGAGCCCCCCAAAATAAGGTCTGAAACTGTTTCCCCATCTATTTCCCATGAAGTGATGGGACCAGATGCCATGGTCTTTGTTTCTGAATGTTGATTTTAAGCCAACTTTTTCACTCTCTACTTTCACTTTCATCAAGAGGGTTTTTAGTTCCTCTTCACTTTCTGCCATAAGGGTGGTGTCCTCTGCATATCTGAGATTATTGATATTTCTCCTGGCAATCTTGATTCCAGCTAGTGCTTCATCCAGCCCAGTGCTTCTCATGAGATACTCTGCATATAAGTTAAATAAGCAGGGTGACAATATACAGCCTTGATGTACTCCTTTTCCTATTTGGAACCAGTCTGTTGTTCCATGTCCAGTTCTAATTGTTGCTTCCTGACCTGCATATAGGTTTCTCAAGAGGCAGGTCAGGTGGTCTGGTACTCCCATCTCTTTCAGAATTTTTCACAGTTTATTGTGATCCACAGAGTCAAAGGCTTTGGCATAGTCAATAAAGCAGAAATAGATGTTTTTCTGAAACACTCATGCTTTTCCCATGATTCAGCGAATGTTGGCAATTTGATCTCTGGTTCCTCAGCCTTTTCTAAAACCAGCTTGAACATCTGGAAGTTCATGGTTCATGTATACCTGAAGCCTGGCTTGGAGAATTGTGATCATTACTTTACTAGCATGTGAGATCGCAATGGCAACCCACTCCAGTACTCTTGCCTGGAAATTCCCATGGATGGAGGAGCCTGGTAGGCTGCAGTCCATGGGGTCGCTGGGAGTCAGACACGACTGAGTGACTTCACTTTCATGCATTGGAGAAGGAAATGGCAACCTACTCCAGTGTTCTTGCCTGGAGAATCCCACAGACAGGGGAGCCTGGTGGGCTGCTGCCTATGTGGTCGCACAGAGTCGCACATGACTGAAGCGACTTAGCAGCAGCAGCAGCATGTGAGATGACTGCAATTGTGTGGTAGTTTGAGCATTCTTTGGCATTACCTTTCTTTGGGATTATAATGAAAACTAACCTTTTTCAGTCCTGTGGCCACTGCTGAGTTTTCCAAATTTGCTGGCATATTGAGTGCAGCACTTTCACAGCATCATCTTACAGGATTTGAAACAGCTCAACTGGAATTTCATCACTTCCACTAGCTCTGTTCGTAGTGATGCTTTCTAAGGCCCACTTGACTTCACACTCCAGGGTGTCTGGCTCTAGGTGAGTGATCATACCATCGTGATTATCTTGGTCATGAAGATCTTTTTTTGTACAGTTTTTCTGTGTATTCTTGCCACCTCTTCTTAATATCTTCTGCTTCTGTTAGGTCCATACCATTTCTGTCCTTTATCAAGCCCATCTTTGCATGAAATGTTCCCTTGGTATCTCTAATTTTCTTGAAGAGATCTCTAGTCTTTCCCATTCTGTTGTTTTCCTCTATTTCTTTGCATTGATCTCTGGGGAAAGCTTTCTTATCTCTCCTTGTTATTCTTTGGAACTCTGCATTCAGATGCTTATATCTTTCCTTTTCTCCTTTGCTTTTCACTTCTCTTCTTTTCACAGCTATTTGTAAGGCCTCCCCCCGACAGCCATTTTGCTTTTTTGCATTTCTTTTCCATCGGAATGGTCTTGATCCCTGTCTCCTGTACGATGTCACGAACCTCTAGAGTTCCTCAGGCACTCTGTCTATCAGATCTAGTCCCTTAAATCTGTTTCTCACTTCCACTGTATAATCATAAGGGATTTGATTTAGCCCATACCTGAATGGTCTAGTGGTTTTCCCTACTTTCCTCAATTTAAGTCTGAATTTGGCAATATGGAGTTCATAATCTGAGCCACAGTCAGCTCCGTCTTTTCCCCATTTGGACCACCCTGCAGTTAATCACAGATCATCAGCCCATGTTCTCCTTTCCTCTTGGTGAGTTCCTATCTGGGGTCCTTGGTTCCTTTCTTCAGTCAGGACCACCAAAGGGCTTGAAAGAGAAGGTAATAAATTCCAGATCCCTTTGTTCCCATGAATTTTAAGATTTTTCTTAGGTGTGAGAGAATTCAGAGAGGAGGGAAAGAGGTTGAAAAAGTAAAGTGAGAATTTATTTAAGCAAGAATAAGCTCTCAGAGGGAGAGCAGACAGACAGGTGAGGAGCTGATGCCCTGGGTTTCTTTGGCAAGCTGGTTATGAGAGGCATACAAATGGAGGGGTGGAATACTCACTGGGAAGGGAGGAATTTGGGGGTCATCTTCCCCGATTTTCATTCCTAGTCCATCTTCCCAAGGGGAGAAGGGATTTTTGTCCTTATTTTGCTTAGATCAGAAGTGCCAAGGCATTGGTACATAATGGGTGCTTATCTGTAAGGCTAATCTTATTCTATTGAGAGCATAATGAGCAAAAGGTTACATTCGGAGCCAAGAGATTTAAGCAAGACCCACGTTGTTGGGGTGCATGGCCCTGCCTGGCCTGAATTAGTACTGACTATGCATCTTTCTTTGTCTGCTTTCAGGGCATTTATCACCAAAAATACGTGGTCCCCTGTCAGTCTGGAGGTTGTGCTTTTCTTTGTCTGCCTATAGGCCCCAGCTGTTTACAAGATGTGTGATTTTCTGCTACCTGGCACCTGCCCCTATTTCTCTGCTCATATCTAGCTACCTGCCTGTTATAACACCTTTTATTCCAGAGACTCTGTGTCAATTGGGGTTTGGTTAAGAAATCAGAAGTAATTCCATGTATTTCAAAGAATAAATGTCTTGATAAAGGGGACTGAAAAGAATTAGAAGGCTTGGGATAGGAAAGATGAGGGAAGCTGCTCTACCATTTTGGGAAATCAGGAAATGCTTAAATTATAGGAAACTGCTGCCATTGATTTCACTGTCTACTGTACTATAACAGGTAATTCTTTGTAGGACACTGGGAAGCTGCTAGAAAAACCTTGTTTCTGAAGTCTTAGTAATTGCTAGCCACAGCCATGAGAATAATAATTGCTTTTGCTTTTTTGTATTCCCTCCAGATTTAGACCAGTTCCTCTCACTGGCAAAATCTAACCTAGGGCTATAATGACAAGAATTCTTGAAAATGCAGTTCCTAGACTTCCAGCTAGTATTATAAAAGGAAAACATAGAAAGGGGAAAAAATGGGCTGACTAGCCCACCCCATTCCACACAATCCAGCACATTTCTCAGCTGAATTACCCACATCCTTTCCCAGGGAACAGTTCCCACTTGACCTACAGTAAAAGATGCTGACTATGTGTTTTTGCTAATTCAGGTGAGACTCTAGCAGAAAGTATGCCAGAAAGTTGAAGCTAGTCAAGCATTAAAGGGCTAGGTTGATTTGCCTCTAGCGGTCATTATCACAGGTCTTTTATCAGTAGCCCCAAGGGCATAGCAAATTAGTGCAAGAGTCACTTGTATGGTTGCCAAACAGAAATTTAGTAATATATCTATACTTCCCTTAACTCCCACCAAGTTGTCTGAAAACCAAAAAAAAAAAAAAGAGGGGGGAAAGAAGTACCACTTTCAAAAGATCACTAAACACTTGGATTCAGAATAAGTTATACTTCTCAGTCTACAAGGTAACTGTATTGCATGTAATAATTTAGTAAAGATGATTTGTAAGAAAGTTCAAGAAAAAATTTTATAAATGAAATTGCTTTGAAGATTTTAACTTAAAGCAACCTTGTGGACTAACCGGTAAAGAAAGTACAAAATTAGGAAAGTTTAAGCAGGATGCAAAGACTACAATCGCAGTATATTCACATAGGTTATTATACTGAGTAATCCATAAGGAACCATTACAGTTAAACTTAGTAAGGAAATTTGGAAAAGCTGAGAATACCAAAATAAAATCAGTGAGCTTTATGAAACCATGATCAAAGCTTTCAGTTTTATGAAATGTCAAGAATTGCTTATTTCTAGCTCTAAATCTGAATGTCTTAGACTGCCGCTTATTTCTTCCACAAGAATATCGGCAACCGTATCCAACAACTATCTTGCTTTGTAGAAGCCTCATTTTATTTCTGTTTAGGGAAAAGTCCAGACTCTGGGAAGAAAATAGTGGTCATAATAGGGCCATTAGATGATTAAATTGAGACTGATGGAAAAGAAATGGAAGACTTAAAATATATTCTTTAGTTTCAGGAGAACCTGGAATTTGAAGGTGATGCTAGGGAATGCTTAAATTTCAGCCTTAGTTAAATACACAGTTTAGTTCAGTCAGTCAGTTCAGTCCCTCAGTTGTGTCCGACTCTTTGCGACCCCATGAATCGCAGCACGCCAGGCCTCCCTGTCCATCACCATCTCCTGGAGTTCACTCAAACTCATGTCCATCGAGTCTGTGATGCCATCTAGCCATCTCATCCTGGGTCATCCCCTTCTCCTCCAGCCCCCAATCCCTCCCAGCATCAGAGTCTTTTCCAATGAGTCAACTCTTCACATGAGGTGGCCAAAGTACTAGAGCTTCAGCTTTAGCATCATTCCTTCCAAAGTAATCCCAGGGTTGATCTCCTTCAGAATGGACTGGTTGGATCTCCTTGCAGTCCAAGGGACTCTCAAGAGTCTTCTCCAACACCACAGTTCAAAAGCATCAATTCTTTGGCGCTCAGCCTTCTTCACAGTCCAACTCTCATATCCATATATGACCACAGGAAAAACCACAGCCTTGACTAGACGGACCTTAGTCAGCAAAGTAATGTCTCTGCTTTTGAATATACTATCTAGGTTGGTCATAACTTTTCTTCCAAGGAGCAAGCGATTTTATTTCATGGCTGCAGTCACCGTCTGCAGTGATTTTGGAGCCCAAAGAAATAAAGTCTGACACTGTTTCCACTGTTTCCCCATCTATTTCCCATGAAGTGATGGGAGAAGATGCCATGATCTTCGTTTTCTGAATGTTGAGCTTTAAGCCAACTTTTTCACTCTCCTCTTTGACTTTCATCAAGAGGCTTTTCAGTTCCTCTTCACTTTCTGCCATAAGGGTGGTGTCATCTGCATATCTGAGGTTATTGATATTTCTCCTGGCAATCTTGATTCCAGCTTGTGTTTCTTCCAGTCCAGCGTTCCTCATGATGTACTCTGCATAGAAGTTAAATAAGCAGGGTGACAATATACAGCCTTGACATACTCCTTTTCCAATTTGGAACCACTGTGTTGTTCCATGTCCAGTTCTAAGTCTTGCTTCCTGGCCTGCATACAGATTTCTCAAGAGGCAGGTCAGGTGGTCTGGTATTCCCATCTCTTTCAGAATTTTCCACAGTTTATTGTGATCCACACAGTCAAAGGCTTTGGCATAGTCAATAAAGCAGAAATAGATGTGTTTCTGGAACTCTCTTGCTTTTTCCATGATCCAGCAGATGTTGGCAATTTGATTTCTGATTCCTCTGCCTTTTCTAAAACCAGCTTGAACATCAGGGAGTTCACGGTTCACATATTGCTGAAGCCTGGCCTGGAGAATTTTGAGCATTACTTTACTAGCATGTGAGATGAGTGCAATTGTTCAGTAGTTTGAGCATTCTTTTGCATTGCCTTTCTTTGGGATTGGAATGAAAACTGACCTTTTCCAGTCCTGTGGCCACTGCTGAGTTTTCCAAATTTGCTGGCATATTGAGTGCAGCACTTTCCCAGCATCATCTTTCAGGATTTGAAACAGCTCAACTGGAATTCCATCACCTCCACTAGCTTTGTTCATAGTGATGCTTTCTAAGGCCCACTTGACTTCACATTCCAGGATATCTGGCTCTAGGTGAGTGATCATACCATCGTGATTATCTGGGTTGTGAAGATCTTTTTTGTACAGTTTTTCCGTGTATTTTTATTCTTTCCACCTCTTCTTAATATCTTCTGCTTCTGTTAGATCCATACCATTTCTGTCCTTTATCGAGCCCATCTTTGCATGAAATGTTCCCTTGGTATCTCTAATTTTCTTGAAGAGATCTCTAGTCTTTCCCATTCTGTTGTTTTCCTCTATTTCTTTGCATTGATCGCTGAAGAACAGTTTAAGACCTCCTTAAACAAATACAACTTTCAAAACATGAGAATTTCAAAACGAAATACCTGAGTTTCTCATTTCTTTTATTCTCATCAGTTCAGTTCAGTTGCTCAGTTGTGGCCGGCTCTTTGTGACCCCATGAATCACAGCACGCCAGGCCTCTCTGTCCATCACCAACTCCCGGAGTTCACTCAAACTCACGTCCTTCGAGTCGGTGATGCCATCCAGCCATTTCATCATGACCATAAAAAAAAATAAGCTGCTCAACCCAGAAGAGTATTTTAAATTTCACCTAGTGGCAGTATATACTAATATTTCTTCCAATAAACATATATAGAATTAAATAAGTTTTGACTAATAGGTTAGAAAATCTAAGATAAAAAATTGAAATTAAATATTAAAATTTGGTAAGACAGTGAAGCTTAAGAGTGCTCTGCCAAGGAAATGAACACAGCTTTGAAAATTATTTGAACATTTCATGATTCAACAAAAGGTGAGGAGGTTAATCTGGCCAGAGGTAAAGGCTCTCTGTTTGGCGAGAACAGTGATTAAAATATTCAAATGTGTGAGGGCTTCCATTTTAATCTTTATTTCTTTCAAGTCTTTATAGCATTTTCTGTTTGTACTCTTCACTTAGTACTTGTTTTCACTTATCCTCCAGTTTATGCTTTTTGTTACATGAAATATCTACCTCATTAACTAAACTGTTATAAGCCATGAACCGTATTTCATACTTCTTTGCAGTTCTCAATTGTACATCAGTTCAGTTCAGTTCAGTCGCTCAGTCGTGTCTGACTCTTTGCGACCCCATGAATCGCAGCACGCCAGGCCTCCCTGTCCATCACCAGCTCCCAGAGTTCACTCAGACTCATGTCCATCGAGACAGTGATGCCATCCAGCCATCTCATCCTCTGTCGTCCCCTTCTCCTCCTGCCCCCAATCCCTCCCAGCATCAGAGTCTTTTCCAATGAGTCAACTTTTCGCATGAGGTGGCCAAAATACTGGAGTTTCATCTTTAGCATCATTCCTTCCAAAGAAATCTCAGTGCATTATAAATGTGCATATTATAGGCATGCAATAAATATTGTAAATGGCATGGTTGATGATGATGGAGATGTGATTCTGTTGGTAGGTAGATTAAAACTTGATTGGGGAATTGCTTGGATGCCTATCTGATAACATTAGATACAATTTTTATCTAAGGATATGGCAACCCACTCCTGTACTCTTGCCTAGAAAATCCCATGGGCGGAGGAGCCTGGTAGGCTGCAGTCCATGGGGTCACTAAGAGTTGGATATGACTGAGCAACTTCACTTTCACTTTTCACTTTCACGCATTGGAGAAGGAAATGGCAACCCACTCCAGTGTTCTTGCCTGGAGAATCCCAGGGACGGGGGAGCCTGGTGGGCTCCTGTCTATGGGGTTGCACAGAGTCAGACATGACTAAAGCAACTTAGCAGTAGCAGCAGCAGCAGAAAAGAATTATGGAAAATTTAAATGACAATGTCAAAATTTTAAGAAAGAACCTATATTTGCATATATAATGAAATCAAGCATAGTGGGGAAAAGAAAATGTGTTGACAGGAAATCCAGTTTGAGAATGTAGATTAGTTGTCTGAGGAAGAAGAAAATTAGTAACTTAGGCTTTTTAGAAAATCATAAATGAATTAATAAGGACTTGAACCTCAATGACATTAGTGAAAATGAAACTAAAGCAGTGCAAAATGAGAATTGTGACTCCTGACATGAAATCAGCATATTCATATAATCTGAATCCCCCCATCTCTAACATATCAGTGCTATTGGCACCTTTACTATATTGCAAAGAATGTAGAATATGCCTCTAGGACAGCATCCTAACTGCTAATGTCTGTCTCACCTTCAAATGTAGTGTAATGGGTTGAAACATATGTGGTTTGAAAACACATATTCTTTTCTCACTTAAGCTAAAGGGTGAAATGTACTGAACAAACTGTTGTACAACACTTTTAAGCTAGGCTTGCAACCTTGGGATGTTATCACACTTTGTATTATCACTCTGGCTAAGACAGATACAAGGAGGGAATGAAAAGAAAGTGAAAGTGAAATCGCTCAGTTGCGTCTGACTCTTTGTGACCCCATGGACTGCAGCCTACCAGGCTCTTCCATCCATGGGATTTTCCAGTCAAGAGTACTGGAGTGGGTTGCCATTTCCTTCTCCAGGGGATCTTCCCAACCCAGGGTTCAAACCTGGATCTCCTGCATTGCATGCAGACGCCACCCAGGGAAGCTAGGAATACGAGTGGAATAGAAAGGAAGAAGGAGGGAATAGAAGGGGAAAAAAAGAATGGCTCCATTTCCAATGGCCAATTGCTAGAGCCAGCCTCAGATTCTGTTTGCTGCTTCTTTTGCTTCCAGAATCTTTCTAAGCCGTTTTGCATTTCAAGTGAAGGGTCAACTTTTAGTATGGAGGCACTACCATCGTTAATGTGATCATCTCCGCCATTGAAAAGGAGAAAGAATCTCAATAAGCAGAAATGGTTAAAAGATTCTCTCTTAGAAGAGAGAACAAAGGAGGAAGAATTTTGGCTATATTCAAGATTGCCAGGAGAAATATCAATAACCTCAGATATGCAGATGACACCACCCTTATGGCAGAAAGTGAAGAGGAACTGAAAAGCCTCTTGATGAAAGTGAGAGAGGAGAGTGAAAAAGTTGGCTTAAAGTTCAACATTCAGAAAACGAAGATCATGGCATCTGCTCCCATCACTTCATGGGAAATAGATGGGGAAACAGTGGAAACAGTGTCAGACTTTATTTCTTTGGGCTCCAAAATCACTGCAGATGGTGACTGCAGCCATGAAATTAAAAGACGCTTACTCCTTGGAAAAAAAGTTATGACCAACCTAGATAGTATATTCAAAAGCAGAGACATTACTTTGCCGACTAAGGTCCGTCTAGTCAAGGCTGTGGTTTTTCCTGTGGTCATGTATGGATGTGAGAGTTGGACTGTGAAGAAGGCTGAGTGCTGAAGAATTGATGCTTTTGAACTGTGGTGTTAGGGAAGACTCTTGAGAGTCCCTTGGACTGCAAGGAGATCCAACCAGTCCATTCTGAAGGAGATCAACCCTGGGATTTCTTTGGCACGAATGATGCTAAAGCTGAAACTCCAGTATTTTGGCCACCTCATGTGAAGAGTTGACTCATTGGAAAAGACTCTGATGCTGGGAGGGATTGGGGGCAGGAGGAGAAGGGGATGACAGAGGATGAGATGACTGGATGGCATCACGGACTCGATGGACATGAGTCTGAGTGAACTCCGGGAGTTGGTGATGGAAATGGAGGCCTGGCGTGCTGCGATGCATGGGGTCACAAAGAATCGGACACAACTGAGTGACTGGACTGAACTGAACTGAGCTGAAACTCCATCTGCAGTCTTTTTACTCTTTGTATCCAAATGTTGCTACTTATTGTCACATCTTTCCTGTGTTTCTCTGATGCCCCCATATTGCCCTTGAGAGAAAGTAGAATGGGAAAATGGGAAAAGGATCTACATCCCATGTATTACGTAGCTTCGTAGTTCTTATTCTTACATATTCAACAACACATTTTTTGCCCACTTTTTATAATATTTAGTACAATTGTTTAAATTAAGTAGCTTTTAAAACTCTGGCAAATTTATTTCAAAAGTAGATTTTGTATTACAAATCATGGCTTCACAGCATGCTACCCCGAAATATGACACCTTAGTGTTGAGGATTTTAAGCTGAAATCATTTGAACAGCAAAAACCAGAATGTCTCTTTAGCTTTCCTCTGTCCTCTCCCTTAAAACAGGTGGCAAAAACCTCATGTGAGAGGTATCCTCTATATCAGAAGGACGGAGCAGTCTTTATCTCCTAAGACAAAAGGATCCCCAAAAGGATTCAAACAGACCTTGTTAACGTTTCCCTAGTTTCTACACTTCCTTCATACCCTCCGACCTATCGTATTAGTACATGACTGCCCACTCTTCTTGATAACTAGCATAAAAATACTGAGGTCTGTTTCTTTTGGTCTTCATTTCCTTATGTAGATTTCCATGCTATGTAAAACGTATATAAATCTGTATTATTTCCTTCTATTAATATGTCTTTCTCAATTTAAATTTCAAACCCATTTAGAGACCCTAAGGGAAGGTGAAGAAAACTTTTCCTCCTCTTCATTACCAATATTACTAAGCATAAAAGAGGGCAACAATAAAAATGTATAAATTGGTTTCTTTGTAATAACATGAAATAATTTTGTGAATCACCAGAGGTATATGGGGATTTCCCAGGTGGCACTAGTGGTAAAGAACCTGCTTGCCACTGCAGGAGATGTAGAGATGCAGGTTCGATCCCTGGGTTGGGAAGATCCCCTGGAGGAGGGCATGACAACTCACTCCAGTATTCTTGCCTGGAGGATCCCATGGACAGAGGAGCCTGTTGGGCCATGGTCCATAAGAGTCACAAAGAGTCGGACATGACTGAAGCCATTTAACATGCAAGCACTCAAAGGTACATGGACCACACTTCAGGGGAGCAAGGTATTAGAGGCTAGACTTCATCATGAAAGTTCCAAAGGCAGGATTACCAGGGTATTTGGTGACTGATTGTAGGTAAGAAGGGCACAGCTGACACAAATAATAATTAATGTAAGATCAAGTAAACTTGTCATAAAAATGAAAAAAGTGAGATACAAAGCATAGCATTGAAAATTACAAACTGATGTTTGTACAAATAGTAAGGAAGGAGATAAAGGTTTCAAACTGATCATCCTCTGATTAATATCTGGTAATCCAAGAAAAAACTGTTCCAGTTCTCTTTCACAAAAAGAATGAGAAAGAAACAGCATATAAGCATTTCAAAATGGCAGATATGCATTCCTGAAAAACCTTACATTCTGCAAAAAGTGTACAGTCAAATCAGTTAAACTCTTTACAACTTTGTAAACAGAGCACTAACATAAAGAGAAATAATCCTCACTTTAAAAGACATTGACCTGGCACACTGGGACAACCTAGAGAGATGGTATGGGGAGGGAGGTGGGGGGGGGGGTTCAGAATTGGGAACACGTGTACATCTGTGGTGGAGTCATGTTGATGTATGGCAAAACCAATACAGTATTGTAAAGTAAAATAAAAAATAAAATAATAAAAGACATTGACAGATTTTTTAAAAAAGCAAATTCCTAATAAATTAATAAATTGTACTGTAAAAATAAGGTGTTTAAAAGAAACCAAAAAAGGGAAAACAACCTGGTGGAAGATGCATCAGAAGTGTGGAGTTACACAAACAGAAAAATTACACAGATAGAGACAAGTTAGTAATACAGACAGAGCAAGTGGCCAGACTCTGGGAGGGTAGGGAAGGACAGGGGAGCCTGGCACACTGCAATCCATGGGGTCTTAGTCAGACACACCTGAGCATGCACGCATACACGCACAATGTAATGACATGGGTTATTAAAAGCAGAGAATCTTTCCTGGCTGTGGTCAGAGGCACACATGGATATGAAGGGAGGTCAAAGTGATACAACATTGCTGGTTTTGAAGAACAGTAAGGGGATTCAAAGAAGAGAAGCGAAAAGCAAAGGAAAAAAGGAAAGATACAAGCATCTGAATGCAGAGTTCCAAAGACTAGCAAGAAGAGGTAAGAAAGCCTTCCTCAGCTTTCAATGCAAAGAAATAGAGGAAAACAACAGAATGGGGAAGACTAGAGATTTCTTCAAGAAAATTAGAGATACCAAGGGAACATTTCATGCAAAGATGGGCTTGATAAAGGACAGAAATTGTATGGACCTAAGAGAAGCAGAAGATATTAAGAAGAGGTGGCAAGAATGCACAGAAGAACTGTACAAAAAAGGTCTTCATGACCAACATAATCACGATGGTTTGATCACTCACCTAGAGCCAGATACCCTGGAATGTGAAGTCAAGTGGGCCTTAGAAAGAATCACTATGAACAAAGCTAGTGGAGGTGATGGAATTCCAGTTGAGCTATTTCAAATCCTGAAAGATGATGCTGGGAAAGTGCTGCACTCAATATGCCAGCAAATTTGGAAAACTCAGCAGTGGCCACAGGACTGGTAAAGGTCAGTTTTCATTCTAATTCCAAAGAAAGGCAATGCCAAAGAATGCCCAAACTACTAAACAATTGCACTCATCTAACATGCTTGTAAAGTAATGCTCAAAATTCTCCAAGCCAGGCTTCAGCAATATGTGAACCGTGAACTTCCAGATGTTCAAGCTGGTTTTAGAAAAGGCAGAGGAACCAGAGACCAAATTGCCAACATCTGCTGGATCATGGAAAAAGCAAGAGAGTTCCAGAAACACATCTATTTCTGCTTTATTGACTATGCCAAAGCCTTTGACTGTGTGGATCACAACAAACTGTGGAAAATTCTGAAAGAGATGGGAATACCATACCACCTGACCTGCCTCTTGAGAAACCTATATGCAGGTCAGGAAGCAAGACTTAGAACTGGACATGGAACAACAGACTGGTTCCAAATAGGAAAAGGTGTACATCAAGGCTGTATATTGTCACCCTGCTTATTTAACTTCTATGCAGAGTACATCATTAGAAACGCTGGTCCGGATGAAGTACAAGCTGGAATCAAGATTGCCGGGAAAAATAGTAATAATGTCAGATATGCAGATGATACCACCCTTATGGCAGAAAGTGAAGAGGAGCTAAAAAGCCTCTTGCTGAAAGTGAAAGAGGAGAGCGAAAAAGTTGGCCTAAAGCTCAACATTCAGAAAATGAAGATCATGGCATCCTGTCCCAATACTTCATGGGAAATAGATGGGGAAACAGTGGAAACAGTGTCAGACTTTATTTTTCTGGGCTCCAAAATCACTGCAGATGGTGACTGCAGCCATGAAATTAAAAGACACTTACTCCTTGGAAGAAAAGTTATGACCAACCTAGACAGCATATTGAAAAGCAGAGACATTACTTTGCCAACAAAGGTCCATCTAGTCAAGGCTATAGTTTTTCCAGTGGTCATGTATGTATGTGAGAGTTGGACTGTGAAGAAAGCTGAGCGTCGAAGAATTGATGCTTTTGAACTGTGGTGTTGGAGAAGACTCTTGAGAGTCCCTTGGACTGCAAGGAAATCCAACCAGTCCATTCTAAACGAGATCACCCCTGGGTGTTCTTTGGAAGGGTTAGGGTTAGGGGTTAGGGTTAGGGTTAGGCCATGGGATTTTCCAAGCAAGAATACTGGAGTGGGTTGCCATTTCCTTCTCCAGAGGATTTGCCTAGCCCAGGGATCAAACCGGAGTCTCCCACATTACAGGCAGATGCTTTACTGTCTGAGCCACCAGGGAAGTCATGTGGAAACATGTGATATGGTCAAAGAGACTTCCCTCAAAACATATTTGGAAAAGGTTCTCAGTTAAAGTAAGCAGCTGGAAAAAGTAAAATAGTACAAAAAGCAAGGCAAATCAACTACAGAAGTAAGAATAAATCATCCCAGATGGCCTGTGGAATAAAGGTTTTATGATAATGTGAGGAAACAATTCTACTCATGTAGAGCAATCACGGAGAAATTTCTAAGTTATTTTGTCTTATCATCGGGGTTATCAGATAAAATACAGATTGTCCAGTTAAACTTGAACTTCAAATAATTGATAAATAATTTTTGTTTTAATATAAGTTTATCTCATATAGTATTCGGGACATATTTATACTAAAAAGTTGTCCATCATTTATCTGAAATTTAGATCTTACTAGGCATCCTATTGGAGAAGGCAATGGCACCCCACTCCAGTGCTCTTGCTTGGAGAATCCCATGGATGGAGGAGCCTGGTAGGCTGCAGTCCATGGGGTCACAGAGAGTCGGACACGACTGAGCGACTTCACATTCACTTTTCACTTTCATGCATTGGAGAAGGAAATGGCAAGTCACTCCAGTATTCTTGCCTGGAGAATCCCAGGGACAGAGGAGCTTGTTGGTCTATGGGGTCGCACAGAGTCAGACACGACTTAGCAGCAGCAGCAGTAGCAGTAGGCATGCTATATTTTTATTTGCTTAATCAGGCAAACCTATTCATTTTAAAAATTCTTAAATCTAAGATACCTTTTAATTAATATATTTGAAATCAGAATCTTTCAATTTAGGTACTTGATGTGTTTCACTGTACTTAAAAAAAACATTAAATTTATGGTATATCTTACAATGTATGGCACCTTAAAATCATGGAAACAGGTAAGAACTTTTCTTTAAAAATGTCACTTTTTTCAAAATCCCTTATGCTTAACAGTTTTATCTAATTGGCTGTTTGATTTTTACACTTAATTGTCTGAGAATACATTTGTGTCTCTGTTTCTGGCTTATTTAAATTTAATCCCTGATAGCGGAACTATTAAACAAAAGCTTTCATCCTGTGACGTGCTATTGTTAAGTGACTCAGTCATGTCCTACTCTTTGCAAGCCCATGGACTGCAACCTGCCAGGCTTCTTCACCCATTGAATTTTCCAGGCAAGAATACTGGAGTGGGTTGCTATTGCCTTTTCCAGGGGATCTTCCCAACCCAGGGATGGAACCTTGGTTTCCCACACTACAGGCAAACTCTTTGCCCTCTGAGCCACCAGGGAAGCCCAATGTGCTATTATGTGAGGCTAAACCAAATGTATTTGTGTTTGTGTGAGGCAGCTCTGTTTGCAAAGTGAACCAGTGATGATTCCAAAGACAGCCTGATGCTGAAAAATTTTCAGTCATGACTCCACACTATCTCTGATCTTCGATTTGAATTATTTTTCCGTCACTTAACATCTTAAGTCCCCTGAAGTAGGGAATGGCACCACACTCAAATATTCTTGCCTGGAAAATTCCATGGACAGAAGAGCCTGGTGGGCTTCAGTCTGTGGGGTTGCAGAGAGTTGGACATGTCTGAGCGCCTGGTCACATACACATACAACAGCTTAAGTGTCCAAAGAATTTTACTTCAAAATTCCAATTATTTGAATTTTTTTAAAATTTTTATTTTTACTTTATTTTACTTTATAATACTGTATTGGTTTTGCCATACATTGACATGAATCTGCCACGGGTGTACATGAGTTCCCAAACATGAACCCCCCTCCCACCCCCCATCCCATATCATCTCTCTGGATTATCCCCGTGCACCAGGCCCAAGCATCCTGTATCCTGCATCGAACATAGACTGGTGATTTGTTTCTTACATGATAGTGTACATGTTTCAATGCCATTCTCCCAAATCGTCCCACCCTCTCCCTCTCCCTCAGAGTCCAAAAGTCCGCTCTACACATCTGTGTCTCTTTTGCTGTCTCGCATACAGGGTCATCATTGCCATCTCTCTAAATTCCATATATATGTGTTAGTATACTATATTGGTGTTTTTCTTTCTGGCTTACTTCACTCTGTATACTAGGCTCCAGTTTCATCCACCTCATTAGAACTGATTCAAATGTATTCTTTTTAATGGCTGAATAATACTCCATTGTGTATATGTACCACAGCTTTCTTATCCATTCATCTGCTGATGGACATCTAGGTTGTTTCCAAGTCCTGGCTATTATAAACAGGCTGCAATGAACATTGGGGTACACGTGTCTCTTTCTATTCTGGTTTCCTCGGTGTGTATGCCCAGCAGTGGGATTGCTGGGTCGTATGGCAGTTCTATTTCCAGTTTTTTAAGGAATCTCCACACTGTTCTCCATAGTGGCTGTACTAGTTTGCATTCCCACCAACAGTGTAGGAGGGTTCCCTTTTCTCCACACCCTCTCCAGCATTTATTGCTTGCAGACTTTTGGATCGCAGTCATTCTGACTGGTGTGAAATGGTATCTCATTGTGGTCTTGATTTGCATTTCTCTAATAATGAGTGATGTTGAGCATCTTTTCATGTGTTTGTTAGCCATCCGTATGTCTTCTTTGGAGAAATGTCTATTTAGTTCTTTGGCCCATTTTTTGATTGGGTCGTTTATTTTTCTGGAATTGAGCTGCATAAGTTGCTTGTATATTTTTGAGATTAGTTGTTTGTCAGTTGCTTCATTTGCTATTATTTTCTCCCATTCAGAAGGCTGTCTTTTCACCTTGCTTATAGTTTCCTTTGTTGTGCAGAAGCTTTTAATTTTAATTAGATCCCATTTGTTTATTTTTGCTTTTATTTCCAGTATTCTGGGAGGTGGATCATAGAGGATCCTTCTGTGATTTATGTCGGAGAATGTTTTGCCTATGTTCTCCTCTAGGAATTTTTTATCTTTGTGTTTTCCTATTGATTTTAAAACTTTTCTTTTTTTCCTACATTTAAAGATTTTAAACTTTTTAATCTTTTTCTTTATGCTGTCTTTTAATTTAAATATGTTAGAGACTGTGTATCTATTGTGAACTGATTAGGTTTTAATCAGTTATTTTTCTGAATAAGGCAATGAGTCCCAGAAAAACAAGTAAGAAAACTATCAACATTCCTTAGCATTTCGATATGCATTTAGGCAGGAATTTTCTGGCCATAAAATTCTTCAGATAAACTAAACTCATTAAGTCTGAACAATTTTATTACTCTGATTTATATCATAGACTTGTAAGTAACAATAAATATACTCTGCATTCCAACGTGGCACAATTGATGGAAATTTTTATTTAAAAATAATAAATGGAAGGTTTTCTTTTGTGTAAACAATCAAAAGATTCATCCATTGGCAGCCCCAATTTGTCTCCAAAACTGAGGATTTAAATTAGAACAATCTGCTAAAAGAGGGTTACTAAAAGATACATAAATTATCAAGACAATTGATTTTAACCAACTGTGCATGAAATAAATTTATTCACTCTGGCTATTTTTAAAAAACAGGTGAAAAAACTTGTGTGTATGTGTATAGTTTTGTGGTATTTCATTTAGATTCTTTTGGTTTTTTTGTAATTTTATTATTTTTTACTTTGTCAAACTTGTAAGCTACATATAAAGCATAAATAACATTTATTACTTAAAACTTTTCAGCATATTAATCCTAAGAAATACTTTCAAATAATATTTGACCTTAAGTTGAACACAAACAACCCTCTCTGACTTATAGAAACAATGCTAGTGGAGTGCAGACTGAATTACAAAGAGCAAAATGCCTTCCCAGAAGCTATGAAGGATTAAGAAATATCTCAGTTTGTGGCATTCGATTTGGTATTATATTACTCTGAATTGCCCAAGGTTCTTTTGAAAAAAAATTAATCTTTCATTTCATAACCACCAATATCTGTAGGAGTTGCTGTATTAGATGGTCAATAGCAGACATATTTAAAGGCTGAAAAATGGTATTGAGTTTGTATTTTATATGTACTGACAATTTTCTTCAACAAAATGTCTCTTTGTACTTATATCTCATAAATGGAGGCTTTTGCTTCAAAATCCAAAGTATTCTCTTAGGTCATATTTAAGGAAGCAAAGATTTTTTAGCTATAAACAGTCACAGCTTTAAAACAGATGTTTTTCAAAGTTCACTTATAGTTTGGTTTGTTGCTACCAGGAATATATTTTCACATGTATTTAACATTCCTTTCAGTTCAGTTCAGTCACTCAGTTGTGTCTGACTCTGCAACCCCATGGACTGCAGAACAACAGGCTTTCCTGTCCATCACAAACTCCCGGAGCTTTCTCAAAGTCATGTCCATTGAATCGGTGATACCATCCAACCATCTTATCGTCTGTCATCCCCTTCTCCTCCCTTCTTCAATCTTTCCCAGCATCAGGGTCTTTTCAAATGAGTCAGTTCTTCACATCAGGTGGCCAAATTATTGGAGGTACAGCTTCAGCATCAGTCCTTCCAATGAATATTCAGGACTGATTTCCTTTAGGACTGACTAGTTTGATCTCTGACAAATAGACTCAAGGGATTAGCTATTTAACATTAGACATCATGATTAGCTTCCAAGAAGAGTCTGAGTAAGAACTAAGGGTATCAAAGAATAAAATAAACTATATTTTCAATGGTAAAATATATTCAGTTCAGTTCAGTTCAGTTCAGTTTAGTCCAGTTGCTCAGTCGTGTCTGACTCTTTGCAACCCCATGGACTGCAGCATGCCAGGCCTCCCTGTCCATTATCAACTCCCGGAGTTTACTCAAACTCATGTCCATTGAGTCGGTGATGCCATCCAACCATCTCATCCTCTATTGTCCCCTTCTCCTCCAGCCTTCAACTGGAATTATAATTTATTATTCCAGAATTCATTTATGTATTCCTCCCCTCCACCTTCCCACATGTTACAAAAAGTAGTAACAAAAAGTTACATCCATGAAAAAACAACAGTTTTGGAATAAAAAAACATCTAGGTTTGAACTAGAATTCATTTTTGGCAAATTCCTTGCCATCTCTGAGCTCTATTCACCTTTTCTGTAAAGCAGGGATAATATTGGTGTGCCATTTTGGGGGGACAGTTCTCCATAATTTTTTTCACATTTGTGCAGGGTCAGGATTTTCTGAAGAAAATTCACTCAAAAACTTTGTTAAAAGATGATTAATAGCAAATACGCCTTGAAAGCTTAAGATGGTGAACTGCTCCAAAGATGTTTAGACCTGCCTCCCCTAGGACCGTTTGCTGTTGTTCCAGCTTTGGAAGGCTGAGGACTTTGCACTCCCCTCCCAGGAAAGATTTGTTTATATTCTAGCTTGAAGGTCTTTCTCTCTCTCTTCAAGGGAAGGAGGGACAGATGTTTTAACTGCCCTGTATAACTTCTGAGTATCACAAATCATGCTTCCTCCTCAGTGGTACAAACTCACTGCAGGCATGAGGTCATAACAGGCTCTCACCACGTTGCCCAATGAAGGTTGGGGTTTGGAGAACCAGCACTAAATGCTCTGTGCGTAATGATCTGTTCTCTCATCCAGACGCCTTATGTATCCCATTAAGCATGAAATATAAATATATAACTTAAACAGCCATGTGTCTTGTTTCCTAAGAAGCTAAAATTTATTCAACAGCAATATGCCCAACCCAAGGATAAGGCATGTTTTGGTGACTCCTGAGAGCTTACATAAACTCCTTTCCTTATGGTTAATTTAGAGATAAGGTTAAATATGGCCAAAGGGATTAAAGTTGATGGTAGTTCTGTGAAAGATTTTTCCTCCTAACAGGGAAAGAATGCTATACTAAGAGAATCCCTTTCCCTCTGAATTGCTTGTATTTTGGAGCTTGTTGTATGAAGATGTGATACTTGGAGATGCAGCAAAAATGAGACTATTTGAAACAAGTCTAAAGAAAGAAACCAATACACTGAGGATGACAGAGCAGAAGAATGTCAAATAAATGAGCAAAAGAACAAAAGAATGTTCTAGGTGACATCTCTAAGCTGCTGAATAAATCCTGAACTCATTTCTTTTTATTTTTTAAAAATATATAGTAACAGCTCCTTACAATGCAAACAAATTTTTGTTGAGAAAACATTCTACATAATATAAGAATCTAACTCAAGGAATTACGAAGATTAAATAAAATGAGGGATAAATTAATTAGAATATATGTATTCTAATATATACATTTGTATGGATATGTTGCTACTGCTGCTAATGGAGAATATCTCAGGTCCAAGCATCCATTTTTCTATTGTGTAAGTGCCCGTAACATATGGGCTTCCTAGGTGGCTCAGTGGTAAATATTCTACCTGCCACTGCAGGAGAATCAGGGAACGTGGGTTTGATCCCTAGGTCAGGAAGATTCCCTGGAGAAGGAAATAGTAAATTGCTACAGTATTCTTGCCTGGATAATCCAATGGACAAAGGAACTTGATGGTGTCATAAAGAGTCGGACACGACTGAGCATGCATGTGCTTGCTTCTTGCTATATCAGATAACTCATGTATCATACTGTACCACAAGTCAGGGAGCGTTTTTGAAAGGGGTCATTGAAGCCCAAGGACTGAAATAAAGGGGCATAGCTGTCAATGACGGGAACATTAGAGTAAAATACAAAACGAATAAAAATTTAATTAGAGCAGTTGTTCTTGAATAGAACCCTTTATATTCTTGACAATTATTTAGAATTCCAAAATACATTTTTTGTTTGACTTTTTGATATCAGTATTAACTGAAATAGAATTTAAAACTGAGAAATTAAAACATTTATTGATTATCTCATTTTAATGTTAAACTATACTCTATTTAAAAACATATTTTATATCAAACTACTTTCCAAATTAAAGAAAAGAGAAAAAAATCATTGTTTAAATTTTTTTGCAAATTGCTTTATTATTTGGCTTCCCATGTCTGCTTCTGCTTTCAAACTGTTGTGCTATATAAATTTGACTGAAGTGTAGTGAAGTTTTGACTTGACACAGATATGCAGTTAGAAAAAGAAGGTGTATTAGAATACTCTTTTAAGATAATTGTAGGTTTTTTTTTAAAAACACCAAAACCCAAAACTTGGCAATAGATGGTTTCTTAAAAGTTGATTTTAACATGGAATCTCGACCTGGCAAATATTTCACAGCAGTAAGTATGAAACACTTTGATCTGTCTTGCAGTTTAACTACTCTTTGTTGTTTTTGTTTAGTCACTAAGTCGTGTCTGACCCTTTTGAGACCCCCATAACTGTAGCCCACCCAGGATCCTCTGTCCATGGGATTTCCCAGGCAAGAATACTGGAGTGGGTTGCCATTTTCTTCTCCAGGGGATCCTCCGGACCCAGGGATTGAACCCATGTCTCTGCATTAGCAGGGAGGTTCTTTACCACTGGGCCACCATCAAAGCCCTTAATTACTCTGTACCCATGAATAATCTTGGAATAGCATTGGCTATTTAGAAAGTATTCATCAGTAAGTATTGTACATATTCTAAAAGTTGACAAATTCATGTCACATTTATTAACATCATGGATGTTCTTATCAGAATATTATATAGGTATTGGGAAACTGTCTAGTTCATAATGACACACCTGCGTTTTCCAAAATTCCAATTTTTCCTTGAAAGCTTGAAATTTATCATTGCAGCAAATATTGTCAGTTGTTTTCCTTGAAATGAAGTCCACTTCATTAAGTTTTGAAAAAAATGTCTGTCAAAACATGTCTGAATAATTATAGTATGTCTTACAGTTGTGTTTTCAAGTAAAAATGGTGTTCCACTAAAAAGACAGCTAGTTGATCTTGTATTTAAAACAATTGCACAAGTGCTTTTACTTGAGAAAGCCATCATACTTCAGAATGTAGAAGTGTTTTCTCTTCATCTGCCATTTTGTCATATAGGTGATAAAAAGATATGAATCAAAAGTCTGGTTTAATTAAATTAAAACCTTACTGCTTCATTAAGAACACTGTTCTGTGAAATTCGATGTTTTCTTTTTTAAAAAATTATGAGCACCTGGCAATAAAGAATATAATGAGTACTACACCATGGGTATAATTTGGTCCTGTTATTTTAATTTGTGTTAAGGTGATAGCATTTTTACCATCGTTGTTTTTGTATCATCAATGTGCTTGTCAGCCCAGGGGAAAAAGCAAATTATGTCTTAGTATTATTATGGAATAATTTTAACCTCATTGACTCCTGAAAGTGTCTTATGGACTCTTTTTTTTGGTTCTATATATCATACTTTGAGAACAACTGAATTCTCAAAGGGTGGGAGAAAAATATATCAATGTTATTTCACATCTCTCTAAAATCCTGATAGAATTAACACCTGACATCAGCTCATTAAAAAAGAAAGTTGTTTATTTGGGTTCATCAACCATCTGTCCCGATAATCGGCAGTTCTTGTTCCCAATGGTAGCTTGTTGTGCTCTAGGCTTTTTCCATAAGTATAGTTGTTGGAATCGGTGTGATCTTAGTGAATCTTTGATTCATGATATCTGGGTCTCTTGCTGTAGATGAAGGGAAAAACCAAATTTTTAGTTTTTGGTTTTTATAAAGTCATCCAAATGGAGTATTTACTGCAGCAGATTCAGATTGTTACCAGAGCTTCATTTCTTTCTTCTCGTTTCTCTTTGGTCATCTTTTCTGTTATCATTGCTTTTCTGTCATCATATGCACGAATCTGTTGCATAGTCTTCCTTCTCCCCAAAGGCTGTTACATTAGAAGCAAGCAGGCTTATATTTGCATTATTTACTCTAAACATCTGCTTTATAGAGACAGGTAATAATTCTTGTTGACTCGACAATTTTATCTTGCTTAGTGAGATGAAGTTCAGTAACACCAAAAGCTACAACAGTTTTGTGGTCAGCAGTTACTGACTGGTTTTGTTGTTGTTCAATTGCTAAGTTGTGTACAACTCTGCGGCTCCATGAACTGCAGCATGCCAGGCCCCCCTGTCCTTCACTGTCTACTGGAGTTTGCTTAAATTCATGTCCATAGAGTTGATGAAGCTATCTAACCATCTCATTCTCTGCTGCCCCTTTCTCCTTTTGCCTTCAATCTACAAAGTCATTATTTTTATGTACTTTTCATAGCATTCTCAGTTCATTAACCAGTGGCATTTTTTTTTTAAATCCCAAGCTGAGAAAAATCACACACAAACCTGTAGAAACTCTGCTTAGTATGGCAAGTGAGGATAGAATTTAATTTCTAGAGGCTAGAGAATGCCTTTTTGTCCAAAATACAATGCTTTTTACTGATATATTAAAATCTGTGTAGATTCCAAATATCAATGTGGTATTAATTGTTATACTGTTTTAATCTTTATTTCATTTTTGATAATGAAATCTATTTTATTTTCTCTTATCCACTATTTTTATTGATCTAATTGTACTTTATTTTTTAATGAAGTATAGCTGACTGACAATGTAGTGACAATTTCTGTATATACATATACATATCTCTCTCTGTCTCTCTCTCTATATATATACACACACACACACACACATAAGAAGTGAAGTGAAATGAAAGTCACTCAGTCATGTCCAGCTTTTTGTGACCCCATGGACTACACAGTCCGTGGAATTCTCTAGGCCAGAATAATGGAGTGGGTAGCCTTTTCCTTCTCCAGGGGATCTTCTCAACCTAGGGATTGAACCCAGATCTCCTGCATTGAAGGTGGATTCTTTAGCAGCTGAGCCACAAGGGAAGTCAAGACTACTGGAGTGGGTAGCCTATCCCTTCTCCAGTGGATCTTCCCAACCCAGGAACTGAACCAGGGTCTCCTGCATTGCAGGTGGATTCTCTACCAACTGAGCTATCAGGGAAGCCTGTATATACATAGAGATATATCTATATGTATAACTGAATCATTTTGTTGTGCAGAAAAGTGATTCAGTTAAACATATATATACATATATATATATAAATTTGTTTAAAATATTTTTTTCCATTTTGATTTATCATTGGATATTGAATATAGTTCTCTGTGCTGTACAGTAGGGTATTATTGTTTATCCATTTTATATAATAGGTTACATCTGCTAAACCTAACCTCCCACTAATCTTCCACTCCATTCTTCTCCCAACCCTCTCCACCTTAACAACAATGAGTCTGTTCTGTATGTCCCTGAGTCTGTTTCTGTTTCATCAACAGATTTATTTTTGTCACATTTTAGATTCCACATATTAGTGATATCAAGTGGTATTTGTCTTTCTTTTTAACTTAACTCCACTTAGTATGATAATCTCTACTTGCATCCATGTTGCTGCAAATAGCACTATTTCATTCATTTTTATGGCTGAGTAATATTTCATTGTATATATCTACCACATATTCTTTATCCATTCATCCGCTGATGGCATTTAGGTTGCTTCCGTTTCTTGGCTATTGTGAATAGTTCTGCTGTGAGTATAGAGGTGCATGTATCTTTTTGAATTAGTTTTGATTGGATATATGTCCAGGAGTGAGATGGCTGAATCATATAATAATTCTATTTTTAGTTTTCTGAGGAACCTTCATACTGCTTTCCACAGTGACTACACCAACTTAAATTCCCACCAACATTGTAGGAGGGTCCCCTTTTCCCTACATCCTAATCAGCAATTGTTACTTGCAGAGTTTTTAATGATGACCATTCTGATCTGTGCAGGGTGGTACCTCATTATACTTTTAATTTGCATTTCTCTAATAATTAGAGATGTTGAGCATCTTCTCATGTGCCTAATGGCCATTTGTATTTCATGTTTGGAGAAACATCTTTTTAGGTCTTCTGCCCATTTTTTGATTGGGGTGTTGGTTTTTTGTTGTATATTTTGAAAATTAAGCCCTTGTAAGTTCCATCATTTGCAAATATTTTCTCCCATCCTGAGGGTCGTCTTTTCATTTTGTGTATGGTTTCTTTTGCTGTGCAAAAGCCTGTAAAATTGATTAGTCCATTTTGCTTTGTTTTGCTTTTATTTCTATTACTTGGGAGACTGGCCTAAGCAAACATTGGTACAGTTTATGCCAGATAATGTTTTGCCTATGATCTCTTCTAGTAGTTTTATAGTGTCTATAAAGAAGGGGAAACTGTCAGGTACAATTTATCTAAATTCCATATGTAATCAAGGTCATAGACATTAGAGATCGTCTGAAGTGCATGTCATCATCAAAGGTTTGATGGCAAACTTTCAACAGGACAGGTCTGTTCTAGGTTTCAGTCTAGGTAATTTTGAGTTTTTCTGTATGGTGAGATTGTGTCTCTTAACACTATTGATTTAAAAGTGGCTGTGCAATTTCCATAGCACCACTTGCTTAAGAGATTGTGTTTCTCCAATTTTATACTCTTGCCTTCTTTGTCAAAAATTAACTGACTGTAGGTGTGTGGGTTTATTTATGGACTCTCTACTCGGTCCCATTGATCCACATGACTGTTTTTATGCCAATACCACACTGTCTTGATTACTGTGACTTTGTAGTGTTGTCTGAAGTACAGAAGGGCTATGCCTCCTGCTTTATTCTTTTTCCTCATGATTCCTTAGGCGATTTTTGGTCTTATTTGGCTCCATAGAAAATTTAGGATTATTTGCTCTAGTTCTGTGAAAAACATCATGGGTAATTTGACAGGGATTATATATGGTTTCACTGGTAGCTCAGGGCTTCTCAAGTGGTGCTAGTGGTAAAAAACAAAAACAAGCCTGCCAATGCAGGAGACATAAGAGATGTGATCCCAGGGTTTGATCCAAGGGTTCAATCCCTGGGTCAGGAAGATCCTCTGGAGGAGAGGATGGCAACCCACTTCAGTATTCTTGCCTGAAGAATCTCATGGAGAGAGGAGCCTGGCAGGCTACAGTCCATGAGGTCACAAAGAGTCAGACACGACTGAGCAACTTAGGACTCATGCTTCACTAGTAGCTCAGTAGTAAAGAATCTGTCTGACAATGCAGGAGATGCGGGTTCAATCCCTGGGTCAGAAGATCCCCTGGAAGAGGGAATGACAACCATTCTGATATTCTTGCCTGGGAAATCCCATGGACAGAGGAGACTGGCAGGCTGTGGTCATGGAGCTGCAAAAGACTTAGACATGACTTAGTGACTAAACAACAGGATATTAATCTGTATACAGTTTTGGGAAGTGTTGCCATTTTAACAATATTAATTCTTCCAGTTCCAGATCATGGGATATCTTTTTAGTTCTGTGGACCACCTTTAATTTCCTTTTAATTTTAAAGTAGAGGAAACTACAAGGTACACTTTATCCAAATTCCATATGTTATCAAGGTCAAAGATGTGATCATCTGAAGTGTTGTGCCATCATCAAAGATTGATGGCAAAGTTCCAGCAGGACAGATCTGGATATCTTGGGAAAACTGTCTCATCAGATGTTTTCTGTTTCAATTTCAGGAAATCTTTGCTTTTGCATTATCAGATGATGTTCAGGTCCAGTTAGAATTCGGTGCTTTGTTTAGGTGTGTCATGTGAACCAAGTGTCTGTTCCTTAGAGTTTGGCAGCACAAAGATTTGGTTTAGTGAACCTAATAAGGTCCTCTCCAATGAGGTTGAGGAGAGTTCTTCCAGATGTGTCTTTTCCAGTAGATAAAAGCTCCAGGTTGCAAGGTCTGATGCTTAAAGTCTTCCTCTTCCAACAATATACTATAAAAAGATCAATCTACCAAAACATGGTTATTTTAAATAAAAGGAATTACATATTTGCAATATTGGAATATTTAACTTCTATGCAGAGTACATCATGAGAAATGCTTGTCTGGATGAAGCATAAGCTGGAATCAAGATTGCCGGGAGAAATATCAATAACTTTAGATATGCAGATGACACTACCCTTATGGCAGAAAGCGAAGAAGAACTAAAGAGCCTCTTGATGAAAGTGAAAGAGGAGAGTGAAAAAGTTGGCTGAAAGCTCAACATTCAGAAAACTGAGACCATGGCATCTGGTCCCATCACTTCATGGCAAATGGATGGGGAAACAGTGGAAACAGTGTGAGACTTTATTTTTTGGGGCTCCAAAGTCACTGCAGATAGTGATTGCAGCTATGAAATTAAAAGACACTTGCTCCTTGGGAGAAAAGTTATGACCAACCTAGATAGCATATTAAAAAGCAGACACATTACTTTGTCAACAAAAGTCCATCTATTCAAAGCTGTGGTTTTTCCAGTGGTCATGTATGGATGTGAGAGTTGGAGTATAAAGAAAGCTGAGTGCTGAAGAAATGATGGTTTTGAACTATGGTGTTGAAGACTCTTGAGAGTTGCTTGGACTACAAGGAGATCCAACCAGCCCATCCTAAAGAAAATCAACCCTAAATATTCATTGGAAGGACTGATGCTGAAGCTGAAATTCTGATATTTTGGCCACCTGATGTGAAGAACTGATTCATATGAAAAAACCCTGATGCTGGGAAAGATTGAAGGCAGGAGGAAAAGGGGACAGCAGAAGATGAGATGGTTCTATGGCATCATGACCGAATGGACATGAGTTTGAGTAAACTCCAGGAGTTGGTGATGGACAGGGAGGTCTGGCATGCTGCAGTCCATGAGGTCACAAAGAGTCAGACATGACTGAGCGACTGGACTGAACTGTACTGAACATTGGAATAGCCCTCCTTATGTCAATTATGTGTCAAGGGAATCAGAACCCAAGTGCCTCACATGTCTGTGACTATTTTAAAGGGTGAGAGTTGATAAGTTCCAAAAGTGGTGATTCTGAGATTTAGAAAGACCAACAGCAATGCTTTCAGTTGAGGTATTTGTGGGAGTAGGGGACTCTAGAAATTTTGCCAATGGGATCTTAGTAACGCCATTAGTGCATTTGACTAAACCAGAGGATTGAGGGTGGTATGTGCAGCGAAAGTATTGTACAACTAGCCAAACAACACAGACTTCTCAAAGCACCTGGATAGTAAAATGGATACTTTGGCTACTAGGAAGTTCAAGAGGAACCAGGAAGGGCTAATGTTTTCCAAAAGGACTTTAGCAACAGTAGAGGCAAGTAGCCTGTGTGCAAGGGAAGGCTTCATTCTAGTGCGGAAACATATAGACCATGACTGAAGAATATGTATATTCATGAGACAAAGGACACTGTATGAAAAACCATTTGCCAGACATTGAATGGCCCATTATGCAGCTGAAAATGTCCAGGAGCAGTACAAACAAGCTTCCCTGGGTTGAACTTTAGATGAATGGGATAAGTGAGGAAGGTATTTTTACAGCCTGGTTAATGTTTCCCCACCAATATTGCTTCATGAGTGCTATCATTTTGTTAGTAGACCAGTGGTTTAATGCATGTGCAGTGGTGAGGAGTGAGAATTTTAGCATCTCTAGTAGTACTGGGTTGTCACTTGATCCAAACCAGAGCTTTCTCTTTTTATCAAACCAAAAGTTAATTGAATTTCCAGTCTCTTTTTCCTTTTTGGAGGCCAGCTTTGGGGCTTCTCTAGCCAGTTTTTCTAAATTTTCATTTTGAGAATAATCCTTTGGATGATGACAGAGATCTGGCTACTGTTGTCCTTTTTAACGGCAGCATTCCTTATGAATCAGCAAGGTGATTTCCCTTAGCTTTCTGAAAGTCAACTTTAAAATGCTCCAGAATCTTAGCACCCCAAGTATTTTTTTTCTAATAATTCCCAAACATAGGGGCTATTTAAAATTTTTTCCACTGAAAATAAGGAAGTGTTACAGAGTCAAAGCTGGATCTGCTTGCTGCACAACAGACCCATGAATCCTGGAGACAAGCTATTGAGGCAAGGAAAAGTCAGGCAGGGAGCTGGCTGACGGAGAAGCTGGCAGGCTAGTGCCTCAAAATAGCCATCTTATTGGGGTCTGAAAGCTAGGTTCTTTTCTAGATCAGAGATGGGCAGGGTGGTGTGGGGTGGGGGCAGTGGGGGTGGCGGGAGTTGAGGAAGCAAGTGAAAAGGCCATTAATCTTGCGAACATCTGGTAGAATGGCAAGCCTCAGGCAGGAGATGTGTTAATTTTTTCCTTCCTGCCATCTACAGGTGGGCAGGTTCCTGAATGAAGGCACTTTAGTTTAAGAGTCAGGCAAAGGGTCAGGAGTCTCTGAGGCAAGTCATTCCATATGATTATAATAACACAAGCAACCCAAAACAAGTCAAAGGAACAGTTCCAACATGGAGTCAGAATTGGTTTCTTCTTTGCAACAGAAACACCTCACTTCCACAGCATTCCAAAATTATGAGCCACTCTGAAAGCATATTTACTACTAGAATAAATATTGGCTATTTTACCCTTGGCTAAAGTACCAGCCCAGAGAGGAAAATGGCAACCCACTCCAGTACTCTTGCCTGGAGAATTCCATGGATGGAGGAGCCTGGTAGGCTACAGTCCATGGGGTCACAGAGTCGGATACGGCTGAGCAACTTCACTTTCTTTCTTTCTATGGTTCCTTTTGGAGAAGGAAATGGCAACCCACTCCAGTGTTCTGGCCTGGAGAATCCCATGGACAGAGGGGCCTGGTGGGCTACAGTCCATGGGTTTGCAGAGTGGGACACGACTAAGCAAAACACACAAAGTGCCAGCCCATGTAAAAGCATATATTTCATTTTCTTGGGTGGTAGTAGCCATAGGTAAAGATGCTGCCTCAACATCAAAAGAAGTTACAGTTAAGTAGCCAGCACAATATTTGCGGCTGTCACCTTTTAAATAAGAACCATTACTGAACCATGAGAAGTCAAAGTTATCCAGAAGAATTTCCCATAGATTGTCACAAGGAGTCAGGAGATGGTCCATTGCTGTTAGTCACAAGGGACTTCATTGGTGATGGAGGGGAGAAGAACAGTCGGGTTAAAATTTTACAGTGGACAAGAGTTATGTGAGAGGCAGTTAACAAAAGGACTTCAGAGAAGGTAAGGTCGCTGACTGAGAAACATTGAGTGTGATGAGAATTCAGGAGAACTTCTAGTGTATGGGGTACAAAAATGGTTAAAGAAGATGCAGTAATGATTTTTTTGGTCTTGTAAGTAGCTAAGTTGTGTCCAGCTCTTGCAACCCCATGGGATGGTAGCCTGCCAGGCTCCTCTGTCCATGGGAATTTCCAGGCAAGAATATTGGAGTGAGCTGCCATTTCCTTCTCCAGGGTATCTTCCCAACCTGGAAATCAAACCTAGGTTTCCTGCATTGCAGGCCAATTGGTAGTCCCTTGGTAGTCCCTTGATTTTCTTGGTGAAGTTAACCAAAAGGGCAGAGGAACTAATGGTTCTAAGCCAAGGAGAGGCTGTAATATCCAGTAGGTCAACAGTGGTCCCTGTGCTTTTGAATGGGTACCCCAAGTTTATTCCCTTCCTTTTCATATAACAAAAAAGAAAAAGGAAATATGATAATTGGGATGCCCAAGGACAAGTTGTTGTTGTTATTAAGTCATTCAGTCCTGTCCAGCTCTTTGCAACCCCAAGGACTGCAGTATGTCAGGATTCCCTATCCTTCACCATCTCCCAGAGTATGCTAAAACTCATATCCATTGAGTCGATGATGCCATTCAACCACTTCATCCTCTGTTGCCCCCTTCTCCTCTTGTCATCAGTCTTTCCCAGCATCAGGGCCTTTTCCAGTGAGTCAGTTCTTTGCATCAGGTGGCCATGATTTTAGTTTTTGAATGTTGAGTTTTAAGCTAACTTTCTTGCTCTCTTCTTTCACATTCATTAAGAGGCAGGCAATGCCAAAGAATGCTCAAACTACTGCACAATTGCACTCATCTCACATGCTAGTAAAGTAATGCTCAAAATTCTCCAAGCCAGGCTTGAGCAATATGTGAACTGTGAACTTCCTGATGTTCAAGCTGGTTTTAGAAAAGGCAGAGGAACCAGAGATCAAATTGCCAACATCTGCTGGATCATGGAAAAAGCAAGAGAGTTCCAGAAAAACATCTATTTCTGCTTTATTGACTATGCCAAAGCCTTTGAATATGTGAATCACAATAAACTGTGGAAAATTCTTCAAGAGATGGGAATACCAGACCACCTGACTTGGCTCTTGAGAAATCTGTATGCAGGTCAGGAAGCAACAGTTAGAACTGGACATGGAACAACACAGTGGTTCCAAATTGGAAAAGGAGTATGTCAAGGCTGTATATTGTCACCCTGCTTATTTAACTTCTATGCAGAGTACATCATGAGGAACGCTGGACTGGAAGAAACACAAGCTGGAATCAAGATTGCCGGGAGAAATATCAATAACCTCAGATATGCAGATGACACCACCCTTATGGCAGAAAGTGAAGAGGAACTTAAAAGCGTCTAGATGAAAGTGAAAGAGGAGAGTGAAAAAGTTGGCTTAAAGCTCAACATTCAGAAAACAAAGATCATGGCAACTGGTCCCATCACTCCATGCAAAATAGATGGGGAAACAGTGGAAACAGTGTTAGGCTTTATTTTTTGGGGCTCCAAAATCACTGCAGACGGTGACTGCAGCCATGAAATTAAAAGACACTCCTTGGAAGAAAAGTTATGACCAACCTAGATAGTATATTCAAAAGCAGAGACATTACTCTGCTGACTCAGGTCCGTCTAGTCAAGGCTATGGTTTTTCTTGTGGTCATGTATGGATGTGAGAGTTGGACTGTGAAGAAGGCTGAGCACCAAAGAATTGATGCTTTTGACCTGTGGTGTTGGAGAAGACTCTTGAGAGTCCCTTGGACTGCGAGAAGATCCAACCAGTCCATTCTGAAGGAGATCAACCCTGGGATTTCTTTGGAAGGAATGATGCTAAAGCTGAAACTCCAGTACTCTGGCCACCTCATGCGAAGAGTTGACTCATTGGGAAAGACTTTGATGCTGGGAGGGATTGGGGGCAGGAGAAGAAGGGGACGACAGAGGATGAGATGGCTGGATGGCATCATAGACTTGATGGACGTGAGTCTGAGTGAACTCTGGGAGTTGCTGATAGACAGGGAGGCTTGGCATGCTGCGATTCATGGGGTCGCAAAGAGTCGGACATGACTGAGTGACTGAACTGACTGAACTGAACTGAAGAGGCTCTTTAGTTCGTCTTTGCTTTCTGCCGTTTAGCATGGTATCATCTATATATCTGAGGTTGGTGATATTTCTCCCAGCAATCTTGAGTCCAGTTTGTGCTTCATCCAGCTTGGCATTTCTCATGATGTACTCTGCATATAAGTTAAATAAGCAGAGTAACAATAAACAGCCTTGATGTACTCCTTTCCTAGTTCTGAATCAGTTCTCTGTTTCATTTCTGGTTCTAACTGAAGCTTCTTGAAATGCACACAGGTTTCTCAGGAGGCCAGTAAAGTGGTCTAGCATTTCCATCTCTTTAAGAATTTTTCACTGTTCATTGTGATCCACACAGTTAAAGGCTTTATTGTGGTCAATAAAGCAGAAGTAGATGTTTTTCTGGAATTCTCTTGCTTTTTCTATGATCCAACACATGTTGGCAATTTCATCTCTGATTCCTTATCAAACTCTCCTTTAAGGTCTTGAAAGCCTTGTTGTTTGATTTTCCTCGTAAAACTGGATTGGCTGTTATAGTTTAGTAAAAGGGATAGCTGCTGCTGCTGCTAAGTCGCTTCATTTGTGTCTGACTCTGTGCGACCCCATAGATGGCAGCCCACCAGGCTCCTGCATCCCTGGGATTCTCCAGGCAAGAACACTGGAGTGGGTTGTCATTTCCTTCTCCAATGCATGAAAGTGAAAAGTCAAAGTGAAGTCGCTCAGTTGTGTCCGACTCTTAGCAACCCCATGGACTGCAGCCTACCAGGCTCCTCTGTCCACGGGATTTTCCAGGCAAGAGTACTGGAGTGGGGTCCCATTGCCTTCTCCAAAAGGTATAGAGGTTTAGGCATAAGACAGATATTTGGAGCTTAGTTTCGGCAATGAGCAGTTAGCTCAAGAAAATCGTGCTATTGGTGCTTAGTTTTAGATTTTGGGAAACTGAAGACATCATGAACTCTATCTGGATCTATCTAGGCATCAGTTCTTTTTCTGATATCAGATGACCTAATATCAAACCTGGATTTGGGCAAGCTGTGATTTTCCTTTTTAAGGCTAAAAGTTTTAGCAAGGAAATGCTGGCTCCTGTGAGGAGGTTTGAGGTGGAGAACAAAGTAGCCCATTATCCACATCTTGCAATACAATAGGACCCCTAGGGAACTTTTTATCATTCGGTTCAACCTTCAGGATTTGTGAGAAATAGGAAGGACTCTCAGTAAAACCCTGAGGAATTACAGCCCCGGAGAATTGTTTCTCTTCCCAAGTGAAAGCAAAAAGATATTGGTTAACTTCATCAACTGGAATTCTAAAGAATGTACTGCATAAATCATTTACAGTAAATAATTTGCAACCAGTGGGCGTGGGAAAAGATTTTAGTATATATGAAGGTTAGAAACAATAGTTTCAAGGCATAACAGTGTTGTTTATTGCCTAGAGGTCCTGGACAAACTTCCGCTTGTTCTCACTGGTAGACTGGGAGAGTTACAAAGGCTAGTACTAGGTATAATGAGTCTTTGAACTTTGTAATCTTATATTATGGGCTTATTATATTATGGGCTTATTATATTATATATTCTATGATGGGCTTTATTCCTCAAAGGGCTTCTTTACTTATGCTAGTGTTTGTGCTCAGTCGCTGAGCTGTGTCTGACTCCTTGCGACCTCTTGGACTGTATAGCCTACCAGGCTCCTCTGGAAAATTCCATGGAATTTTCCAGGCAAGAATACTGGAGTGGGTTACCATTTTATGCTCCAGGGGATCTTTCGAACCCAAGGATTGAATCCGTGTCTCCTGTATTGGCAGGTGAATTCTTTACCACTGAGCCACCTGGTAAGCCCTTTCTTTACTTATGAACCATCAGACAGTAATGGAAAGGAAGCCCTTTAGTTATAAGTAGCAGTTCTGGGAAGAAGTTTTTTTGGGATATCCTTGGTACAGAAGATCCCCTGGAGAAGGAAATGGCGGCCCACTCCAGTCTTCTTGTCTGGGAGATCCCATGGTCAGAGGAGCCTGGAGGGCTGCAATCCGTGGGGTTGCAAAAGAGTAGGACAGGACTCAGCAACTAAACAGCAACAGTATCAGTTGGAGATTTTGTTCACAAGGGAAATAAGAATGAATTTGATAGGGATAAATGATGAGTGTTTATAAAAAAAAAAAGTCAAAGTTTCACTTAATTCATTCAAAATTCATTACTTTGATGAAGAGTGTCAAACTCTAGACTTATTTCCCCAGTTTTGGGAGGAAGAAATTCTAGCATGATACTTCTTTAAGGTGTCTCAGCCTAATAAATGGATAACAGCAGAGAAACCAAGGAGAAAAGGGTGTGCATTTATCAGAGTGGCTAAAGAACAAGGAATCTGTCCATGCAAAGAAACTACTTGAAGTTCTTTGGAGAGTCTCACTATCTGAGCTGCTTTAACATGTATCAGCAGGGGCTCCTTTTGGTACTGGCATTGAACACTGAGTGTGGCTCTGGTGTCCATTAGGACCAGAAGATATCATCTTCAATCTGAAGAAATGTTGGTTAAGAGGGATAATTGGGAAGAGCTCTGTTACTTCCTAGGACCCCCCCAACACTGAGAGTTGGAAGAACATTGGAAAGCCTGATTATAAGGCTGAAGTTACCTAAAATGCTTAAATTTGTAACCATCTCTTTTCCAATAGCCTAGCTCTTTGCATTAGTAACAGAAAGTCATGGGATTTTATTCTCACTTAGGAGGATTCGTTTGTTGGAGTCGAAGATGAAGAATTTTGGCATTATTCTTTTTAGGTGACTCACCTAGTGTTGGAAAGAGCTGGTTTGCCCAATGAGCTACATCTGGAGGGGACATAGTTTTCCATTCCATCCTGGTTCTTTTTACCAGAAGGGAAAGGTTCTGATTCAGTCCATTAGTATACATAGAATTAAAAGCTACCTGGGTGGAATCAACATCTGAGGAAAAGTCCAGAATTTAAAAATAATCTGACATTAGTTGTTAGATGGGGGAACAGTGGAAACAGTAGCAGACATTTTTGGGGAGCTCCAAAATCACTGCAGATGGTGACTGCAGCCATGAAATTAAAAGACACTTCCACCTTGAAAGGAAAGTTATGACCAACCTAGACAGCATATTAAAAAGCAGAGACACTACTTTGCCAACAAACATTCATCTAGTCAAGGCTATGGTTTTTCCAGCAGTCATGTATGGGTGTGAGAGTTGGACTATAAAGAAAGCTGAGTGCCAAAGAATTGATGCTTTTGAACTGTGGTGTTGGAGAAGACTCTGGAGAGTCCCTTGGACTGCAAGGGGATCCAACCAGTCCATCCTGAAGGAGACCAGTCCTGGGTGTTCATTGGAAGGTCTGATATTGAAGCTGAAATGCCAATACTTTGGCCATATGATGCAAAGAACTGACTGATTTGAGAAGACCCTGAAGCTGGGAAAGACTTAAGGTGGGAGGAGAAGCGGGGGACAGAGGATGAGATGGTTAGATGCCATCACTGACTCAATGGACATGAATTTGGGTAAACTCTGGGATTTGGTGATGGACAGGGAGGCCTGGCGTGCTGCAGTCCATGGTGTCACAAAGAGTTGGACACCGACTGACTGAACTGAACTGAGCTGACGTTAGTTGTTGTAGTCATGAACAGATATCAAGTTTTTGTGCTCAAGTCGAAATTTTGTTCCAATCAATGGTCTTTGGAAAAGCTCTAGAATTTACTCAAAGATGTCACTTAGGATTGCCTGAGTCTAATTTACATAATAAATTAGTGAGCTTGTCTCTCATTTGTGATACCAGAAACCTTTTAGGATTTTCCTAATTAACATTTCTCACCCAGTGCTGGGCATGGTCTTCATCGATAAGCATATGAACTAGCTGATTTGAGTCAGAGAAACCAGGTTGATATGTTTCAATGACTATGTTAAATTCCCTAGAAAATTTGTGAGGATCTTTGATTACTTTGGGAAACCTTTGATTGTGGTTCACAGTTCAGCTTTAGCCCAGGACACATAAGAAATTAAGGGTTAAGCATCTGGGTCCCTGGACGGCTTACTTTAAAGGGACAGGTTCTGGCAAATTTAGAGGAAAAGGTATTGGGCAGGGTTTTAACCAAAAAGGGGAATTTCAGCAGGGTAATTTGTATGGTGACCTGCTGGTATAGGGGAGACATAGGAGTTTTAAAAGGGAAAGATGAAGATGGCACCAAAGATAAAGTCTAACCACAAGGAGCCTTCGGAGAGACACAAGATGGCACCAGAGGTGGAGCTTGAGACTCAAAAGCCAAGGAAGAAGAACCTGAGTCTTCAAGGACCACTTTATCCTAACTTTTAAATAGTTTTTCTCAGTTGATCTTAAAATCTTACTTCTCAAAGAGGTAATTTTAGACTCCTGGTAACTTTTCCCAGCCTCAAAGTACTAATCAAAATAGGCATACCAGTCAATTCTGGAAAGTTTTGAGATTTTTACTATGATTCAGTTTTAGGGAAATTAAGTTTGGAGGTTTCAAAAGTTTCCCATAATGGCCATTGATATTCTAAATTTGTTTTGGTCAGATTGGTCCATTTTGTTGCAAATGCACATGAGGAAGGACAGTGGTTTTTAAACATAAAATAGGTTGTATTGTGGGTATCCTCACAAACTTAAAAAAGTGGGATCCCACTTCTCAGAGGTTTTTTCCTAGAGTAAGGAGCAATTTCCAAGCAGTTCAAATAGCTGGACTCACACAGCTTGCGAGCTAATACTAGCTAATTCTAAGTTAATAGCCAAGACAAAGGCTTTTCCAGCCAGTTTACAGAGAACAACTCCTATTCAAAAGGAATGGGTGCAGAGCTGAACTGCCACATGCTTCACTGCTTAGGCAAAGCGCCCCTGTTCTGGAAAGAACAGGTCAGTGCTTTCTCAGCCAGCTTTGGTTGAAACAGTGATTCCAAGGTCAGACTGACGTTCCAAACAGGGACTTTCATACAGAATAAGGCCTTAACCTGAAAGATGAAACCTTAAAATTGATCCCAAATAAAGCCTGAAGAGTTTCAAAACAAAAGAGTGAAGTTGGATCCAGGAGAACTATATACCTTCAAGCTCCAGGGTCAGTGAGAAAAGTACCAAGTGACAATGGAATCAATAGTGGGAACTGCACCGGTTTGCTCCCTAGGCTGAGAGCTTTCAGGGGTCTTCTCTGGATCCTCTGCAGGCCATGGAAATGTTTACCTGAACAGACAGCCTAGTATTTCTCCAGAAAATATGGATTTATCCAGGATCAGCAGAAAATTACAGTTCAAGGTCTTCTGCAACCATGTTGAGCCACAGGCAAGTCTCCACACAGCAAAGAAAGGAGAACACTTTTATGGAGAAGAAAAGGAAGTTGGGAGGGTTACAATTAACAAAGAGTTCAAGGTTTTTCATTGGTTAAAGGCTTCCAGGAAAGGAGAGGAGTATTTCTTTTTCCTGTTGGACTCCGCTGTCATTGTGGGATATGATATCTCCTCCTCTGGTCTCTGGATTCTATTTAATTGACGTTTCGGTTTATTTTATTTTTTTACAAAAGGGTTTCATGAAGTATCTTGATTTGTCCAGTGTTTATGTGTGAGAAGTCTGGAAAATGTTATACCGGGAAGGCGGGAACCTGTTGCCATCACTGCAGGTTAGGAAATGGTATTTGCTCTGTGTGCATATAGACCCGTGTGTGCCCACATGTTTAGACTGAAAGAGCTAAAGGCATCTGTTACGTGGTACACTCTGACTTGTACTATAGTAGCACAATATGAGAAGAAAGGACTGTTTTCTCAGCTGCTTGTTCAGATTATTGCTTCTAGGCAAGTTAGAGGAATGATTTCAAGTCAACACTCAGGATCATCTATGTTAGGAAATAATCATTATCAAGACTAAATGAATACTAGTGTGACATGGAAACGCAGTTGTCCGTTGGGATCCACAGGGGATTGTTTCCAGGAGTCTCCTGCCACTAAAATTTGAGGATGTGCCTGTCTCTTATATAAGATGGTGTTATACATTGAACATAATTGGTCCTCTCTATCTGTAGGTTTCACACCGCAGATTGAACCAATCAAGATCTGAAATTGTCTTCCTGATATTTCTAAAGTTACTATAACTTTGGGATATTGTTTACCATTCAAATTTATATAAGGAATGCCAGCAATTTTATTATTGATAGTGATTAAGTTTGAAGCATGCCCTTTTCTCTTATACTTTGTATAAACATTATTTTAGGATAAAGAATATCTTGAAGTTTTAAGTTAGCAGTTGTAACTGCTTATCTGTTTGAATCAGGATTTTAATCTATATTTATGCAATCAAAACAAGCAAAAAGAAAGACATTAGATGATAGGCTAATGTCCAGTGCGTGCGTACATGCTAAGTTGCTTCAGTTGTGTCTGACTCTTTGCGACCCCATGGACTGTTGCCCACCAGGATCCTCTGTCCATGGGATTCTCCAGGCAAGAAAGCTGGAGTGGGTTGCTATGCCCTCCTCCAGGGGACCTTCTTGACCCAGGGATCAAACGCGCGTTTCTTACATCTCCTGCAGTGGCAAGTGCCTTCTTTACCACTAGCACCAACTGGGAAACCCCTGATGTACAGTAGCAACCATCATTTAATAATCTTTGTGTTCAACTTTTTAAGTCTAAACAGCTTCAGTTTTCTTGTTGATTGAAATGATAATAAATGTCATAAATATTATTTTAAGAATAAATCTATAATAATTAATAGCCATGTTTATATTTTTACAGTACAGAAATTATATGTAAGATTTTAAGAAAAGTGCTCATTTGCTAACAACACTTAAGACTAGTATTCTCTCAGTTATTAATTGAGAACGTGAACCTGAAAAAGAGAGTTAGCACAGACAGTGGGTTAGGAATTCTAAGAAAAAACTAATTTTAGACATTTAGGGTTTGATGTAGTGACATTAACCTACACAGAAAATGTATTTGTAGGTTATCATTATAGTTTTCCAAGGAGAGTTAGTATGGAATAGGTCACCAAAGAAGGTAAAAAGGAAGGAGAATACAAAGGGCTAAGCTTAAGTCTTGAAGGCATCTCACAATTGAGAGAAATTCATAGAGGAGAAATTGCATAGCATATATTGAAAAATTTATCTCATAAAAATCCAGTTTGAAATACATAGAGTACATTTGCATTCATGCTATAAAGCAAATATTATTACAGTTGTGTCCTAGTTTGAAATCCCTAATTCAGAATACCATTGATGTTCTTTACATTGGGAGATGGATTCTATTTCTCTACCCCTTTGAATATGGCCTTGGGTCTTGCTTTCATTAATGAATGTGTCAGAAATGGCACATTTCTGCTCTGTGCATCTTCTGAGCCAGTCATTAGACCTTGTACTCCCTTGTAGAGTACGTATCACATGTGAAGAAGCTCAGCCTGATCTAGTCGCCTTGAGGATCAAAGATACCTAGAGAGAAGCCCAGGTATTCTAAACATTGCAGATGAACCCAACCTCGGCCAGCTCCTCAGCTAGATGCAGCAGCAAGAAGGAGCACAGTTACAACAGCACAGGAATTACCCTCTCAGACCAAATATTCATGAAAAACAGCATGATGTTTCAAGCCACGGGATTTGAGGTGGCTTCTTATGTAGCAAAGTGTAACTGACACACTTGTCAAAACAGGTTCTGCCTGTGTGTGTCTTATTTCTCTGTCTGTTTCTAAACTACATTCAGTAAGGCCCTTAGAATTTGTGGCTAGGATTTCATTTCATTTGGTTGATATTACGCGTAGTTGAATGTAAATAATGACTGAAAATACAGGCTCAAATGCTTTACTAGAAAGTAAAGCATTACTATCTAGTCTAGTCAAGGCTATGGTTTTTCCTGTGGTCATGTATGGATATGAGAGTTGGACTGTGAAGAAGGCTGAGCGCCAAAGAATTGATGCTTTTGAACTGTGGTGTTGGAGAAGACTCTTGAGAATCCCTTGGACTGCAAGGAGATCCAACCAGTCCATTCTGAAGGATATCAACCCTGGGATTTCTTTGGAAGGAATGATGCTAAAGCTGAAGCTCCAGTACTTTGGCCACCTCATGTGAAGAGTTGACTCATTGGAAAATACTGATGCTGGGAGGGATTGGGGGCAGGAGGAGAAGGGGACAACTGAGGATGAGATGTCTGGATGGCATCACTGACTCGATGGACGTGAGTCTGAGTGAACTCCGGGAGTTGGTGATGGACAGGGAGGCCTGGCGTGCTGTGATTCATGGGGTCACAAAGAGTCAGACATGACTGAGCGACTGAACTGAACTGAACTGAAAATACAGGCTCAAATGCTTTACTAGAAAGTGTTATGGTGGGTTATCTATTTCAATACTAACAGAATATCATTTTATTCACATTAATGTTAAAAAGAATAGACTCTGAGAATTAAATAATAAGTATCTCTATGACACAAACTGTGGAAAATTCTTAAAAGAGATGGGAATACCAGACCACCTGACCTGCCTCCTGAGAAATCTGTATGCAGGTCAAGAAGCAACAGTTAGAACCAGACATGGAACAGCAGACTGGTTCCAAATTGGGAAAGGAGTAGGTCAAGGCTATATATTGTCACCATGCTTATATAACTTATATGCAGGGTACATCATGAGAAACGCTGGACTGGATGGAGCACAAACTGGAATCAAGATTGCCAGAAGAAGTATCAGTAACCTCAGATATGCAGATGACACCACCCTTATGGCAGAAAGCAAAGAGGAACTGAAGAGCCTCTTGATGAAAGTGAAAAAGGAGACTGAAAAAGCTGGCTTTAAAGCTCAACATTCAGAAAACGAAGATCATGGCATCTGGGCCCATCACTTTATGGCAAATAGATGGGGAAACAATGGAAGTGAGAGGCTTTATTTTCTTGGGCTCCAAAATCATTGCAGATGGTGACTGCAGCCATGAAATTAAAAGACACTTGCTCATTGGAAGAAAAACTATGACTAAACTAAACAGCATATTAAAAAGCAGAGATATTACTTTACCAACAAAGGTCCATCTACTCAAGCTATCATTTTTCTAGTAGTCATGTATGGATGTGAGAGCTGGACTACAAAGAAAGCTGAGCACTGAAGAATTGATACTTTTCAACTGTGGTGTTGAAGACTCTTGAGAGTCCCTTGGACCGCATGGAGATCAAAGATGTCAATCCTAAAGGAAATCAGTCCTAAATATTCATTGAAAGGATTGATGCTGAAGCTATAGCTCCAATACTTTGGCCACCTGATGCAAAGAACTGACTCATTGGAAAAGACCCTGATGCTGGGAAAGATTGAAGGTGAGAGGAGAAGGGGATGACAGAGGATGAGATGGCTGGATGGCATCACCTCTTCCATGGACATGAGTTTGAGTGAACTCGGAGTTGGTGATGAACAGGGAGGCCTGGAGTGCTGCAGTCCATGGGGTCACAAAGGGTTGGACACAACTGAGCGATGGAACTGAACTGATGACATTGAAAGCCACAAACTAAAACCATGAATACTGAATGATTTGATGAAAACTGTATAAATAAGTAAATAACTAAGATGTATCACCTACTTGCATTCATCAAGTATCTAATTCATGTGGTAAGAATTGTTTGCCATAGATTTCTGGTGTGGCATTTTATTCATTCACTGCTGTCATGATAATCAGTCATCTTTTGACATATGTGACAGGTCCAATAAGGAAGGAAAAAGTACTTGCCAAAAATACTTACATTATTCAAGTGTAGGGATATTTGCTCAGAAAGAGATGACACTGGAAACCCTTAATGTTGTCAATTTGAAAAATTGTGTGTCAGTCAGAAACTTTGATTTTGCTGCCTGTGTTTATTGCAGTGCTTGGCATGTGATTTCATTTGTGTGGCAAAAATCATTCTTTCATTTCATTTATAGAATCATTGTATAATGCATGTAGTACATTTAAAACTTTTACTTTTATTAGAATTTTCACTCAAAAGTTCAGGGAAATTAGAATAATGACTAAAGGAATTGTGTGGAGTTGCAATACACAATTATTATTAGTTTCCTTGAACTGCTTAGAAATGGCTCATACATTATTGAAAAGTTAACTATTTAAGGTCTGTTTTGTTGTCTTATGTGATATATTTAAAGACACTAGCTGTTTCAAAACTATAGTTGTCAATGGCAAAGAATGAAAAATGAAAATAAATTTTTGAAAAACATATGCAAAGAATTTTTGTCAAAAAATAATTTAGATTCATAGAGGAAATAAAAGTCAGTTTTGTTTATAAAAGTTGCTTAGCCCAAATTTCTAAAAATTTGTCATTTCTTCATATATGTTTTACAGCCATATTTACTTATATCTAAGTATGAGTAGATTAAAATATTCATGCAGTCATTCAGGTTTCTTTCTCAAGTTCTACCAAGAAAAAAGAATGGAAGAGATTTATTATACTCCATTGCTTTTCTTTAAGGCATATCTAATATTCTTGCCTGCTATGAGAATGGTACTGTGTTTATTTTTGTACCAATATACTTCATATAACCAAATCAGAATTTCTTCAGCATTGGAAAACCTTTGATTCTAAAGACCAAGAGCTATATTTTCTCTCACTTTAGAAAATTTTGTTAGACGTTTATTTGCTGTGTGAAAAATCTCAGATGCTTTTCTCAAATTGACATACCAAAGAACCTTTATTCATTTAATCAATAGTTTACATTCTTAATGTCAATGAAATTGTAGTTATTCAATGATGTAAACTGTACTCCACATCGTATATGTTTAGTGAAGTGAAGTGAAGTTTCTCAGTCATGTCTGACCCTTTGTGACCCCATGGACTGTAGCCTGCCCTCTTGCGCCCATGGGATTTTCCAGGCAAGAATACTGGAGTGGTTTGCCATTTCCTTCTCCAGAGGCTCTTCCCAACCCAGGGATTGAATCCAGGTCTCCCGCATTGCAGGTAGATTCTTTACCAGTGAGCCACCAGGGAAGCCTTTGTTAAAGAAAGCACCTGCCAATGCAGATGCAGGAGACTGGGTTCGATCCCTGGGTGGGGAAGATCCCCTGGAGAAGGAAATGGCAATCCACTCCAACATTCTTGCCTGGAGAATCCCATAGACAGAGAAGCCTACAGTCCACAGGGTCACAAAAAGTCGGGCACGACTGAAACAACTTAGCATACACATTACATTTATATGCTCACCATTTAAACATCTAGGTGTTTAAACACCTAATTAATTAAATCTTTCACTTTCATCCAGATATTTTTTGATGAGTAGACAGAAAGAAGCTAAGATTACAATGTGATATGTTTTACAAATAATAACAGTAAAAAACAAAATTTATTTAATCAGCAAGGATTTATTTATATTCTAATGTCAGTTAAATTGCACAGAACAACATATTTTAGGTTTTTTTTGGCTGCACCACGTGTCATGTGAGAGCTTAGCTCCCCAAGCCAGAGATTGAACCCATGGCCCCTGAAGTGGAAGCACAGAGTCTTAACCACTGTACTGCCAGGAAAATGCCAATATTTTTATGATATGCAAAACTTTCTAAATCCTCCTCACTATTTTGAGAACATAATTCCAAAAAACCCACCAACATCTTTGCTTTTAGCTAACCAATATAAAAAGTTAAGGTAATAATTTGTTTCTGTCAGAGTAAAGATATATTTTAGCTGCTTTTTCTATTAAAAAAAAAAGAAGCAACTTTCCTTTCTTTGATATATGCATCTTTTAAAATATCTCCATCTGTGTCCCCTTCCACAGTATAGCAATTAAATTTTTGTTTTCTTACACACCATAAATTCAGATGTAGTGTCCTGGTTACTAAAAATGATAGAAATGGTGTAATTCTTGTTTGAACTCATTTGATTACAGATTTGCTCACTACAAACAGGCAACAGCAATTTCTTCTTGAGGAAAAGAGGATATAAGATCTATTTTAAAATATTTTATTCTTTAATAATGATCTTTGCTGTGCATAGTCCTAACAGTCATGTGATTAGAAAGAAAGAGAACAAGAAATTATAGTTTAGTAATATAAGGAATACATATTAGAAGATAGTCACTAATTTAACTTTCTCGTAAAAATACAACCAGTGTCAAGTAATATTGATGAGCTCAGGATTATCCACACATACACACTTTTTTTTTTCTGTGTATATACATATATATGTGTGTCTACAATTATTGTATATAATCAGTACATATATTTTTAGGCTATATTTTGCTGCTTGACCAACAACCATAAAACCTATTAGATCTAAACAATTTTTTCTTTTTCTTTTTTAGTTTTTAATTCTGCTATCATCTGTTCGGGTTGGACTCAGTAAGAAAGTTCTCCATGACGGTTTAACTTGGGTCTTCTCATACATTTGCAGCCAGCTACTGGTCTGGTGGGTGGCTCTGCTTTTAAGGTTTAATTGACTATTGGCTGGGGTAGCAACAGCAAGGGGGTTTATGGATCTCTCATCATACAGTGGCTAGTTCAGGTTTGTTTCTGTGATGGTGACAAATTTCTAGAATGAAGAGAAAGCAAGTCCTAGTGCTTAACTACTATTCAAGCCTCTGCTTATGACACGTATGCCACTGTCTCACATTGGCCAGAACAAGTCACGTGGCCAAGTACAAGGTCAGTGCAGAGGAATTTTGCAAGGGGAAGAGATCCAGAGAGTCATGGAGACAAGAACAGATTAGTGGTAATTATCACACCAGTTTACCATAGCATGGTACTCTGAGGGTATGGCTGGCTGTGTGTGCCTGTCTATCTACCTGTCTATTTATTTATCTATAAATCATTCGAATCAATGACTAAACTCAGCTCCTGCATTTAATGGCACAACCACTGACCCATGACTGGCCTTTCACTGAAGCTAAGTGTGTGATTTGAAAGAAATGGTGTGGCCAGAGCAGCATGGTAGGCTATGAGCTCTTTAGCTAGCACCGTATATGTTCTGAATTCTTCTTTTCTAATTCCTAATGTATCTACTTGTTTTTAGCCTGGAAATACATGTGCTTTTGCTAGCTGCAGGGACAAAAGGATCCTGAGGTGGCCTCCAGTGATCCCCACTTTTGAGTTCATGCCTTGTGTAATCCCCTTGCCTGCGACTTGTTTTTAACATGTAGACTATGGGGAAAAGGATGTTGTCCCTTTGATTACACAACATTTTTTAAGACTGTCTTGCTAGCAGTCTTGCTTCTACTCTACTGCTGGCCTTGAATATGTAAACTGCCCAGGGGAAAAAAAAATAGGGGCCATGTGATATGGAAGTATGGGTGACCTCTTTCTAGGAGCTAAGAATAGTCTCTAGCTGACACCCAACAAGAATCCAGGGCCAGCAGTTTGGAAGTTGATTCAGCCCTAGTCAAGTCTCCAGATGAAACAGCCCAGTTGGACACTCTGAGTGTAGCCCACAGTGACCCTGTCAGGGGATCCAGTCAAGCTGTGCCTAGACAAAGAAATTATAAGATTATGCAAGTGAGTTGTTTTAAACCACTAAATTTTGGTAATTGATCAGACATCAATAGGAAACTAATACAACGACAAATGTCTTCATCAGTTAACATCCACATATCCACATTAAAAGAATGTTCAAAAGTTGGCCTTGTGCTTCCTAAACTTATCCAAATAAAGCAAATGCTCTATGTTTTATAATTAAATGGAACTGTATAATTTTCATGCTTTATGCATTTTCCAGACTTAACATGTTTACATACTGTATACTTCAGATCAAGGTAAAAGTCCTATTTAATTAGCTTTGGGAATAAAAGTCTTAATCCAAACAATTTGAAAATTGTTGCTTCCTATGTTTAGCTCCTAGCCCTGACATGATGTATATTGTTATAACCTTATTTTTTCCAAAATAGTAGGAAATGATCACTTTCATTTTTATTGTATAAAGTACTGTGAATTTACAATGGCTAATCAAGTTAATTATGTATTTAACCTGAGACTGTTTAAAGTATATGCAAAGTTCTTCATGTTTCATAGCAAAAATGTGTTTTTCTTTTGTCCAAAAATGAAGTCAGTGAAACAAAGGACTAGAACCTGTTTTTACTACTTGTAGGCCATAGGAAAAGAAAAATTTAATAATAAAAGCTCATATTTTAAGGTTCCTTACAGAAGAATATTTGATAATTTTAGCTTACATAAATATATCGATTATAAGTAACATTTTATCTTTTTCTATTACATAATTATTTTAACAAAAAACTTATTAACATATATTTATTTTTATTTTCTGTAAATATAGGCTTAATTTATATTGTGTGAAATGAATATCATATGGTAAAAGATCATTTTGATGTGATTTCAGCAGAGAAGTATTCTATACTGCTAAAATTAATGCTACAATGGTACTGTAAATGAGTTAGAAGCCCAGTGGAATTACAAGGGAAATATTTGGAAGAAAAAGGCAACAGTATTGTTAGGATTATTATTATAAGCACTTTCAGTTATTTTCCCTTCAAGACTTTTTTATTTAACATTCTCTCCAACGTTAACATGCCTATTTGAAATTAAAGTTCAATATTAAGTCATTTTATGCCATATAGTAGATTAGCAGAGGCAAAACAGATTTCTATTCTCTTTCAGAGTTATTCTAAGGTGAAAGGTTCCCTGTTGGCTCAGATGGTAAAGTGTCTGTCTGCAGTGCAGGAGACCCAGGTTCGATCCCTGGGTTGGGAAGGTCCGCTGGAGAAGGAAATGGCAGCCCACTCTATTATTTTTGCCTGGAAAATCCCATGGACTGCGGAGCCTGGTAGGCTACTGTCTGTGGGGTCGCAAAGAGTTGGATACGACTGAGCAACTTCACTTTCACTTTTCAGAGTTATTCTAAGGTGAAGGGTAGCATGAGTGAATAGAGGGAAAGTGCAGGTAATGACTGTGTTAGAAATATGTGGGTAACATGCAAGATTTGATTTTGTTATTTTTATTTTTAATTTTTTTAATATATTTATTTTAATTGGAGATTAATTACTTTACAATATTGTATTGGTTTTGCCATACATCAACATGAATCCGCCACAGGTATACACGTGTTCCCCATCCTGAAACCCCCCTCCCTCCTCCCTCCCCGTACCATCCCTCTGGGTCATCCCAGTGCACCAGTCCCTTTTATTTTTACTCAGCAGATATAATTTTATTGTTAGGTAGTACAACATGCGAGAAGGCAATGGCAACTCCAGTACTCCAGTACTCTTGGCTGGAAAATCCCATGGACGGAGGAGCCTGGTGGGCTGCAGTCCATGGGGTCACAAAGAATCGGACACGACTGAGTGACTTCCCTTTCACTTTTCACTTTCATGCATTGGAGAAGAAAATGGCAACCCACTCCAGTGTTCTTGCCTGGAGAATCCCAGGGATGGCGGAGCCTGGTGGGCTGCTGTCTATGGGGTTGCACAGAGTCAGACACGACTGAAGTGACTTAGCAGCAGCAGCAGCAGCAGGACAACATGGTATTTTTCTTTTAAAGGTGTGCAGTGTGGTAGCTAAATATATGTATAAGTTCAGTTCAGTTCAGTCACTCAGTCGTGTCTGACTCTGAGACCCCCATGGAGTGCAGCACGCCAGGCCTCCCCGTCCATCACCAACTCCCAGAGTTTACTCAAACTCATGTCCATTCAGTGCGTGATGCCATCCAGCCATCTCATCCTCTGTTATCCCCTTCTCCTCCCTCCTTTAATCTTACCCAATATCAGGATCTTTTCAAATGAGTCAACTCTTTGCATCAGGTGACCAGTATTGGACTTTCAGCTTCAACATCAGTCCTTCCAATGAACACTCAGGACTGATCTCCATTAGGATGGACTGGTTGGATCCCCTTGCAGTCCAAGGGACTCTCAAGAGTCTTCTCCAACTCTATAGTTCAAAAGCATCAATTCTTTGGCACTTAGCTTTCTTTACAGTCCAACTCTCACATCCATACATGACTACTGGAATAGTCTCTGCTTTTTAATATGCTGTCTAGGTTGGTCATAACTTTCCTTCCAAGGAATAAGCGTCTTTCAGTTTCATGGTTGCAGCCACCATCTGCTGTGATTTTGCAGCCCCCCAAAATAAAGTCTACCACTGTTTCCACTGTTTCCCCATCTATTTACAATGAAATGATGGGACTGGATGCCATGATCTTAAGTTTTCTGAATGTGGAACTTTAAGCCAACTTTTTCATTCTCCTCTTTTACTTTCATCAAGAGGCTCTTTAGTACTTCTTTGCTTTCTGCCATAAGGGTGGTGTCATCTGCACATCTGAGGTTATTGATATTTTTCCTGGCAGTCTTGATTCCAGCTTGTGCTTCATCCAGCCCAGCGTTTCTCATGATGTACTCTGCATAGAAGTTAAATAAGCAGGGTGACAATATACAGCCTTGAGGTACTGCTTTTCCTATTTGGAACCAGCCTGTTATTCCATGTCCAGTTCTAACTGTTGCTTCCTGACCTGCATACAGATTTCTCAAGAGGAAGGTCAGGTGATGTGTTATTCCCATCTCTCTCAGAATTTTCCACAGTTTGTGATAATCCACACAGTCAAAGGCTTTGGTATAGTCAATGAAGCAGAAATAGATGTTTTTCTGGAACTCTTTCCTTTTCCATGACCCAATGTATGTTGGCAATTTGATTTCTGGTTCCTTTGCCTTTTCTAAATCCACCTTGAACATGTGGAAGTTCATGGTTCACGTATTGCTGAAGCCTGGCTTGGAGAATTTTGAGCTTTACTAACGTGTGAGATGAGTGAAGTTGTGTGGTAGTTTGAGCATTCTTTGGCATTGCCTTTCTTTGGGATTGGAATGGAAACTGACCTTTTCCTGTATTGTGGCCACTGCTGAGTTTTCCAAATTTGTTGTCATATTGAGTGCAGCACTTTCATAGCATCATCTTTTAGGATTTGAAATAGCTCAACTGGAATTCCATCACCTCCATTAGCTTTGTTCATAGTGATGCTTCCCAAGACCTACTTGACTTCACATTCCAGGATGTCTAGCTCTAGGTGAGTGATCATATCATCCTGGTTATCTAGGTTGTGAAGATCTTTCTTGCACAGTTCTATGTATTCTTGCCACCTCTTAGTATCTTCTGCTTCTGTTAGGTCCATACCATTTCTCTCCTTTATTGTTCCCATCTTTGCATGAATTGTCCCCTTGGTATCTCTAATTTCCTTGAAGAGATCTCTAGTCTTTCCTATTCTCTTTTCTACTATTTCTTTGTACTGATTTCTTAACTCTCCTTGCTATTCTTTGGAACTCTGCATTCGAATGGGTATATGTTTCCCTTTTTCCTTTGCTTTTTGCTTCTCTTCTTTTCACAGCTATTTGTAAAGCCTCCTCAGAGAGCCATTTTGCTTTTTTGCATTTCTTTTTCTTGGGGATGGTCACAATCAGCTCTCAGTCTTGTTTTTGCTGACTGTATAGAGCTTCTTCATCTTTGGCTGCAAAGAATGTAATTGATCTCCTTTCGGTCTTGACCATCTGGTGATGTCCATGTGTAGAGGCGTCTCTTGAGTTGTTTTAAGAGAATGTTTGCTATGACCAGTGTGTTCTCTTGGCAAAACTCTGTTAGCCTTTGCCCTGCTTTATTCTGCACTCCAAAGCCAAACTTGTCTGTTACTCCAGGTATCTCCTGACTTCCTACTTTTACATTCCAGTCCCCTGTGATGAAAAGGGCATCTTTTTTTGGTGTTAGTCCTGGAAGGTCTTGTAGGGCATCAGAGAAGCATTCAATTTCAGCTTCTTAAGCATTATTGTTTGGGGCATAGACTTGGATTATTGTGATATTGAATGGATTGCCTTGGAAACGAACAGAGATCATTTGATCATTTATGAAATTGCACACAATTACTGCATTTTGGACTCTTATGTTGACTCTGAGGGCTACTCCATTTCTTCTAAGGGATTCTTGCCCACACCAGTAGATATAATGGTCATCTTCACCCATATCAGTCCATTTTAGTTCACTCATTCCTAAAATGTCAACGTTCACTCTTGCCGTCTCCTGTTTGACCATTCTCAATTTACCTTGATTCATGGACCTAACATTCCAGGTTCCTATGCAATATTGTTCTTTACAGCATCGGGCTTTACTTGTATCATCAGTCACATCCACAGCTGGGCATTGTTTTTGTTTTGGCTCTGTCTCTTCATTCTTTCTGGAGTATTTTCTCCTCTGATCTCCAGTAGCATATTGGGCACCTACCAACCTGGGAGTTCATCTTTCAGGGTCATATATTTTTGCCTTCTCATCCTTTTCATGGGGTTCTCAAGGCAAGAATACTGAAGTGGTTTGCCATTTCCTTCTCTAGTGGACCACGTTTTGTCAGAACTCTCTACCATGACCTATCTGTCTTGTGTGACCCAACACGGCATGGCTCGTAGTTTCATTGAGTTAGACAAGGTGGTGGTCCATGTGGTCAGTTTGATTATGTTTTATACCCATTAGCAAATTAAGATAGCAATATTTAGTTTTAATACTTTTGTCTTTTAACTTTTATGATAAAGTTAAAGTGATTAATATACAACCATGACAGTAGTAGAATATGCAAGTTTTGACTATGGATTTACTTGGAGTTTTTAATTCATCTGTTTTCATCTTGTTACTTTAGTGTCCTTTATTTTAGTTTGTAGAACTTCCTTTGGAATTTCTGTAAGTGAGGCCTAATGGTGATGAACTCCCTCCACCTTTGTCCGGGAATATTTTGAAACGACTTCTTTGCCTTTACCAGGTATACTCTTCTTGGTTAGCATTTTTGTTTTCTGTTAGCACTTTAAATATATCATCTTACTCCCTCCTGTTCTGCCTGGTTTCTTCTGAAACATATGCTGATTTCCTTGGAGTCAGTAGGGCTCATTCCTTGTATGTAATGAGTCTCTTTTCTCTTACTGCCTTCAAAATTCTTTTTTTTTTTTTTTTTTTTAATATTCAGCAATTTGATTACACTGTGTCCTGGCATAATCTTCTTTGGGTCACTCTTTCTTGGTCTTTGAACTTCATGTATCTGCATGTGCACATCCTTCCTAAGATTTGGGAAGTTTCAGCCTGTTTCTTTAAATATGCTTTCTATCATTTTCTCTATCTCCTCTAGTTCTTGGACTCACATAATCTAAACTTGCCCTTTTGATAGTATTTCATAGGTCCCATATGCTTTTTTCACACTTTTTTTTTTTTTTGGTCCTCTAACTAGCTAATTTTTAATGGCTTGTCATTGAGTTCACCTATTATTCCTCCTGCAGAATTTAGTATGCTTTTTAAGCTCACTAGGAAAATTATTCAGTTTTTTATTGTATTCTTAAGCTACCAATTTTTTGAATTCTTTTTTATTGTTCTATTTCTTTATTAAAGTTCTCATTTATTTTCATTCACTATTTTCTTGATTTTGTTTACTTGTACATTTGGATTATATGGCATCTCTTTGAGCTTCTTTAAGATGCTTATTTTGAATTCTTTGTCAGGTAACTTGTAGATATCTATTTCATTGAGGTCCCATTTACTGAAGCCTTATAATTTCCTTTATTAGGGTCATGTTTGCCTTACTCTTTATGATCTGTGTAGCCTTGTGTTGGTGTCTGTGTACTTGAAAGAGCAAATACCTCTTCTGGTCTTTACAGGCTGGCTTTGGCAGGTGAAGATCTTCTGTTAGACCCCTGGCTGATAGTATGATCTCTAGGATTACATTTCAGCAGGATTGGAACCAGTCTCATGGTTGCTGCTAGGTCCACATTAGTGTCTACATTTGAAAGGCCTGTTACAAAGGTGTTGGGTAGACACAGGTACTTTGGTGGATAAGGCTTCCAGTAAGGTAGGCACCAGTGCAAGTGTCCACTCCAGGGTCTGCAGATATTGGGTCTGTTACCAGGTGGGTGGGTGGGTGTGGCTCCCTACACATTTCTGGGATGGCTCCTGAGAGGTCATTGGGCAGGTCTCTGGAAGGACCAGATTGGCCCTGGACCATGGTCAAGAGGGTCTGGAGCTGTCACAGGGTTGCCTCAGCATCCACTGTAAAGAGGTCGGTGGGTCTGACCTCAGTGGTCTGATCTCCAAGGGCGCAGATCAGCATGACTCCCAGTGGATCCCTAGGCAAACAGGATTGCTGTCCGACTGCAACTATGAGGGTCTAGAGCTGGGTTAAAGGCTACTTAAAGCTACATAGTTTTGGGGGGGGCTTGCCTCTGGGGTTCAGATGGCAGTGTCTCCTGGAAAATCCCTAGGTGTACAGGAGTATTCTCAGTCTTTGGTCGATAGGAGCCAAGGTACAGGGTTGCTTCAGGATTGCCAGTTGGGCCAAGGTTGGAAAGCCTGCCTCAGCATGGAAAGATATGTCTGCTGAATAGACCTTGGGTGAGTATGAGGGTGTGACTGGTGGCCAAGAGTGGTGGTGTCAGACCTCAGGCCACTTCTGCGTCTATCACTGGGACCAAGGCTGGAGGGCTTGGGCTTGCTACCTGTGGCATGGGTGAGTATGACTCTAGGGGGTCTCCTAGCAGCTCGTGCTGGTGGCAGAACCAAAACCAAACAGGGCTATACCTGATTCCACAGGAGGATGGAGCCATTTCTGGGTCTGTATCTGAAACATAGTCAGGGATCCTGTTACCTGGGCATGGGTCTGCTTTCTCAAAAGGCCCTCAGTCTCAGGACCCACTGGGTCTCACATTCTCCTACCTGGAATCCAAAGCTCCCACAAAGTCACTTTTGGCAGTAGATAAGCTGTCAAATTTTTGTTACTGAGAGAAGATACCGATGGGAGACTTTCCATTCTGCCACCTTTCTGATGTAACTCAACATACAAGCTTTTAGTTGGAGATGATGCTCACTCAGAATGTAACAGATAGCTGCAGTAGTGCCCAGTTTCTTGGTACTGTTTAAGAACATGGTTTAAAGGTTGTCTTGTGAAAGTAGAGAAGAAGAGGGAGAAGGTAGGCAAGCAGACATTATGGTATTTCTTGAAAACTAAGCTGCCTACAAAATAAGCACAATGATGAATAACACCAAATTGTTGTTGTGGCAGGAAAGAGTCTTCATAGGGGTGAGTAAGAATCAGCCAGTGTCAGTTTGCATTTCTCCAAAGCCTATAGAGCTTATTAGAGGAAAATTCATGATTATATTGCATATACCATTCCACATTTTCATGCATTTTTCTAGGTCATTTACTTGAAGATAGATTTCAGCAAAAGCAAATATATCTTATTTCATTTAGGATGCCAAGTTGGTATGACACTTTTGCAATTGAGATAGTATTGGTGGAATAACACAATTCAATACTTGATAAATATAATTTTCTCAAGCCAAAGAAATTTAAAGTATTACAAAGTCTATTGTAGAAAAAAAAAGGCAAAAAAGAAAACCACGGTGAATATAAAAATAAAAATACATTATTCAAGTTTCAAGGAGTGATAATAAATTAAACCACTTAAAATTTCACTTAAAAATGCTACAAAACTAAAATATTTATGCATTTGAGCAAAACAAATAATAATATTTTAAACTGGCAGTATTTATATTAAAATATAAAGTATCAATGAGCTATAATAATGTTTTATGAAATATTCTTTTTCAGATTAATATGTCAACATATAAGTAGTTTAAGTTTAGCTCTTATAGAATATGTTGGAAAGAAAGAGATTTTGGAAATGATCTAATGAAATTTTCTGTTTCATTGAATGAACTGAGACCAAAGATAAACAATGGCTCTGCCAAAATATGAACTAGAATACTTATCACCTGATCTGAATTCTATGCTCTTAATCTCTATTATGCAGCAGTAATTATTTAATACATCTTATTATGGGAAAATTGCATATTTTATACTTCTAAATGTAATACTTACATATCAGGTTAGATATTTACATTTTTGTGAGCATGTTGCAGATAATGTGTTTATAATTGTGGATCTGTATCTGTTTACTATAACTGTAGACCTCTGTGTATTTTGCATTAACCGAATACAAAGATGTTTTATAAACTGTGGGTCTCTGTTTATAACTGATAAAATCTCTTTGATTCATTACATAAGCTTACTAGTGTTAATATTGAAAATATTTACACAAATAATGAGAAGCTTACTAGTGTTAATATTGAAAATATTTATACAAATAATGAGTAATACTGTTTGACTACTTCTTTTATTCATATCATAAGTTATCTCATGAGGTCCTATATGTAATTGATGTCAAGACAACTAGATGGATAAGTAATTGGTTAATGACAATCAGTTATTGGTTATGATATCTAAAATTTCTTGACAGATATTATTTGGGGGAAAATGTCTCCAATTGTATAATGATCCATCATGACTCTCTTACTCATTATTTTTTCTGAATAATTTGAATGAGGATTTCTAAAACTTATGTAACAACCTCAAGATGATAATAATGTTTTGTTAGTATTGTAGACAGAATCTGGAAATATTATAGATAAAGAATAAATTGAATTTGATTAAATAAAATTTAACAGAAGTAAGCATAGACTGTTTTTGCATTGCAAAAAAGGAATAAATACTAGTACCATAATTTATGCAAAAATATAGATATTTTAGGCAGTCATTAATTATTTCTCTATTGGGCATTTAGCTCATGGTAAAGAATCTGCCTGTAATGCAGGAAACCCAGGTTCGATCTCTGTATCAGGAAGAACACTTGGAGAATGAAATGGCAACCCACTCCAGGGAAGAAGGATCTTGCCTGGAGGATCCCATGGACAGAGGTGCCTGGCGGGCTATGCGATTGCAGAGTCAGACACTACTAAGCTACTAACAGATGCGCATATTTTGCTCCAGGTTTTTTGCCAAGTCCTCAATTAAGCAGAGTAGTAAACTAAAGTTGCAGAATATTGAGAGATATGTACCAGTAAAGAAGTTTTTCAGTTTAAGATAAGTTGCTTAATAAGGTGTCATTCACAATTTCATCAGCTTTAAGCTGTCAGTTTCTTTAAACTGTTTCATATATGCATCCACAAGTAGAGGAGATTGCCACCTCCTGCCCGCCATCTTACGTGATGTAGAGCAAAAGGTCTAGACCACAGAAAATCCCTTTAGTTTTCTACAAATCCACTTATCAGTTGTTTGCCTTCCAAAGGTAATAACCAGAGATGATCTCCAATTGCAGCTTTGACTATTTGACTATAAAGAGGGCATCCTCTATGATCTATAGAGATTTTATAAAGCAGAAAAACACAAAATCCTCATGTCATATAACAATATTTAAAGTCCAAGAGCATCTCTTATATTTGTTTCATCCGTTTGTAATTTATTCTAATCGTCTCATTAGAAGGGGTCAGCCTGAGCCTTGTATTGCCATATTCTTCTAGTAAAGTAAATAGAAATAATTTATATGAGTTGATAGTGATGTTCATCCTTTTTTTTTTTGTCCAAAGTTCACAATTATTTGGTTAATTCTAGGTATTAAACTTAAGGAGAAACCTCAACAAGAAGAAGAACACAGTCAAGGGATAACAATGAGATAGAAGGATATGTTGAAATAATGTAGCATGAAAAATAATGGAAGGATATAAGTTTTATCTGAGGGTCTATCTATGTTATGGTAGCTGCCTTTGAACGCATTTTTGTACAACTTTAACAGTGGAATTAGGGAAGTTAGGATCTATAATTATAGAGTGAAGGAAGAAACAGCTCACAAAATGAAGGACCTGTGCAACAGAAATCTGTATTGACATGAGTAATCTCTGGCTTGAAAATTTCTGATCATGGAAATGGTTTATGCAGAGGCTTGAAAGTCATTTATTAGGATGTCGGTTCCTTAAGAATAGATGTCCCTTCCCTTTAAGCTCAGAAATTCTATGATTTTGTGTGTTTCTTGGTACCACTGTTCATCGCAGTCTAACACAGAACTTATTTGGCACTGAATTATAATCTTATATATTATGAGGTAAATATAACCATCTGTGAAACTTAAGATAAAAGAAACCTCGAAAGTAATCTTGTGGTGCTTTATTCAAAGTATGCATAAGACTCTCCTCTGTGTTTCTTTTTAGCCTACGCATGTGTTGATATTGGGGCTTTTCCCAGGTGGCACTAGTGGTAAAGAACCTGCCTGCCAATGCAGGAGACATAGGAGATGTGGGTTCCATCCCTGGGTCAGGAAGATCCCCTGGAGGAGGGCATGGCAACCCACTCCAGTATTCTTGCCTGGGGAATCTCATGGACAGAGGAGCGTGGTGGGCTATGGTCCACTGGGTTGCAAAGAATCCGACATGATAGAAGTGACTTAGCACAGCTCATGTGTTGATGTTAGTGTGCATATGCAGAACAGAGAAGAGGTGAGCAGACCAACATTTTATCAGTAGTAAACTCACCATTCTCTCTGGTGTCTCAGAAGTTTCTACACATTTGAAGAGTTACTTTCTAATGATATCAGGCTCAGGTTTTCTTTTCTCTTTTTTTGAATATTTAATTTTATTTATATATATATATTTTATTTTACTGATCTTGTTTTTATTTTTATTTTTTTAATTTAATTTATTTATTTATTTTTAATTTTTATTTTTACTTTATTTTACTTTACAATACTGTATTGGTTTTGCCATACATTGACATGAATCCACCATGGGTGTACATGTGATCCCAAACATGAACCCCCCTCCCATCCATTTGTTCATCTCATACCTTAATAATCTCAGTGAAATGCACGATAATTCCTGTCCTTTCTCTTCTTACACCTTTCTGATATTTGTAGGTTTCCCTGATAGCTCAGTTGGTAAAGAATCTGCCTGCAGTGTGCGAGACCTGGGTTCGATCCCTGAGTTGGGAAGGTCCTCTGGAGAAGGGAAAGGCTACCCATTCCAGTATTCTGGCCTGGAGAATTCCATGGACTGTACAGTCCATGGGACCTCAAAGAGTCGGACAGAACTCAGCCACTTTCACTTATTATCTTACCTTTTAGTATCTTTTGCACGGTTATAGAGACTTCGATTCTTTAATCTTCTTTCATAAGTCAAAACCTATATTCCCTTAATCATCTCTGTTACACTTCTCTGAACTCCTCTTACAAGTCTTTTATCTACAGTGCCCTGGTACTGAGATGTCTAAAGACAAGTCTTTAATAATAAGTGAGAATGAGTAAGTGTAGCAAGCCTGGTCTCGAGGCTCCATACACTGGGAAATAAACAGTTATTGTATCTCTGTGCTATATTATTCTATACAACATAGAAGGACTTAAGTTTCTTTAAAATGTCTTGGTTAGAGGGAGAAACTGTAGTGGTAAGAGGCAGATTTTTTTTTTCTTTTTCTTTTCTGAATCTAGTTCCCTGTGTTGTATTTCTTGTCAAAGTATTATTCATGCTTTCTGCTTTAACTCAAAAATCAGTGTTTAAATTTATTCAATTTCTAGTTTACCTTTTCCTTTTGTTTAGCTCTATTATTTTAAGCTATAACTTGGATTCAAACATTTCATAAGATGATACTCAAATATATCCACTACATTGTGAAATGTTTCAGAATGAAACATGTGTCTTAAAAGAGTAAAATTTAATTACCTCCTGAATATTAAGCACATTTGAAAGTAGCTGCTTCAATTTTTAAATTTGTTTTTTGTGGAGTTTATAGCTGGAAGAAGAAGAGATGCAGTTTTTCTTTTTCCCCCTTCCTTATATTTCTTTTAAGCTAGCCTCTGAATATCAGCTCTGATTTCTACAATTTTCATCACTCACACATCCTAGAGCTATTATTACATTTGATTAGGGGCTTTATTCTTCTCTGCCCCAGAGTCAGGCTCTTTCTATACTTTGAATCTAGGTCTCCAGGAGACATTAATGTCTTTTCTTGAAACCTAACCTCTCCTTTCACTTACCAGTTTTTCCTTCTTCAACATTGTCATTTTCTGATCTCTAAGCCAAAGGGGAAAGTCACCAAACCATGAAATCAATGAAGAATTGAAAACTCAGAATTCTTCTTTAACTACTACCTCAGAAATTGTTAGATTTCTTGTCCATTAGACTTTGATTTGGCAACCAGTTCCTACCTTGAAACTGAAACCCACAAATATGTAGTTTCTCTAGTGATGGTATTGATTTGCAATATGCTGAAATGAATGTAGTTAGTAATATGGACATGAGTCACCTCATTAGTATTTCAAATGACTTAACTGACTTCAGGGAATGATAGCAATCATGAATTGAAGCAGAGTTTTATGTACCTTTTTTTTTTTAACAGGAGAGAAGAAGTCAATTTAAGTAACTCTTTCAAGACCGATGATTCCTGGTTGTTATTTTTATAATTCAAGTTACCTGAATAGCAATATAAACTTGTTTTGAAAACTTGGAACCAGCTTCAGCTTTGAAATCACAGTCTATCATTAAAGCTATAGATATACTTTGTAATTTACTACACACACACAGATACATACAGGGTTAAAAAATTCAAAACAGGCAGTGCATGGATCCAGTAATTATGATTAATATGTTGTTTGGAATTAAAGTTGTGTCCTTTTAATTGTCACATCTCGGTGGGAATAGAAATACAAACTTGCAATTAGGTGATTGGCCTGATTATGAAAGCTTCATTGGCATGGATTGTGTAGAGAGAATCTTTTTTTTTTCTCAAACAGCTATAGCCTGATGAGATATAAGCACAACTATACCATGTGCTCAAATAACTAAAGCATGGTAATGCTGTAGTTGTTTTCTCAAGCTACTGTAGCACTGAGCAGCCATACTGGCTTTGATGTTACCTCAAATTAACAAATGTATACAAAGTGAATCATCAAAGCATGCTAAAACTATTTTATAACTGTGAGGCATCATTTTTGAATTTAAAATGTTTGCACTATTTTAGTAAAATAAACTCACTTTAAAAAATTGTAATGAGTTAGGTATATTGAACTAAAGCCTCCACCAGTTAAATGAATCAGTAATAGGTTTGTCATTATTAGGCACTGAACAGTTTCAACTCTGATGTATATATCCTAATGTATATTACTGTGGGGCATGTAGACAGAGGTTAATAAGAGAATTTTTCTTTTTAATCTAAAAGAACTTGAAGGGAGGAAAATCCTCTAAGTAAAAGAGCTGTAAACAATGAATTGGTCACTATAATTATTTTTATGAATGCTTAGTGTAGTTATTTAGCAACATGCTCTTGTCATTTTCTTTCTTTCATGCTGTTCTCTGTGTTCCTGATAGTGGAAATCAGAATTTCAACAGATAAGGTCATCTAATTCATATTGTGATATAGCAAACCATAAGTATTCATTGAGGATCACTTAGGCAGTCTTAGTTAGTAATCTGCAGTGAAACAGAAAGGTTCTGGGCACAAGTTCCTATACTTAACAAGATGGGTTTTAAATAATAGTAATAATTCATATAAAATCTTAAACATGTTGAAATATTTAAGAGAATAAACTACATCAAGTACTTTAGAAAGCTCATTTACACTGATTTCCAGTGTTATTTAGGAATTAATTTTATATTCCCCAAATACTGTTTAGATATCTAATTTCCTGTTACTATATAGCTGAGTTTATGCAAGTGTGTGTCTGTGTTTTGACTCAAACTACATTTCCTGCAAATAAGAGAAGCTCTGTGATCTATAGCAAATTGGATTATATGAAAACATGGAGGACAAAATTAAAATATGTAAGTGATTTTCCTTGTCACATTACCAAGGGGTAGTGTTATCATTTTCAAGGAACCACAAAAGGATCACCTTTAGAAAATAGAAAAGGATCACCTTTGAAAAAGGGGAAGGATAAAGTCTTATTTACTGTATTTATACAGTGTTGACAGGTGTTCTGGGTGAGATAGATACCACCTCACCCCTCGTCAAAAACTACTTATACTGTGAAGATTGTTTACTGTTATTTTATAGCAGAAATCTGGCTCAAAATAATGCCTTGTGTAATACTCTACTCTTTGAAAACAACATTAAGAGGCATACTGGTAAAACATACAGATGTACTTGGACTTCTATTTAGGTTAAAAGGTCACCTCAGGAAAAGATAATCATTTTCTATTAATGCTGAAACTACTTTGCACTTCCCTGAACTATGTGGAAGGACACAGTGTCTTATTAGAAGATTAGTTTACATTATAGTCTGACAAGAATGACTTGTAAAGTGTGATTCATGCCCTGAGACAACACACTAAAGATAATTTCTCCCCTGTCTAGTCTGTAGTAATGAAAATAACCAAGAAGCTACATCACAGACTTTATAGGTCTGTAAACATACACAAAATCAGGTCACCCTATGCCACCATTGTCATTCGCCATTCATATATACTATGTTTATTCCATTTATTCAGAACCATACTTGTGCTGAAGAGGGAATAGGATCAAGTATTTAATTTACAGAAATATTGCCTCCTTTCCTAAGTGAGCCGACGGAGAAGCCTGGTAGGCTACAGTCCACGGGGTTGCAAAGAGTCAGACACGACTGAGTGACTTCACTTTCACTTTCCTAAGCGAGCCCAGCATCAAATGATAGGAAGAGAGAATATCAATTAAAGACGCTGTGAGTTTAATCCGTAATTTGTATATTGATCTATTCAGTGTAAGAAAGATTTTGTCCAGCTAATGAACTCAAGGCCAAGCAATTAAGATATATTTAAATATTTAAGGAACTATCAAAATTGTAAAAATAAAAACTATAAAAACTATAAAAATAATAGATGAGGCAACCTATAGTCTTTATTGTCAGGTCAGGGTTTAAATATGAAAGGATGCCTAGTGGTACATGTATTATTATAATTTATTTAATTATCACTGTATGAATCATAGGAAATATGACAGTGGAAATTTGCAGTATCTCTATCTACTCTAAAATATTTGAGAGAGATAATAATTATGAATTGATTCCGCTATATAGTGATTCACTCCTACTGTTGCTGTTCAGTTGCTAAGCTGTGTCTGACTCTTTTGTGACTCTGTGGACTGTAGCCCACCAGGCTCCTCTGTCCATGGGTGATTTCCCATACAAGAACACTGGAGTGGGTTGCCATTTCCTGCTCCAGGGGATCTTCCTGACCCAGGGATCGAAACCACCTCACCTGCATTGACAGGCAGATTCTTTACCACTGGGAAGATGATTGATTACTTATTGTAGAATTATTTACTGTATTAGTCAATGAATTGAAATGCAGTAACTTTTAAAGTATATTATTAGTGAAGAAAGCAAGAGTGGTTGAGTCATGTCTGACTCTTTGCGACCCCATGGACTATACAGTCCATGGAATTTTACAGGCCTTGTCCCTTCTCCAGAGGATCTTCCCAACTTGGAGATTGATCCCAGGTCTCCCGCATTGCAGGTGGATGCTTTACCAGCCAAGCCACAAGGGAAGCCCAAGAATACTGGAATGGGTAGCCTAGCCATTCTCCAGGGGATCTTCCCAACCCAGGAATCATTGCAGGCAGATTCTTTACCAGCTGAGCTATGAGGGAAGCCCAGATGTTTTGGGAACCTGGCTCTCTGCTATAGACCCCAGAGGCTAAGGTACCTAATGTTGATGCCAACTCCTTGCTCCTCCTGGAGAAGTGCCTGTCTGGTGGGATTCCCTCCCTACTGTGTGCTGTCACACTGGGGGTCAGCAGAGAAAGTTTCTCTGCATCTCTTACTTGTCTTAATACAGTTCTTTGTATCCCCTGTTGTAGAACAGGTGTTCAGATAGTTTGTAGGTTTTTTCCTAAGGTTTTTTCTAAGCCCATATTATTAGTATATAATACTAATGTTGTATATTATTAAACAGAGTATTCCTTAACTAAGACAGATATTATTATTTGCACATTATTTGTTGCAAAGATGATAATTACATTTGATGGTTTCTGATATTGTTATTATTAGTAATTAATGACAATATAGATACCATTTAAATATATTTTAAAACATCCTAGATATTTTTCAAAACGCTGTTCAAATTCCATTTATTAATAGATATTTCTCTGGCCCATCCTCAGAAAGATTAGTTATTCTTCTGCTTCTTATTCAGGTTTCTATTGTATATTTCTCATTTTATTGAATTTATTAATTTATTGTTAATTAATTAAATTGATTTATTTAATTTAATTTCTAATTTAATTTAATCATTAATTTACACATAGACTCCCTCTTGAAGTCTTGACCTTATAGAACATATCTGTCCATCATCTTTATCAGCTACTTTGGACAAGACTTCTTGAAATGAAACAGTGTAATATGGGAAAGCCCTGGATAAGAAGTTCCACTGGAAAAAGTCAAAGTGATGACTGGCAACAGAGATAAATGTTGTGGTGAAAAATGAATGTACTTTAAGCTCTTTTCAAGGGGCTAGAGATGTTTGCATGTACCTTGCCTCACGTGATCATAAGAAAGGCCTCCCTGACTTTCCAGGTCTTAGGAGACATGCAGTGGGAATACAGTCTAGAGTGAAGCGCTCTTGTGACTGGAAGCTGGCTGCCTGTGTGCTGATTGCAAAGGGAAGGCTTGGGAGATGGGAGAGGTCTTCCTTCTGGTGCTTCAGCAGAGGGCTCAAGAGCTTGCCTGATCAACTGGAACAAAAGCGTGTGGCTCCCTCCATTTCTCTTTGCCAGTGCCTGAGGGAATCCAACAGTCTGACATGAATGAGTACTGTGGGAATGCTAAATTGTGAACAAACAAGAGAAAAGTATCAGTAGTTCTCAAAGTAACTAGAGGGATAAACACCTAGCCAAAAGCCTAGACAAGCAGAATCTCTTAGGCAGAAAGAGATGAGTAAAGTTTAACTTCCAGAAAAAATATTAATAGTGTTCCAAGAAAGCCACTTATAATTAACTTTTCGTCCAACTCCTTTAGGAAGGTATGATTTCTAAATTAAAAGAAGTCATTATATGAACAGATAGGCTTCCCATGTGGCTCAGTGGTAAAGAATCTGCCTGCCAAGGCAGGAGATGAAAGGGATGCTGGTTAGATCCTAAAGTTGGGCAGATCCTCTGGAGAAGGAAATGGCAACCCACTCCAATATTCTTGCTGGGAATATTCCCATGGCACAAAGGAGCCTAGGAGGCTACAGTCTATGTGGTTGCAAAGATTCAAACGACAGTGGCTAAACAACAACATTAGGCCATTCAGGTATGACCTAAATCAAATCCCTTATGATTATACAGTGGGAGTGAGAAGTAGATTTAAGGGACTAGATCTGATAGACAGAGTGCCTGAAGAACTATGGATGGAGGTTCATGACATTGTACAGGAGACAGGGATCAAGACCATCCCCATGGAAAAGAAATGCAAAAAAGCAAAATGGCTGTCTGGGGAGGCCTTACAAATAGCTGTGAAAAGAAGAGAGGCGAAAAGCAAATGAGAAAAGGAAAGATATAGGCGACTGAATGCAGAGTTCCAAAGAATAGCAAGAAGAAATAAAAAAGCCTTCTTCTGCGATCAATGCAAAGAAATAGAGGAAAAGAAGAGAATGGGAAAGACTAGAGATCTCTTCAAGAAAATTAGAGATACCAAGGGAGCATTTCATGCAAAGATGGGCTTGATAAAGGACAAAAATGGTCTGGACCTAACAGAAGCAGGAGATATTAAGAAGAGGTGGCAAGAATACACGGAAGAACTGTACAAAAAAGATCTTCACCACCCAGATAATCATGATGATGTGATCACTAATCTAGAGCCACACATCTTGGAAAGTGAAGTCAAGTGGGCCTTAGAAAGCATCACTATGAACAAAGCTAGTGGAGGTGATGGAATTCCAGTTGAGCTGTTTCAAATACTGAAAGATGATGCTGTGAAAGTGCTGCACTCAATATGCCAGCAAATTTGGAAAACTCAGGAGTGGTGACAGGACTGGAAAAGGCCAGTTTTCATTCCAATTCCAAAGAAAGGCAATGCCAAAGAATGCTCAAACTACCCCACAATTGCACTCATCTCACATGCTAGTAAAGTAATGCTCAGAATTCTGCAAGCCAGGCTTCAGCAATACATGAACCGTGAACTCCCTGATGTTCAAGCTGGTTTTAGAAAAGGCAGAGGAACCAGAGATCAAATTGCCAACATCCGCTGGATCATGGAAAAAGCAAGAGAGTTCCAGAAACACATCTATTTCTGCTTTATTGACTATGCCAAAGTCTTTGACTGTGTGGATCACAATAAACTGTGGAAAATTCTTCAAGAGATGGGAATACCAGACCACCTAACCTGCCTCTTGAGAAGTCTGTATGCAGGTCAGGAAGCAACAGTTAGAACTGGACATGGAACAACAGACTGGTTCCAAATAGGCAAAGGAGTACATCAAGGCTGTATATTGTCACCCTGCTTATTTAACTTCTATGCAGAGTACATCATGAGAAACTCTGGACTGGAAGAAACACAAGCTGGAATCAAGATTGCCAGGAGAAATATCAATAACCTCAGATATGCAGATGACACCACCCTTATGGCAGAAAGTGAAGAGGAGCTTAAAAGCCTCTAGATGAAAGTGAAAGAGGAGAGTGAAAATGTTGGCTTAAAGCTCAACATTCAGAAAACGAAGATCATGGCCTCTGGTCCCATGACTTCATGGGAAATAGATGGGGAAACAGTAGAAACAGTGTCAGACTTTATTTTTGGGGGCTCCAAAATTACTGTAGATGGTGACTGCAGCCATGAAATTAAAAGACACTTACTCCTTGGAAGAAAAGTTATGACCAACCTAGATAGCATATTCAAAAGCAGAGACATTACTTTGCCGACTAAGGTCCGTCTAGTCAAGGCTATGTTTTTTCCTGTGGTCATGTATGGATGTGAGAGTTGGACTGTGAAGAAGGCTGAGTGCCGAAGAATTGATGCTTTTGAACTGTGGTGTTGGAGAAGACTCTTGAGAGTCCCTTGAACTGCAAGGAGATCCAACCAATTCATTCCGAATGAGATCAACCCTGGGATTTCTTTGGAAGCAATGATGCTGAAGCTGAAGCTCCAGTACTTTGGCCACCTCTTGTGAAAATTTGACTCATTGGAAAAGACTCTGATGCTGGGAGGGATTGGGAGCAGGAGGAGAAGGGGTCGACTGAGGATGAGATGGCTGGATGGCATCACTGACTGGATGGACATGAATATGAGTGAACCCCGGGAGATGGTGATGGACAGGGAGGCCTGACGTGCTGTGATTCATGGGGTCGCAAAGAGCTGGACACGACTGAGCGACTGAACTGAACACACTGGGAAAGTAATGCTCAAAATTCTCCAAGTCAGGCTTCAACAATAGGTGCCCATGAACTTCCAGATGTTCAAGCTCATTTTAGAAAAGGCAGAGGAACCAGAGATTAAATTGCCAACATCTACTGGATCATCAAAAAAGCAAGAGAGTTCCAGAAAAGCATTTATTTCTGCTTTCTTGACTATGCCAAAGCCTTTGACTGTGTGGATCACAATAAACTGTGGAAAATTCTGAAAGAGATCAGAATACCAGACCACCTCACCTGCCTCTTGAGAAACCTATATGCAGGTCAAGAAGCAACAGTTAGAACTGGACATGGAACAACAGACTGGTTCCAACTAGGAAAAGGAGTTCATCAAGGCTATATATTGTCACCCTGCTTATTTAACTTAAATGCAGAATACATCATGAGGAACGCTGGGCTGGATGAAGCACAAGCTGGAATCAAGATTTCCTGGAGAAATATCAGTAACCTTAGGCATGCAGATGACACCACCCTTATGGCTGATATTAAAGAGGAACTAAAGAGTCTGTTGATGAAAGTGAAAGAGGAGAGTGAAAAAGGTGGCTTAAAGCTCAACATTCAGTAAACTAAGATCATGGTGTCTGGTCCCATCACTTCATGGGAAATAGATGGGAAAACAGTGTCAGTCTTTATTTTTTGGTCTCCAGAATCACTGCAGATGGTGACTGCAGCCATGAAATTAAAAGATGCTTACTCCTTGGAAGGAAAGTTATGACCAACCTAGACAGCATATTAAAAAGTAGAGAAATTACTTTGCCAACAGAGTCCGTCTAGTCAAGGCTATGTTTTTTCCAGTAGTCATGTATGCATGTGCAAGTGAGTTGGACTGTGAAGAAGGCTGAGTGCCGAAGAATTGATGCTTTTGAACTGTGGTGTTGCAGAAGACTCTTGAGAGTCCATTGGACTGCAAGGAGATCCAGCCAGTTCTTCCTAAAAGAGATCAGTCCTGAGTGTTCATTGTAAAGACTGATGTTGAAGCTGAAATTCCAAAACTTTGGCCACCTGATAAGAGCTGACTCATTTGAAAAGATCCACATGCTGGGAAAGACTGAAGTTGGGAGGAGAAGGGGACGACAGAGGATGGGATGGTTGGATGGCATCACTGAGTCAGTGGACATGAGCTTGAGTAAAGTCTGGGAGTTGGTGATGGACAGGGAGGCCCGTTGTGCTGCAGTCCACGGGGCCGCAAAGAGTCGGACACGACTGAGCAACTGAACTGACTGAAACAACAGCAACGTGTAAACAAACAAAAATAAGACTATGATCACTGTTGAGGAAGAAGTGTCACCAATGGGGAAGAAATATGAAAATCGTGTGTCAAGAATTCCAGAGCAGAATTTTTCAGTTCTTGGGTGTTTTCAGATTATTGAGCAGTCAGTGGGGTACCTGTGTGCTGAGATATTGATTTCCCACAAGCTGTGAAGGCCTCTAGTGGCCAAGGTGCCCAGGTTGCTACCGTGTGCAGACGACTTCATTGGCCACTGATGCTGTAAAAAAGAAATGAAAGATTCTGGGAGCTCTGATTCAGAAGCTAAACCCAAAGGAGTCACCTGTGAATAACTGAAGCTCTAAAAAGAGAGTAAGAAAGAAGAGAAATAGTAAAGGAAAACAGTTTCATCAAAGTCAAGTGGACTGTTCATTTGAAAAATCTCACTGAGGTATAGGGAGTATAAAGGAAGCAATGCAAACAGTATGCCTTCATACACTCAGTTCAAGAAAGTACTGGAACATGTGCTGCAACCCAATGCAATTTGAAGCAGAAAAATATAGAAAATGCAGAAGTAGGAAGAAAAGTTTAAAATTAATATTAGGATATTGATTAAATTAAAATTAAAATTATAAATTAGTATTGCTATTAGAGTTAATATTAGGATTATGTACATTAATGCTAGGAATGGGCTTCCCTGGTGTGGCTCAGATGGTAAAGAATCCACCTGCAATGTGGGAGACCAGGGTTTGGTCCCTGGGTCGGAAAGATCCCGTGGAGGAGGGCATGGCAACCCCTTCCAGTATTCTTGCCTGGAAAATCCGCATGGACAGAGGAGCCTGACGGGCTACAGTCCATGGGGTCACAAAGAGCTGGACACGACTGAGTGACTCAGCACAGCACAGCACAATATTAGGAATATGCAGTAACATATAATTATATAATTATGTGGCTTGGATTATGTTATAAGGATTATGTAAACAACAGAAATATTGGGAGACATTGCTCCTCTAAAAATTCTTGAACTTAAGGAAGAGTGTAGTGAGGAGAAAGGAAAAAAAGGTACTCTAAAGACTTTGTTAACATGGGAGAAATAATTGAATAAGTTAAATATTTTTGTGTTGGATTCACTGTTACTATTAATTTAAATATGAAACAGGTGATGTAGGATGGCTTCAGATGGGAGTTATAACAATTTGTGTTAGTACCACTCCAGGAAGGAAGGTTCCTTCCTTACCTGCCTCATTCCTTTTTTTCTCCCTTAGTCTTATGTTCCTGGGATTGCACTCACCATTGGTATCAGCATATAAACTTTTGCCTTAAATGCTGTCTTCTAAAGAATTCAGATTAAATTTGAAAATAAACGCTACTGACACCAAACAAATTGTGGAACTTTCAAATTAATAGCTTAGAAAGGAAAGGGAATGAAGAAAATCAAACATAATCCAAAAAAATATAGATACAGGCATTAAGAAGTACACAATAATAAAGAAAGATGCAGAACAACATAATGTTTTTAAAGGTATTGATTTTCCTATTAAACAATTCAGGCTTTATGATTGTGTTAATTAAACAAAGTTCAGCAGCAGAGGTTTTATTAGAAATGTCTCAATCCTAGTAACAGAGTATAAATAAAGGAATGGATGAAGATATTTCAGGCAATTGTAACTGACAAGAAGCAAGAATCATAGTGAAAATAGGTAAAATTGAATTCAAATTAAAAGTATTAATTGGGACTGTTAAATTAATTAAAGAGGCCATTAGACTGGTTCTAATATCTTAGCAATGTACATAAGCAAATAAAAACATAAGCCTTTAATTCCTCAAGGCTAAGAAGTGAAAACTTGAAGAAACCAATTTCAAACAGCCAAGGAGACTTTCCCAAATACTGCATTTGCTTAAGCCATAGCCTATCAAATAACATCCTTGCTTTGCTTTTAACTCTTACACAAGTCTCTCCTCTGAGCTTCTGTCAGTTCCCTACCGCTTCAGGTTTGGCACTGACTGATTTGAGTTTATTTTTGCTTAAACAAAGTATTAAAATGTTTTAATATGCCTCAGTTGATCTTTTAACAGAACAAAAGGAAATATAATAAAATAACAATAGATACAGAAAACATGCCATATTTGTAACAGTTTGTGATGTCAATCTGCACCTCTCCTACACAGAACTTGAAACCTAAACCTAAACAGTATGCTGCTAAACAAGCAATGGATCACTGAAAAAAAGCAAAGGAGATATAAATAAAATACTCAGAGACAAATAAAAATGAAGACACAAAGATCCCAAATCAATGGGATACAGCAAAAATAATTCTAAAAGAAAAGTTAATAGTGATACAAGCCTACAGCAGGAAACAAACAAACAAAATCTCAGATAAACAACCTAATCTTCCACCTAAAGAAAGTGGGGGGAAAAAAAGAACAAAGAAACCCAAAGTTAGAAGGAAAGAAATCATGAGGATAAGAGCAGAAATAAAGGAAACAAAAAAATAGAAAAGCTCAATTAAAGTAAGAGCTGGTTCTTTGAAAAGAAAAAGAAAAGTGATAAGCTGTTAGACTCATCAGGGAATAAAACAGAGGGCTCAAATCAATAAAATGAGAAGTGAAAAAGAAGTTACAACCAGCACCACAGAAACACGAAGAATCATAAGCCATTACTATGAACAACTATTTGCTGATAAAATGGGCATCATGGAAGAAAAGAACAAGTTCCCAGGAATGTACAATCTTTCAAGACTGAATCAGTAAGTAATAGAGAATATGAACAGATTAATGTACCAGTAATGAAACAGAATTACTAATTTAAAACATCCCCATAAAAATAAATTAAAGAACCAGATGAATTCACAGGTGAATTCTACCAAACGTTTATAGAAGAGTTAGTCTCTGTCCTTCTCAAACAATTTTAAAAGGTAATAGAGGAAAGAACACTTATAAACTTATTTCACAAAGTGAGAATCAGCCTGATGTCAAAACTAGACAAAGACATCAGTTCAGTTCAGTCACTCAATTGTGTCCCATTCTTTGTGACCCCCTGGACTGCAGCACAAAAGTCTTCCCTGTCCATCACCAGCTCTCAGAGTTTGCTCAAACTCATGTCCACTGAGTGAGTGATACCATCCAACCATCTTAGCCTCTGTCACCCTTTCTCCTCCTGCCTTCAATCTTTCCCAGCATCAGAGTCGTTTCCAATTTGTCAGTTCTTCCAACAGGTGGTAAAAGTAGTGGAGTTTCAGCTTCAGCATCAGTCCTTCCAATGAATATTCAGGATAGATCTCCTTTAGGATTGACTAATTCGATACGCGTGCAGTCAAAGGACTCTTCAAGACTCTTCTCCAACACCACAGTTCAAAAGCATCAATTCTTTGATGCTCAGCTTTTTTTATACTAAAACTTGCACATCCATACATGACTACTGGAAAAACCATAGCTTTGACATTTGGACCTTTGTTGGCAGAGTGATGTCTCTGCTTTCTAATATGATGTCCAGTTTGGTCATATGTTTTCTTCCAAGGAGCAAGCATCTTTTAATTTCATGGCTGCAATCACCATCTGCAGTGATTTAGAAACCCCTAAAAATGAAGTCTCTCACTGTTCCACTATTTCCCCATCTATTTTCCAAAAAATGATGAGACTAGATACCATGGCTTAGAATCTTGAGTTTTAAGCCAGCTTTTTCACTCTCCTCTTTCACTTTCATCAAGAGGCTCTTTAGTTCCTCTTTGCTTTCTGCCATAGGGTGGTGTCATCTGCATATCTGAGGTTATTGATATTTCTCCTGGCAATCTTGATTCCAGCTTGTGCTTCATCCAGCTTGGCATTTCCGGTAATGTACTCTGCATAAAAAGTTAAATAAGCAGAGTGATAATATACAGCCTTGACGTACTCCTTTCCCAATTTGGAACCAGTCTTATTTCATGTCAGGTTCTAACTGTTGCTTCTTGACGTGCATACAGATTTCTCAGGAGGAAGGTAAGGTGATCTGGTATTCCCATCTCTTTCAGAATTTTCCACGGTTTGTTGTGATCCACAGAGTCACAAAGTTTGGCATAGTCAATGACACAGAAGTAGATGTTTTTTCTGAAACTCTCTTGCTTTTCCTAGATTCCAACGGATGTTGGCAATTTGACCTCTGGTTTTCTCTACCTTTTGTAAATCCAGCTTGAACATCTGGAAGTTCTCAGTTCACATATTGTTGAAGCCTGGCTTGGAGAATTTTGAGCATTACTTTGCTAGCATGTGAGATGAGTGCAATTGTGCAATAGTTTGAGCATTCTTTGGCATTGCCTTTCTTTGGGATTGGGATGAAAACTGACCTTTTCCAGTCCTGTGACCACGGCTGAGTTTTCCAAATATGCTGGCATATTGAGTGCAGCACTTTCACAACATCATCTTTTAGGATTTGAAATAGCTCAACTGGAATTCCACCTCCACTACCTTTGTTCATAGTGATACTTCCTGAGGCCTACTTGACTATTGCATTCCAGGGTGTCTGGCTCTAGGTGAGTGATCACACCATCATGGTTATCTGGGTCATAGAAATATTTTGTTGTATAGTTCTTCTGCGTATTCTTGCCACCTCTTCTTAATATCTTCTGCTTCTGTTAGGTCCCTACCATTTCTGTCCATTATTCAGCCATTTCATTGCATGAAATGTTCCATTGGTATCTCTGATTTTCTTGAAGAGATCTCTAGTCTTTCCCATTCTATTGTTTTCCTCTATTTCTTTGCATTGATCTCTGAGGAAAGCTTTCTTATCTCTCTTTGCTATTCTTTGGAACTCTGCATTCAGATGGGTATATTACCTTTTCTCTTTTGCCTTTCACTTCTCTTCTTTTCTCAGCTATTTGTAAAGCCTCTTCAGACAATTGTTTTGCCTTTTTACATTTATTTTTCTTGGGGATTTTCTTGATCAGTGACTCCTATAAAATGTCACGAACCTCTGTCCATAGTACTTCATGGACTCTGTCTATCAGATTTAGTCTCTTGAATCTATTTCTCACTTCCACTGTGTAATCATAAGGGATTTGATTTAGGTCATACCTGAATGGTCTAGTGGTTTTCCCTACTTTCTTCAATTTAAGTCTGAATTTTGCAATAAGGTGTTCATGATCTGAGTCACAGTCTGCTCCCAGTCTTGCTTTTGCTGACTGTATAGAGCTTCTCCATCTTCAGCTGCAATGAATATAATCAATCTGATTTCAGTATTGACGATCTGATGATGTCCATGGGTATAGTCTTTTCTTGTGTTGTTGGAAGTGGGTGTTTGCTATGACCAGTGCGTTCTCTTGGCAAAACTCTGTTAGCCTTTGTCCTGCTTCATTTTGTATTGCAAAGCCAAATTTGCCTGTTACTCCAGGTATCTCTTGACTTCTTAATTTTTCATTTCAGTCCCCTATGATGAAAAAAACATCATTTTGGGGGGTTGGGGTATCATTTCTAGAACAATTTTGTAGGTCTTCATATCATTGTTCAACTTAAGCTCCTTCAGCATTAGTTGGGGCATAGACCTCAATTACTGTAGTATTGAATGGTTTGCCTTGAAGATGAACAGAGATCATTCTGTCATTTTTGAGATTGCATCCAAGGACTGCATTGTGGACTCTTTTGTTGACTATGTGGGCTATTCCCTTTCTTCTAAGGAATTCTTGCCAACAGTAGTAGATATAATGGTCATCTAAATTAAATTCATCCATTCCAGTCCATGTTATTGCACTGATTCCTAAAATTTTGATGTTCAGTCTTGCCCTCTCCTGTTTGAACACTTCAAACTTACCTTGATTTATGGACCCAACACTCCAGGTTCCTATGCAATATGGTTCTTTACAGCATCAGACTTTACTCCATCACCAGTTGCATCCACAACTGGGTGTTTTTGCTTTGACTCCGCTCTTCATTCTTTCTGGAGTTATTTCTCCACTCTATTCCAGTAACATATTGGGCTCCTACCAACCTGGGAAGTTCATCTTTCCAGTGTCATGTACTTTTCCCTTTTCATCCTGTTCATGGGGTTCTCAAGGCAAGAATACTGAAGTGATTTGCCATTTCCTTCTCCAGTGAACCTTGTTTTATCAGAACTCCACACCATGACCCATCTGTCTTGGGTGGCCCTATGTGGCGTGACTCATAATTTTATTGATTTAGACAAGGCTGTGGTCCATATGATCAGTTTGATTAGTTTTCTGTGATTGTGGTTTTCATTCTGTCTTCTGTTTGACAGATTAGCCTAAGAGGCTCATGAAAGCTTCCTGTTGGGCAAATATATCACACTCACAGAAAAATTACAGATCAATATTACAGATGAACATAATGAAAAAATCCTCAACAAAACACTAGTAAACCAAATTCAGCAATATATTGAAAAGACTATACACCAAGGATAGTTCAATAAACGCAAATCAATGAATGTGACATATCACGCTAACAGGTTGAAGAATTAAAATCATATGATCTTCTCAATAGATGCAGAAAAAGCCTTTGACAAAGATCCAGCATCCATTTATGGTAAAAATCTCAACAAAATAGATATTAAGTTATCATACCTTAACAAAATAAAGGCGATATGTGACAGACTCACAGGCAACATACTCAACAGTGAAAAGTTAAAAACATTTCCTCTGAGATTAGGAATAAAACAAGAATGGCCTATCTCATCACTTTTAATCCACAAAATATTGAAAGTCCTAACTACAGCAAGACAAGAAAATCAATAAAAGGCATTCAAATTGAAAAGGGAGGAGTAAAGTTGTCACTGTTTGTAGTTAGCATAATACTATACATAGACGTATACATAAAATCCTGAAGATGTCACCCCAAAACTACTAGTACTCATCAATGAGTGCAGTAATGTTGCAGGCTATAGAATTAGTATGCATGATTCTGTTGCATTTCTATATTCTAACAATGAACACTAGCAGAGAAATTGAGGGGGGGGGGATTATAATCACATCAAAGAGAATAAAATACGAGGAATAAATCTAACTAAGGAGGTAAAAGACCTGTAGCTGGAAAATTATAAGATAGTGAGAAGAGAAATTGAAGATGATACAATCGGATGGGAAAATATAGAGTGCTCATGGATTGGAAGAAATAATGTTGTCAAAATGACTATACCACCCAAGACAATCTTTACCTTAAATGCAACCACTATCAAAATACTAATTAATTTTTCATAAAGCCAGAACAAATAATTCTAAACTTTGTATGGAAATGCGAAAGACTCTGAGTAGTCAAGAATACTTGAGAAAGAAGAACACAACTGAATATATAGCATCCTTCATTTCAAACTATTCTACCAAGCTTACATGAATCAAAAGAGTATGGTTCTGGCACAAAAGACACATAGAGCTTGCATGGACAATTAATCTGTGACAGAGGAAGCAAGAAAATACAATTATGAAAAGAAAGCCTCTTCAATAAATGGTGTGGAAAAACTGGACAACTATATGTAAAAGAATCAAACTGGACGACTTTCTCATACCACATACAAAAATAAATTCAAAATGGATTAAAGACCTAAATATAAACGTAAAACCTAAATTCATAAAACTTCTAGAAGAAAACATGTTTCTTTGACATTAGCCTAGGTGATCTATTTTTGGACATGTCTTTTAAGCAAAGGAAACAAAAGAATATAAACAGATGGGGCTACATCAAACTAAAAAGGTTTTGCAAGGTGAAAGAAACTATCAAGAAAACAAAAAGCCGCTTACTGAATGAGGGACCATATCTGCAAAGTATATATCATATAAGGGGTTAGTATCCAAAACATACAAAGAACTCATACAATTCAGTATAAACAAAAGCAAACAACCTACTTAAAAAATGAGCAGAGGACCTGAATACAAATTTTTTTTTCAAAGAAGAGATACAGATGATTGACAGGCATATTAAAAAAAAAACAAAACACTTAACTTCAGTAATCATTAGGGAAATTGAAACTAAAACCACACTGAGACATCACCTCACATGTGTCAGAATGGCAATTATCAAAGAGACACCAAATAAGTGTTGGTGAGGATGTGGGGGAAAGGGAACCCTTGTGCACTGTTTCTAGGAATGTAAATTGGTGCAATCACTATGGAAAAAAGTATGCGAGTTCCTCAAAAGTTAAAAGTAGAACTACCAAATGATCCAGAAATTCCACTCCTGGGTATTTATAAGAAAGAAGGAAAACACTAATTTGAAAAGATATATGCAACCTTATGTTCAGACCTTTGTCAGCAAAGTGATGTTTCTGCTTTTTAATACCCTGTCTAGGTTTGCCATAGCTTTCCTTCTAAGCAGTAAGCGTCTTTTAATTTCATGACTGCAGCTGCTGTCCTCAGTGATTTTGGAGCCCAAGAAAAGAAAATCTGTCACTGTTTCAGCTTTTTCCTCTTCTATTTGCCATGAAGTGATGGGACCAGTTGACGTGATCTTAGCTTTGGGTGAGGGTCTAATTACTGGGAAGTTAACTCCTGGCACAAGTTAGCTTCAGCTGAAGAAACAGGTCTGAAGCAGGGAGAGATTTCGAAAGAACTGTTGCAAATTCTCTGCTCTCTTCTTTCATTGATTGTCATTGGCTAATTCTAACTATAAATCATCTGGTCAGAAAACCCATATGAACCAATCCGTAGGTGTTAACTTCCTAATGTATAGAGCAGGGAAAAGACGGGTGGAGAAGAGATTAAGAGAGTATATGAGGTACAGGGAAGACAAATGAACAATAACCATTGAATGGTTTTAAGAAGAGAGATAATCAGATGTGCACTTTAAGAAGGTCAGTAGTGTGTCAACAATTTTTGCACCATTAGTACTTCTGTTTATAACCCTGATAAGAGTTTAATTCCTAAGATTGTAGCCTGACTAGCAATGGGGAGAAGAACAAAAAGATTCTTAGCCTCCAGGTATGTGAGATCAATACTGGGAAGAAATCTGGTTCTGTTAACATTGTTACCCAGAATTTCAGCTAGGATTATATTTAGGGACATATATAGGATGACCATATGCCTGGTTTGTCTGCGACAGCTGTTTTGCACTCAGAAGTGTTGCTTAGACTCAAAATATATGGTCACCTTTAGAAAATCCCTAAATAACCATGGGTTAAACTAAATATGGGTTCCATTCTGAGTCATCAGAAAATAAAACTAAATTAGGTATTTAAACATGACAGAATTGAATATAAAATTGCTTTGATTAGGATGTCATAGAGATAGCAATTCCAACTCCTTAGAGCTAGGTATTCAAAGGGAAGAGATTAAAGTTATTACCATTCAGTAGCTTGCAGAAGGGTCCCCATGAAGTTGAAAAACAGATCTCTGAGGAGGCAGCATTGAGCAGTAGGTGCTATTGTCTTTGAGGGCCTGTGATAGGGCTGATTCTTCAAGTGGTGAGAAGAATGCAAAGTGTATTCAGTTACTGGAACCACTAGGACAATCTGTCTGCCAGATGTAAGAATGTTGGGCTGTGTAGACACAGGAAGTAGACAGAAAGTCAAAGGAAGCAAGCAGCATCCAGCCTTGCAGTCTCACTCTAGATTCCCTACTGGCAGAACCTAACTGCTAGCATGGGCTTGCAAAACAGAAATGGGGTTTTCAGTCCTAAGCCTAGAACTACAAACTCGTTTACTGATCATTTACTGGCACATTGGATGATACTTACGTTGAAAAACAGGTTATATGTTTGATGCGATTTTAAAATTTGGGCCTATGTAGTTGAGGATATCAGAGTATAAGAACCATTAACTATGTTTTCGCTTCAAAATCTATTGTAAAAGTAATACATATTTTAAATATTAGCACAGATGTTATGGTGCAAGTATATATTTTCTATATGAGCCTTTGAAGGCATTTCTTTCACTAATTTACTCAATCTGTTTTTCCATACATGAAATAAATTGACCTAAGTGTAGTAGCCACATCTATATAAATGTTCTGTTCTTACAGATTTAAAATTTACTTGGCTCAGGTTTTATTGCTGATGTACATATATACACACATAGAAATGCCTTGAGGCGTAAGACGCACATTAGTAAAGTTGATTGAATTTTCACCCTCCTTTGCAAGCACGACCATGTTTCTTACATTGCATGTCCTTCAGGCCTCATCAGAGCACGAAGTTCCAAGTGACTTCAAAGGGTTTTCTGCACTCAGATCAGCTCTATGGGGCATGTAGGGAGATGAGAAATGAACCGACACCAAAGGTGCAATGAAAGGTAAAAATCCTTGCCTTGCCACAGCTTTTGAGCTGAGCAGCAGGCTAAATTACTGCACCTGAATATAGGGATCTCAAGGGTTTGTGAAGGAAAAGGTGGTAAGCATTTAAGGTAGAAAATAAATCTGAGTTTCTTCGTTGGATTTAGGGAAAATTTTCCTCTGAGTAACATAGGTAACATTTAATTATTATGGGAATCTGTCAGCTTTCTTGTTTAGAGAAGGAAATAACATAAATGTAAACCATCAAAATTAAAAGCAAAATATACTGTGTAGTTACAGTGCTTACCTCGAGTACAATAGGGATTCCACATATACTATGTGGATGAAAATAGGTCCTTTTGAATCTGATACTATTTTTCTTTTTTGTTTATAGTGCTAAGAGTTCTAAAGATATTGAGGAATTAAAGACAGATTCAGAAACATATAGGAGAAATCTTTGTATCCATTTATATCAACCTTTTTCTTCTCTGAAAGACTGGCCTTGGGGATGGGAAGAAAGAACAGGTAGAAATGAACACTAGGTACTACATACTCTAGCAGCAGTGTTAGTTGCTCAATTGTGACCCCATGAACTGTAGCATGCAAGGCTCCTCTGTCTATGAAATTCTCCAGGCAAGAATACTGGAGTGGGTTGCCATTCCCTTCTCCAGGGGATCTTCCCAACCCGGGGATCAAACCCAGGTCTCCTGTATTGCAGGCCATCAGGGAAGCCCCATGTCCTCTAACACAAACTCATATAAATCCTTATAAATAAGCCAGTATAAAATTTAGCAGTGTCTATGTGAATATGAATTTTAAAAAGATAATGTCACAAAGTGAAGTGTTCTCTTTGTAGGTAGGCTGTACATATATTTGATAAAAATCATGAGATTTGAATTTTTGATAACAATTATGAAATAATTCTAATTTGACATTAATCCTAAATTCCTTTTCTGGAATTATAATTTTTACTCTCTATCAATTAAAATATTTGAACTTATAGATTTAAACTTTTCCTTTATTTTCTGAGCCTTTTCTCTCTCTCAGTTTCACAGTTAGGAGTTCCTAGAGCTTATAATGATATTACCTTAATTGATAATGGCATGGGATTAGGCGTCATCAGAGACTTTTCAGAAAGCTGTAATAAGCAGGAATATTTTTTTTCTTCTGCTTTTAGCTGAATGACACAGGATAGCTGCTGAATGTGAACACTTAAGAGCAGCCGTACCTTATTCTTTATGCTTATCATTGACCACGATTCCTACTGGAATATCATTTCTTCTGGAATTGTGCCTTAGTGTATTGACAATAAAGACTGAGTGAGATATATATTTTCTCAACAAGATACATTAAAATGATTAATTCTTCAGTTATGTTTAAAACTATTGCTTGTAAAACAAAATTACCTGGACACATTGTTTTAAAACCAACCTTTTTCCCATCAGTCTCTCTCACTATCAGAATATTTTCTCCATAATGCCCTGGTTGTCACTCTGTTCAGTTTGTGCATCCTAAACCTGACTTCCCTTCATGTTATCAAAACCCACCTTTTCTAGAGATTTAGAATATTACTAGTAGCTGGGGATGAAATCATGTGGTTGGAAGAAGAGATTTTCTCTAACTGGGGGAAGATTTCGGGTTTTTTCCTTTATTTCTGGGATTTGGCTCCTGGGTACCATTTGACGCGTACGTTGTTACGTCCCCCTGGCAATTTCCCTCGCACCCCCTCTGCAGCTACTGCTGCCACCGTTTTCTCCAGGCATCATTTCTTGAGACATCCTCCACCCATTTCATATGCAGTTCTTTGTAAAGGGCATCTGCTTTTCACTGCTCAAAATCCACATCTTTTTTTTTTTTGCTCACTCCAAAATCCACATCTTCAGCTCTGATCCCTCTTATTCGTGCTTCATTATTTCTGCTTTCCCCCTAAATTTAGCCTCTGAAAATGTGAAGGAACAGTGCAAAAGTCCAACTGTATGCTTCAAGGTTGTGTTTCCAACATATAAGAAAGTTATTTTAAGGATAAACTGTAAAATTGCTCTCTGGTTTCATTATCTATGGGTGTATTGTTCACACACTAGTAAAAGTAAGAAAGCAAATTAAAAAAAAATAAAATAAAAAGGAAGTTACTTTTACTGGAGCATGCACAGAGAGGACAAGAAATCAGTGGTATGAGTGCCAACAACCTTGGAAACAGCAGGAGCCAGGTCGATCTCCTTTGGGGTCAGTTTTCAAACTTTGCTTGTTAGTAGTCTCGGTGCAATCACTGACAGAATTAGCAGTGCTCTCAATAACCTTCAGACCTATTAGAAAAAACAGCCCCTTCAACACAGACTGGCAAGAATTTCAGTGATTCACTTCTGGGTCATTTTGAAAACTAGAAGTAACTAGGTCTTCCCAGGTAGCTCAAATGGTAAAGAACGTGTCTGCAAGGCAGGAAACATAGGTTCAATCCCTGGGTGGGGAAGATCCCCTGGAGGAGGGCATGGCAACCAACTCCAGTGTTCTTTCCTGGAGAATTTATGGACAGAGGAGCTTGGCAGGTTACAGTCCATGGGGTTGCAAAAATTCGGACATGACTGAGCGAATAACACACCCTTTAGTCTTTCACACAGAAGTAACTAGAGGAAATGATGGCTGTCATACAAATCACACATTCAGTTTAGTTCACTTCAGTTGCTCAGTTGTGTCTGACTCTTTGTAACCCGATGAACCGCAGCACGCCAGGCCTCCCTGTCTATCACCAACTCCCAGAGTCCACCCAAACCCATGTCCATTGTGTTGGTGATGCCATCCAACCATCTCATCCTCTGTCGTCCCCTTCTCCTCCTTCCCTCAATCTTTCCCAGCATCAGGGTCTTTTCAAATGAGTTAGCTCTCTGCATCAAGTGTCCAAAGTATTAGAGTTTCAGCTTCAGCATCAGTCCCTCCAATGAACACCCAGGACTGATCTCCTTTAGGATGGACTGGTAGGATCTCCTTGCAGTCCAAGGGACTCTCAAGAGTCTTCTCCAACACCATAGTTCAAAAGCATCAATTCTGCTCTCAGCTTTCTTTATAGTCCAACTCTCACAGCCATACATGACCACTGGAAAAACCATAGCCTAGACTAGACAGACCTTTGTTGGCAAAGTATGTCTCTGCTTTTGAATATGCTGTCTAGGTTGGTCATAACTTTCCTTCCAAGGCGCAAGCATCTTTTAATTTCATGTCTACAATCACCATCCATGTGATTTTGAAGCCCAGAAAAATCAAGTCAGCCACTGTTTCCACTGTTTCCCCATCTATTTGCCATGAAGCGGTGGGACCCGATGCCATGCTCTTTGTTTTCTGAATGTTGAGCTTTAAGCCAACTTTTTCACTCTCCTCTTTCACTTTCATCAAAAGGCTCTTTAGTTCTTCTTCACTTTCTGCGATAAGGGTGGTGTCATCTGCATATCTGAGGTTATTGATATTTCTCCCAGCAATCTTGATTTCAGCTTGAGGCCCAAATTTTGGAAGACAAGTAAAAGACCCTCTAGCAAAGATTGATCGACCTTTTTGGGATTCTTAAATCAGGTGCAGGAAGACAGTGAAAATAGTACTATATGTAACATTTGCTCTGGCTCCGCATTTACTTATCTGCTGTAACTGTGAGATGCAGACCACATAAAATTCTTGGTGTCTGTCATTCTTGATGTTCTTCACTTTCTTGCCATGATGGTAAATGTATGATCAGCAAGATTTCACTTGTCTGGCAGGATTCAAACAAGGGTCTCAAGTTGCTAATTTATTCATCCAAATGCCTCACTGTAGGTAATCTTTGTTTCATGCTGTAATGGTTAACACTAGCCATTTCCTAATAGTCTTAACCTAAAATTGTTTTCATTAGCATAGATATTCCTTCTTAATTTCCAAGTCCATTTGGCACTATCCTCTCAGTATTCCAGGCAAAAGAATTTTTTATTGAAGCATGTTTGGTTTACAGTATTATATTAGCTTCAGGTGTGCAACAAAGTGATTTAATATTTTTATAGGTTATACTCCAGGCAAAAAATTTTAGAGTCACCTTTGAGGGTACATTATTGTGATTTTCCATCTCACGTGTATGAATTTATAAGTCATATAACAGTAAATTATATCATCACAAATCACTCACATTGAAATCTTAACTCTCACAACCAGCACATTCATTAGAAACTAACTGTATTCATTACTGGATTGCAATATGTGCACGCTTGTGTACTAAGTCACTTCAGCTGTGTCTGTACAACCCTACGGACTGCAGCCTGCCAGGCTCCTCTGTCCATGGGATTTTCCAGGCAAGAATACTAGAGTGGGTTGCCCTGCCTCAGAGGATCTTCCCAACCCAGGGATCAAACCTGCGTCTCTTATGTCTCCTGCAATAGCTTTTTAACAGTCTCCTTACTTCCGTTTCTTCCCTTTTTAAACTCTTTCTACATGTTACTGCTAGCTTAATTTTCCCTAAACTAATTTTATGTTGACATAAAACAGGAGGAAAATAGTTCAGTTTCCTACTAAAAACCTCTAATATCTTTATATTATTTATCATATTAAATATAAATTGTCTGATTTGTGTGATTTTTAAATAATCTGGTCCTAACATTGTTTTCATTTTAGTCCCTTACTTAGAAAGTCTTTTAGTAACTCATTCAATATAGCAAATATATAGTACTGATTTGATAAATCCTGTCTTCCCAGTGAAAATGTAAACTTCACAAGAGCAAGGATAGCATCTAATATCTTTCATAGAACCTATAATAGTAATAAAAAGTTTCAAAATAATCAATTATAGATTTGTAGATAAACTTAAAAAATAAAGTCAGTTTCTAAATGTCACTGAAATCTGTTTGTTTCAATTAAAATCTTGTCAAAGAAAATAAAATTTCAAGTTAAAGAATTTATATGTCCTAAGAGTTAAGTTATTATATCATCCCTATTATAACATTCTTTGCCCATAAATGAGAAAATTAGCTCACCATGTTTTCTGGAAGACAAATGCTTTTAAATCAAAAATTGTTTAGAGACTCCTTTTCAGAGCTGTATTTACTGTCATTTAATATGGAAATTGCTTTCTGTGTTTCACAATAGTTCTGGAAATTCAAATGCGTAGTTTATAAATGGATAATGGTCCACTTCTTTGTTACTTCATATGCCACACTCCCTTACAAAGTTGAACACTATTTAGAATTTAATAAAACTGGCTTAGATGGTAAAGCGTCTGCCTACAATGCGGGAGACCAGGGTTCAATCCCTGGGTTGGGAAGATGTCCTGGAGAAGGAAATGGCAACCCACTCCAGTATTCTTGCCTGGAAAATTCCATGGACAGAGAAGACTGGTAGTCTGCAGTCCATAGAGTCGCAAAGAGTGGGACACGACTGAGCAACTTCACTTTAACTTCACTTTCAAAATGATATTAGTGTTTTGATTATTTACAACAAATTTTCTTCAATCTACTTTTAAAAATATTTTTTCTTAATGCATAGCAACTTCGGCTTACCTAAGAACCACCTTACATTTCACCTATCAATGTCACAGTGCTGTCACTACTTTTGAGGTTTACTCATAAATTTCCAGCTTTCATGTATTGTGTAGAGGATGCATGCCTGCTAAGTCACTTCTGTCGTGTCCTACTCTTTGTGACCCCATGGACTGTAGCCTGCCAGGCTCCTCTGTCCATGGGATTCTCCAGGCAAGAATACTGGAGTGGGTTGCCATGCCCTCCTCATGGAGATCTCCCCAACCCAGGGATTGAACTCGTGTCTCTTATGTCTCCTGCACTGACAGATGGGTTCTTTACTACCGGCACCACCTGAGGATAATTCCATCAAAAGACACTGTGGAATGTTAAATTCATTCCTTCTAACACTTTGAGATGTATTTGTTTCTCTTCCCTGCTATGTAAATATTGCTTTGTTGACACCTAAGACTAATGTGTCAGAGACCAAATTCGTGATTTTCACCCCCAAAATTTCTCCTTTCTCAAATACCTGCAAAGTTCACCATGGCACTCTCCCCTCTTTCTCCTTTAGATAACTTGATGAAGAATTGTCTTCTCTGAATATCTTAAAAGTGGGTGAGATTATATAAAGATACAGACGTAGAGATAGAGATATTTCAGACATGAGAGAATTCCAGCTGTTTCTACATCTCATTTCGGTTGAATTAGTTGATGTCTGGTTACTAAGTGGGCATTAAAATCTGTATTGGTAGAAATCTTGGAACCTGAGATCTCCTCCGACTTTACTAAGTGGTGACCAGAAGTCCCTTAATCTCTTTGACTGACCGTTCCCTCATCTGTATAAATATGTTATTGAAGAATCTCTCAGAGGTCCTTTTAACAGTGAAACTGGCCATAATTCACTGGGTGATGGGAAGTCTGTGAGGTTCGTCTTCACGGCTGAATACTCTTGGATAAGCAACATTGCGACTCACACTAACGGTGCTGCCCATAAATAGAGGTTTGCCTCACAGGTTTATGGAGTCCCTGTAGCTCAAATGGTAAAGAATCTGCCTGCATGCAGGAGACCTGGGTTTGATCCCTGGATCGGGATCCTCTGAAGAAGGAAATCCACTCCAATATTCTTGCCTGAAGAATCCCACGGACAGAGGAGCCTGGCAAGCTACAGTTTGTGTGGTGGCAGACTTGGACATGACTGAGTGACTAACACGGCTACTGTCCGGATGTTGCATGTAAATTTTGTATTGATGAACTAAAGGAATACCAGTTTTTAATCATAGCTCTCTGAAGTCTACTTATGACATTTATTCTGTAAATATGGTTGATTATAATTAGCATTTCTCCTCACAAGCATTTGAATTTCCTGAATTCAGTCTCCTTTTTACTAGTGTGGGATAGGAAATCCGTTTCAGCCTCTGAAAATGGAATGAGTTTAGGAATGGGGAAAGAAGCTACTTTATTTTGGCAAGATTCCCTGGGCTAGGATGCCAGCTTCATTTTTCTTCATGTCCCAGTGTTAGTTTGGTTCAGCTTTTGTTTCCTGCCAGTGCACTGTCATTTAAAATCCAGAAAACAAGAAAAGAAATTGCATCCTTGTAATTCAATATGTTTAGAACTCGGAGAATGCTAGACTTCTGAGGGTTTAGCAACTTATTCATTTCTATGTATGATATACTCATTGGGGTAAAAATAGCATTTTTAATTTAGAGACTATTGAACATATCTCTGTAACATTTTCCATACAGTGTTAAATGTAATACCTATCTGACTCGGTCATTTGGCTCAGAAATTCATAGCCATCATGTTTCATTTTCTCATGTGGATATTTTTGTAAAAAAAAAATTAAAAAAAAATCTACCAACATATGTATGCTAAACAGAAGAAATGCTTCTGTATTTATAGCTTTCTATTGAATTTAGAATATATAAATACATAATCATTTTGGAATGGAATTTACAATAGATTTTATGGGGTACCTCAAAAGGAGATACTATTAGTAAAATTATGTTCTGCACAAGACTGTTTGGTGTCTGAAAAGTTATAGTAATGTTTTCGTTAATGATCTGTTTGGTTTACTGCCATTTAAGAATAAGAGCCTATTTTGGGCTTTTATTTCAGTTGCATGACATTTCCTTCAGAGATACAGTTGTTTAAAACAATTTTCTGAAATAATAAGCCTTTTTGAAGAAATAGCAATATTTAAATACATTTTGAAAGAGGAAAGATTTGGAAAATAGGAACAGGTGGCAGCTTCCATGCTTACTGCCTGGAGGTCCTTATCCTAACTGCCACCTAACAACTTCATCTCTCCCATGCCCCACGCAAGTGAAACTGAGGCTTAACAGCTGGGAGCAAGGCCTCAGGCTTAACTGGAGTTCTGAAAAAGAGAATATGGCTGTTTTTCCCCACTGAACTTGCTACCACTTTTGGAAAAGTAGAGGGAAGTTTAGGTTAGAGATCTAAAGGACCAGATGGCCTCAAGGTAGAAGCCGACCTGAAGATACCCATGAATCCCACCCCCTACAAGGCGAGAAGCTGTATATTTCTTCCAGGTATGCTTCAAAGAAGACCGGCAGGTCCGTCTACACTGGAGGTGCTGGCAGACAGCAAGCCTGGCGTGTTGAGTTCTCTGTACTCCTGAAAACTAGAGCAGCAGGGAACTGAAAGGTTGACTGTTGCCTCTCTCGGGCCAAGAATGCGATGGTTTGCATCTCTCCCCAGAGCACTATCACCTTACCCCAGTATTTGGACTAAGTCTTCAGGAGCAGACAAGAGAAAATGTTTGTAGTTGCTAAGAAGGCCCAGAGATAGAACAGAGAAAGAGAGGCAATTTAATGCAATAAGACTGCTCTTAGAAGGAAGATACTTTAAGCAAAAGCAACAGTTTTAATTTAACTTAAACACAATTTCAATTTAAAAAGGAATTTTAAACCTGTGGTTTTAATCAGATTTGAAAAGTTCACAGACCATGTTCCTCCAGTTATTATCTGTCCTATTATGTCTCTCCTCCTCTGATGCAAACCCAGTTATATGAATGACAGGCCATTAGCTCTTGGATTCTTTTCTGTCTTTTCCCAGATATTTATTTTTATGCTGTCTTCTACTTCACAAGTCTTCTCTTCTGTTTGTTATTCTGCTTTTAACCCCACATTTTTCTTTCTTTCTTTCTTTTTTTTTGGCCATACCACGGCTCGCAGGATTTTAGTTCCCTCACCAAGGATTGAATCCCCCAGGGCCACGGCAGTGAAAGTGCCAAGTCTTAACCACTGGACTGCTAGGGAAAGCCTTTATCTGCATTTTAAATTAATTTAAATTAATTTCAGTTATTTCTTAAATGTGAAATCTCCCTGATTTTCTATGTTTATATATTCCCATTTTTTTGGTACAAATTTTTATATTTTCCCCTCTTTAAAAAAATTATTTTAAATTGAATTTTTAGTTTTTAAGTTCATTTTTGTCATACTACAGCTGATTTGTCATGTTGTATTACTTTTTGCTGTACAGCAAAAGGAAGCAGTTATACATTTACATATGTGCTCAGTTGCTAAGCCATGTCTCACTCTTTGTGACTCCGTGGACTGCAGCCTGCCAGACTCCCCTGTCCGTAAGATTTTCCAGACAAGAATCCTAGAGTGGGTTGCTTTTTCCAACTCCAGAGGATCTTCCTGACACAAGGGTTGAACCCGTGCATCCTGTATCTCCTACAAAGCAAGTGAATTCTTTACCATTGTGCCACCTGGGAAGCCTCCATATCACACTTCATCCTATCCCATGTATATGGGGTTGACCAAAAGGTTTGGTCATCGTACAAAAACCCGAATGAACTATTTGGCCAACCAAATACACACATGCATGCATAACACATTTTCATTATCCATTTATGTTACTTCCCTATCTCGGCTGTTGTAAACAGTGCTGCAATGAGCATTGGGGTGCATATATTTTTTTCAAATTATGGTTTTCCCTTGATAAATGACCATTAATGGGATTGCTGGGTCATATGGCAACTCTATTTTTACTTTTTAAGGGATCACCTCCAACATGGCTCAGTGGCAAAGGAACCATGTGCCAGTGCAGGAGACGTAAGAGATGTGGGTTCGAGTCCTGCGTCCAGAAGAGCCTCTGGAGAAGGAAATGGCAATCCACTCCAGTTTTCTTGCCTGGAAGATCCCATGGACAGAGGAGCCTGGAGGGCTACAGTCCATGAGGTCACAAAGAGCTGGACATGACTGAAAGACTGAGCGTGCATGCACTTACACATTACTTTCTGGAATGACTGTAACAGTTTACACTCCCACCAACAGTGTGGAAGAGTTACCTCTTCTCCAGCATTTCCTGTTTGTACATTTCTTGATGCTGGCCATTCTGACTGATGTGAGGTGATACCTCATTATAGTTTGGATTTGCATTTCTTCAATGGTTAGTGATACTGAGCATCTTTGCAGGTGCCTCTTGACTATCTATATGTCTTGTTTGGAGAAATGTCTACTTAGATATTCTACCCATTTTTTAATTTGGCTGTTTAGTTTTTCTTACATTGAGCTGCATGAGTTGTTTGTATATTTTGGAGATTAATCTCTTGTAAGTTGCCCCATTGTCAAATATTTTCTCCCATTCTGAGGGTTGCCTTTCATTTTGTTTATTGTTTATTTATTATCAGCAAACTTTTTATGTGAATAGCAAAATAGTAAGTATTTTGAGTTTTCCAGGTCATATAGTCTCTGTCGTAATTACTCAGTTACACTACTAAGCTACAAAAGCATTCACTAGAGAAACATAAACAAATCACTATGTCTTTGTTACAATAAAATGTTATTTATAAAAACAGATGGCTGGCTAAATTTAACCTGGATGTCATAAATTACTGATACCTACTTTAGACTCTAAATATGCGTTTCTTCACATATTCTTAGCCTGGTTGCATGATTTGAAGAAATGAATAATGCTTCAAAGAGGAAAGCACAACAGAATGTTAAGCTCATTTTTCTACAAGTTTCTTTTCTACAGGGTCTTTCTCCTACAGTTATTAGGTCACTTTGTAGCCTTGAATTACAATTATTTATCCCCTTGGTTCCAGGAGACCACCGTAAGTTCTGAGTTTATTTATGTTGTTTACTATATTTCTTACCGTTATTAATCAACAAATATCTCAAAATTAAAGTGGCAGAGAATATTGAACTCTTGTCGGGACTCTGTCCTCTCTCTAGGATCTTTGCTCTGTAAACTTGTGGCTTTCTTAATTGTACTCTAGCTGCTTTTGGTGTATATTACAAGTTTTATACTTTTTCTGGAAGGGTCAAGTTGGTCTAATACAAGCTAATCTATCATAGTGGGAAGCAGAAATCCCCAAAGGAAAAATTTTAAAAAGTCATTTGTAGCTTTTGAATAAATCAGCAAAACATAGAAGTGGAAAACTGGTAACAATGAAATGATGAATAAAGCAAACATTGAATAAGGAAGTAGGGCTTGTATCAAGTATGCCGAGTATTAAATATTATACTATATACAGAAAACTGCTGCTGCTGCTGCTGCTAAGTCACTTCAGTCGTGTCCGACTCTGTGCGACCCCATAGATGGCAGCCTACCAGGCTCCTCCATCTTTGGGATTCTCCAAGCAAGAACGCTGGAGTGGGTTGCCATTTCCTTCTCCAATGCATGAAAGAGAAAAGTGAAAGTGAAGTTGCTCAGTCGTGTCTGACTCTTAGCGGCCCCATGGACTGCATCCTACCAGGCTCCTCCATCCATGGGAGTTTCCAGGCAAGAGTACTGGAGTGGGTTGCCATTGCCTTCTCCGATACAGAAAACTACTCAGTCTTAATAATGTGAAATAAATTCTAAGTAGCTGAGTGAATATCATGTTTTTGATAGTAAGAGTAATGTGATGAAGTTGTCAATTCTGTCTGATTTGTATTATAAATTTAACGTAATTTCCAGTGAGATCATAGCAATCAATTTTTAATTGTGTAAAATCACCTTGAATTCTATTTGAAAAATAAAATCCTATGAATATCCAGGACAACAACAACAATTAAAAAATGGCAGTTTGACCTTATGAAAGAATGAAACAATATAAAATCAGAATTTTAAAAAAAGGTTTTTGATTTAAGACTAGAAAGTCCAAGAGGGAAACCAAGTAGAAAACTAACAGATTCCACTGTATGCATAATTGAAATTTTACATTTGGCTGTGGTATATTTTAAATTTATGGGAACACAATGGCTGATTTAATAACCTGTTGACCCAACTGTCATCTAAATAGGAGAAAATAAAGATTATCTCTTACTACTCAAGGGAGAAGGAAATGGCAACCCACTCCAGTATTTCTTGCCTGGAAAATCCCAGGGACAGAAGAGCCTCATGGGCTGCTGTCTATGGGCTCACACAGAGTCGGACATGACTGGTGACTTAGCAGCAGCAGCAGTCTGCTACTCAAAAATATATTTTAGATGAACCAATACATAAATGTAAAAATTAAACATTTTATGACAAAATGTAAGAGATTAAAGGAACATTCTTTTGGAAGAATGTTCTTTAGGAAGAATTTTAGCCATGTCAGAAAAAGAAACTATGGAAAAAAGATGTATTTGACTGTATGTATTTTTTAAAAATATGCTACATCACAAAATACACCATAAAAAAGCTAACATACCTAGTATTGATTAGGATTAATATCTGCACTTCAGTTAACCTCTGTAGTATAGTGTGGTCACAATTCTGGAAATAGGCAAATATGCATAGTAATTGGTCAGTTTTCATTCCAATCCCAAAGAAAGACAATGCCAAAGAAGGCTCAAACTACCGCACGATTGCACTGATCTCACATGCTAGTAATGTAAAGCTCAAAATTCTCCAGGCAAGGCTTCAACAGTAGGTGAACCATGAATTTCCAGATGTTCAAGCTGGATTTAGAAAAGGCAGAGGCACCAGAGATTAAATTGCCAACATCTACTGGATCATGGGAAAAGGAAGAGAGTTCCAGAAAAACATCTTTTTCTGCTTTATTGACTATGCCAAAGCCTTTGGCTGTGTGGATCACAATAAACTGTGGAAAATTCTGAAAGAGATGGGAATACCAGACCACCTGACCTGCCTCTTGAGAAACCTATATGCAGGTCAGGAAGCAACAGTTAGAACTGGACATGGGACAGCAGACTGGTTCCAGTACGTCAAGGCTGTATATTGTTACCCTGCTTATTTAACGTATATGCAGAGACCATCATGAGAAACGCTGGCCTGGATGAAGCACAAGCTGGAATCAAGATTGCCGGGAGAAATAGCAATAACCTCAGATATGCAGAAGACACCACCTTATTGAAGAAAGTGAAGAAGAACTAAAGGGCCTCTTGATGAAAGTTAAGGAGCACAGTGGAAAAGTTTGCTTAAAACTCAACTTTCAGAAAACTAAGATCATGGCATCTGGTCCCATCACTTCATGGCGAATAGATGGGGAAACAGTAGAAACAGTGACAGATTTTATTTTAGGGGGCTCCAAAATCACACAGATGGTGACTGCAGGCATGAGATTAAAAGTTGCTTGCTCCTTGGAAGAAGTTATGACCAACCTAGACAGCATATTAAGAAGCAGAGACATTACTTGGCCAACAAAGGTCCATCTAGTCAAAGCTATAGTTTTTCCAGTAGTCATGTATGGATATGAGAGTTGGACTATAAAGAAAGTGGTGTGTTGAAGAATTGATGCTTTTTGAATTGTGGTGTTGGAGAAGACTCTTGAGAGTCCCTTAGACTGCAAGGAGATCCAACCAGTCAGTCCTAAAGGAGATCAGTCCTGAGTATTCATCGGAAGGACTGATGTTGAAGCTGAAACTCCAACACTTTAGCCACTTGATGGGAAGAACTGATTCATGTGAAAAGTCCCTGATACTGGGAAAGATTGAAGGCAAGAGGAGAAGGGGGCAACAGAGGATGAGATGGTTGAATGGCATCACCAATTCAGTGGACATGAGTTTGAGTAAACTCTGGGTATTTCTGATGGACAAGGAGGCCTGGCATGCTGCAGTCCATGGAGTCTCAAAGAATCAGACATGACTGATCGACTCAACTGAACTGAAGTGAAGTGTTTTATTGATATTACAAAATATGATACATTGAACATATATTTCAACATATAACAATCATCAACACTGATTGTTAACAGCAAAAGAAAGTACTATGATAAATTGCTAGTAGAAATATAAATTGTACAGTACTTAGAATTCTATGGAAAAATCCATTAAAAATATATGTAGACAACATTTATCCTATGACTATATCATATGAAAAGAAAAGTCTCACTGATACAGTTACAAGGATGTTTATCATAAATGTATTGTGGCAAAAAGTGATATTTATGGAAGCTGATGTGTAAGAAGATGGTTGAGTAAAATATGGCATATCCAAACTGGAGAATATGAAGATATTAAAAATAATACAGAAAAGTTTTTCATCTTGATCTACTAAGTGAAAACTGTAACATGCAGTGTGGTAGGTATATTATGGTCTTATTTCTGTAAAAACATATAGAGTTTCAAATTATACCTCTAAATATAGTGCTTTATGTGATTTTATTAGCATGGAAAAAATAGAATTGAATATACATCAGTTTCTCTGAATAAAGATGAGGTAAGGTGAGACTAGCAGAATAGCATGAAAATGTGTACATTGCCGCATGTAAAATAGATACCCAGTGAGAATTTGCTGTTCACTCAGGGATCACAAACCGATGCTCTGTTACAACGCAGAGGAGTGGGATGGAGTGGGAGGGGGGAGGGAGGTTTAAGAAGGAGGAGACATACGGATACCTGTGGCTGATTCAAGTTGATGTATGGCAGAAACCAACACAATATTGTAAAGCAATTGCCCTCCAATGAAAAATAAATAAATTATAATATGTGTTGGCCTCTGCCACACATCAACATGAGTCAGCCACAGATATACATATGTCCCCTCTGTCCCGATCTCCCCTCTCAGTTCTCTCCCTACCCCACCCCTCTAGGGTGTCACAGAACACCAGGTTGAGCTCCCTGTTTTGCACAGCAAATTCTCACTTGCTGTCTATTTTACACATGGTAATGTATGTGTTTCCATGCTACTCTCTCAACTCATCCCTCCCTCTGCTTCCCCCACTGTGTCCACAAGTCTGTTCTCTATGTCTGCATCCCCACTGCTGCCCTGCAAGTAGGTTCATCAGTACCGTCTTTCTAGCTTCCATAGGCGTGTGTTAATAGACAATATTTGTCTTTCTCTTTCAACTTACTTCACTTTGTATCATAGGTTCATCTACCTCATTCAGTTCAGTTCAGTTCAGTTGCTCAGACATGTCTGACTCTTTGCGACCCCATGGACTGCAGCAAGCCAGGCCTTCCTGTCCATCACCAACTCCTGGAGTCCACCCAAACCCATGTCCATCGAGTCGATGATGTCATCCAACCATCTCATCCTGTCGTCCCCTTCTCCTCCTGCCCTCAATCTTTCCCAGCATCAGGGTCTTTTCCAATGAGTCAGTTCTTTGCATGAGGTGGCCAAAGTACTGGAGTTTCAGCCTCAACATCAGTCCTTCTACGTCATTAGGACTGACTTGGATGCATTCTTTTTTATAGTTGAGTAATATTCCATTGTACATACCGCAATTTCTGTATCCATGCATCTGTTGATGGATATCTAGGTTGTTTCTATGTTCTAGCTATTATAAAAAGGGCTGCAAGGAACGTTAGGGTACATTCGTTTCTTGTTTTATGTTTCTCAAAAAATGAGTCTAAAAAAAGATGTACTAAAAGAAAAAAAAAAGGGAGGACATAGACATGAGCTGAATGAAGCTTAAGGAGATTATGTTAAGTGAAATACGCTACCACAAAAGGCAAATATTGTAGGATTCCAGTTATATGAGGTCTTTAGAGTAGTTAAATGATAGGGAAAAAGTAGAACGGAGGTTGCCAGAGACTGGGGCAAGGGCAGATAGGTAGCTGTTTAATGGATGTAGAGTTTCTTTTTGAGAAATGATGAAGTTGTGAAGTTCAGTGCACAATATCATGAATATACTTAACATGACTGAACTATATACTTAAAATGGTTAAGGTGGTAAATTTTAGCTTTGTATTGCTTCTCTACTGTTTAAAATGAGGCTCCTTTGGGATGGACATGTACGCTCAGCTGTATTTAAAGTGGGTAATCTTCTGTATAGCACAGGGAACTCAGCTCAGTGTTACGTGGTAGCCTGGATGGGAGGAGAGTTTGTGCAAGAATGGATACATCTATGTGTATGGCTGAGTCACTTCACCATTCACCTGAAACTACCACAACATTGTTAACTGGCTATACTCCAATATAAAATAAAAAGTTTTAAATAATAAAAATAAATAAAAAAACTTAATTTAAAACAGAAACACATGGCTTGTTCACTGCCACACTACCAGTGGATAATACATAAGAGACACTAATAAATGCTTGAATGAATTAAAAAAATAAAATAATGTGAGGGAATGTAATCTGGAAACAAAATTCAATAATGAAGTCTAAGAGATTTTTGATATTAATGATAATTAAAACAGCTTGAAAGAATATGCATGAGAGCTCTCAGCACACGCTGGGAGGCATAAATCCATGTGGGAGGCATGAAAGGGGATTTTGAATGATAATCAGAACTAGGTTTTGACCACACTCCTTACGAGTTCTTTAAAGCCTTGCTTCCTAAGGTGGGGTTTACAGTTCTCAGCATTACCTGGGAATTTGTTAGAAAGGCAGACACTTGACACAGTCCATAATTATTGAATCAGAATATTCATTTTTACCAAGCTCCCCAAAAGATTGGTATGCACATGAATGTTTGAGGAGCAGTGCCTTTGTGGCTGGTGGCACACTAAATTCAGAACCCATAGCATATCTTTCTGATTTAAGTATGTGCAAGTACACATAGAAAAGTGTGACAAGCTCTGATTTTAAAAGTCTTCATAATAAACAGAGTACATTTTGGTGAAAACAGCAGCAGTAAATAACCCCAACAATAACTCTGTGACAGGTTTTGGTGGGGAGCACACCGATAATCAATGAATTAATGTGTGGCGTAATACTCAACATTGAGCTATTAGCCTCAGTTCTCTAAATTACAAGATGGAATAGGAATTTTTTAAAAATGGATTTTATTGAAGTATAGTTGATTTACAATGTTAATTTCTACTGTATAGCAAAGTGATTCAGTTATACATACACACACACACATATATGCATATTCTTTCTTGTATTCTCTGCCATTGTGATTTATCACAGGAAGTCGAATATAGTTCCCTGTGCTATACAGTAGTACCTCATTGCTTATTCATATGATGGCTTACATCTGCTAACCCCAACCTCCCACTCCATGCCTCTTCCACCCCTCTTCCCCATGTCAACCACAAGTCTATTTTCTATAACTGTGAGTGTGTTTCTAATTCATAGATAATCTCACTTGTGTCATATTTTAGCTTCCACATGTAAGTGACATCATATGGCGCTTGTCCTTCTGTTTCTGACTTACTTCACTCAGTGTGATATCCTCTAGGTCCAGCTGCGTTGCTGCAAATGGCATCTCTCTTGTTCATGGCTGAGTAGTATTCCACTGTACAGTATACCACATTTCCTTTATCTACTCATCTGTTGATGGATGTCCAGGTTGTTTCCATATCTTGGCTGCTGCACATGTATCTTTTCAAAGTATAATTTTCTCTGGATATATGCCCCGGAGTGAGATTGTATAGCAACTCCAGTGTTTTGAGGAAACTTCATATAGTTTTCTATACTGGTTACACCAATTTACATTCCCACCAACAGTATGAGAGGGTTCCTTTTTCCTCACACTCTTACCAACATTCATTATGTGTAGATTATTTAGTGATGGCAATTCGAACCGATGTGAGGTGGTATCTTATTGTATTTTTGATTTGTATTTCTCTGATAATTAGTGGTACTGAGCAGCTTTTCATATGCCTATTAGCCATCTATATGTTTTCTTCAGAGAAATGTCTTTTTAGGTCTTCTGACCTTTTATTTTAAATTGGATTGTTTGCTTTTTTGCTACTGAGTTGTATCAGCTGTTTGTATATTTTGGAAATTAAGCCCTTGTTGGTTGTATCATTTGCAGAATTTTTCACCCTGTCTGTAGGATGTCTTTTTGCTTTGTTTATGGTTTCCTTTGCTGTGAAAAAGCTCTCGAGCTTGATTAGGTCCCATTTGTTTATTTTTGCATTTATTTCTATTGCCATGGGTAACTGACCTAAGAAAATATTGCTATGATTTATGTCAGAGACTGTTTTGCTTATGTTTTATTCTAAGACTTTTATGATATCATGTCTTATATTTATGTCATTCAGCCATTTTGAGTATTTGTATATGGTGAGAGGCTGTGTTCTAACTTCACTGATTTACATGCAGCTCTCCAACTTTTCCAATATCACTTGCTGAAGAGGCTGTTACGAGATGGAATCTTAATAAGTAGAACTTGTTTCATTCAACTTTCATTATAACCAAAACTGCATCCAAAATAATTTGAATATTAAAAAAATATATATAAAGGCTTTGTTATTTTCATTGGGATTTTAATTAAATACACATATATGTTTTGCCTCTTTTTGTGTTTTAATGTTTTTCACATTGGAATTTCCGAGAGAATTATGAAAGAATTTTACTCAGTCAAGAAACCAGAAGGCCTAAAATATTATGTACCAGTGCAATGGTACAGATTTATTGATTCTTGAAAAATCGGAGATACTGTCTCCTAAATTTTGTGATTTCTGTTAATCTTATAATGCTTTTCAAAAACATTTTATAAACTTTATTATTTATAAATGGAATATTAAGTAAATTATATACACTAAAAACTGGATTACTCCAACAGAAATGATATATCTAAAAGCTGAAATAATGTGATAGGTGATTTTATATGTGCATTAATAAAAAAAATCATATTACAAACTTTGTTCAGTTCACTTCAGTCACTCAGTCATGTCTGACTCTTTGCGACCCCATGAACTGCAGCATGCCAGGCCTCCAGTTCCATCACCAACTCCTGGAATTCACTCAGACTCATGTCCTTTAAGTCGGTGATGCCATCCAGCCATCTCATCCTCTGTCATCCCCTTCTCCTCCTGCCTCCAATCCCTCCCAGCATCAAAGGTTTTCCAATGAGTCAACTCTTCCCATGAGGTGGCCAAAGTACTGGATTTTCAGCTCTAGCATCATTCCTTCCAAAGAACACCCAGGACTGATCTCCTTTAGAGTAGACTGGTTGGATCTCCTTGCAGTCTAAGAGACTCTCAGGAGTCTTCTCCAACACCACAGTTCAAAGCATCAGTTTTTCGGTGCTCAGCGTTCTTCACAGTCCAACTCTCATATTCATACATGACCACTGGAAAAACCATAGCCTTGACTAGACGGACCTTTGTTGGCAAAGTAATGTCTCTGCTTTTGAATATGCTATCTAGGTTGGTCATAACTTTCTTTCTAATGAGTAAGCATCTTTTAATTTCATGGCTGCAGTCACCATCTGCAGTGATTTGGGAGCACAAAAAAATAAAGTCTGACACTGTTTCCACTGTTTCCCCGTCTATCTGCCATGAAGTAATGGGACCAGATGCCATGATCTTCGTTTTCTGAATGTTGAGCTTTAAGCCAACGTTTTCACTCTCCTCTTTCACTTTCATCAAGAGGCTTTTTAGTTCCTCTTCACTTTCTGCCATAAGGGTGGTGTCATCTGCATATCTGAGGTTATTGATATTTTTCCCGGCAATCTTGATTCCAGCTTGTGCTTCTTCCAGCCCAGTGTTTCTCATGATGTACTCTGCATATAAGTTAAATAAGCAGGGTGACAATATACAGCCTTGATGTACTCCTTTTCCTATTTGGAACCAGTCTGTTGTTCCATGTCCAGTTCTAACTGTTGCTTCCTGACCTACATACAGACTTCTCAAGAGGCAGGTCAGGTGGTCTGGTAGTCCTATCTCTTTCATAATTTTCAACAGTTTATTGTGATCCACATATTCAAAGGCTTTGGCATAGTCAAGAAAGCAGAAATAAATGTTTTTCTGGAACTCTCTTGCTTTTTCCACGATCGAGGGGATGTTGGCAATTTGATCTCTGGTTCCTCTGCCTTTTCTAAAACCAGGTTGAACATCAGGGAGTTCACGGTTCACGGATTTCTGAAGCCTGGCTTGCAGAATTTTGAGCATTACTTTACTAGTGTATGAGATGAGTGCAATTGTGCAGTAGTTTGAACATTCTTTGGCATTGCCTTTCTTTGGGATTGGAATGAAAACTGACCTTTTCCAGTCCTGTGGCCACTGCTGAGTTTTCCAAATTTGCTGACATATTGAGTGCAGCACTTTCACAGCATCATCTTTCAGGAATTGAAATAGCTCAACTGGAATTCCTTCACAGTCACTAGCTTTGTTCATAGTGATGCTTTCTAAGGCCCACTTGACTTCACATTCCAGGATGTCTGGCTCTAGGTGAGTGATCACACCATTGTGATTGTCTTGGTCGTGAAGCTTCTTTTTGTACAGTTCTTCTGTGTATTCTTGCCACCTCTTCTTAATATCGTCTGCTTCTGTTAGATCCATACCATTTCTGTCCTATATCGAGCCCATCTTTGCGTGAATGTTCCTTAATTTTCTAATGTTTCTAATGTTCCCTAATGTTTCTCTAATTTTCTTGAAAAGATCTCTAATCTTTCCCATTCTGTTCTTTTCCTCTATTTCTTTGCGTTGATCGCTGAGGAAGGCTTTCTTATCTCTTCTTGATATTCTTTGGAACTCTGCATTCAGATGCTTATATCTTTCCTTTTCTCCTTCGCTTTTCGCCTCTCTTCTTTTCACCGCTATTTGTAAGGCCTCCCCAGACAGCCATTTTGCTTTTTTGCATTTCTTTTCCATGGGGATGGTCTCTAGCATCCTGTCTCCTGTACAATGCCATGAACCTTCATCCATAGTTCATCAGGCACTCTACCTATCAGATCTAGTCCCTTAGATCTATTTCTCACTTCCACTGTATGATCATAAGGGATTTTATTTAGGTCGTATATGAATGGTGTAGTGGTTTTCCCTACTTTCTTCAACTTAAGTCTAAATTTGGCAATAAGGAATTCATAATCTGAGCCACAGTCAGCTCCTGATCTTGTTTTTGCTGACTGTACAGAGCTTCTCCATCTTTGTCTGCAAAGAATATAATCAATCTGATTTCTGTGTTGAACATCTGGTGGTGTCTATGTGTAGTGTCTTCTCTTGTGTTGTTGGAAGAGGGTGTTTGCTAGGACCAGCGCATTCTCTTGGCAAAACTCTATTAGTCTTTGCCCTGCTTCATTCTGTATTCCAAGGCCAAATTTGTCTTTTACTCCAGGTGTTTCTTGACTTCCTACTTTTGCATTCCACTCCCCTGTATTGAAAAGGACATCTTTTTTGGGTGTTAATTCTAAAAAGTCTTGTAGGTCTTCATAGAACGGTTCAACTTCAGCTTCTTCAGTGTTACTGGTTGGGGCATAGACTTGGATTACTGTGATATTGAATGGTTTGCCTTGGAAACGAACAGAGATCACTCTGTCGTTTTTGAGACTGCATCCAAGTATTGCATTTTGGACTCCTTTGTTCACCATGATGGCTACTCCATTTCTTCTAAGGCTTTCTGTCCACAGTAGTAGATATAATGGTCATCTGAGTTAAATTCACCCATTCCAGTCCATTTTAGTTTGCTGATTCCTAGAATGTTGACGTTCACTCTTGCCATCTCCTTTTTGACCACTTCCAATTTGCCTTGATTCATGGACCTAACATTCCATGTTCCAATGCAAAATTTCTTAGTAGTAAATAAATAATTTATGGTTTTTAAACTTATCAGTTAGCTAATAACAATGATAGTCTCACTGTAAAGATGTCTGTTGTATAAACATTTTTTCTTTGTCTTTCCTCTAAGTATTCTTATCTCATAGCTAATTGACACCAACTATTTCAAATGTTAAGTTAAAGAGTCATTAAAAGCTGCAATCGTTTAATAGGCCCACATGAGATGTGAGCATGCTCTTAGCAGTTTGAAAAGCTTGGACTTACCGCACAAATAGCTATAGTAGATGCAGTTATGTGGCTGACCAAGAAAGAAGCAAATGGAAAAAAATAACAACAACAAGAACCATCACTGAAATAGCTGTTAATAAAAATGCAAGTGGAATATTAAGGAAGACATTCATATTAGCAAAAGAGATAGTTAACTTGAAAAGTCATAGGTAAGAAAAGAGAAGGAACAGAATCTATTCAGATTCTATTTTCTGGACCGGTAAAATAGATGGTGAAATGAAAGAACAGGGGAGTGTAATTCAAACAATTTTAAGAATACTATCAGATACAGTACAAGAAAGGAATAAGAAAGTACAGAATAAAAATGAGGGCAGAACTTGCATACCCATTAAGAAAGGTGTTAAGTAAATACATATCACAAATCTAAAAACATTTTTTTTCAGTCCTAGTTTTATTTATTTATTTATTTTTTAATTTTTATTTTTACTTTATTTTGCTTACAATACTGTATTGGTTTTGCCATACATTGACATGAATCAGCCACGGGTGTACATGAGTTCCCCATCTGGAACCCCCCTCCCACCTCCCACCCCATATCATCTCTCTGGATCATCCCTGTGCACCAGCCGCAAGCATCCTGTATCCTGTATCGAACATAGACTGGCGATTCATTTCTTACATGATAGTATACGTGTTTCAATGCCATTCTCCCAAATTATCCCACCCTCTCCCTCTCCCACAGAGTCCAAAAGTCCGTTCTAAACATCTGTGTCTCTTTTGCTGTCTCACATACAGGGTTATCATTACCATCTTTCTAAATTCCATATATATGTGTTAGTATACTGTATTGGTGTTTTTTTTTCTGGCTTACTTCACTCTGTATAATAGGCTCCAATTTCATCCACCTCATTAGAACTGATTCAAATGTATTCTTTTTAATGGCTGAGTAATACTCCATTGTGTATATGTACCACAGCTTTCTTATCCATTCATCTGCTGATGGACATCTAGGTTGTTTCCATGTCCTGGCTATTATAAACAGTGCTGCAATGAACATTGGGGTACACGTGTCTATTTCTCTTCTGGTTTCCTCGGTGTGTATGCCCAGCAGTGGGATTGCTGGGTCATAAGGCAGTTCTATCTGCAATTTTTTAAGGAATCTCCTCACTGTTCTCCATAGTGGCTGTACTAGTTTGCATTCCCACCAACAATGTAGGAGGGTTCCCTTTTCTCCACACCCTCTCCAGCATTTATCTGTTATAGACTTTTGGATCGCAGCCATTCTCTCTGGCGTGAAATGGTACCTCATTGCGGTTTTGATTTTCATTTCTCTGATAATGAGTGATATTGAGCATCTTTTCATGTGTTTGTTAGCCATCTGTATGTCTTTTTTGGAGAAATGCCTATTTAGTTCTTTGGCCCATTTTTTGATTGGGTCGTTTATTTTTCTGGACTTGAGCTGCATAAGTTGTTTGTATTTTTTTGAGATTACTTGTTTGTCAGTTGCTTCACTTGCTATTATTTTCTCCCATTCAGAAGGCTGTCTTTTCACCTTGCTTATAGTTTCTTATGTTGTGCAGAAGCTTTCAATTTTAATTAGATCCCATTTGTTTATTTTTGCTTTTATTTCCAGTATTCTGGGAGGTGGATCATAGAGGATCCTGCTGTGATTTATGTCGGAGAGTGTTTTGCCTATGTTCTCCTCTAGGATTTTTATAGTTTCCGGTCTTACGTTTAGATCTTTAATCCATTCTGAGTTTATTTTTGTGTATGGTGTTAGAAAGTGATCTAGTGATTAGTACAAGGAAGGAATAAGAAAGTACAGAATAAAAAAGAGGGCAAAACTTCCATGCACATTAAGAAAGGTGTTAAAGAAATACACATCACAAGTCGAAAAACATTTTTTTTTTCAGTCCTAGTTTTAAATAAAGCATATGTCACAAAGGTATTTAATGAACAATGCAAAAATAGGTTTCTAGTTATATGCAGTGCTAGATCTACTTTCCAAAACACAAAGGCTTTATTGACTTATAATTACAAATTCCATCTAGGTTTCATCCATCATTTTTGCTTTCAGTCCAGTAGGATGGAGGATGTTAGAGGAAGAGCAGAAGCTTGTTTCCATTTAAGGAGACTGTACAGAAGCTGTACACTTCTTTCAAATAAATTTCATTGGCTAGAACTTAATCACATGGGAACATCACGCTATAAGAGAGAGAGCCACATGTGGTTTTATTTGGCTAGTCATGTCTGTCTAATATTACAGGTCTTTATGACCATAGGAAAAAAAGAATAGATTCTGAGCTAAATCTAGCAAAGTGTTATTAGGGGCAGTGTAATGTGTTATTCAGGAGAAGGCATTGGCACCCCACTCCAGTACTCTTGCCTGGGAAATCCCATGGATGGAGGAGCCTGTTAGGCTGCAGTCCATGGGGTCGCCAAGAGTCAGACACAATTGAGCAACTTCCCTTTCACTTTTCACTTTCATGCCGTGGAGAAGGAAATGGCAACCCACTCCACGGTTCTTGCCTGGAGAATCCCAGGGATGGAGGAGCCTGGTCAGCTGCCATCTCTGTGGTCGCACAGAATTGGACACGACTGAAGCGACTTAGCAGCAGCAGCAATGTGTTAGTAACTTAGCCTTGTCCAACCCTTTGCAACCCCATGGACTGTAGCCTGCCAGGCTTCCCTGTCCGTGGAGATCTCCAGGCAAGAATACTGGAGTGGGTTGCCATTTCCTTCTCCAGTTATTAGGGGAGAGAATGGAAATCTCAATTAGCATATGAAGAAATGAGTGAAGTGAAGTCCCTCAGTTGTGTCTGACTCTTTGCGACCCCATGGACCGTACTCTGTAGACTGTAACCAGCCTCCTTCGTCCCTGGGATTTTCCAGGCAAGAACACTGGAGTTGGTTGCCATTTCCTTCTCCAGGAGATTTTCCCGACCCAGGGATTGAACCCAGGTCTCCCACATTGTAGGCAGACGCTTTACCATCTGAGCCACCAGAGAAGTAGAAACTAATATCTAAATAAGGTTATCTCTTACAACCATATTCAGTTAAGTTCAGTTCAGTCACTCAGTTGTGTCCAGCTCTTTGCACCCCCATGAATTGCAGCACACTAGGGCCTCCCTATCCATCACCAACTCCTGGAGTCTACCCAAACCCAATTCCATCAAGTCGGTGATGCCATCCAGCCATCTCATCCTCTGTCATCCCCTTCTCCTCCTGCCCTCAATCCCTCCCAGCATTAGGGTCTTTTCCAATGATTCAACTCTTCCCATGACATGGCCAAAGTATTGGAGTTTCAGCTTCAACATCAGTCCTTCCAATGAACACCCAGGACTGGTCTCCTTTAGGATGGGCTGGTTGGATCTCCTTGTGGTACACGGGACTCTCAAGAGTCTTCTCCAACACCACACTTCAAAAGCATCAATTCTTTGGTGCTCAGCTTTCTTCACAGTACAACTCTTATATCCATACATGACCACTGGAAAAACTATAGCCTTGACTAGACGGACCTTTGTTGACAAAGTAATGTCTCTGCTTTTAAATATGCTATCTAGGTTGGTCATGACTTTCCTTCCAAGGAGTAAGCATCTTTCAATTTCATGGCGGCAGTCACCATCTACAGTAATTTCAGAGGCTCCCCCCTCCAAAAAAAGTCTGCCACTGTTTCCACTAGTTTCCCATGTATTTCCCATGAAGTTTTGGGACCACATGCCGTGATCTTAGTTTTCTGAATTCTGAGTTTTAAGCAAACTTTTTCACTCTCCTCTTTCATTTTCATAAAGAGGCTCTTTAGTTCTTCTTCAGTTTCTGTCATAAGTGTTGTGTCATCTGCATATCTGAAAGTAAAAGTGAAAGGGAAGTCGCTCAGTGGTGTCCAACTCTTTGCGACCCATGGACTGTAGCCCACCAAGCTCCTCTGTCCATGGGATTCTCCAGGCAAGAATACTGGAGTGGGTTGCCATTTCCTTCTCCAATCAATAATCTGAGGTTATTGATATTTCTCCTGACAATATTGATTCCAGCTTGTGCTTCTTCCCATCCAGCATTTCTCATGATGTACTCTGCATATAAGTTAAATAAGCAGGGTGACAATATACAGCCTTGATGTACTCCTTTTCCTATTTGGAACCAGTCTGTTGTTCCATGTCCAGTTCTAACTGTTGCTTCCTGACCTGCATACAGGTTTCTCAAGAGACAGGTCAGGTGGTCTGGCATTCCCATCTCTTTCAGAATTTTCCACAGTTTCATTGTGATCCACACAATCAAAGGCTTTGGCATAGTCAATAAAGCAGAAATCTATGTTTTGCTGGAACTCTCTTGCTTTTTCTATGATCCAGTGGATGTTGGCAATTTGATCTCTGGTTCCTCTGCCTTGTCTAAAACCAGGTTGAACATCTGGAAGTTCACAGTTCATGTACTGTTGAAGCCTGGCTTGGAGAATTTTGATCGTTACTTTACTAGCATGTGAGTTGAATGCAATTGTGCAGCAGTTCGAGCATTCTTTGGCACTGCCTTTCTTTGAAGAGTGGTAAAATCAGCACTAGACTGTCAATTGCTTGTTTTACTATAGCTAATTTTGTTTCTCATAAATTAGACTCAGTGCTAAGTAGCTTTAAGGAACAGATTTGGAATTGGAATATTAAAAATTTTTTCCTCTATAACTTTACCAAGTGAATATGAGAACTTGTTATTCATGTTAGCCAGTTTGTGTGTTTTCTTTAATTCTATAAAAACTTTTGAATAGTCTAAGTTTTAGCTCTTCTACCATTGTGATATAGTAAACTTTATTAGTCTTTAAAAAATAGATCTTTTGATTATATATAAATCACTAAAGCATGACAATTGTTGCCTTCTAGAGAATATATAAGTTGTGAAAAAAGAATAAAGCTCCCAATTTACTGGATACCTTATTTTTTATAGTCAAATTGGTCACATTGAAAAGGAAGTGATAACACTTCATGTTGGAATATACACATTTCTTTTAATTTATCCCTTAAAGTTATACCATTATATCAAATACATGCCCTAACTTTATTCATTTTTACTGGTTTCTACTTAAGTTAGAAAAGAGCTAGAAAAGGCCTAAAATCATCCCTTATTTCTCACTTTTTCTGCAGTTTCACAAGAACATTGGCAGCAGAAAGAATTATCTTGGCTTGCTGTTGTACTCCTTAGAGCATGGCAAAACCCAATCAGAGATAAAACAGGCAACTGTCCATCTGGAGTGGATTAGATAGTCAAAGAATTTTGATCAATTAAATATGTATAGATTTTTGTATGTCAATGATAACTCAATATAGTGGTTTAAAAAAAAATTAAAAGGAGCGACAGTCTTATTCTGAAAGGATCCTAACCCTCTTTGAGCAAAGCACATCTCTTTCTGCACTTTACCCCTCTTTGTTGTATTTACTTACTCTTTCAGCTCAACTAGTAATGTCTAGTTTTCTTCACACCTTTAAAAAAAGCAATTGCAGACTGCACAGATCTACAATGAGGTTTATACTATCTACTGGTGATTAGTGATTTATATATGTTTGTTTATAAGCCTTATTTCTTAGATTAAAGCTTCTATTTCATTATATCACTGCCAAAATGAAATTGTATTCCATATAATGCAAAAGATAATTGAGTCATTAATTGTAACTAATATCTGGGCACAAATGTTATACCAATTCTTATAAGAGAGGATCACATATTTACAGAGAGAAATGGAATTCAGAAGGAGCATGCATGGTGCATACTCCAGGGAAGGAAATCCTATGTGAAATAGATAGAACAGTGATATCTTGGGCACTTATTTGATGCTTGGGTTGTTGACATGGCATGACATTCAAGCAGGTGTACTGAATTTTATGGAAAACCTTGCTATACCTACAATTCTGTATAGAACATTTCCATACAGTTGAAATAATATACATGCCACTTTTTTTTTAACTGAAACTACACCAGCAGATGAATTTTTCTGTAGATCCATGTAAGCCCAATTTCTGATCCATGTATCATAGATTCTAGCCCATGCAAAGAACACAGGTTTTTAGATTAAGTCCTGATGGGAGCTTCCCATGTGGTTCAGTGATAAAGTATCCTCCTGACAGTGCAGGAGATGTGGGTTTGATCCCTGGGTCAGGAAGATCCCCTGGAGAAGGAAATGGCATCCCACCCCAGTATTCTTGCCTGAGAAATCCCAAGGACAGAGGAGCCTAGCAGGCTACAGTCCATGGGGTCACAAAAGAATTGGGACACGACTTGGTGACTAAACAACAACAAAGTCCTTTATGCACAGATAAGATGATACAGGATTTCTTGGGATTTATAAAAGAAAATGGAAAATGTAGATTTACCTTAGCATGCTTAGTTAAGCATGAAATGAAAAACAAACAAACAAACAAACATGAAATGAAATGAATGAAATGAAAAAACATGAAATTTAAAAAAAAAAGACCTATTTAAATAGTTTTCTAACCAGGAAACAACTGAGTTTCATAATACTGAAGGTCCTGTGAATTTTTTTTTTTTTTTTTGTCATAAATTTAGCTCCATGTCTTGTACACATCATTTTTTATTTAAAAGGTTTGAGGGCTTCCCTGGTTCTCAGTGGTAAAGACTCCGCCTGTCAATGCAGGAGACTTGGGTTCACTTCCTGGTTTGGGAAGATCCCACGTGCTGCGGAGCTACTAAGCCCGCACACGGCAACTATTGAGCCTCCGTTCTAGAGCCTGGGAGCCCACGTGCCACGCATGACGCAACTACTGAGGCCGACATGCTCTGTAACCTAGAACCCGTGCTCTGTAATGAGAGGAGTCCCCGCAGTGAGAGAGTAGCCCCCGTGCACCATGACTAGAGCAAACCCCGCCCCGCAGCAAAGACCCAGCACGGCCCAAAATAAAATAAATAAACGAAAGGTCATTGAAGCTATTTCTTTATTTTATAAAGTGAAATATCAGCACATAAACTTAGATCACTCTAACTTTAAAAGATTTTTTTTTTAAATAATCTTGGGGAATAGTATTAAAATTTCAATTTTTTCTTTATTTTTTAAACTTTCTGTAGAATTTGATCCATGAAGAAAAATAAGGATTCAAAGATCAATTTTTACAGAATGTGGCAAATAAGACACATTTGAGTCAATTTCAGGAAAATATATGAAACATGTTAAAGAGAAGAAATCTGTTTTGTGAGAGCCACATGACTCAGTTGAAAGGAACATGATTAGAGCCGTGGAGGCCAAAACTCAAATCTTGAAGTTCCCAAATTTCTGTCTGAAGTTGGATTTAATAGAGCAAAGTGGTCAGGAAGAGCTCTGGAACACAATTGAAAGTAAAAGTGAAAGTTGCTCAGTGCTGTCCAACTCTTTGTGACCCAGTGGACTGTGGTCCATGGAATTCTCCAGGCCAGAATACTGGAGTGGGTAGCCTTTCCCTTTTCTAGGGGATCTTCCCAACCCAGGGATTGAGCCCAGGTCTCCTGCATTGCTGGCAGATTCTTTACCAGCTGAGCCACAAGGGAAGCCCCAGTTAGAGAGTGAATGAGTGAAGTCACTCAGTCGTGTCTGACTCTTTGTGACCCCATGGACTGTAGCCTACCAGGCTCCTCTGTCCATGGGATTTTCCAGGCAATAGTCCTGGAGTGGATTGCCATTTCCTTCTCCAGGGGATCTTCCCAACCCAGGGATCGAACCCAGGTCTCCCGCATTGTAGACAGACGCTTTACCGTCTGAGCCACCAGGGAAGCCCCAATTACCTATATTTAAATCTGGGTCTTCCTTTTATAGGGGCTCCCCTGGTAGCTCATCTAATAAAGAATATGCCTGCAATGCTAGAGACCCACGTTCAATTCCTGGGTCAGAAGATCTGCTGGAGAAGGAAATGGCAACGCGCTCCAGTATTCTGGCCGGGAGAATCCCATGGACAGAAGAGCCTGGCAGGCTACAGGCCATGGGTTTGCAAATAGTTGGACATGACTGAGAAACTTTCACTTTCACTTCCTCTTTTTATTAAGTATTTGACCATCAGCAACTTTAGCTTCTTTGTACCTCAGTTCCCTCTTGTGTAAATATGAGTTAGGAGGATGAATGATTAAATGACTTGTTGCTGCTCTTTATCTGGTTTTTAAGCTTATGACTAATTTCCAGGCAAGTCAGTAGTTAATAATCCACCTGCCAATGCAGGAAATGCAGGGTCAATCCCTAGGTAAGGTGGATCCCCTGGAGTAGGAAATGGCAACCAACTCCAGTATTCTTGTGTGGGAAATTCCAAGGACAGAGGAGCCTGGTGGGGTGCAGTCCATGGAATGTCAAAGAATCAGACATGACAGCATGCACACACATATGGTGCTTAGAAGAATGCCTGGCACTCAGAGTTTACCACTATCTTTCTTACCTTCATCACTGAACTACTGCCGTTATGTTGTAAAGTAGTAAAGACATACAGCATTCAAAAGAAATGTTAAACTGTGGTTGGGAGGTATTGTGAAGCGATTTAGTTAGGATCTTTCTCTTTAGATGGTATTTTTAATTTAAAAGTATGAATGCTCTCTTCTGTTAGAATCCCCATAGTCTTAGTATTGGAAGATAGCAGAAATATCAGGTTTTATCAGACATTCCTTAAAATGCCATGATTCGTTTTCAAGGGTCTAAAGAGACAATACATTGAGGCCCTGCCCTGGGTAAATCGGTATATGTCCAGGAGGTCATTTGCAGGAGAGAAGGCTTCCTTGGTAGCTCAGATGGTAAAGACTCTGCCTGCCATACAGGAGACCTGGGTTCAATCCTTGGGTTGGGAAGATCCCATGGAGAAAGAAATGGCAACCCACTTAAGTATTCTTGCCTGGAGAATTCCATGGACAGAGGAGCCTGGTGAGCTACAGTCCATGGGATTGCAAACAGTCGGACAGGAATTAGCGACTAACACACACGAGCATCAGTGAACTTGGTACACTGGACCTAAGGAAGAGAGCTGGCCTCTGAGTGGCCCTGAAAAAGTGACCTGTACTCTACTAATTAGCGAGCATATTTAACTTTTGTGAAAATGCTGCTAGATAGAGTCTGGTGTCCAGTGAAATATGAAGAAAAAGGCAGGAAAGACTGTTCTATTCTAGTTCATACCCCTTACTCTGCTGTTAAGATGATACAGTGAGGCAAGGGGTAAGAAGCAGCATGACCTTTACCCAGGTGGTTGAGATTTGAGTCAGACACAGAAAGTCAGAAGAATAGGGAGACAGCCATTAAAAATTTAAGTCATTCCACCAATTCTCAGTTTTGTTTACTGCTACAATTTCTAATCCTAGATCATTGGCTGATACAAAGCAGGTGTAAATAAAGTCTTAATGGAGACTTTATAATCTACAAATTATACATTTCTCTTGCAATTTTAAGATGTTTTTGACAACTTAATTGGAACTTATGCTGCAGCACTTAAATGTTTTTCAAATATTATATTTTTAAAATATTTTTCAGCTTGATAATTTTTCAGTTTATCAGAAAGTGCAGACTTACCTCTTTCTTTCTTACATGTTTTAAGCTGCTTGTGATTAAGATCACATTAAATATTGAAAGAAGACAGTTTTTAAAGAATAGGTATGAGTAATGTTTAAGTAAAGAATATTTTGTGAAGCAAATAATTGAATTTCCTCTAATATTTTTTGCCTAATATTTGGATCATATTATATGCTGGGAGGGATTGGAGGCAGGAGGAGAAGGGGATGACAGAAGATGAGATGGCTGGATGTCATCGATGGACATGAGTTTGGTTAAACTGCGAGAGTTGGTGATGGACAGGGAGGCCTGGCATGCTACGATTCATGGGGCCACAGAGTTGGACACGACTGAGTGACTGAACTGAACTGAACTGAACTGAACGGATAGTCTTTAAAATGTGTCTTTGCACTTTTCCTTGTTTTTCTCTGAAGACTGGTGTCTCTGCCATAGTAAACTAGGCAGAACTTTGAAAATATTATCAGATTAAAAAATCTATGAAAACGAATGCTATTCAGGGAAATGGGGCTGTGCTTTTTCTTTGGAGCCTATTCAGGATTAGTTAACACTAAGGAAATGAGACAATATTTCTGTTGTTCACACATACCACATTTGCCACAAGCAGTAAAGTAAAGCCTCACATTGGCAACAACAACAGAATTTGGCCTGGCATTTCCAGCCCTGATGCTCTCAGCTGCATGGAACAGCCCCCAGTGAAGTGAGCATCTATTGTTGTCTCTTGCCAAGACCAGAATTTTGAACTGTAACCAGGAAGAAGTATTTTCCCCATTTATATGCACACAGATAATTAGGCTCAAGGAAATGAAGTGCATAGAATGGAAATTGAGATTTTGTTTTTTAATGTGAACTTGTTCAATACCAGCTCTCACTCTTCTGACAGATGGATTCTTCTTGGCAGATGATTATGCAAACTGTTCCTTTCGTGCTTGTCTACATGAAATGTATTCTATAAACACACTGAAGCATCGTTCTCCTCTGAGTCTTCAGTGCTTGGAGTGTATTAGCACCATGATGACTTGGATGACAGGATTCCAAAGTGCCTGAGAGTAGAAGCTGGGGAATACTCGTGTGATTACCTTGGTTCTTTCAAGGGCCATGGTAGGTAATAATGTGGGTCCCTTGACATTTTAAAAGGAAATGAACTCACAGATAATAGAGCAAAATCCAAACAAGCAAATTGTAAATAGTTTTTAATAAGTGTTTTAACAGATACCACAAAACTAATGCATTTGGAAAGCAGTGCTCAGGCACATTTAAAATGCTCAGCAAGCGCTCACAGGAGTATCCTGCCTCTCATGATCTAATTTTCAGGGTCATGTTTTTTCACGATTTAGCAGTTTTGTAATGATTGTTCTAATAGCTCAATTACCAAGAGACCTCCCTCTTTATATTTCTGCAATCAGGGATAGAAGACCCGACACAGTAGTCCTTTTGCAAGCCAAATTTTAGTGGAAAGTTTCTTGAGCAACTACTATTACTGTTACTGCTACTAATACACACACACACACACAAATCCTTGTTTTAGGGGAAAAGGTTAGACAGTATTAACTGAACCAGTTAATTTGTGTTAATTAACCATTTCTGGGCATTCCCTTGGGTGGTCTGAGAGTGCTACATCACACATTCGCTGGATCTTTCGGAGGCTCACCCATACTCTGGTCTGCCACCTCACCTAAAATCCTGAAAGCTAGTCTTCCTGAAGGCATTATTAGAACTTCAATATTTCTTTCTTATCAACTGATATTTTAGAAGATTTTGTAGAAGAAAAGGGTGAAGGGAATGAAGATGAAAGCTTTTGACATCCATTCAATAAGGGTTTGGTAACATGCAGGACACTAAGGGAAATTCCAGTGGTCGTGTATGGTCGTGAGAGTTGGACCAGTAAGAAAGCTGAGCAGTGAAGAATTGATGCTTTTGAATTGTGGTGTTGGAGAAGACTCTTGAGAGTCTCTTGGACTGCAAGGAGATCAAACCAGGCAATCCTAAAGGAAATAAGTCCTAAATATTCATTTGAAGGACTTATGCTGAAGTTGAAGCTCCAATACATTGGCCACCTGATGCAAACAACTGACTCATTGGGAAAGACTCTGATGCTGGGAAAGATTGAAGGTGGGAGGAGAAGGGGATAACAGAGGATGAGATGGTTTGATGGCATCACGCACTGAATGGACATGAGTTTGAGTAAACTCTGGGAGTTGGTGATGGACAGGGAGGCCTGGTGTGCTGCAGTCCATGGGGTCACAAAGAGTCAAACACAACTGAGTGACTGAACTGAACTGATCTGAAGGGGAAGAAAAGAGAATAAGGACTATATCCTTTGGATTCCACATGTATGATTTACTGTCTGAAAATTAGATTTTTTTTTTGCTTGAAACAGAGTATAGCCTTTTATGTTCCCCTAATTAAAACTGTACATCTCAAAAGGGTGACATATGATTATAGATGTTTCTGAATAAGTGTAGTGGACAGCAAGTTCCTTGAATCATGTAGAAGAGTGGAAGAATGTGTGTTTGTGTGTGTGTAAAATTATCATCTAACTCAAAATGTTGTATGTGAGACCAGCTCCCATGCAAAGCAAAGACAATCATGAGAAATACTAAAAATACAACTAAAACCACATACTGGGCACTTTCTTAGGGTGAATTATGGGTTTTGATGTTTCCAATTAATCACTACACATTTAAGCAGCCAACTCAGGTTCTTTGGTTTGTGACAACTAAACCAGCATTATAACTATCTAGATGTTTGGCTTGTAGGTGTAAAGCATCATTGTTATAGACCAGTTATTGAAATATAGTTCAGTTAAAATCCAGTTTCTTAATTTGGTGGATCCATATTTGGAGAGATAATAAGAAAAGCATTTGAGGATATAAAGAATTAACTCATTTACTTCTAGTATTCTTTTCTTCTATTACTACATGGTCAGATTATCTTCAATAGTTAAGTTAGTAGAACAAAAATTGTCATTTATTCAGTTAATATGTATTGAGACAATGTTTTGTGTGCAGCAGATATAACAAAGAACTAAGCAAACAGATTTCTTTATTTTATGTAGCCAGTATTCTACTTTGAGTGAGACTAGACAGATACAGATAATAAACACGTATAGAAATAAACAATGAAAGTATATATGTGATGGATTTGAGAGAATAAGAATACCTAAGATGGGGATTCATGTCTTATACTATTGCATTTAAGTGAATACCAAATTCTCAACATGAAGCAACCCTGCAAGATTTGTGTGAAGATAATTCCACATGGAGAGAACAGAAACACTCTACTGTGAGGATATTCTGGGGTTCCAGTTTTCCAATACTTTCGCTACCTGATGTGAAGAGCCGACTCATTGGAAAAGAAGCTGATACCGGGGAAGATTGAAGGCAGGAGGAGAAGGGGACGACAGAGGATGAGATGGTTGGATGGCATCCATCAACGCTATGGACATGAGTTTGTGTAAACTCTGGCAGATAGTGAAGGACAGGGAAGCCTGGTGTGCTGCAGTCAACGGGGTCACAAAAAGAGTCGGACATGATTGAACGACTGAACAGCAAACGATTGTCTACTTTTATGAAATAAACAATCACAAAACTCAGTGGCTTGAAGTATGGATTTTAATTTGCTCGTGACTTTGTGGATGCAGAAGACAGGATGGGTTCTGTGCTGTGCACACTTCTGTTTTACGTACTGTCACCTGTGGTGACTCAGTAGGGCTGGGAGGGCTATTCACATTTCTGATAAGTTTGTACTGGCTGATGCCTAGAAGCTGAGCTGGGGCTGCTGGTTTGGGCCCCAACTCTTCCTCATGTGGATCTCCCCAAGGGCTTGCTCAGCTTCCTTGCGGCATGATAACCAGCATCTAGGAGTGAGTGTTCCTAGAGACAGGAAGTGGAGGTGTCCTGTCTCTTAACGTGTCACTTCTGTCATACTCAAAGTAGTCACAGAGCACACAGACTCAAGAAAAGTGGGTGCAGATTATAACTGTTAACTGTAGGAGAAACGCAAAGAATGTATGACCATCTTTAGTTTGTCACAGTTAGCCTTTAGTCCAAAAATTATTTTTATTGCACCCATATGCAAAATACGTTCACCTCCCCAAACCCAAATTTTGTATCCCAATACGGTATCAGGTTTAAGACAGGATCCAGGATTTCATATTGTAAATCAGGTTTAGGGGTTGAGAAACCTTCTCACATGGAAGAGCGAGTTGGTTCTGGCTGGGAGTTTAGCCAGGTTAGTCCTCTCCAGGAGGCGGCTGTGGCTTTCTCACAGCATGGTGGCTGACTTCCAAGACTGAGTCTTCCAAGAAACATGGAGTGGAAGCTGCCAATCTCTACAGGCCTGGAGCAGAAACTGGCACAGCACAAATTCCAGTATATTCCATCAGTCAAAGCAGTCACAAAGCCTATCCAATTTGATGGGAGGAGCCTCAGGGGATTCGTGACTCTCTTTAATTTGTGTATCTGGTATTCTCATAGGGCAGAAAATGAATACTCAGGCAATATCCCATACTGTCATTTGTGTGATTCTCATTTAAAATTAAATCCTTTCAAAAACTCAGAAAATGTAGATAGTGCTATAAATGGTATCTTTGAGTAAGTACTAAAAGATATCTCTGAAAACTGTAAAATCACTTTAAGACTGATTAATTAATCTAAGTGTCAGTCATCCTAATGGCTCAGAGGTCTTGCTTCTAGAGTGCAGAAAGAGAAGGGCAAGTGCATTAGCCCAAGCAGTCAGGAGCAGAAGAGGCAATAGAGCAAGTAAAACCTCAGCGCTGAATGGAGAGCTGAAATTAGAGCGATTCAGCTTAAACATCCATTGGACGGACAGTAAGGCTAAAAGCATAGGTTTGAGGTCACATTCAGGTGGGATTTAGGGCTTCCCTGGTGGCTCAGATGGTAAAATGTATGCCCGCAATGCGGGAGACCCAGGTTCTTTTCCTGGGTGGGGAAGATCCCCTGGAGAAGGATGTGGCAACCCACTCCAGTATTCTTGCCTGGAAAATCCCGTGGACGGAGGAGCCTGGTGGGCTACAGTCCATGGGATTGCAGAGAGTCGGACACGACTGAGCGACTTCACTTTCACTTTCATGTGGGACACAACATGAAGTAAGAACAAGGGGAGGACGATAAGGAGCTATTGCTTATTATCGTAAGTAGGAATGTGATACCGCCTTCTGAATATTTCCTTCAAATCCCACTGGGAATATTTAGTTAGACTTGTTTTTAAAGTAACATTGTCAGAGCCAAAAGAAACAAAGAATGATTTTCTTCCTCTGGACATTAAATGTAGATAATTATATGTTGCTGGCAGTAGCACATTTCTTCAAATATAATATAGGAAAAGTAGATAACCAAAGTCCAGATTTTTCACCTGTACTTTTTTGAATGCAAGAGGAACTGATCTGATACATTAGAGGATGTTCTTTAAAGTTTGCTTGTGAGAACTCTGATTGTTTTCTTGCCTACAGAAGTGTAAGACTGGAAAGAAAGAAACGCAGGAAACCAGACACAATAGAGGAATCTATTTCTGAAAATTAGTATGACCAAGATTATTATCATTTGTCTTCTTTGCAAGGGCAGAGAAGGATTTAGTTGGTTCTAACTCCTACTTATCCTTCAAGACAACTACTTTTATTTTCTTTAGAAAGTGTTCCTCAATGTCTTATCATACCTTTTCTTTTTAAAAAGAAAAAAATTATTTGTTTACTTATCTGGCTTCAGGGTCTCAGCTGAGGCATGTGGGATCCAGTTCCCTGGCCAGGATGAACCCCAGGGGAAGCCCGTTTCCCTGCAGAGTGCAGAGTCTTAGCCTCTGGACCATCAGGGAAGTCCCCCAGACTTTCTAATCTGAGTGAGAGATTTTCTATGTTCCATTAATCATTCTGTGTCTAAAATTATACCTTTCATAATGTACTTAAAGAATTGTACTTAATTGTTTTTTCCCAATAAAAATGTGCATATAGTAGCTGTTTCTTACTGTCATAGATCTGCTCTGTCCAATATGGTAGCCATATCTGGCTATTATTTATTAATAGATTTAAATTAGAGTGTTTAAATGTGCATTAAATTAAAATTCAGTCCCTGAGATGCATCAACTACACTTCTGGGGCACAGTAGCCATGTGTGGCTAATGGCAACCACATGGGAAGGTTTAGATGTAGAATATGCCCATATTCATAGCAACTCTGTCAGAGAGTGCTGCTCAAGATGTTTAATAATTTTTATGGAATAAAGGGAAAATGCCTATGGCTTAACATTATTATAGTTATTTAGTCCTCATGTGGGAAATTGTACATGTATACAGAAACAATTTTATATATTAAACTTGGATTTTCTTGGCATGATATTAATAGCTATTCATGAAATATAAATTAAAACTTGGACACGCTAAATAGAAGCATTTTAATTCACAGAAATGATTAATGGTCACATAGGTAAATTCTATTTGTTCTTAAAATTATTTGGACAGTCTGCCTTGGTTAATGTCTGAGGTAAACTAATCTTAAACTCTTTCATGGGCCATTTTGAGGACCCATACTGGGGAAAATGGAGCAAGTAAGAGGGTAGATCTGTATAAATCATCATTCCAAACCTTAATTTAATTCCCACTGAAAGATGCCTTAATATTTTTTTATAGCAACTGGCTTAAGTTATGGTCTTCGCATGTGGTGCTACGGATAAAGAACCCACCTGCCAATGCAGGAATTATAAGAGACGTGGATTTGATCCATGGGTCAGGAAGATCCCCTGGAAGAGGGCATTTCAACCCACTCCAGTATTCTTGCCTGGAGAATCCCATGGACAGAGGAACATGACAGGCTATAGTCCAGGGGGTTGCAAAGAGTTGGACATGACTGGGCTACTAACTCTTAAGGTATAACATACTTTCAAGAAGCAATCAGAGAGACAGTGATAAAATAAAAACTGCTCAGAGTTTCCAAAATTTCTTTCCAGACATGAGGGATCTGAGTCATGTTAAACAAGCATAGGAATCAGCAACTAAATAAAAGAATTTTCTAAGGCCCTATTTTTAGCTGTTTGGAAAATTATAGAAATGATCTTATAAGTTGTTCTCTTCATTGACCCATATAAAAAGATAATAGTGGTAAAACAACTGAAGGAGTGTAATCATTAGTCCTTAGTGAGACCTGTGCTCTTGCTTAGTGACTGTCTAGATTTATGCATTTTGCTTATTCAGCTGGAAAAGCATATCAGACTCTTAATCCTAAATGAAGAGGAGAGAGAAAAACCCTATGCTTTGGAAAATATGAGAGAAAGAAAATTAAATATTGACTGAAGAAGAAAATTTCTAATTGGATGGGAAAAGTTAATTCATTATGGAATAGAAAATGAGGCCATATCTCAAAGTGGTCTCAGATACACAAGCATTTACTAGCCATATTTTTCCATTATGGATTGCTACGTATGGCAGGGTAAATTTTTCATTTTCCCTATATATGTGTTCCTATGTTACATGCTTTTTCATCTCTGCTGTTATTTTATAAATGGACTAAGTAGAGCGTACTCCTGGTAATATGCATCCAAAGTATCTGTTTCTAACTGTAATAATTATGTAAAAAGAGTTTAGTGCTTTTGCTTACATTTGCCTGAAACTCATATATCCAGATCTTTATTTTACTTTATGTCTTCTTAACCTTTTTTTTTTAAATTTCACATTTCATAGCCTGACTCCTTATGCAATGCTCTTTCATATCTACCCCTATAAACTTTAGGCCCTCTCTCCTGAACTACAAAGTAGTCTTTAGCTGTACTGAAGTTTTTATTCCTTGCTTAGATGATCTGATGTATGTTGGTGTTGGAATAATAAGAACTTGCAGAGTAAAAAAAAAAAAAAAAAAATCCATGCATTGGAGTTTACCCTAACATAAAATATGTCTTATCTTTTGAGAACAACAATATACATAGTAGAAATAAAAACAAGAGCTTTAGTTCTATTCTTTGTATCAAAATCATTATATATTAAGATTTTTATTTTATGTGTTAAAATTCTTAATCTACCTGAGCACTATCATATCTTTAATTTGGTCATTATTTTTAGTCAACTTGCATGATTACTAATGGAATTTTCTCCATTATTGACTTCAGTGATGACTCAGCTGTACAGAATCCACCAGCAATGCAGGAGACTTTGGTTTGATCTCTGGGTTGGGAAGATCCCCTGGCATGGGAAATGACAACCTGCTCTGGTATTCTTGCCTGAGAAAACCCCATGGACAGAGGAGCCTGGTGGGCTACAGTCCATGGGGTTACAAACAGTTGACTGAGTATGCACACACATACTCCATTATCAGGTATAAGATTGTGAAATTTGACCTGGTTCCTTCCTACTTACTGCTTGAGACTGAATCCAATTCTGCAGTTATCACATATGTGATAAAATTTTTAATTGACTTTAGCCATCAAATATGATTTTAAACATAGATGAATTGAATCTACCATAAAACCTTTTTGCTATAGTGGTAGTCTTTCTCAGCTTGCAGGCTTCATCAAAAATTTTTCAAGGTCATTTTCTATTATAGGACATTGGAGAGCACAGGTAATTGGACTTTTGGATAGTGAACAGTTACTTTTTGGAAATATAGGAGGCCTTTTTACTAGAGAGGGAGCCTATGAAGTTGTCAGTATTTGAGAACAACAGAAGCTCTTGAATCTATTTTCAAACTGCAGTTTCAGTGACCTTGCTGAAGCACAAATAAAATGTGAGCATATCACTAATCTACTTAAAAACGTTCATGGATTCTATAACCCCTAAAGTAAATTCCAAATTCCACAGCATAGTTTTCAAGTTTAAAAGGTGTTTCCTAATTATTTCTCCAACTAAGTATCCCACTCCCTGCCACTTGTTTGCTGTTCTTTCCACAACAAGCAGCTTGCAGTTTGCAAATAACCTTACTGGTTCATTCTTAGGCCCTTGCATGTATGCTTTCCCACTGCCTTAGCAACTCACCCACCATGGCTTCTTCCCATCCCCAAAAATGCACTTAGCTTCTGCTGTTTTGTTTGATTTACAAATATCTGCTCAATCTTTTTTTTTTTTACCTTTGTGATGAGTTATCTGACCACTGTCTCCTCTACATACAAAACTGAACTGGAATTGTCCCCTTTTGAACCTGGAATAAGTAAAGAGGAAGGAAAAGCAGGCATTTTAATCAACAAAGTAATGTCTCTGCTTTTTAACATGCTTTCTAGATTGGTCATAGCTTTTCTTACAAGGAGCATCTTTTAATTTCATGGCTGCAGTCACCATCTGCAACAATCTTGGAGCGCCAAAAATTAAAGTTCCATCACTTCATGGCAAATAGATGGGGGAACAATGGAAACAGTGACAGACTTTATTTTCTTGGGCTTCAAAATCACTGCAGATGGTCACTGCAGCCCTGAAATTAAAAGACACTTGATTCTTGGAAGAAAAGCTATCACCAACTAGATAGCATATTAAAAAGCAGAGACTGATTTACCAACAAAGGACCATCTAGTCAAAGCTATGGTTTGTCCAGTTGTCATGTATGCATGTGAGAGTTGGACTGTAAAGAAAGCTGAGTGCTGAAAAACTGATGTTTTTGAACTGTGCTGTTGCAAAAGACTCTTGAGTGTCCCTTGGACAGAAAAGAGATCAAACCAGTCAATCCCAAAGGAAATCAGTCCTGAATTTTCATTGGAAGGACTGATGCTGAAGCTGAAACTCCAATACTTTCACCACCTGATGCGAAGAACTAACTCATTACAAAAGACTCTGATGTTGGGAAAGATTGAAAACAGGAAGAAAAGGGGATGACAGAGAATGAGATGGTTGGATGGCATCACTGACTCAATGGACATGAGTGTGAGCATGTTCCAGGAGTTGGCGATGAACAGGGAGGCCTGGAATGCTGCAGTCCATGGGGTCACAAAGAGATGGACATGACTGAATGGAATTGAGAATTTTGTATAATTTTGTAAAATATAATTTTACAGGTTATAAAAATATAACCTGTAAAATTTTATAATTTGTATAATTTTAATATAATTTTATAAAAATTTTTGTTTTGAAAGAATGAAAATCACTGTTAAAGTATATATTTAATCTTTTAATGTGTTTGCATAGGACATCAATTTTTAAACTTTATTATCAATATCAAAATGCTAATACTAAAAAACTGAGCCCTAAAGCAGCATAAAGGATACATATGGTTAAAATTACAGCAAAGGACAGTTATCTTAATTCATTATGATTTTTGTGGAATGAATTCAAGTATTTCTTTAAATTATGTATTTTATATTCACATTATGTGGATATTTTGGAAGTAGAAGACATGATTTTGATCCTTAAGAACATGAGATCCCCTGGAGAAGGGAATGGCAAGCCACTCTAGTATTCTTGCCTGGAGAATCCCATGGACAGAGGAGCCTGATGTTATTACAGGCCATGCTGTTTCATAGCTCTACACGTGCCTGAACTTTTCCTTCTTCTTAGAATATCTTTCAAGTCTTCTCTGGGATTCAGTCAAAGCATCATTTTACTCAGAAGGGCTTTTCTGGATCTCTAGGTTGAGTTTAGCTCTCCTCTTCTTTAGCACCTATCACATCTTCATGGAATTATTTCCTTATATACCTACTGTCATCTAATGATCAACATACATGGTTGTGGTATTTAAAGGGCAGCTTTTTGTCTCTTTTATTTTATGTCCACTCAGCATCTAGCAAACTACCCACCAGTATTTGGTGGCACTAGGCTGTTCAGTAGTTGGCAACATTCAGACTCTGAAAAGTGATTGTTAGAAGCAGCTGGGGTGAGGGACTTTGTCCAACTCTATCACCATTAATTACTTTCAAAAATCACCCCATTAAATATATCAGCTTAGTGAAAAATACTTGTTACTAGACAATGGTAGATTTTAGATAAATTCCTTAGGCTTCAACTTCCAACCAGAATATCACTTAAGCCCTTTGGATCTGCAAATTGTGGATATGTCATTGAACATTGATTATGATAATTACTTAAAACCAAAATGATTCAGTTGCTTTTTAATAAAATGGTTAGCTGCTTTTATTATAATTATCATACTGAGATTTACCACTGTTCCATCACACATTACTTTTAGTTGCAAAATTATAAAGGCAAGAAATAGATACTATCAAAATGGTAAAAAATTATTCCACAATTATCTGTTTGAGGTAACTTAATTTCTGAAGATATATCCTCTTCATTATTTAAATAATGTTCCACTACCAACAGAATGCTGTACTGTTTACAGATATGACAGTAAGACCAAAATGGAACAAAAATGGACCAAAAAGAAAAAAAAAATGAGTAATGTAACAACCTTACAACTCTAAACTTAAATTACTTTCTGCTAACCTTGCCATTTATATAAACAAATACCATTTATATAAATATGAATAATCATATTTTGTTCAATTAAACTTTTTTCTAGACAAAAATTTAATAAATATTCATTGCTAAAATCTCAAATAGCCGTTTAAGTTCATATCAGTTGAGTCAAAATCTATTTTGGTTTAATATGTCTAAGTGTAAACAGGGAATAAAAATAGCCTCTTTTTTTTTAGTTGCTTTTTAATGTTTCATCAAAGAACATTTTTCAGTGCCTCAATACTTACCAACGTGTTATTTACTCTGCAAAGGAAAAGTATCTTTACAAAGCCTGCCACAATTTTTTTAAATAGTCCTAAATGGACTAAAAACTTGCATTGAGTCCATTGTCAGCTATTGTTAAGGAGATACCTATTTGAAGAAGGACAGGGCTCAACCAAGGATGTGATTCATGGATCTCAATTCTCCAATTATAAGAAGGTATCAAATAGAACCACTAAATCAATTACTTCAGAAAAAAAGAACAGAGTAATTTTAACAAGAAGGAATAAAGAAAGGAAGTAATTATTATAGTCCTATAGCACTTCTCTTGATTATAAAGAACAATTTTTTTAGCTATTATGAGACTGCGCCTTGTTTACCTCACCCTTAATGGGGGCATCTTAATATGTTCTGAATTTCTGCCAGAGAACACAATCCCAGTGTACTGAAACAAGTGACCATTTACTGATGTAAACGATTCAATTGAAGGCACATTTATTTGGCTTCAACAAGCAAATAATTCGAGTTGATCACAAAAATCATAATCAAAATGTTTATTCATAGTTTTGATTATTTCTTTCCGAAAATGTTATTTCCTAGTTAAATTTTAGATATAAGATTCATCAACAATGATGCTTTTTAAAACCTAGGCTTAAACATATTAAAAATGAAGATGAGACAACTTATTAAAAAACAAAAACAAGAAATTATACTATACACCATGGAATGACTTCAAACTTACTTGATTTCTAAAAAATGAAAACATATGATTTAAAATGTCAAGCTTTGGGTAGATGAACTAGCCTCCCATAATCTATCATCCAAAGTAAACTACATTATTTAGGAATTTTGTGAAGGCAGACAAGCTAAAATCATACTTCATAAATGAAAAGGTTTATACTAAAGTTAAAATTAATGTCATGACCTCAAAGTGACATTTTAAAGATGTATATGTGGGCTATTGCTTTTTATTTAGTGCTATGAAAATGGCTTCATATTTTCAAACTCTGCTTTCAATTTTTGTTAAAATCACTTGGCCAGTTAAATAAAATTGATGAGAATTTATGTAAACAGTATTGAAGGAAAAAGAAAGATATTGAGAAATATATGCAGGGTCATATTATGTGGAGGGAGACAATAAATGTGTATGCATGTATAATGTGAATTAAAGGAAACTTTCATATTATATGCATATATACTATGAATTAAAGGAAATTTTCATATTGCAAGTTCATTGTTTTTAATTTGGTTAAATGTTCAACATAAATTACCTCTGAAATTAGAAAAAAAGCCTTTTTTTTTAAAAGTAAGATCTATATATATGCAAATAATAAAACTCACTTAAGTGAGATTTCCTTGATACCTTCTCTAAAAGTCACCCACTTTACATATTCCTCCTTCCTTTATTCAATTTTTTCTCCTTAGAATCATGCATCATCTCCTTGGAATCATGCATCATCTCCTTTGAAACATGCAAAATAAGATATTTTGCCTTTTTACCGTGTTTATTTTCTGACTTCTCATGAAGAATATAACTCCAGGAAGGTAGAGATTTTTATCTGCTTGTTCACTACTGAGTATCTGGAACCAAAACTTTGACCTATAATAAGAGGATGCTTAATGAGTGAATGGGCTTCCCTGGTAACTCAGTGATAAAGAATCTACCTGCAGTTCAGGAGATGCAGGTTCAATCCCTGGGTCAGGAAGATCCCCTTGAGAAAGAAATGGCAACCCACTCGTCTTCTTACCTGGGAAATCCCATGGACAGAGGTGCTGGTGGGCTATAGACCATGGAGCTTTACAAGAGTCAGACATGATTTTGTGACTAAGCAACAAATGAATAAATAAAGTTTTATTCATTAATGCATTCAAAATACATATATGTACATACTAATATATACATATTTATATTACATAGAGAGACATGTCCTCCTACTTTTGTCTAATTCACTATCTGCTTTTAAAGAAGGGAAAAAATACCAAAAACAAAAATTTCCAAACCTCATGAAGAATGCTGATTATGTAAATAATGTCTATTTTTATAACACATGGCAACGCCGAGAGAGTACTCTGTGAGAGCATTTGAAAAGTGATCTCTGAAACCATGCAAGAACAAATGAGGCACTTGATATATTTATGATTATAGGCATAACTGTTGCTGCCAAGTAGACATATATGTGATTTTTCAAAATGCATTTCATTTCTATTATAGTCTTTGAAAATAAAGCACTTTTCCATGATGCTCTGTTTGTATCCTGCTGAGGACAAATATATATCTGGAATCAAAAATATGTCAGACATAGAGAAATTTGCCCTTTGTCAGAACCATAAGGCTTTTGAATTTAATCTATGAAGTTAGTTGATTCACAAGTACTCTTTATTTGCCTACAGAGTTAAAAGTCTGCAATGAAGGTTGTGGTTCTTGAAGTCAGAATCACAGGCTGACTGCTATATACATATATCAAGAAGATGCTACCTGGTTTTCTGACCTTGCTAAAGCATATAATTTGAACAGTTTAGTGAAAAATTATTAAGAACCAACTATGTACAAGACACGGTGGTAAATCCTAGGGAGGAATACAGAGATGAGCACCATACTGTTCTTCCCAGTAATGCATTACACCTCTGCCATCCACAACAGCTGTTATTTTTAAAGCACCCTTCATATACCAGACACTGTATCTTGAAATATCCCTTTTGGACAATGCATTGTAATCATCATTTTACATTTTTAGAAGAAATTTGAATTTCAGATAGGTTAAGTAGTCATTTCAAAATTACTTGATGTTAATCATCTCTTGTGTATGCTCAATCGTATCCAGTTCTTTGTGATTCCATGGACTGTAGCCTGCCAGGCTCCTCTGTCTATGAGATTTTCCAGGCAAGAATACTTGGCTGGGTTGCCATTTCCTTCTGCAATCACCTCTTGGAGTATTTGCCTATTTCTATGAGAACTGCTTCCTCACCTATAACAGATATGATTTACACTGGCATGTTCATGTGTGATCCTTTTGTTGGACTAGGAATAGGCACCAGAATTCACCTAGACTATTATTGTTCTCTTAGGAATTTGAAATTGGGATTGAGTGAGTCCAGTTCATTTGACCAGACTATTTAAAGTCACCTGAAATAAAGTCAGGATCTGACACTTTATCTGCAAGGAGAAGTAGAAAGTGCCTGTCTGTAAGGAGAAGAAAGAAGCAAGTTTGTAAAGAAAAAGAGAGGTGAACTACCTTTTGAGAGTATTTTGATTTCCTTTGGTTAAAGTAAGTTACATTTGATTATTGGTGACTTTCTTATTTTGAGAAAGTTCTAAGATCTAAGTTCAAAATCATTGACAGCTATGTGGTAGTAATTTGCTAGTATTCAAATCAAGCTTCCAAATTAGTGTGCTATTGATTATATGTCAAATTATTAAAAATTTTAATGAGGAATTAATTTATTTAATGTGCCCACTCACTTTTCTCTATGCTGATACATGTTCATCATGATTGCCACTTTCCTTTATACATTTTGCTACATAAAGTCATTCATGAACACTGAAGAAACCATTATATATCAAATTTGGATCCTCTTTTGGGTGTATAGTTTTAATATTATGTCATTTTTCATTCAACACTATCATATATGTGACCTATCATTTATCTTATAAGAAAATAAAATTTTACAATACTGAACCTAAGGATCTATAGAAATTATTGACTAAAAGATAGTATTGATATATTTAGAATGTATAAATAGCCATGTGTTTATGTCAACTGGGAGATTTAATGCACACAAATGTTTTTAAATTTCACTTCTGTTACAGATTATTTTCACAGTACATATGGGAGAAAGTGGTACATTTGAAACACTACCGCTACTTCTTGTTGCTTACTGCTGCTGCTACTAAAATCACTATTACCACCACCAAATCCACCACTACTATGACTAACACTTACAGTAATACTCATCTGGGACAGCACTGTTACAAAAATTAGCTCAGAACTCTGGATGCCAAATCAGATGTTAGTTCATACTGCTCATATTTAAAGTTGGTACTCTATTATCTTGGATTTGGGCAAGTCACTAAAACTGTTTGAAAGAAATTTTCCTTATTAGTATAATTTCAGAACTTTTATAAAAATTAAATGTGATGAAGCACATGAAAGTGCTTTCTGAAACATACACCATTATACACAATCATTTATGCTATGCTCTAAGTAAATGCTTACCATTAGGGTTATTAACTTTAATTAATAGTATAAAAAGTTACACTCTTGATAATTGAGATGTTATAATTTGTCCTGCAGTAATCAATTATAAATAGAAATTTCTACTGTTTCTATTTTCCAGTGTATTTATTTTTCACTCACTAAAATGATCAGGTAATCATCCTGAAAAGATATAGAATAGTTACACTATTATTTCAGTAACTTTTATACATGTGTGACACATTTGAATTGCCGTCTCTGCCAGTATACCCAAGGTTGCCATTTGGTAGAATGAATTCCTGAATTTCTTCAATATGTTTCACTTCTATCCACATGAAATGAAAATTTCTGTTCTGTAATTAATGATGCAGTATACTCCTTTTAAATAAGGATTTTATCAGCCTGTATAACTAATGATAGAGTCATATAAATGACCAGTTGGCATCATTAAATTTGCCAACTACTGTGTTATCATCAATTCCAATTAAATCCTAAATATGTCTCTCACCAACCTGTAAACACATTTTCTAATTGGGAAGTACCGTCATGAGTAAATTTCATGGTGCCAAGTTGAACATTTAAGAGATTTAGTAGCTTAGTGAGAAATCATCTGGCTTTGAAGATATTCCTTTTTCTATCCCTGACATTTATTTCAGTTGGAAATACCCATTTGATAAAGATCGCTAGAAAAACGTACACTAACTTCATACAAAGCAAGTTCAGTAGATTTAGCAGTGATCATAGATATCGTTTTGTGTTGGCAGAGCAACTGAATTCAAGTTATGAAACCCCAAAAGGAGATACTGGATAGTCAGCATGAGCAGGTCAGACAAATAAAATTATCAAGAGTTTGATCCTGGAGAATTTTTTTTCCATAATTTAGTGAAAAAGTTTGGACAGCCATCTGGCCTTTTCTAATTTTCTTGTTTCCTTTAAGCACCTAGAATACTGTCAAACATGTAGCAGAGGTTTGTTGAAGAAATGAACCACAGAACTAGCTCGGTGACAGTATCATTTTCTTGTTTGAACATCTTTGAAAGCTGAGGATTGTCAATAAAAATAATAGCATCGAATATTTATTGAGCTAATTATGTCCTGAGGGCTATAAGAATGTTTTACATGGTGTATACTTTGACACTCACAATAATGAAAAATGGAATCAGCCAGGATTTTAGTTAGACAGAAACCAGACACCATTATATCAAAATGTAAGGAATCAGAGTCTTCAGAACAATTTAAGTGTTGGAGATGTGATGGTTTCCAGGAGTGACTCCAAGCCTGTAACTGAACAGGACCACTAAAAGTAGCCACCACTTTGCCACAACTGCCTTCAACAGCCTCAGAGCTGCAGACATATCCACATTTTTACTAACCAGCAGAAAACAGCTAAAGCAGCTGGAAGATAGCCTCTGTTCCATTTATACTTTCCAAATCTCAGAGAAGTATATTTAATTGGTAGTGACTAGTTTTTTCATCCAGAAATTCAGCTGCAAGGAAGTCTAGAAAATGTTGTTTTTAGCTTTTTAGCTTTTTCTGCGTAGGAGGGAATGAGGGGAAATGGGTAGGAAAAGATTCTGAGTGCCACATGTGTTCATCACAGACTTTATTTTTCTAATTTCTGGGCACAGAAATTATGAACCAGGTAGTTCAGGTAACTTGCTCAGGATGATAGAGATAATATGCTGTAAAGCAGGGGTTCCAATCTAGGTATATTCATAGATTAAAATGCTAGGATAGGCAGTAGAAAGAGCAATATGAGAATTTCAAAATTTCAAGGGCTGATGTTAACAAATGGCAAGATGTCTTCATTATTTCAGAATAGCCACAGCCTATAGTATTTAGATCACAGTGCAGAGGGAAAAAAAAAACAGCTCATGGACCTTAGTCATATGGATTGTAATGCAAGTCACAAATGGCCTATACATAAATGCTGTTTTTGGTGAGGAATACTTAAGTTGTGAGGAAAAGAAGGGGCTCTTGATTAGAAAAATAGATGATTTTCCATTTGACCAGGATAATTGTTTTTCATCCTCGTGTATTTAACAAGACATATTATCTTCTTAACTGTTAAAACTAGGCTACATGTCTTTTATTGTTCTTATACTTGTGCCAATCATAAAACATAAAAAAAATGTAAGCTACTTGCTTATTGCTATCTGTGTGCCTTACAAATTAAGTTCCTTGAGGGCAGAGGCTCTACTTTGATAATAAAATAGCACAAACACTGGCACAAAATATAGTGATAATAAACTGATCTGTATTTTAAATGGATACATTTTGTAGGCAGTGTGCTGAGAATTTTATGTGTATTATCACATTTATTTCTGATAATAACTATAAATAAGGTAGCGTCATTTTCATGATTTTACACAGAGGAAAATTTGAGACTTTGAGAGGACGTGAAGCTCAAGGTCATGACTAAAGTGTCTTAGAACTGGCATTTGAAGTGCAAACAGTCTGACATTAGAATGCTTACTTTTAATGTGATGCGAAAACTGCATTCTATCAACTTTAAGAAACATGAAAATTATGACACAAATCTGAAGCATTTCATTTTGCTTTACGAAAGTTTTAATCATGAAAATTTATTATTTATTCAAAGAAGAGAAGTTGATTAGCTCTAAAAAAGATAGATAATGGCATCTGTGTAGACAAAATGAATGAAAACAATTATTTGCATAATATAGAAGATGAAAACAAAGTAGCATAGAAAACAGTTACTTTTTTCTTTTACATTTAACTATGTTGGTCACTGTATTAGAAATTTAAATATGTATTACTTCCCGTAATCTTCCGGAAAGAACTGTTGACTAAATTGATGCTGAGTTAGACATGATCAGTTCAGTTCAGTCATGTCCAACTCTTTGAGACTCCATGGACTACAGCATGCCAGGCTTCCCTGTCCATCACCAACTCCTGGAGTTAACCCAAATTCATGTCCATTGAGTCATTGATGCCATCCAACCATCTCATCCTCTACTGTCCCCTTCTCCTCCCACCTCAATCTTTCCCAGCAACAGAGTCTTTTCAAATAAGTCAGTTCTTCACATCAGGTGGCCAAAGGATTGGAGTTTCAGCTTCAACATCAGTCCTTCCAATGAATATTCAGGATTGAGTTTCTTTAGGATGGACTGGTTGTATCTCCTTGCAGTCCAAGGGACTCTCAAGAGTCTTCTCCAACACCACAGTTCAAAAGCATCAATGCTTCGGTGCTCAGCTTTCTTTATAGTCCAACTCTCACATCCATACATGACTACTGGAAAAAACATAGCCTTGACTAGACAGACATTTGATGGCAAAGTAATATCTCTGCTTTTTAATATACTGTCTAGGTTGGTCATGACTTTTCTTCCAAAGAACAAACATCTTTTAATTTCATGGCTACAGTCACCATCTTCAGTGATTTTGGAGCCCCCCAAAAATCAAGTCTGTCACTATTTCCACTGTTTCCCCATCTATTTGCCATGAAGTGATGGGACCAGATGCAATGATCTTAGTTTTCTGAATATTGGCCTTTAAGCCAACTTCTTCACTCTCTTCTTTCACTTTCATCATGAGGCTCTTTAGTTCTTCTTCATTTTCTGCCATAAGGGTGGTGTCATCTGTATATCTGAGGTTATTGGTATATCTCCTGGTAATCTTGATTCCAGTTTGTGCTTCATCCAACCCAACATTTCTCATGCTGGAGTGGTGGCTGCATGTCACTGGAGCTGCCATGGGGAGATACCCCACATCCAAGGTCAGAGAAACCCCAGCAAGATGGTAGGATAGATGAATTCACTTTTAGAATCAAATCCCTTTCCTGCCAGAGACGTTCAGAGGGCTCAAATAAACCTTGTGCATACCAGGACTCAGGGACCCCGCGGAGACTGAGACAGAACTGTGTCTGACTATCTCCTGTGGAGGTACAGGTCAGCAGTGGACTGCTGCAGGAACAGGGGCTCTGGGTACAGCAGACCTGGGTATGGCATCAGCCCTCATGGAGGAGGTAGCCATCATCCCCACCATACAGCTGCCAGAACTTACACAGGACTCTTCGAGGGCACAAACAGAACCTTGTGTGCACAAGGACCCAGGAGAAAGAAGCAGCGACACCACAAGAGACTGACCCAGATTTGCCCAGGAGTGTCTAGCAGAGGTGTGGGTCAGTGGTGGCCTGCTGGAGGGTTGGGGTCACTGAGTGTAGCAGTACATGCATGGGATCTTTTGAAGGAGGTTGCCATTATTTTCATTACCTCCACTGTAGTTTGGCTCCAGGTAAATAGCAGGAAGGGAGCACAGCTCCATGCATTAACAGAAAATTGAATTAAAGATTTATTGAACATGGACCCTCCCATCAGAACAAGACCCAGTTTCCCACTCAGTTTCTCCCATCAAGAAGCTTCCTGAAGCTTCTTATCCTTCACCATCAAAGGGCAGACAGACTGAAAACCATAGTCACAGAAACTAACCAGTCTAATCACATGGATCACAGCCTTGTTTAATTCAATGAAACTGCGAGCCATGCTGTTTAGGGCCACCCAAGATGGACGGGTCATGGTGGAGGGTTCTGACAAAACGTGGTCCACTGGAGAAGGGAATGGCAAACCACTTCAGTATTCTTGCCTTGAGAACCCCATGAACAGGATAAAAAGGCAAAAAGACAGAACACTGAAAGAGGAACTCCCCAGGTCTGTAGGTGCCCAATAGGCTAATGAAGATCAGTGGAGAAATAACTCCAAAAAGAATGAAGACGGAGCCAAAGCAAAAATAACACCCAGTTGTGGATGTGACTGGTGATAGAAGCAAAGTCTGAAGGTGTAAAGAGTAATATTGCATGGGAACCTGGAATGTTAGGTCCATGAATCAAGGCAAATTGGAAGTGGTCAAACAGGAGATGGCAAGAGTGAACATTGACGTTTTAGGAATCAGTGAACTAAAATGGACTGGAATGGGTATATTTCACTCAGATGACCATTATATCTACTACTGTGGGCAATAATCTGTTAGCAGAAATGGAGTAGCCATCATAGTCAACAAGAGTCCGAAATGTAGTACTTGATCTCTGTTCGTTTCCAAGGCAAACCATTCAATATCACAGTAACCCAAGTCTTTGCTCTGACCAGTTAATGCTGAAGAAGCTGAAGTTGGACGTTTCTATGAAGACCTACAAGAGCTTCCAGAACTAACACCCCACAAAAATGTCCTTTTCATTATAGCGGACTGAAAAGTAAGAGTCAGAAGTCAAGAAATATCTGGAGTAGCAGGCAAATTTGGTCTTGCAGTACAGAATGAAGCAGGGCAAAGGCTAACAGAGTTTTGCCAAGAGAATCCACTGAGCATAGCAAACACCTTCTTCCAACAACACAAGAGAAGACTCTACACATGGACGTCACCAGACAGTCAATATCAAATCAGATTGATTATATTCTTTGCAGCCAAAGATGGAGAAGCTCTATGCAGTCATCAGAAACAAGAACTGGGACTAACTGGCTCAGACTATGAACTCCTATTGCCAAATTCAGACTTAAATTGAAGAAAGTAGAGAAAACCACTAGACCATTCACGTATGACCTAAATCAAATCTCTTGAGGTTATACAGTAGAAGTGACAAACAGATTCAAGGAATTAGATCTGATAGACAGAGTGCCTGATGAACTATGGACAGAGGTTTGTAACATTGTACAGGAGACAGGCATCAAGACCATCCCCAAGAAAAAGAAATGCAAAAAAGCAAAATGGGTGTCTGAGGAGGCCTTATAAATAGCTGTGAGAAGAAGAAAAGTGAAAAACAGAGGAGAAAAAGAAAGGTATACCCATTTGAATGCAGAGTTCCAAAGAATAGCAAGAAGAGATAAGAAAGCTTTCTTCAGTGATAAGTTTGAATAAATAGAGGAAACCAATAGAATGGCAAAAACTAGAGATCTCTTCAAGAAAATTAGAGATAACAAGGGAACATTTCATGCAAAGATGGGCACAATAAAGGATACAAATTGTATGGATTTAACAGAAGCAGAAGATATTAAGAAGAGGTAGCAAGAATATACAGAAGAACTGTACAAAAAAGATCTTCACAACCCAGATAATCATGATGATGTGATCGCTAATCTAGAGCCAGACATCTTGGAATGTGAAGTCAAGTGGGTCTTAGAAAGCATCACTATGAACAAAGCTAATGGAGGTGATGGAATTCTAATTGAGCTATTTCAATTCGTAAAAGATGATGCTGTGAAAATGCTGCACTCAATATGCCAGGAAATTTGGAAAACTCAGCAGTGGCCACAGGACTGAAACAGGTCATTTTTCATTCCAATCCCAAAGAAAGGCAATGCCAAAGAGTGCTCAAACTACTGCCCAGTTACACTCATCTTATACACTAGTAAAGTGAAGTGAAGTCGCTCAGTCATGTCCGACTCTTTGTGACCCCATGGACAGTAGCCTACTAGGCTCTGCCATCCATGGGATTTTCCAGGCAAGAATACTAGAGTGGGCTGCCATTTCCTTCTCCAGTAAAGTAATGCTCAGAATTCTCCAAGCCAGGCTTCAACAGTAGGTAACCATGAACTTCCATATGTTCAGGCTGATTTTAGAAAAGGCAGGGAAACCAGAGATCAAATTGCCAGTATCTGTTGGATCATTGGAAAAGCGAGAGTTTCAGGAAAATATCTATTTCTGCTTTATTGACTATGACAAAGCCTTTGACTCTGTGGATCACAACAAATTGTGGAAAATTCTGAAAGCGATGGGAGTACCAAACTACCTGACCTGACACTTGAGAAACCTGTATGCAGGTCAGGAAGCAACAGTTAGAACTGGACATGGAACAACAGACTGGTTCCAAATCGGGAGAGGAGTACATTAAGGCTGTATATTGTCACCCTCTTTATTTAACTTATATGCAGAGTACATCATGAGAAACAATACACATAATAATGAGTCTAAAAGAACAGATTTTTTAAAAGATGACATTGTTATTTTAATCACAATATATACCATACTAGTTATGGAGGTTAGTTATTGGCATGCAGAATGCAAATGGACTAGATAATTTCACTTTGTAACCAAAATGTTTGATAACAAATGCATAAAGTTAGTAAATTCCAGAAATAATAATTATTTCTGTGACTAGAGGTTAAAATAATTTGGATGAAGAACCATATATTATGAAGTATACTAGCACTAGTTTTGATTCATTGGAGAAGGAAATGGCAACCCACTCCAATATACTTGCCTGGAGAATCCCAGGGACAGAGGAGCCTGGTGGGCTGCTGTGGGGTCACACAGAGTCGGACACAACTGAAGCGACTTAGCAGCAGTTTTGATTCATAAATAAATTGCACTCTTGTAATGCTCTATGACATTGCTGTAAATTTACAACTTCTTTTTAAATCAGTTATCATATAATGAAATCAAACTAACTGGATCTTTGGCTTATTTTAGTAACATCTTACCACAATAATGTTGAAAATTTTGTGAAATGTTTTCAAAATTTATTTAGTTTAATTAGAGATATTAAAATTAGAATTCAGTTTTATCAATTGATAAGATACATAGGAACAGAAATACAGAAAGGTTTATGTTCTTTAATTCAATATATCTAGCATACAAACTTAGGGTGAAAAAGGGAGATGAAATTTTTTTTACTGAAAATTGTATAATTAAGTAGAGATAATATTTAAATCCAGGGATATAATTGCTGCTGCTGCTGCTGCTGCTAAGTCGCTTCAGTTGTGTCCGACTCTGTGCGACCCCAGAGACAGCAGTCCACCAGGCTCCCCCATCCCTGGGATTCTCCAGGCAAGAACACTGGAGTGGGTTGCCATTTCCTTCTCCAAAGCATGAAAGTGAAAAGTAAAAGTGAAGTCGCTCAGTCGTGTCCTACTCTTAGCGACCCCATAGACAGCAGCCTACCAAGCTCCTCTGTCCATGGGATTTTCTAGGCAAGAGTACTGGAGTGGGGTGCCATTGCCTTCTCCAATAATTGCTAGTTTACACATAATATGTAGCCATTTCTACTCAGATACCTTGTGGCTCATCTGAAGTTTCCACAAATATTCATTTTTTTAAGTCTTAAAAAAATTCAGAATCTATTAAAACTATCTGTGGTACGATTGCCAAAAACTTTCTGTAACTTTTAATATTAAAATATCCTAAATCTTAGACTTCAATGCCTTCTTAATTACATGTACAAACTGTCCAAATATTTCATAACAGAAATGCTGTAATACAATCCACTTCTTGACAGATGCTAAGCCTCAGAAAAATTTTTCCCCACTATTGTTGGTTTCACAAAGCAGTGTGCACTCAGTTTTGTTCAGGCTAAACACTGTCACTGTTATATTTTGTAAAAATAAAGCATAGCGCTGAGTTCTAACACCTACTTTTATGGTTAGCCCCTTCTTGAAACAACATAATACTACAGCTCTTACTCTTAAAAAAATATCTGTCATGAAGATAGAAAACTCTGTAACCCCTTTTGTAAATAGACTTTGAGTTATTAATATCCTAACATTGGCATATATAAGACTGGTGGGTAATGGTAATGTAAATAAGGGAAATGGCCAGGTATTGGAGAGTATGAGGAAATAGGAATAGGTATGGGTGACCGCAGCAAATTGAAGAGCTAATTCTTTGCTTAAAAGAGTGTACCATCATTCTACTCCAGTCAGTTTTGTTATTGAATTTGGAAATACATATTATCTGTGAACTTCCTTGATTTTTCTAATGCTGAGTAGAACTCACAAGGCATAGCTGTGGGCCACTAGCTGGCAAGCTTTGGCTTATTTCCCATCAGTTAATGAGAAAGATACAAACAGTAAGATACTCATTGTCATCCCAATCCACAGCTTGGAAACTAGAGACAAAGAGGAACATGGAATGAGCAATAGGAAACGCAGTCGCTTTCTTACTTCACCGTGTTAGCATGCTTTGTTATTTTTAAAAATTAATTAATTAATTTTAATTGGGGGATAATTACAATAGTGTGGTGGTTTCTGCCATACATTGACATGAATCAGCCATGGGTGCACGTATCCCCGCATCCTGAACCCCGCCTCCCACCACCTTCCCCACCCCATCCCTCTAGATTGTCCCAGAGCACCGGCTTTGAGTGCCTTGCTTCATGCATAGAATTTGCACTGGTCATCTGTTTCACATAGGTAATATACATGTTTCAATGCTATTCTCACAAATCATTCCATGCTTTCCTTCTCCCACAGAGTCCAAACGTCTGTTCTTTACATCTGTGTCTCTTTTTCAGTCTTGCATATAGGATCATCGTTACCATCTTTCTAAATTCCATATATATGCCTTAATAAACTGTATTGGCATTTCTCTTTCTGACTTCACTCTGTGTAATAGACTCCGGTTTCATCCATCTCATTTGAACTGACTCAAATGTGTCCCTTTTTTATAACAGTAATATTCCATTTTGTTTATGTACCACAACTTCCTTATTCATTTACCTGCTGATGGACATCTAGGTTGCTTCCATGTTCTAGCTATTGTAAACAGTGCTGTAATGAACACTGGGGTACACGTGTCTCTTTCAATTCTGGTTTCCTCAGTGTGCATGCCCAGCAGGAGGATTTCTGGGTCATATGGCAGTTCTATTTCCAGTTTTTTAAGGAATCTCCACACTGTTCACCATAGTGGCTGTACCAGTTTGTGTTGCCACCAACAGTGTAAGAGGGTTCCCTTTGCTCCACATCCTCTCCAGCGTTTATTGTTTGTAGACTTTTTGATGGCAGCCAGTCTGGCCAATAGGAGATGATACCTCTTTTAGTTCTTTGGTCCACTTTTTGATTGTGTTGTTCATTTTTCTGGTATTGAGCTAGCATGCTTTGGTATTTTATTGAACTCTTCAGTTAAATTAAAAATCTCAGAGAATGTACTTTCAAAAAAAATAGATCAAATCCTAGGCATCTTGCAAGGACTAATCATTTCAACTCTTTTAAAGGGATTATTGTTCATGTAGTTCAACTTTTAAGTAATAATGGTTATCTCAGTGTGGGGTCAATCTATGTAAATTATCTGGAGACTCAACTTCTGAAAGTAATGTATATATCCAGAATCCGTCACTGCTATGTATTTCTATGGAATGGAAACACATATTTTACCTTATATTACTAGGAGTGAGAATTTATTATACTACCACTAAGAAAACATTTATTGATAGTTCAGTTCAGTTCAGTTCAGTCGCTCAGTTAAGTTTGACTCTTTGAAACCCCATGAATCACAGCACGCCAGGCCTCCCTGTCCATCACCAACTCCCAGAGTTCACTCAAATTCATGTCCATCGAGTCGGTGATGCCATCCAGCCATCTCATCCTCTGTCGTTCCCTTCTCCTCCTGCCCCAATCCCTCCCAGCCTCAGGGTCTTTTCCAATGAGTCAACTCTTCGCATGAAGTGGCCAAAGTATTGGAGTTTCAGCCTCAAAACCAGTCCTAATTAGCCAAAAATGGACTCAAAATGTCCTTTTCATAATGCATTATCATTGAACTTGATTATATCTACTTTTTATCAAGACTATAAAAAGAATATCAAAAAAACTCATATAGAATTGAATTTTTTCTTCATGCATTTAGGCATGATAAGTACAAATGGTACCAAAACTAATACCCAATGTCAATGTTTAATACTGTAGTCTTCTTTACTGATAACACTTTAAACCCATGAGAACAGTACGTGCCTGGTGATTACTGAGAGGTCACAGAGACCTGATTTCTGTCTGTCATTTATCTGTCATGATGATGTGTTAAAATAGCGTGAGACTATACCAGACAGACTTGAGACTTTATAAACCTCATTGAAACTTTATGAAGCTCCTACTTTATAAATTCATCAATAATTGGATGTGGTTAGGACTGGAGTGTATAGCATTTATTATAATTAGTTTTAAGTATATTACCATCTTGTGTTATTAAAGGATAAAACATAATAATTCAGAAATTGTTGGCCAAATAATAAATTATCTTTCTTTGATCTAATGCTTTATGTGGCTATTTGAAAAATGATATAGCATTATTGATTTCTAAAAACATTTTATCTCTGGGATTATAAAGCAAACACATATACATATTTCAGGGTGGTTGGCTATTAAGTTGAGCATAATTTTTTACAAGTTGAATATAAACTGAGACCAAGCACCCCTGCTAAATCATATATGTTTATCAGGCAGTATGCTACTGTTTCAATACACGATCTGTGGAGCCTGGGAAAACAGCAGTCACAGAGCCAACAACAGAGTGGTCTCCAAAGACTTTATTCATGTATTACTATCAGTAAATTGCTTTAGCCTATTCACATACACAAACACACATCAATTTTTATTTATGTATGTATATATTTGTGTATCTCCACCACTATACCAGTATACAAAATATATGCATTATAAACCATATATAAATTAGGAATTGAAATGATTATGCCATACATGAAATACATTTTCTTGAATTAATTTAATATAATTAGGTTAAAGAACTTTCTTCCTCCAATTAGATGTGATGACTTATGTGTCATCTGGTAAAACTTCTTTGTTATTTTCTGGTGCAATTTTTCAAAGATTTAGTCCAAATTTAGGTAGTTCTACATCTGGTTTTAATGGCTGTCATAACTAAAAAGATTATTTCACAAAAATAGATGCAAATAGAAGAAATGTATCCTGTGTTGTGCATGCTAAATAAGTTTTATTCTATCCTTCATTAATGCAAAAACGTTTGTCAAAATCTGGTTAATACTTTCCTTGAAATTAAATTGTAGAGCTTATCATTTGAAGGCAATTAATTTAATTTTTTAAAGAAATTGGTTGAAAACTTAATGATGCTCAATCTTTGGGCTTCCCTGTTAGCTCAACTGGTAAAGAATCCACCTGCAATGCAGGAGACCCTGGTTCAATTCCTGGGTCAGGAAGATCTGCTGGAGAAGGGATAGGCTACCCACTCTATTATTCTTGGACTTCCCTGGTGGCTCAACTGGTAAAGAATCCACCTGCAATGAGGGAGACCTGGGTCTGATCCCCGGGTTGGGAAGATCCCATAGAGAAGGGAAAGGCTACCCACTCTAGTATCCTGGCCACGGACTCTGTAGTCCACGGGGTTGCAAAGAGTTGGACAAGACTGAGCCAATTTCAATGGCAACCCACGCCAGTACTCTTGCCTGGAAAATCTCATGGATGGAGGAGCCTGGTAGGCTGCAGTCCATGGGGTCACTAAGAGTCGGATACAACTGAGCGACTTCACTTTCACTTTTCACTTTCATGCACTGGAGAAGGAAATGGCAACCCACTCCAGTGTTCTTGCCTGGAGAATCCCAGGGACGGGGGAGCCTGGTGGGCTGCCATCTATGGGGTCGCACAGAGTCGAACACAACTGAAGCGACTTAGCAGCAGCAGCAGCAGCAGAGCCACTTTCAATTTTCACTTTCAATCTTTGAAGATTTGTTATACAAGATAGAATACTTTGTTTCTATTTTTCTGGGTTTGATGATTGAAGAGACTTGCAACTAATATAAAATATTTTCAAGAATAGAATTATGTAATGTTTGAAATATGTCCAGATAGGTTTCTTCAAGTCTCCCCTATACCTCATGGTAAGCACAACTGAAACACTTGGATATTACCTATTAAAAAAAGCATACGACTTTTGAGGGAAGAGAGACATGGACTGGTTTGGAAACCTGAGGAACAACGCAATACAGAGTTATTGAACTTTATTTTTTTTCTGGCCTCATTTATTTGAGACTTAACTTGGAAGAAGCTGACAATCTATAAATACCAATGAGTCCAGACAACCTCTCTGCCAAAAGCCTGCTCTTTTTAGCAAAGGGATCAGGAAAGTGTCAGGCTAGCAAGACAGAAACTTTTAGATGCAAAGAGCCCTACTTCAGTTCGACACCACAGAAAACACTGTCCTACCACCCCCATTCATACCACGCAAAGAAAAATGGGAAGCCTAGATTTGTACCTTGTGAGAGTGTAACCACATGTCCAACAACACCATAATGCAGGTAAAAAGAAGTGCGGGCACAGAGCTAGAGTTTCAGTCATACAGTTATGATGTCATTACCATATATTGTCTCTGGAGAATTTGTGGGGATCCTAGTCCCCAGGGGGAATCCCACGTGGTAGTAACAAGTAGTGATAGTGAAGGTCGTAGAAAGTGAAGAGAAGCCGTGTGAGCTAATAACATTGAGACATCCCTCAACAGTGTCAGAAGAGACCATGTGGGAATTCAGAGTACCTTTTGCCATGCAACAGTAACATTGAGACCCTACACTGGATGAACATACCTGACTGTATGCAAGCCAACAAGCAACAGTTAGAACCCAAATGGAACAGACTGCTTCAAAATTGAGAAAGGAGTACATCAAGGCTGTATATTGTTACCCTGCTTATTTAACTTATGTGCAGAGTACATCATGAGAAACGCTGGGCTGGAAGAAGCACAAGCTGGAATCAAGATTGCTGGGAGAAATCAATAACCTCAGATATGCAGATGATACTACCCTTATGGCGGAAAGTGAAGAGGAATTGAAGAGTCTCTTGATGAAGGTAAAACAGGAGACTGAAAAACCTGGTTTAACACTCAGTACTCAGAAACTAAGGTCAAGGCAACTGGCCCCATTACTTCATGGCAAATACGTGGGGGAACAGTGACAGACTTTACTTCCTTGGGGTCCAAAATCACTGCAGATGGTGACTGCAGCCATAAAATTAGAAGACACATGCTATGGCAAAACTAGATAGCATATTAAAAAGCAGAGTCATTACTTTGCTGACAAAAGACCATATAGTCAAAACTGTTTTGCCAAGAGTTATGTATGGATGTGAGAGTTGGACCATAAAGAAGGCTGTCAGTCAGTTCAGTTGTTCAGTTGTGTCAGGCTGTTTGTGGGCCAATGGACTTCAGCATGCCAGGCTACCCTGTCCACCACCAACTCCTGGAGCTTGCTCAAACTAATGTCCATCGAGTCGGTGATGCCATCCAACCATCTCATCCTCTGTCATCCCCTTCTACTCCTGCCTTCAATCTTACCCAGCATCAGGGTCTTTTCCAATGAGTCAATTCCTCGCATCAGGTGGCCAAAGTATTGGAGTTTCAGCTTCAGCATCAGTCCTTCCAGTGAATATTCAGGACTGATCTCCTTTAGGATGGAACTTTAGGATTGACTAGTTTGAACTCTGGGCTGTCCAAGGGACTCTCAGGAGTCTTCTCCAGCACCACAGTTTGAAAGCATCAAATTTTCAGCACTCAGCTTTCTTTATAGTCCAATTCTCACATCCATACATTCTACTGGAAAAACCAAAGCTTTGACGAGATGGAACATTGTTGGCAAAATAATGTTTCTGCTTTTTAATACCCTGTCTAGGTTGGTCATAGCTTTTCTTCCAAGAAACAAGCGTCTTTTAATTTCATGGCTGCAGTCACCATCTACAGTGATTTTGGAGCCTAAGAAAATTAAGTCTTTTACTGTTTCCATGTTTCTGCATCTATTTGCCATGGAGTGATGGGACTGGATACCTTGATCTCAGTTTTTGGAATGTTCAGTTTTAAGCAGCTTTTTCCCGCTCTTCTTTCACTTTCATCAAGAGGCTCATTAGTAACTCTTCACTTTTGTCCGTAAGGTGGTATCATCTGCGTATCTGAGGTTATTGATATTTCTCCCAGCAATCTTGATTCCAGCTTGTGCTTCATCCAGCCCAGCATTTTGCAAGATGTAGTTTGCATATAAGTTAAATAAGCAAGGTGACAATAAACAGCCTTGACATACTCTTTTCGCAATTTGGAATCAGTCTGTTTTTCCAGATCTGGTTTTAACTGTTGCTTCTTGACCTGCATACAGATTCCTCAGGAGGTAAGTAAGTAAGTTAGTTCACATCTCTTTAAGAACTTTCCACAGTTTGTTTTTATCCACAGAGTCAAAGGCTTTGGTGTAGTCAATAAAGCAGAAGTAGATGTTTTTCTGCAACTCTTTTGCTTTTTCTATGACCCAAGTATGTTGGCAATTAGATTTCTGGTTCCTCTACCTTTTCTAAATCCAGCATAAATGCCTGGAAGTTCATGGTTCACATACTGTTGAAGCCTAAGTTGGAGTATTTTGAGCATTACTTTGCTAGAATATGAGATGAGTGCATTTGTGTGGCAGTTTGAATATTGTTTGCTATTGTCCTTCTTTGGGATTGGAATAAAAACTGACATTTTCCAGTCACATGGTCCCTGCTGAGTTTTCCAAATTTGCTGGCATATTGAGTGCAGCACTTTCACAGCATTATCTTTCAGGATTTGAAATAGCTCAACCGAAATTCCATCACTTCCACTAGTTTTGTTGATACGGATGCTTCCTAAAAGGCCCACTTGACTCTGCATTCCAGGATGTCTGGCTCTAGGTGAGTGATCACACCATTGTCATGGTGTGGTCATTTATCTGGGTCATGAAGGTCTTTTCTGTATTATATTTTGAAGATCTTCTTTGTATTCTTGCCACCTCCTCTTAATATCTTCTGCTTCTGTTAACTGCATAGCATTTCTGTCCTTTATTATGCCCATCTTTGCATGAAATATTACCTTGGTATCTCTAATTTTATTGAAGAAGAAAAAGAAGGCTAGGCACCAAACAATCCTTTTGAATTGTGGTATTATATAAGACTCGTGAAAGTTCCTTGGACTGCAAGGAGATCAAAGCAGTCAATCCTAAAGAAAATCAATCCTGAATGTTCACTGGATAGACTGAATCTGAGGTTGAACATCCAATACTTTGGCCACCTAATGGGAAGAGCTGACCCAATGGAAAAGTCCCTGATGCTGGGACTTTTCCCAACAGAAGCAGAAGATATTAAGAAGAAGTGGCAAGAATACACAGAAATATCTTCATGACACAGATAACCACAATGGTGTGACCACTCACCTAGAGCCAGACATCCTGGAATGCAAAAGTCAAGTGGGCCTTAGGAAGCATCACTATGAACAAAGCTAGTGGAGGTGATGGAATTCCAGTTGAGCTATTTCAAATCCTAAAAGATGATGCTGTGAAAGTGTTGCACTCAATATGCCAGCAAATCTGGAAAGCTCAGCAGTGGCCACAGTACAGGAAAAGATCATTTTTCATTCCAATCCCAAAGAAGGGCAATGCCAAAGAATGTTAAACTACCACACAATTGCATTCATTTCACTGGCTAGCAAAGTAATGCTCAAAATTCTCCAGGCTAGGCTTCAACAGTTTGTGAACCATGAAATTCCAAATGTTCAAGCTGGATTTAGAAAAAGCAGAGAAAGCACAGATCAAATTGCCAACCTCTGCTGGATCATTGAAAAAGCAACAGAGTTCCAGAAAAAAACATCTACTTTTGCTTTATTGACTATGCCAAAGTCTTTGATTGTGTGGATCACAACAAATTGTGGAAAATTTTTCAAGAGATGGAAATACCAGACCACCTGACCTTCCTCTTGAGAAACCTGTATACAGGTCAGTAAGCAACAGTTAGAACTGAATATGGAACAATAGGCTGGTTCCAAACTGGGAAAGGAGTATGTAAAAGCTGTGTAGTGTCACCCTGCTTATTTAACTTATATGCAGAGTACATCATGCAAAACTCTGGACTGGATGAAGCACAAGCTGGAATCAAGATTGCTGGAAGAACTATCAATAACCTTAGACACGCAGATGACACCACCCTTATGGCAGAATACAATTAAGAACTGAAGAGCCTCTTGATGCAAGTGAAATAGGAGAGTGAAAAATTGGTTTAAAATTCAACATTTGTAAATGAAGATCATGGCATCTGGTCCTATCACTTCATGGCAAATAGATGGGGAGAGAATGGAAACAGTGAGAGAATTTACTCTTTTGGGCTCCAAAATCACTGAGATGGTGACTGCAGCCATGAAATTAAAAGATGCTTGTTCCTTCAAAGAAAAGCTATGACCAACCTAGACAGCATGTTAAAAAGCAGAAGCATTACTTTGTCAACTTTTTTCCCTTTACCAAAGGTCCGTCTAGTCAAAGCTATGGTTTTTCCAATAGTCTTGTATGGATGTGAGAGTTGGACTATAAAGAAAGCTGAGCACCGAAGAATTGATGCTTTTGAACTGTGGTGTTGGAGAAGACTCTTGAGAGTCCCTTGGACTGCAAGGAGATCCTACCAGTCCATCCTAAAGGATATCAGTCCTGAATATTCATTGGAAGGACTGATGCTGAAGCTGAAACTCCAATACTTTGGCACCTGATGCAAAGAACAGACTGATTCAAAAAGACCCTGTTGCTGGGAAAGATTGAAGGAAGGAAGAGAAGGGGACGATAGAGGATGAGATGGTTGGATAGCATCTCTGACGTGATAGACATGAGCTTGAGTAAGCTCCACGAGTTGGTGGTGGACAGGTATGCCTGGCGTGCTTCAGTCCATGGGGTCACAAAGAGTCGAACACGACTGAGCAACTCAACTGAACTGAGAACTGGTAAAATGATGACACTAGTACATTGTATATAGATATACATTACTCTATGTATATAGTAATACCCAGGGTAATCTTTCAAAGGTATACAGACACACTCAAAACACTATAAATAAATCAAAATGAAATTCTAAAAAAGTTCTTCCACAAAAGGTAGGAAAATAAAATAGATGTGAAAAGCTCAGTGCATATGCTCAGTAGCAGAATAGAGATTAGGGGAAGATTGAGTGAGCTGGATTTTTATGGCTCAAAATATCCTGGGCCATAAAAGAAGCCTCATTAAAATTTGAAGAACTGAAGTGAACCAAGAGGAAAAAAATTAAATTGACATATTTAACCCCTAAGGTATCATGAATTAGATTAGAATATATGGTTAAAATGCACTGATTAGAAGACATTGGCAAAGTGAATGAAAAATTGTGATGTATCTACTGTCTATTAAGGAAAAAAAACCTCATTTTAAGTATAACAACATAGGCAGACTGAAAACAAAGGGATGAAAAATATGTTTCATGAAAAAATATAATTTTAAAATGTATTAGTAGCTTTATATTTATTAAAGAGAGTAACCAAAGTCACTGTGGAACATTACACATAGATAACACACTGAGAAGATAGCAATCCTAAATGTGTGTGTATCAAAAAACAGAAATGCAAAATATGTGATGTAGAAACTGATGGAATTGAAGAATAAACAAATCCACATTTATAGACAGAGACTTCAACACCTCTTTCACAATGAAACATATAATGATTAGAAAACCAACAAGGGTATAAAAGTAGAGAATACCATGAAACGAACAGAATCCTTACAGAACACTCCAACCAACAACACAAGAATACGTTTCTTCAAGTGATCACAGAATGTATACCAATATATATCATATCCTGAATATGAAACAAAACTCCTTAAATGCAAAGAACTAAAATCAAACACAATGTGTTCTTCAACCAGTGTAATCATACTAGAAATCAGTAGGAAAGATAACAGGAAAACTTCCAAATTGGTAGAAACTGAACACACTTCTAAATAATGGGTGGGTCAAAAAAGAAGGCTCAAGGGGAATCAGAAAATACCTGGAACTCAATTAAGTGCAAATTTATGCTTGCTCCTTGGAAGGGAAGTTATGACCAACTTAGACAGCATATTGAAAAGCAGAGACTACTTTGTCAACAAAGGTCCATCTAGCCAAGGCTGTGATTTTTCCAGTCGTCATGTATGGATGTGAGAGTTGGACTATAAAGAAAGCTGAGTGCCGAAGAATTGATGATTTTGAACTGTGGTGTTGGAGAAAACTCTTGAGAGTCCCTTGGACTGCAAGGAGATCCAACCAGTCCATCCTAAAAGAGATCAGTCCTTGGTGTTCATTGGAGGGACTGATGTTGAAGCTGAAACTCCAATACTTTGGCCACCTGATGTGAAGAATTGAGGCCAGGAGGAGAAGGAGATGACAGAGGATGAGATGATTGGATGGCCTCACTGACTCAATGGACATGGGTTTGGGTGAACTCTGGGAGTTTGTGCTGGACAGGGAGGCCTGGCATGCTGCAGGTCATGGGGTCGCAGAGAGTCAGACATGAATAAACAACAGAACTGAACTAACATATCAAAATTTGTGGACTATAGCTAAAGTAGTATAAAAGGAAAATTTATAGCAGTCTATGCTCACAAAAATCATGGCATCCAGTCCCATCACTTCATGGGAAATAGATGAGGAAACAGTGGAAACAGTGTCAGACTTTATTTTTTTATGCTCCAAAATCACTGCAGATGGTGACTGCAGCCATGAAATTAAAAGACGCTTACTCCTTGGAAGAAAAGTTATGACCAACCTAGATAGCTTATTCAAAAGCAGAGACATTACTTTGCCAACTAAGTTCCGTCTAGTCAAGGCTGTGGTTTTTCCAGTGGTCATGTATGGATGTGAGAGTTGGACTGTGGAGAAGGCTGAGCACCGAAGAATTGATGATTTTGAACTGTGGTGTTGGGGAAGACTCTTGAGAGTCCCTTGGACTGCAAGGAGATCCAACCAGTCCATTCTGAAGGAGATCAGCCCTGGGATTTCTTTGGAAGGAATGATGCTAAAGCTGAAACTCCAGTACTTTGGCCACTTCATGCAAAGAGTTGACTCATTGGAAAAGACTCTGATGCTGGGAGGGATTCGGGGCAGGAGGAGAAGGGGCCGACAGAGGATGAGATGGCTGGATGGCATCACTGACTCAGTGGCGTGGGTCTGGGTGAACTCCAGGAGTTGGTGATGGACAGGGAGGCCTGGCGTGCTACAATTCCTGGGGTCACAAAGAGTCAGACACGACTGAGCGACTGAACTGAACTGAACTGAACTGAACTGATGCTCACATTAGGAAAGAGGAAAATTCTCAGATCAAAAACCTAGATTTTCACGTTAAGAGAGAGAAGAGAAAAATAAACCCAAGGCAAAGAGAAATAACAAAGATAAGAACAGAAATAAGTGAAATTTATAATTGCAAAACAGTAGAGAGAACTTTTGAAATGAAGAACTTGTTCTTTGAAAAGATCAATGAAATTGATCTACCTCTCAAAGCAGGACAGAGGAGAAACGGAAGGAGAAAGAAACACAGATTCTATTATCAGGAATAGTATAGGGGTAGTCTGGCAAATCCAAGATCAAGGCACTAGCAGTTTCATTGTCTGATGAGAATCTGTTTTCTGGTTCACAGACAAACGTCTTTTCACTGTAGCTGCACGTGGTGGAAGAAATGAGAGCTCTTTCTAGAGACTCATTTATAGGGTCACTAATCCCATTCACTAAGGCTCTGCCCTCCTGATCTAAACATTCCAAAGGCCCCAACCCCTAATACCATCACATTGGAGATTAGAATTCCAACATATAAATTATGAGGGGACACAAACATTTAAATCATCTATGAAAAGCTACTACGATTAAAGCAACTATGATTCTCTCTGTTCCTTTTCCATGGACTTTTCCCTTTCTTTGACAACTTAGATGAAGTAGACCAACTGCTTGAAAATTATAAACTACCAATATTAACCCAATATGAAATAGGTATTTTGAATAGGTGTGTAACTATTAAGCCCGAGTAGAGCAAGTAGCTTCTGGAAACTAAAATGTGAAAGTCCTAGTGAGAAGGCCACATGAAAGGATGATGTAAAATTTAGTTGAAGAATTCAGCCAGCCCAAGCCATTATCACTGTGAGAGAGCTGGAGGAACACATATAATTGTGCTGATTTCTCCATTTCATCTCCTGATATTCCTCATTGGCCAAGCCCAACGGAAAGCTAGAGAACAAGGTAACCATTGATGGTCTGCTTCTTTTGGCAGAAAAGTGAAAGCGAAAGTTGCTTAGTCGTGTCTGACTCTTTGCGAACCCATAAATTGTAGCCTGCCAGGCTTCTCTGTCCGTGGAATTCTTCAGTCCAGAATACTGGAGTGGGTAGCTGTTCCCTTCTCCAGGGGATTGTCCCAAATCAGGAATCAAACCGAGGTCTCCCACATTGCAGGCAGATTCTTTACCATCTGAGCCACCAGGGAAGCCTACATAAGGGCACATTTAGACATTTAGTACACTTAACTGAGATAAAAAGGTATTTCTAACTTATTTCTAAGTTTTCTTCTTGTTGCCATATGTATTGGTATCTTATTCATACTCTAGCATATGAACTCATTTTGTATACAACTCTAAAATATAATGTTCCCTCTTCAACTGCACTGAGAGCTACCATGTAGTATCTGATGAGAAAACACTTGTACAATATATTTTTCACTATCCTGCAAAAATATTTATTGCATAAATATATAACGTCTTTCTCTATCTCTGTGCTGCCTCCATATATACACACAAATACATATATATATGTATATACACATATAGCAAATATATATGTTTTATATATATAACATTCAACATATATATGCACATTATAATTAAGTTTATTACACAGAAACACGTACAATATGCAGACATGGCAAGAACATGGGGAAATAGATTTTATGCTATAATGCTTGGTGATGGGATTTTTTCACTGCAGGTAAATATGATTGTGTGTGTGTGTAAGTTAAAATTTCAAATGAATACATACCTTCTATAAAGTATATCCACTTCTATAAAGTTATTATTAAGGTGTGGGCAATGATTTAAGTTCAAGAATGACAGTATCATTCATGGTAAGGAAAGATATAAACCAGCTTGAGAGTTATTCTACAGTACCAGGATGATGAAATGAATGTGTGTGTATCCATGGAATCAAACATTATGCACTTGTAAAACTTATACTTTAGTGTGTTACTTGTTTGCAATGAAATAATTTCAGTATTTTTGACTGGGTCTTTTAAAGTAGTATGAACTATATAATGTTTAAAATCATGTTTATGTAAAATTTACATTCCAACCCTAATACTTACTAGCTCTTTAACCTAGACTAGGTTTCATAGTGTCTATGACTGTCATCTAGATACTGGGTATAGAAGAAGAACTGTTATATCATAGGGTTATTTTGTGAATTTAATGAAAAAGTGAATACAAAATACTGAATGAAGTTTTGCATATATTCTGTACACAAGGAAAATGAGCAGAGATCCAGAACATTCTGTTGGATTCTCAAGTAATTTCATACATGCAGAATAAATATATAGCTGAAGGTCTAATTTATTTGAGGGGTTTGTTAAGTAGCTACTTTTGAAAAGTTGTGAATATTAATAGTTAGGAAAAATTAGTGAAGGAGAATGTCATTAACTCCGAGGTCTATTATTTCTTGAGAGCATCTGCTTACCTAGAAAATGGGAGCTAGAAAGGGATAGTCTAGCGCATACTTCATTTTTGTGTCTTAATTTCCTTGGACAGGAAATGACATTTTAATCTACCTCACAGACTGAATTAAAGTGTGTGAGTAAAGAGACATTATTTTCCATCCACCCCTTAAGTGAGTACTAAAATTCATGTATTATGAGGATAAAGTTTAATCCAACAGTTGGATTGGTTGGTCTTTTTGTCACCCAGTGTGGTTACGTTTGCCACCCTGCTGCTGCTAGGTGTTGATCTAAGTGTGAGCTGGCAGGCAGGTGGGAGGCAAAACAAGTGTATAACCCGAAAAAGTATTTAATGCCAAGTGTGAATATTTGTATCCAAATTCTGAACAACAACAACAACAAAAAACGAGCAAGCATATTGATTCAGAAGAAAACTGCCTAGTCACACAATACTAGAAAAAGATTTTCTGGCAGTAAGTATTTCATATTCCAGTCAAGTATCCTGATTAAAACTGAACTGTTATTTAAAAGCATCTCATATATAAGGTAGGTAGAACAGACATCTATTTGTATATAAGAAAGTTGAGTCAACAGAACATCAGTCTTGTTCAAGGTCAAACACTGATTTTCCTCTGGAGTTATGATTGAAAAGAACTTTCTGTAGCCATAGCCCTTCATTTTGTGTCTGGTATCAATAGATATGATGGTAGTTACGTTATAAACCTATGTTCTTGCTCAAATGATTACATTAGTAGAAAATGTATATGAAAATACTTTTCTTTGCTAAAATGATGACTCTGACTTTTTCTAATAATGATTCATTTACACTGGACATGATTTAGCTTAATACTTAGCATAATAAACAGACCATTAAATATTGTATATAATTGAATTTAGATAAATTTCTCTTTATCTGGGTTTCACTGGGCTAGCTTAATTGGCTTTATTAACAAAGACAATTTGTAATAATAGTTAAAGATGATGTGTGTAACCTAATTCTTCATAATGAATATTTAACCAGTGCTTTAATTGAATATTTTGATTTAATGATAAAAACAAATCAGGGTAAATGTATAATTATCTTATAAATATGCAGATAATGAAAATTAAAATAGATGATTTAAGTGCTTTATTTTAAAAAATATGTGATTAAGTGACCCTTTGAAGAATTTTTGCCTTAAAAAATACACTTAATTAGGGATCAAGATAGCAGAATAAGAAGATCCAGAGTGCACCTCCTCTGATGCACACACCAAAACTACAATTACATACACAACTATCTTTGAGAATTACCTGAAGACTAGCAGAAAAGATTTTCTCTGACTAAGGGTATAAAGAAAGGCCACATCAAGACTGGTGAGAGACGGAGAAACATGATCTATTCAGAAGCCACAGTCCTTATGTGATGACCCACAGAATGGGAAGAATATTACAACTGCAGAGGTTCCCCCTGAAGAGCAAGAGGTCTCGGCCCAAACTCAGGCTCCCCAGTCTGAGGAGACGAGCACCCATAACTTCTGGCTTTGGAAAGCAGCAGGGCCTGTGTCAGGAGAACCAGAGGGCCATAGAAAGCTGAGGTTCTTTCCTTGAATGCACAGACTCACTCACTCTAAGTGCCAGTGCAAAGGGAGCTGCTTAAAAAGTGCCCGGGAGAAGGAGATTCATTGATTCACCCTACACACTAGCACATCTGCAGCAACAAAGGTCCAACCATAACAGCAAGGTTGACATGGCCCACAGAGGACATACCCCTGGTGCTGGAGGCCAGGGAGTTTTATGTGGCTGATTATGCGGCTGATTGCAGCCATGAAATTAAAAGAAGAAAAGTTATGACCAACCTAGATAGCATATTCAAAAGCAGAGGCATTACTTTGCCGACTAAGGTCCATCTAGTCAAGGCTATGGTTTTTCCTGTGGTCATGTATGGATGTGAGAGTTGGACTGTGAAGAAGGCTGAGCACTGAAGAATTGATGCTTTTAAACTGTGGTGTTGGAGAAGACTCTTGAGAGCCCCTTGCACTGCAAGGAGATCCAACCAGTCCATTCTGAAGGAGATCAGCCCTGGGATTTCTTTGGAAGGACTGATGCTAAAGCTGAAACTCCAGTACTTTGGCCACTTCATGCAAAGAGTTGACTCATTGGAAAAGACTCTGATGCTGGGAGGGATTGGGGGCAGGAGGAGAAGGGGACAACGGAGGATGAGATGGCTGGATGGCATCACTGACTCGATGGACGTGAGTCTGAGTGAACTCCGGGAGTTCATGGAGTGATGGACAGGGAGGCCTGGCGTGCTGTGATTCATGGGGTTGCAAAGAGTCGGACACGACTGAGTGGCTGAACTGAACTGAACTGAGCCTCACAAAACACCTTCTACTTAAGGCCTTGTTTTTCAATACCGAGAGATATAGCTGATTTACCTGATACAGAGAAGCAAAAAAGAGATTTAGGCAAAATTAGGAGACAAAGGAATACTTTACAGATGAAAAATCAAGACAAAACTCAGAAAAAGGACTGAACAAAATGAAAATAAGCAATTTTCAACATAAGTGTTCAAAGTAAGAGTCATAAAAATGTTTAGTGAACTTGAGAGAGGAATAGATGAACTTAGAGTATCAGCAAAAGGTAGAAAATATTTTTAAAAATCAAAAGTGAAGAATACAATAACTGAAATGAAAAATACACTAGAGGGAATCAACAGTAGATCAAAGCATGCAGAAGATCAGAGCAGTGATATGGAAAACAGTGTAGTGGAAATCACCCAGTTGGTATACCCCCAAAAAGAAAAGAATAAGAAAACAATTAGGATAGTTTGAGAGACCTCTGGGACAATATCAGGTGTACTAACACTTACATTACAGAGGTCCTGGAAGAAGAGAGAGAGAAAGAAAGAGGCAGAAAACCAATGTATGGCAAAACCAATACAATATTGTAAAGTAATTAGCCTCCAATTAAAAAAAAAAAAAAAAAAGAAACAATGGCTGAAAACTTTCCTAACCCAGTGAAGGAAACTGACATCCAAGTCCAGGTATCATGGAGAGTCCCAGTGACGAACTGAAAGAGACCCACACTAAGGGACATTATAATTAAAATGTTAAGAGTTAATGGCAAAAAGTGAATCTTAAAAGCAGCAAGAGAAAAACAGTTATGTACAAGGAAACCCCCATAAGATTATCAGCTGATTTTGCAACAGGAAACTTATTGACCCCAAATGACTGGCAGAATATAGTCAAACTACTGAAATGGAAAAACTTACAACCAAGAATGCTCTACCCAGCAAGGTTATCATTCAGAATTGAAGGAGAGAGAAAGAGTTTCCCAGACAAGCAAAAGCTGGAGTTCATCACTGCTAAATTAGCCTTACAAGAAATGTTGAAGTGTTTTAATAATAAAGGGATCAATCCAAAAACAGATGTAACATACTTGTAAATATCCATGTAGGCAACATCAACTCAGTTCAGTTGCTCAGTCGTGTCCGACTCTTTGCGACCCCATGAACTGCAGCATGCCAGGCCTCCCTGTCCATCACCAACTCCCAGAGTTCACTCAGACTCATATCCATTGAGTCAGTGATGCCATCCAGCCATCTCATCCTCTGTCGTCCCCTTCTCTTCCTGCCCCCAATCCCTCCCAGCATCAGGGTCTTTTCCAATGAGTCAACTCTTCACATGAGGTAGCCAAAGTATTGGAATTTCAGCTTTAGCATCATTCCTTCCAAAGAACACCCAGGACTGATCTTTAGAAAGGACTGGTTGGATCTTCTTGCAGTCCAAGGGACTCTCAAGAGTCTTCTCCAATACCACAGTTCAAAAGCATCAATTCTTTGGCACTCAGCTTTCTTCACAGTCCAACTTTCATATCCATACATGACCACTGGAAAAACCATAGCCTTGACTAGACGGACCTTTGTTGGCAAAGTAATGTCTCTGCTTTTGAATATGCTATCTAGGTTGGTCATAACTTTCCTTCCAAGGAGTAAGCGTCTTTTAATTTCATGGCTGCAATCACCATCTGCAGTGATTTTGGAGCCCCCCCCAAAATAAAGTCTGACACTGTTTCCATAGTTTCCCCATCTATTTCCCATGAAGTGATGGGACCAGATGCCATGATCTTCATTTTCTGAATGTTGAGCTTTAAGCCAACTTTTTCACTCTCCTCTTTCACTTTCATCAAGAGGCTTTTTAGTTCCTCTTCACTTTCTGCCATAAGGGTGGTGTCATCTGCATATCTGAGGTTATTGATATTTCTCCCGGCAATCTTGATTCCAGCTTGTGCTTCCTCTAGCCCAGCATTTCTCATGATATACTCTGCATATACGTTAAATAAGCAGGGTGACAATATACTGCCTTGACACACTCCTTTTCCTGTTTGGAACCAGTCTGTTGTTCCAAGTCCAGTTCTAACTGTTACTTCCTGACCTGCATATAGGTTTCTCAAGATGCAGGTCAGGTGGTCTGGTATTCCCATCTCTTCCAGAATTTTCCACAGTTTATTGTGATCCACACAGTCAAAGACTTTGGCATAGTCAATAAAGCAGAAATAGATGTTGTATATATTTTAATGTGTACAACGTGATAGTTTGAATATATACACATTGTGAAATGATGCCCCTAATCAAGCTAGCTTATCTATCACCACGCATGCTTACCTTTTTTTCATGTGTGTGGTGAGAACTATAGTTTATAACATTGAAATTTTATTACTTGTAATTTTATTTACTTTAAAATTTCTGAAAGAGTGGATCTTGAGAAAATTATGTTTTCTTCAATGTAACTTAAATGTTTGCTAATGTAATCTGCCATGATATGAGTTATTTACCATGCCGAAATTTCTAAGACTGCTTTCTTTCATTCGTTTTATTGTTGGCTCCCTTTCTGTTCTTGTCTCCCATTTATATTATGAAATAATAGCATAATATGCAGGCAGAGTCTCTGAATTATAATTTTGTGAAAATGCTGCACATTTAAAAAATAACCTTGCAAAACAATCTACAAAATATATCAGAAATTAAAAGTATAATAAGACCCCAAATACATATTTCTCTGCCCAGCTCCTCCATTCTAAGAATATAATTCCAATTACATTGAAGCTTATGTGACTTTTGTCAGTGCTACATAATTTTGGAAAGAAACAATGTATCTAAAGGAGGGGCATCTGATCTAAATGCCACCTAGTTGTATGCTTAAAAACCTCAGTTTTCAGGAAGCAAGTATAATGGAAAATGCATTGGAATGATAAAAATATTTTGGAAAGTAATGCTATTTAATATTAATTGATAATTTGAATGAGTTAATAATTTCAAAGTCCTGATGCAATGTGGCTTGTACAATAAATTACAAACAATGAAGGAATATAATATTGTGATAAATAATTATATGTTGGGAATTTGTAAAGACATGGAGGAATGATATTTCCCAAACTTGAACCTACTGTTTACTTGAAGACAGCTGTTTAAGAGTAAGAAGCATAAGGTTGACATCTAATAACTATTCATCAAGTTCGAATAGACCTATCATTAAAGCCCTTTTTGATATATGTAGGTTAATGATTCAATTAGTTTCAATTACCAAAGCCTGTCAGACATCCAATCAAATAAGTGGGAAGGATATTCTTATCTCTAAGAATTCTACCTTGGAATCAGAGAAAAAAACAATCTTAGAGTGTTCAGATCCTAACTAAGCAAAATGATACCATTTATATATAGGTACCAAAGAGGATATAACTTTCTGGACTTAATTTGTTTGATAATACACGTTTCATAATGCACTAGTAGGTTACATAACATGATGTAAGACTCATGCTTTCAGAATATTGATAAGGGAGAAAAGACCATGAGTATAATGGAAATAAGAATTGGACAGGAAAACCAGAAGGCAGTTCTGGCCCCAGTTCTGTTTAACTGTGTGACAAGGAAAATTGCATTTAGAGGCCAGTTCACTTACGTCTCTGGACTTCAGTTTTTTCAAAGAGGAAAGGAGAGACAGAAGGAAAGAGATGGGGATGGGGAGAGAGAAAGAATGTGTGTGTGTGTTATATAATAAGTATATTCTTCTTTTTGGATCAAAGTTATCTAAAATAATTTGATAAAAATCTATAGGCCATCTACCTAGATAAGCAGTTTTGCTTTTAATTTTAGCAGTTAAGGATGCCTAGATGATAATTGCCATGGATACCATTAAAAAAAAAAAAAACAACCCAGAACTATATTGTAACATTCTTTCCCATTGGAGGTTTATAGTTATTTTTTGGCTGGGTTCTAATATAAATTTATTAATGATAACTTACAGACAGATATGTGTGATATAACCCCAGTCAGATATTTCAGATCCAGGAGTGCTCATACTGTGTTTCATGAACAGCAGTCTTTAATTATGGAATTTATCTATAATCATAATCCCATCATAGAGTTAATGATAGATTCTTCTCTTACATCCCAAGAATAATGGCAGCACTTGAAAGAGTGGGTCAACTAGTAAACAATTGAAAGGTTTGTAGATTGACTTCTGTTAGTGAGAATACAGCATTAAGAGTACTTGGTAAATTATGACCAACCTAGAGAGCATATTCAAAAGCAGAGACATTACTTTGCCGACTAAGGTCTGTCTAGTCAAGGCTATGGTTTTTCCTGTGGTCATGTATGGATGTGAGAGTTGGATTGTGAAGAGAGCTGAGTACCAAAGAATTGATGCTTTTGAACTGTGGTGTTGGAGAAGACTCTTGATAGTCCCTTGGACTGCAAGGAGATCCAACCAGTCCATTCTGAAGGAGATCAGCCCTGGGATTTCTTTGGAAGGAATGATGCTAAAGGAAAGAGTTGACTCATTGGAAAAGACTCTGATGCTGGGAGGGATTAGGGGCAGGAGGAGAAGGGGATGACAGAGGATGAGATGGCTGGATGGTATCATGGACTCGATGGACATGAGTCTGAGTGAACTCCGGGAGTTGGTGATGGATAGGGAGGCCTGGCGTGCTGCGATTCATGGGGTTGCAGAGTCGGATACGACTGAGTGACTGAACTGAACTGAAGAGTACTTGGTAGAGTCTATCTATACCTACTGAGAATTACTAAAAGCTCAATGCATTTCTTCATGTATTAGGCTTTTTAGAGGAGATCAGTTTATCATGACTATATTCAGTATACAATTAGAATTCAAAAAAATTACCTTTAAACTCCTGTGATGTATTAGATATTCTGAACATGATAGTGGTTAGAATCAGTTCAGTTCAGTCATTCAGTCATGTCTGACTCTTTGTGACCCCATGAATTGCAGCACGCCAGGCCTCCCTGTCCATCACCAACTCCTGGAGTTTACCCAAACTCATGTCCATTGAGTCAGTGATGCCATCTAACCATCTCATCCTCTGTTGTCCTCTTCTCCTCCTGCCTTCAATCTTTCCCAGCATCAGGGTCTTTTCAAATGAGTCAGCTGTTTGCATCAGGTGGCCAAAATATTGGAGTTTCAGCTTCAACATCAGTCTTTCCAATGAACACCCAGGATTGATTTCCTTAAGGATGGACTGGTTGGATCTCCTTGAAGTCCAAGGGACTCTCAAGAGTCTTCTCCAACACCACAGTGGTTAGAATGATGCAGGATATTTCCTTAACTAAAATAGCCAAAAATAGTTCATAAATTATATTAGTACTACTATCGGCCAGAATCCCTTAGAAGTGGAGTAGCTCTTGTAGTTACAAAATGCAGTTCAGTTCAGTTCAGTTCAGTTCAGTTCAGTCGCTCAGTCATGTCCGACTCTTTGCGACCCCATGAATCGCAGCACGCCATGCCTCCCTGTCCATCACCATCTCCCGGAGTTCACTCAGACTCACGTCCATCGAGTCCGTGATGCCATCCAGCCATCTCATCCTCAGTTGTCCCCTTCTCCTCCTGCCCCCAATCCCTCCCAGCATCAGAGTCTTTTCCAGTGAGTCAACTCTTTGCATGAAGTGGCCAAAGTACTGGAGTTTCAGCTTCAGCATCATTCCTTCCAAAGAAATCCCAGAATTGACAGAATGATTTCTGTTCATTTCCAAGGCAAACCATTCAATATCACCATAATCCAAGTCTATGCCCCAACTGCTAATGACAAAGAAACTGAAAGAGAACAGTTCTATGAGGACCTATAAGACCGTCTGGAACTAACCACAAACAATAGATGTCCTTTTCATCATAGGGGGCTGGAATCCAAAAGTAGGAGTTCAAGAGATATCTGGAGTAACAGGCAAGTTGGCTTTGGAATACGGAATGAAGTAGGGCAAAGGCTAACAGAGTTTTGCCAAGAGGACCCACAGGCCATAGCAAACACCTTCTTCAAACAACACAAGAGACAACTCTACACATGGACATCATATTAGATGGTCAATACCAAAATCAGATTGATTATTTTATTTGTAGCTCAAGATGGAGAAGCTCTATACAGTCAGAAAACATTAGACCAGGAGCTGACTATGGCTCAGTTCATGAACTTCTTGTTGCCAAATTCAGAGTGAAATTGAAGAAAGTAGGGAAAACCACTAGACCATTCAGATACGACCTAAATCAAATCTCTTACAGTGGAAGTGACAAATAGATTCAAGGGATTAGACCTGATAGACAGAGTGCCTGAAGAACTACATACAGAAGTTTGTGATATTGTATAGGAGTCAGCGACCAAGACCATCCCCAAGAAAAAGAAAGGCAAAATGGTTGTCTGAGGAGGCCTTACAAATAGCTGAGAAAAGAACAGAAATGAAAGGCAAAAGAGAAAAGGAAAGATATATCCATCTGAAAGCAGAGTTCCAAAAAGAGCAAGGACAGAGAAGAAGGCTTTCTGAAGTGATCAACACAAAGAAATAAAGGAAAACAACAGAACAGGGAAGACTAGAGACCTATTCAGGAAAATCAGAGATACCAAGCGAATGTTTCATGCAAAGATGGGGACAATAAAGGACAAAAACCATAAATGTTTGGACCTAACAGAAGCAGAAGATATTAAGAAGAGGTGGCAAGAATACACAGAAGAAATATACAAAAAAATCTTAATGACCCAGATAACTGCAATGTTGTGATCCTTCACCTAGAGACAGATATCTTGGAGTGTGAAGTTGAGTGGGAGTTAAGAAGCATCACTATGAACAAAGCTAGTGGAGGTGATGGAATTCCAGCTGGGCTATTTCAAATCCTAAAAGATGATGCTCTTAAAATGCTGCCACTGAATATGCCAGCAAATTTGGAAAACTCAGCAGTGACCACAGGACTGAAAAATGTCAGTTTTCATTCCAATTTCAAAAAAGGCAATGCCAGAGAAAGTTCAAACTACTGCACAATTGCACTCATTTCATACAGTTTTATTCATTTCACATGCGAGCGAAGTAATGTTCAAAATGCTCCAAGCTAGGCTTCAACAGTACATGAACTGAGAACTTTCAGATGATCAAGCTAGATTTAGAAAAGGCAGAGGAACCAGAGATCAAATTGCCAACATCCATTGTATCATAGAAAAAGCAAGAGAATTCCAGAAAAACATCTACTTCTGCTTCATTGACTATGCTAAAGTGTTTGACTGTGTGGATCACAAAAAACTGGAAAATTCTTCAAGTGATGGAAATACCAGACCACACAACCTGCCTCCTGAGAATTCTGTGCACAGGTCCAGAAGCAACAGTTAGAACCAGACATGGAACAACAGACCGGTTCCAAATGGGAAAGGAGCACATCAAGGCTGTATATTGTCACCCAATTTATTTAACTTATCTGGACTGGATGAAGAACAAGCTGGAATCAAGATTGTTCATAGAAATATCATTAACCTCAGGTATACAGATGACACCACTCTTCTGGTAGAAAATGAACAGAAACTAAAGAGCCTCTTGATGAAAGCAAAATACAAGAGTGAAAAAGCTGGCTTAAAACTCCACATTCAAAAAACTAAGATCATGGCATTTGGTCCCATCACTTGATGGCAAATAGATGAGGAGAAAATGGAAACAGTGACAAATTTCATTTTCTTGGGTCCCAAAATCACTGCAGCTAGTGACTGCAGCAAAGAAATTAAAAGATGCTTGTCCCTTGGAAGAAAAGCTATGACAAACCTAATGAAAGTGAAAGTGAAAATTACCCAGTCTTGGCTGATTCTTTGTGAAAGCAAGGACATGACTTTGCTGATGAAAGTCTGTATAGTCAAAACTATGGTTTTTCCAGTAGTCATGTATGGATGTGAGAGTTGGCCCATAAAGAAAGCTGAGCGCCAAAGAAATGATACTTTTGAACTGTGCTGTTGGAAAAGACTCTTGAGAGTTCCTTGAACTACAAGGAGATCAAACCAGTGAATCCTAAAAAATAAATAAATAAATAAATAAAAAACAAAAAAACAAGTCCTGAATTTTCATTGGAAGAACTGATGTTGAAGCTAAAGCTCCAATACTGTGGCCACCTGATGAGAACAACGGAGTCATTAGAAAAGACCCTGATGCTGGGAAAGATTGAAGGCAGGAGGAGAAGGGGGTGACAGAGGACGGGATGATTGGATGGCATCAATGATTCAATGGACATGAGTTTAAGCAAGCTCTGGGAACTGATGATGGACAGTGAAGGCTGGCGTGCTGCAGTCCATGGGATTGCAAAGAGTCAGAAATGAGTAATGTGACTGAACTGACCTGAATTGAGAGTGGCAGTATAAAGATGTTTAATAAATTCAAAGCAAGGCATTTTCTTATTTTTTAAAAAAGGTGAATATATGTTTCTATAATCAAAACCTAATAATATTAGACAGTGATGGGCTGTTTTTCCACATTGTTTCATCCATTGGTCATAGTCATATAAAATTTTATTATAGTAAGCAGAATCCTCAATCAGATAAATTTGGGAGACCAGAATGGGGAGCTCTCATGCCATATAAGGGGGAGGAAGCCTTCCCTCTGGGAAGTAGAGAGCCCGCTGGGAAGAAGTCTCTTCCTTCCTGGCAACATTCCAGTCAATGAAAAGGCATGGACTAGTTGTTTATGATGTGTGTGTGTGTGTGTGTGTGTGTGTGTGTGTGTGTGTTAGTCACTCAGTCATGGCCAACTCTGTGACCCCGTGGATTGTAGCCCACTGGGCTTCTATGTCCATGGAATTCTTCAGGCAAGAATACTGGGGTGGGTTGCCATTTCCTCCTCCAGATCTTCCTGGCCCAGGGATTGAACCCAGGTCTTCTGCGCTGCAGGCAGATTCCTTACTGCCTGAGCCACCAGGGAAGTTCTTCCTGTTTATGACAGCCTTCCCACTTTTCTGTTTCCTCTGTTGAAGAGTTCTCCTTCCCTTGCTGTGCCTTGACATCTCCATAGCCCACCAAGGTTGTCAGCCGTGAATTGCAATTCTTTACTGATCTTAAAAAAAAAATCATTTTTGTTGGGGAAATATCTGACAGTCTGTTTTATGTCAATAGTCTGCATCAGCTTATACTACTTTCATCCATTCTTAGATGAAGAATAGTTCTCAATGTAACCTAAAGAGTTATAAAATTTACAGGTGAATTGTTGGACTCCTGTCTAGAATTTCAAAGCCATCTGTGGCTCAGGTGCAGTAAAGAATCTGCCTGCAATGCAGGAGACCTGGGTTCCATCCCTCAGTTGGTAAGATCCCCTGAAGGATGGCATGGCAACCCACTCCAGTATTTTTTCCTGGAGAGTCTCCATGGACAGAGGAGCCTGGTGCGCTACAGTTCATGGGATTGTAAAGAATTAGACACAACTGAGTGACTAAGCACTGCACAGAAGTAGAATTTCTAGAACCCTATTTTTGTTTTGTTTGGTGGACTTACTTAAGACTTAAGCCCTGGAGACAGCCTCTCAAATAGCTATGAGTGAGTGTTCTGTATGGGAGGAGCCAGATATATATGAGTTTTTGCATAAAAACAAAAAACTAGGTTATCAGAACATCAGAAGTTTACTATTAAAGTAAACCAGACATCTCAAGTTAATGGATGCCGGGGTCCAGCCCCCGCAGGATCCAGGGGGACCTGAAGGAGAAACGGTGTTGGCGAATGAATGAATGAATGAATGAGAGAGAAATGAGGAGAGAAAGAGGCTGACATTCCTTGGTTTACACAGAAAGCCAATAAAGCCCCGAGACAAGGAGCTTGCTCTGTTCACGGAGGCTACAGGTGCCCTCCCGGTCTCCCGAGGGAGTGAAGACGCAGAACGTCTTCCCGTTCGGGTCTTAGAAACCCAGGCAGATAAGTGAACCCAGAGAGCCTCTATACTCCAAGGGATCAGCCTGAAAAAGAGAGTAAGAGAGAAAAAGAAAAGAAAAGAAAAAAAAAAAAGACACGGGGTGACCAAGCTTATTGGAGCCTCAGAAAATGCTAAACAGAGTTACATTTTTCATGGAGCAAAGGTGCAGCGAGTTACAAGAAAGAAAGAACCAATTAGCTCAAAAGTCTGATGTGGTTAATTCCAAGGTTACTGCTTGTTTTTCTTACATTCCAACTATGTTAACTAATGCACTCCCAGGTGCACAGTGGATAAGCGATATGGGAACTTAGCAACAAGCATTGGCCCAATAATGAAATCTTACACCAGCACTACTCTAATAGTTTTTAACTCTTTGACAGGCTCTATGTTTTAGGCTTCCCGTGCCTCTCACAGTTGGGAGGCTGTGAACAATCATACGCGTAGCTGCAAGAGTCTGGATAAACCTGCCAAGCAAGCTAGAATGCTAACAGAGGGGGTTTGAATTGAAATATTCCCCTCATGTCCAGGAGACTTATTAGCTAGAGCCCTAAGTTGATTTTCTCCAGAGAAAGGTGGTGAGGGATAGCCCCCTGTTAATGTCAGAGGAGTTGGTGAAAGTCATGAAATAATAAAACAGACAGATTCTGGTTTTGGGGTAGATGCTCGAGAAGGGGGGGCCCCTCGAGGCCTGATCTCGCCTTTGCCCGTCAGGCCTCTCCGCATGACATTTGTCATGGGTGGGATCTCCCGTGGTGGCTCCCGGCAAATGGATTTAGTGTTCTCCTGTGTATGGGAAGATGTGAGAGTATGGACTTTCAGAAATTATTCCTTTGATAAGTACCTTAACTATTGAGGGCCAGTATCCTGTTTTTCTTCATCGTGAATCCCCTCAAGGTGCTACGTTGGGAGTGACTGTAGTAGCTAAAGGCTTGATGACCAAAACATTCTTTATTTACTGCTATAGTAAGCAACATTTTTGATCTACATGGGCAAGAAAGGAAGTATCTAATTATTATCTCCACTCAAATATTCAGATGGTCATCAGTCAGTATGGGACTTCCCCGGTGGCTGAGATGATAAAGAACAACTGCCTGCAATGCAGAGATACAAGTTTGATCCCTAGGTCGGGAAAATCCCCTGGAGTAGGAAATGGTGACCCACTCCAGTATTCTTGCCTGGATAATTTCATGGAAAGAGGACCCTGGTGGGCTACAGTGCATAGGTCACAAAGAGTTGGATATGACTGAGCGACTAACACTTTCACACTTGCATCAGTTGGTATAAAATGTTATTTTCCTTTAATTTTCCTAGTATGGAGCTTGTGTTTCTATTTTTTAACCAGAAGCTGGCTCTTACTATCCTAAAATGAACCTGTATTGTATCTTTTTATTTCAAAAGTGATATCCATTTTGTTGATAGCAACAAAAAGGATTAATGACTCATTTTTCTTTGGCTATTAATAGCTGCAGTTTGCATTAATATGGAGAACTTAAATCAGCCTAGAACTGACAATCTTTGGTCAAAAAATATGAGACCTTTTTAAGAGTATGGATGAGGCATTTCAGTATATTTCTTGACAATATAACAAAATTCAATCCTTTTAAGAATTACCTGATGAATAACTCATTTTTATATCAAGTATTAGGTGGAAACATGGTATCGGATTTCTCAAAAAATAGCAGAAGAGCAAAATGCCTTGTTTCCAAATCTTTCGCTAATTCTTGACATGTAAGGTCTTGTTTGAGTATAAATTGAGTATAAATTTATACAGCAGAGTATTTTTATTCCATTTTACATCTGCTTGTAGTGGGACCTACAACGGTAAAATCAGATTTGTAAGATTGAAGTTGGCATTCAAATCTAAGTGTGTCTGATTCCAAACACCATCCTTAACCATTACCTTACCCTGCAGGCTTCCCTGGTGGCTCAGTCAGTAAAGAATCTGCCTGCAATGCGGGAGACCCGGGTTCGATCCCTGGGTCAGGAATATCCCCTGGAGAAGGAAATGGCAACCCACTCCAGTACTCTTGCCTGGAAAATCCCATGGAAGGAGGAGCGTGGTAGGCTGCAGTCCATGGGGTGGCAAAGAGTTGGACACTACTGAGTGACTTCACTTTCAGTCTAGTCAGTTTAAATCTGTGATCCCCTCTCTTACCTTTCTGCTTCCCTTGTAGCTCAGTTGGTAAAGAATCTGCCTGCAGTGCAGGAGACCTGGGTTCGATCCCTGGGTTTGGAAGATCCCCTGGAGAAGGAAATGGTAACCCACTCCAGTATCCTTGCCTGGAAATTCTCATGGGCAGAGGAGCCTTGTGAGCTGCAGTCCATGGGGTCACAAAGAGTTGGGCACGACTGAGCGACTAACACTTATTTACTTACTTACCCTGCAGTACCTCGTCTTTCAGAGGACTAAGATATATGGATCTGGGCTGGGTGTAAGAATGGTTCAGAGAGTGATTTGAGGGGGGAAAAAAAATCCATTTAATTACTGTATCCCCATCAAGATTGTAGCACCAGCAAAGAGTCTTTGCTCTGAAGTCTAAGAAGTAAGTTTTTACTAACTTTTAAGGAACCACATTTCCTTGTCACAAATTCTCTGCTGAAGCACAGAAAACCTATAAATACTGTCAATTCTTTCTATGACATTTACATAACTCTGAACCAAAATCTTTTTTAAAAGGCATGCAGAAGAAAAATTTTGATCTTTCTTATTTATTACTTCATAATTTTAAAATATGACAACAAACTGTGAAAAACTCTTTAAAAGATGGGAATGCCAGACCACCCTCCCTGCCTCATGAGAAACTTATATGCAGGTCAAGAAGGAAGAGTTAGAACTGGACATGTAACAACAGACTGGTTCAAAACTGAAAAGGAGTATGACAAGGTTGTATGTTGTCACCTTGCTTATTTAGCTTATATGCAGAGTACATCATGTGAAATTCCAGGCTGGATGACTCACAAGCTGCAATCAAGTTTGCCTTGAGAAATATGAACAACTGCAGATATACAGATGATGCCACTCTAATGGCAGAAAGTGAATAGGAAACTAAAGAGCCTCTTGATGAGGGTGAAAGAGAGTCAAAAAACTAGCTTAAAACTCAACGTTTGTAAAACTAAGATCATGGCATCTGATCCCATCAGTCAATGTCAAATAAAAGGGGACAAAGTGGAAACAGTGACAGATTTTATTTTCCTGGGCTCCAAAATCACTGCGGACAGTGACTGTAGCTATGAAATTAAAACATGCTTGCTCCTTGGAAGAAAAGCTATGACAAACAGCATATTAAAAAGCGAGGGCATTACTTTGCTGATCAAGGTCTGTAGAGTCAAACTTATGGTTTATCCAATAGTCATGTATGGATGTGAGAGCTGGACCATAAGAAGGCTGAGTGCCAAAGAACTGATGTTTTTGAATTGTGGTGCTAGAGAGGAGTCTTGAGAGTCCCTTGGTCTGCAACTAGATCAAGCCAGTCCATCCTAAAGAAAACCAACTCTGAATATTACTGAAAAGACTGATACTGAAACTGAAGCTCCAATACTTTGGCCACCTGATGTGAAGAGCTGACTCAATGGAAAAGACCATAATGCTGGGAAAGATTGAAGAATGGAAGAGAATGGGGCGACAGAGGATGAGATGGTTGGATAGCATCACCAACTCAAGGAACATGAGTTTGAGCAAACTCCATGAGATAGTGAAGGACAGGGACAGGGAAGCCTGGTTTGTTGCAGTCCATGGGGTTGCAAGTCAGACACGACTTAGCAACTAAACAACAGCAACGTTCTTTAATAATAATCGCATCCAATTCAGCAGAAATTTTGAAAGACTAAGCTACTTTTGAGAAATAAAATGCAAGAATGGGCCAATATAAAGCAATAAAGAAATCTGTTATAAATGTCATCTCATCCATATGTTGTCCTTATCTCCTCTGTATAGATGTTTCAAACACTATTTCAAAATTCAAAAAAAAAAAAAATGAATAAAAGATTTGGGCAAACTAAAAATTAAAAAAATAACTATTACATGAAAGTAAAATATATGTATAATAAAAATACATTGCTTCTGAAAATTAAGAGGCATTCCCATTAAACTTCACAATAAAAAAGAGCCCCTTATACCATTATTAGGGCTTCCCAAGTGACACAGTGGTACGGAACCTGCCTGCCAATGCAGGAGACACAAGTGATGCCAATTCAATCCTTGGGTTTGGAAGATCCCCTGGAAAAGGAAATGGAAACCCACTCCAGAAATCTTGCCTAGAGAATCCCATGGACATAGGAGCCTGGCAGGCTGTAGTCTATGGGGTTGCAGAGTCAGACATGGCTGGGCATACACACACACACACCATTATGAAAGAATAAAATAATAGATGATCTAGAAATGCTAACAGAAGTTTAGCCAAAATGTTAATAGTACACAAGAGAAATTTCAGGCAGATTCAAATTAAAAAGGATCAATTATTCTATAAATGGAGCAGCAGTGGTTTTCTAAAAGGATAAAATTCTCCTCAATATGAGCAAAATCTATTTTAGATGGATTCACTGTTAAAACAGGAAAGACTCACTAAATAATTAGTGAATGTCCTTATATTTGAATGGAAAAATGATTTCTGAGTGTAAAATAAGGAAACAAGCAGTAGAAAGTGAAGTAAAATATTCAAGATTTCTGCACATCAGATTTATAAGCAAAATTATAAAGCAAGTGACAGTCTTACCTCTGCCTCCCCAAGAGGTCCCATTGAATTTGGTATTCTGGCTGATAAGCCAGGCCTGAGAGGCATCCACAAAGCAAAGCCAGGGTGAAAGGGTCAGACTTTTGGGGAGAGAGTTGCTTTAAAATGCAGTGGCTCTCAAAATTTAACTGTTACCATCCTCATAGCAAGTGAGCACCTTCTGTTAGCCAACAGCCACAATTCTTGGATAAATATAGTCATTGGCCATATGTCTATCTTGCTAATTAGAGAATCAGATCAATTAACAGCTCCAATTCCTTAATGCTTCTTTCAAATCCTCATTGAAATCCCTGTGCCTAGAATTGCAATGTAGAAAACAAAATTTATTATTTATTTCTTTACTAAGTTTTACTCTAATTTTAATAATAAAAATTGGATCCAAAATATGTTAAGAATTCCCAAGTTGACAAGTTTGAAAAGCATTGAGGGTTGCTTATTGGAAAGTGGTAAACAAATATTAAATGTGCCAAAAGTCAAGTGCAAAAATAAAGTGAGATAGATATCCAAAGTTGCATAGTCAAAATTTAAATATGTTAAATGTGGTTTAGAATAGACAAAGACCTAAAATGTTAACTTGGTAATAAAAATTATAAAGCTTGCCTTTATCTTGATGTTATTCAGTCTCTCAGTATGTCTGACTCTTTGTGACCCTATAGACTGCTGCACACTAGGCTTTTCTGTCCTTCCTTCACTGTCTCCTGGAGTTTGCTCAGACTCATGTCCGCTGAGTCAGGGATGTCATCCAATTATCTCATCTTCTGTTGCCCACTTCTTCTCACACCCACAGTCCTTCCCAGCATCAAAGTCTTTTCCAGTGTGTCAGCGCTTCACAGCATGTGGCCAAAGTAATGAAGCTTTTATCTACCAGGGTTGGGGGGGGGGGGCAGGAAAGGGATATGGAATGAGGACTAAGATTCCACTATTAGTTGACCACACATAATTAGATGATATAAAATTTCTATATTTCTTTACTCTGTTATATGTATTAAAAGAAAGCTCCAGATTTTATTGTAAATATTATAGGAATTATTCCAGCATTACTAACTTAATGTTCTTATACTTTAGACAAGTTTTAATATCTAAGTGTCCTCTGTTGTTCTAAGAGTTTAATTTTCTTGCAGTTTTGAATTTGACTTTGCACTTGACCTGTGTAATAATTGGCATGTGCTGGACCAGTGATTAGAATTATAGGGGGGCGAAATTTGCCACCCCTAAATATGTCTTTCCCACGAGAATTAATTTAAGCTGATTGTTTTTAAGAAACAGAAGAGTCTGAAAGTCTTTCTTTTTATCTCCCCCTGGGTTTCCCTGGTGGCTCAGTTGGTAAAGAATCTGCCCGCAATGCAGGAAACCACCTATAGTGCAGGAGATCTGGGTTTGATCCTTGGGTTGGGAGGATTCCTGGAGAAGGAAATGGAAACCCACTCCAGCATTCTTGCCTGAAAATATCCCATGGACAGGGGAGTGGCTGGCTACTGTCCATGCATGGGGTTGCAAAGAGCTGGACACAATAGAGATATCACCAGAGACATCTTCAGAGAGTATGGATTAGGTGTGGTGGGATGGAGAGATCAGAGTTCATGCTGTGTCCCATTGTCTCAACCTGGAACCAAACATTTGCTTTTCCATCAGCTCCAGATGAATTCTAAGTGGCACTAGTGGTAAAGAATCTGCCTACTGATACAGGGGACAGAAAGATGAAGGTTCAATCCCTGGACAGGAAGATGCCCTAGAGGAGGCAATGGTATCCTACTCCTTTGATCCCCCAGAGGAGGAAATGTTACCCTCAGTTTAGTTCAGTTCAGTCACTCAGTCGTGTCCGACTCTGCGACCCCATGAATCCCAGCATGTCATGCCTCCCTGTCCATCACCAACTCCCAGAGTTCACTCAGACTCACTTCCATCGAGTCTGTGATGCCATCCAGCCATCTCATCCTCTGTCATCCCCTTCTCCTCCTGCCCCCAATCCCTCCCAGCATCAGAGTCTTTTCCAATGAGTCAACTCTTCGCATGAGGTGACCAAAGTACTGGAGTTTCAGCTTCAGCATCATTCCTTCCAAAGAAATCCCAGGGCTGATCTCCTTCAGAATGGACTGGTTGGATCTCCTTGCAGTCCAAGGGACTCTCAAGAGTCTTCTCCAACACCTCAGCTCAAAAGCAGCAATTCTTCAGTGCTCAGCTTTCTTCACAGTCCAACTCTCACATCCATACCTGACCAGTGGAAAAACAATAGCCTTGACTTGATGGACCTTTGTTGGCAAAGTAATGTCTCTACTTTTTAATATGCTATCTAGGTTTGTCATAACTTTTCTTCCAAGGAGTAAGTGTCTTTTAATTTCATGGCTGCAGTCACCATCTGCAGTGATTTTGGAGCCCCCCAAAAATAGTCTGACACTGTTTCCACTGTTTCCCCATCTATTTCCCATGAAGTAATGGGACCAGATGCCATGATATTTGTTTTCTGAATGTTGAGCTTTAAGCCAACTTTTTCACTCTCCTCTTTGACTTTCATCAAGAGGCTTTTTAGTTCCTCTTCACTTTCTGCCATAAGGGTGGTGTCATCTGCATATCTGAGGTTATTGATATCTCTCCCGGCAATCTTGATTCCAGTCTGTGCTTCTTCCAGCCCAGCGTTTCTCATGATGTACTCTGCATATAAGTTACATAAGTTGGGTGACAATATACAGCCTTGACGTACTCCTTTTCCTGTTTGGAACCAGTCTGTTGTTCCATGTCCAGTTCTAACTGTTGCTTCCTGACCTGCATACAGACTTCTCAAGAGGCAAGTCAGGTGGTCTGGTATTCCCATCTCTCAAAATTTTCCACAGTTGATTGTGATCCACACAGTCAAAGGCTTTGGCATAGTCAGTAAAGCAGAAATAGATGTTTTTGTGGAACTCTCTTGTTTTTTTGATGATCCAGTGGATGTTGGCAATTTGATCTCTGGTTCCTCTGCCTTTTCTAAAACCAGCTTGAACATCAGGGAGCTCACAGTTCATGTACTGCTGAAGCCTGGCTTGAGAATTTTGAGCATTACTTTACTAGCATGTGAGATGAGTGCAGTTGTGCGGTAGTTTGAGCATTCTTGAGGAGGAAATGGTACCCTACATGTTTCTTGCCTGGAGAATCCCATAGACAGAAGAATTGGTGGGCTACAGTTCATAGGGTTGAAAAGAGTCAGACACGACTGAGCATCTGGACAAATCATCATAGCACCAATTTACCTTCCTCTCCTTTGAAGTTCAAAACCACCATCCTGAATATTCTCTGTTTGTCTTTAGCTGAAGATGGTATTTAAAATGAAAGTTTCCATATTGGTTAGTTAATTCATTGTCCTGGGTCTTTCCAAGGTTTTGTTGTTGTTGCTGTCTGGTCAGTAAGTAACGGATAACAGTTTGCAACCCCATGGACTGCAGCACACCAGGCCTCCTTGTCCCTCACTATCTCCCAGAGTTTGCTCAAACCCATGTCCATTGAATCAATGATGCCATCCAACCATTTCATCCTCTTTGCCCGCTTCTCATCCTGCCCTCAATCTTTCCCAGTATCAGGGTCTTTTCCAATGAGTCAGCTCTTCACATCAGGTAGCCAAAGTATTGGAGTTTAGCTTCAGCATCAATCCTTCCAATAAATATCCAGGGTTAGTTTCCTTTATGATTGAATAGTTTGATCTCCTTGCAGTCCAAGGTACTCTGAAGAGTCTTCTCCAGCACCACATTACAGAAACATCAATTCTTCAGCACTTGCCTTCTTTATGGTAAAACTCTCACATCCATACTTGACTACTGGAAAAACCGTAGTTTTGACTATACAGGCCTTTGTTGGCAAAGTGATGTCTCTGCTTTTTAATACACTGTCTAGGTTTGTCACAACTTTTCTGCCAAAGGAGCAAGTGTCTTTGAATTTCCTGGCTGCAGTCACCATCCACAATAATTTTGGAGCAGAAGAAAATAAAATCTGCCTCTGTTTCCACTACTTGCCCATCTATTTGCCATGTACCAATGGGACCAGATGCCATGATCTTAGTTTTCTCACCCTCATCAAGAGGCTCTTTACTTCTTCCTCACTTCCTGCCATTAGAGTGATATCATCTATATCTGAGGTTGTAGATATTTCTCAAGGCAATCTAGATTCCAGTTTGTGAGTCATCCAGCCTGGTATTTTACATGATGTACTCTGCATATAAGTTAAATAAGATTGCTGGGAGAAATATCAATAACCTCAGATATGCAGATGACAACACCCTTATGGCAGAAAGTGAAGAGGAACTAAAAAGCCTCTTGATGAAAGTCAAAGAGGAGAGTGAAAAGTTGGCTTAAAGCTCAACATTCAGAAAACTAAGATCATGGCATCTGGTCCAATCACTTCATGGGAATAGATGGGGAAACAGTGGAAACAGTGTCAGACTTTATTTTTTGGGGCTCCAAAATCACTGCAGATGGTGAATGCAGCCATGAAATTAAAACATGCTTACTCCTTGGAAAAAAAAATTATGACTGACCTAGATAGCATATTCAAAAGCAGAGACATTACTTTGCCAACAAAGTTCTGTCTTGTCAAGGCTATTGTTTTTCCACTGGTCATGTATGGATGTGAGAGTTGGACTGTGAAGAAAGCTGAGCACTGAAGAATTGATGCTTTTGAACTGTGGTGTTGGAGAAGACTCTTGAGAGTCCCTTGGACTGCAAGGAGATCCAACCAGTTCATTCTGAAGGAGATCAGCCCTGGGATTTCTTTGGAAGGAATGATGCTGAAGCTGAAACTCCAGTACTTTGGTCACCTCATGCGAAGAGTTGACTCATTGGAAAAGACTCTGATGCTGGGAGGGATTGGGGGCAGGAGGAGAAGGGGATGACAGAGGATGAGATGGCTGGATGGCATCACAGACTCGATGGAAGTGAGTCTGAGTGAACTCCAGGAGTTGGTGATGGACAGGGAGGCCTGGCGTGCTGCGATTCATGGGGTCGCAAAGAGTCGGACATGACTGAGCGACTGAACTGAACTGAACTAAAGCAGAGTGAAAATATACAGCCTTGATGTACTCCTTTCCCAATTTTGAACCAGTCTATTCTTCCATATCCAGTTCTAACTGTTGCTTCTTGACCTGCATACAGGTTTCTCAGGAGGCAGGGAAGGTGGTCTGGTATTCCCATATCTTTAAGAATTTTTTCAACAGTTTGTTGTGATCCACACAGTCCAAGAATTTAGCATAGTCAATGAATCAGAAATAGATATTTTTCTGGAGTTCCCTTGATTTTTCTATAATCCAATGGATGTTGGCAATTTGATCTATGGTTATTCTGCCTTTTCTAAATCCAGCATGTACATCTGGAAGTCCTCAGTTCATGTACTGTTGAAGCCTCTCTTGAAGGATTTGAATATTACCTTGCTAGCATGTAAAATGAGCACAATTGTATAGTAGTTTGAGTATTCTTTTGGCATTGCTTTTCTTTGGGATTAGAGTAAACATTGACCTTTCCCAGTCCTGTGGCCACTGCTGAGCTGTCCAAATTTGCTGGCATATTGAATGCAGCATTGTACCAGCATCATCTTTTAGGATTCGAAAAGCTTACCTGGAATTCCATCACTTCCACTAGCTGTGTTCATAGTAGTGCTTCCTAAGGCCCATTTGACTTCACATTCCAGGATGTCTGGCTCTAAGTGAGTGATGAAATCATAATGGTTATCCAAGTCATAAAAAACTGTTTTGCATTGTTCTTCTGTGTATTCTCACCTCTTCTTAATCTCTTCTGCTTCTATTAGGTTCTTGCCATTTCTGTACTTTATTGTACCTATCTTTGCAAGAAATGTTCCCTTGGTATCTCCAATTTTCTTGAAGAGAGCACTAGTCTTTGCATTCTATTGGCTTTATTTCTTTGCATTGTTCACATAAGAAGGCTTTCTTAACTCTCCTTGCTATTCTCTGGAACTCTGCATTCAGTTGGGTATATCTTTCCCTTTATCCTTTGCCTTTCACTTCTCTTTTTTCTCAGCTATTTGCAGGGCCTCCTCAGATGACCAATTATGCCTTCCTGCACTTCTTTTTCTTTGGGCTGGTTTTGATCACTGCCTCCTGTACAATACTATGAACCTCCATCCATAGGTCTTCAGGCATTCTTTTTACCAGATTTAATCCCTTGAATCTATTTATCTTCCACTGTATAATTGTAAGGGATTTGATTTAGGTCATACCTGAATGGGCTAGTGGTTTTCCCTATTTTCTTCAATTTATCCTGAATTTTGCAATAAGGAGCCCATGATCTGAGCCACAGTCAGCTCCAGGTCTTGTTTTTGCTGACTGTATAGAGCTTTTCCATTTCTGGCTGCAAAAAAGTATAGTTTATCTGATGTCAATGTTCATCATCTGGTGATGTCCGTGTGTAGTCTTCTCTTGTGTTGTTGGAAGAGGGTGTTTGCTATGACCAATGCATTCTCTTGGCAAAACTCTTAGCCTTTGCCCTGCTTCATTCTGTACTCCAAGGGTAAACTTGCTTATTACTTTGGGTATCTCTTTTGACTTACTACTTTTGCAATCCAATTCCTTATGATGAAAAGGGCATCTTTTTGTTTTAATGTCAATTGTAGGAGGTCTTGTAGGTGTTCATAGAACTGTTCTACTTCAGCTTCTTTGGCATTAGTAGTTGGGGATATACTTGGATTACTGTGATGTTAAATTGTTTGCCTTGGAAATGAACAGAGATCATTCTGTTGTTTTTGAAATTGCACCCAAGTAGATGATGCTGTATAAGTGCTGCACTCAATATGCCATCACATTTGGAAAACTCAGCAGTGGCCACAGGACTGGAAAAGGTCAGTTTTCATTCCAATCCCAAAGAAAGGCAATGCAAAAGAATGCTCAAACTACCACACAACTGCACTCATCTCACATGCTGGTAAAATAATGCTCAAAATTCTCCAAGCCAGGCTTCAGCAATACATGAACTGTGAACTCCCTGATGTTCAAGCTGGTTTTAGAAAAGGCAGAGGAACCAGAGATCAAATTGCCAACATCCGCTGGATCATGGAAAAAGCAAAAGAGTTACAGAAAAACATCTATTTCTGCTTTCTTGACTATGCCAAAGCTTTTGACTGTGTGGATCACAATAAACTGTGGAAAATTCTGAAAGAGATGGGAATACCAGACCACCTGACCTGCATCTTGAGAAGTCTGTATGCAGGCCAGGAAGCAACAGTTAGAACTGGACATGGAACAACAGACTGGTTCCAAACAGGAAAAGGAGTACGTCAAGGCTGTATATTGTCACCCTGCTTATTTAACTTATATGCAGACTACATCATGAGAAACGCTGGACTGGAAGAAACACAAGCTGGTATCAAGATTGCCGGGAGAAATATCAATCACCTCAGATATGCAGATGACACCACCCTTATGGCAGAAAGTGAAGAGGAACTAAAAAGCCTCTTGATGAAAGTGAAAGAGGAGAGTGAAAAAGTTGGCTTAAAGCTCAACATTCAGACAACGAAGATCATGGCATCCGGTCCCATCACTTCATGGGAAATAGATGGGAAACAGTAGAAGCAGTGTTAGACTTAATTTTTTGGGGCTCCAAAATCACTGCAGATGGTGACTGCAGCCATGAAATTAAAACGCTTACAAGACGCTTACTCCTTGGAAGAAAAGCTATGACCAACCTAAATAATATATTCAAAAGCAGAGACATTACTTTGCCGACTAAGGTCCGTCTAGTCAAGGCTGTGGTTTTTCCAGTGGTCATGTATGGATGTGAGAGTTGGACTGTGAAGAAGGCTGAGTGCCGAAGAATTGATGCTTTTGAACTGTGGTGTTGGAGAAGACTCCTTAGAGTCCCTTGGACTGCAAGAAGATCCAACCAGTCTATTCTGAAGGAGATCAGCCCTGGGATTTCTTTGGAAGGATTGATGCTAAAGCTGAAACTCCAGTACTTTGGTCACCTCATGTGAAGAGTTGACTCATTGGAAAAGACTCTGATGCTGGGAGGGATTGGGGGCAGGAGGAGAAGGGGACTACCGAGGATGAGATGGCTGGATGGCATCACAGACTCAATGGACGTGAGTCTGAGTGAACTCTGGGAGTTGGTGATGGACAGGGATACCTGGCGTGCTGCGATTCATGGGGTCGCAAAGAGTCGGACACGACTGAGTGACTGAACTGAACTGAACTGAAGTGAACTGCATTTCAAGGGCTCGTTGGTGGCTCTTATGTTAAAGAATCTGCCTGCATTGCAGGAGAGCTGGATTTGATTCCTGGGTTGGGAAGATACCCTGGACAAGGAAATTGAAACCCACTGATATTCCATTATTCTTACCTGGAGAATTCCATGGACAGAGGGGCCCAGCAGACTCCTCTATGGGGTTGCAGAGAAGGGTATGAGTGAGCAACTAACACCTACACTGCATTTTGGAGTCTTTCGTTGACTATGAGGTTACTCCGTTTTTTCTAATGGATTCTTGTCCACAGTAGTATTGGACAAGAAGTAAATATTGGATTTACTCATTCCTGTCCTTTTGAGTTCACTGATTCCTAAAATATGGATGTTCACTCTTGCCATCTCCTTCTTGACCACTTCCAATTTACTGTGATTCATAGGCCTAATATCCCAGGTTCCTATGCAATAGTGTTCTTACAGCATCAGACTTTCCTTTTACCACCAGAGATGTCTGCAATTGATCACCGTTTCCTTCTTTGGCTCAGGCTCTGAAGTCTTTCTGGAGATATTTCTCTCCTTTCCCCCAGTAGAATATTGGACACTTTTGACCTGGGAGGCTCATCCTCTAGAGGCATATCTTTTTCCTTTTCATATTGTTTGTGGGGTTTTTGAGGCAAGAGTAGTGAAATGGTTTGCCATTCCCTTCTCCAGTGGACCATGTTTTGTCAGAGCTCTCCACCATGACCCATCCTTCTTGGGTGGTCCTGCATGGTATATATGGCTCATAGTTTCATTGAGTTACACAAGGCTTTGATTTGTGTGATCAGTTTGGTTAGCTTTCTGTGATTTTGATTTTCATTTTGGAGGCTGTACAGTCATAGTTCTTGTTTCTTCTGTTTGCCCCCTGATGGATGAGGATAAGGGTCTTGTATAAGCTTCTTGGTGTGAGGGACTGACTGTGGGGAAAACTGGGTCTTGCTCTGGTGGGCAGGGCCATTCTCAGTAAATCTTGAATCCGGGTTTCTTCTGATGGCTGGGGGGTGGGGGTGGGGGGCTGTGGTCCCTCCCTGTTGGCTTTGTGGCCAGAGGTGGCCCTGACCTGCAGTCCACAGGCTCTGTGGTATGGATCGACCTGGCCTCTGACAGGACTGATGCCAGTGCACGGCCCCCAGGACTGCTCATGTCAGTGCCCCTGTCCTCATGGCAGGCCACTCCTCTCCTGTGGATCACTGCTCCTGCCCCCTGGGCCCTGTTCACACAAGGTCTTGTTTGTGCCCTCCAAGTGTCCCTGTTTTCCCCCAGCCCTGTGGAAGTTCTGTCATCAAATCCCACTGTCCTTCAGAGTCAGATTTCTTGGGTATGTGTGACATTAATTTTTTTGTTTGCTTTTCTCTTATTAAGCTCTCTTATGTCAAATTAATTCTTAGACCAACCAGAAGAAACCAGAGAGACAGAGGAGAATTCCTTCCTTCCTGAATCTTCCACAAATTCAAGTATGATCAATAAATCTGTCCTAAATACTATAATGCGAAAAGGTAGATGGTCTCCACCTAACAAAAACATGTAATTATCGTTGAGTTACTGTGTTCTTTCTAATTCCAAGAATTAATCTAATTCAAATTACCTCCAAATGCTGCTTTTATTTTAGCATATGTAGAATACTTGCAGCAATTTAACAAAGTCCAAATTGAAGAAATATTTGAATTTTAAAAGGGAGGCAATATCTGGAAGAGTCAAAAACAAGGCAAAACCTTACAAATTAACATGTCTGCAACTGGAAAACTTTCTTTTGGTCAATATTTTTAAATGTTTAAAACAAATCATAGGCTAATATTAGATGTATTCTGGAAAGTAACACATCACATATGCTTTTATGTACAGAAAATTTAGAATTACATGTTTCATGAAGACCTTGTTTATAGAGTTGCAAGTTGATATCTGTGTGTTTCAGTGGCCAATATGTCCAGAGTAGTTTTACATTTATAAAGAAAGGAGATACTTTTTACACATAAATCCAAACTGGAAAGAAGTCAATCATGAATTTCAAGTTAATGTATATAATGAACATAATTTTTTGCCTCATATTATTTGTACTTTATTTGTTTTGAATTATATATTGTGTTTGGATACTTATATAATGATTCTTTATATTACAGAGCTTATTTGCATTACTCTTAAAATATAATTTTAAAAAGAAGCAGCTGAAAAATGGAAATAATATACTGGGATAAATTTGCAACATACTTGACAGATAAATGCTTACACTATTAAAGATATTAATAGAATCTGAAATAAGCACAACTTGAATACCTGCATTGTGAGACAGGCCAAGATCACAGATAGAAATTAAAAATTAAGTGTTAATATCAAAAGAGAATTTTGAAATATCATTTTTCTAGTCAATGAAAAAAGCTATATGAGAACTGTAAAATATCATTTTTTAAATCATTATGTCTGAAAATATTCAAACTCAGTAATTATACCAGTATCTGTAAAAATGCTATAAAACTGGCATTTGCATACATTTTTTATGAGAGTGTGAAAAGACAGAACTTTTGTGAGGAAAATTCAAATATATGCATCAAAAATATAAAGTTGCTTATCAGGTCCCATCACTACATGGGAAATAGATGGGGAAACAGTAGAAACAGTGTTAGACTTTATTTTTTGGGGCTCCAAAATCACTGCAGATGGTGACTGCAGCCATGAAATTAAAAGACGCTTAATCCTTGGAAGAAAAGTTATGACCAACCTAGACTGCATATTCAAAAGCAGAGACATTACTTTACCGACTAAGGTCCGTCTAGTCAAGGCTATGGTTTTTCCAGTGGTCATGTATGGATGTGAGAGTTGGACTGTGAAGAAGGCTGAGTGCCGAAGAATTGATGCTTTTGAACTGTGCTGTTGGAGAAGACTCTTGAGAGTCCCTTGGACTGCAAGGAGATCCAACCAGTCCATTCTGAAGGAGATCGGCCCTGGGATTTCTTTGGAAGGAATGATGCTAAAGCTGAAACTCCAGTACTTTGGCCACCTCATTCAAAGAGTTGACTCATTGGAAAAGACTCTGATGCTGGGAGGGATTGGGGGCAGGAGGAGAAGGGGACGACCGAGGATGAGATGGCTGGATGGCATCACGAACTTGATGGACGTGAGTCTGAGTGAACTCTGGGAGATGGTGATGGACAGGGAGGCCTGGCGTGCTGTGATTCATGGGGTCACAAAGAGTCGGATACGATTGAGCGACTGAACTGAACTGAATTGAATCCTTTCATCCAATTATATATCCCTAATAATTTCCCCCCAAAATAGAAAGGTATATGATACATTTTTGAAAAGTATGTTTATTAAATATATCTTTTAATAAAAGGAAACTTTAGGAATACAACAGGGGATTGAATAAGAGTATTTTTTTGTCAATTCACAGTGACATTTGGAGAAGGAAATGGCAACGCACTCCAGTATTCTTGGCAGGAGAATCCCACGGATAGAGGAGTTTGGTGGGCTACAGTCCACAGGTAGCAAAGAGTCAAACACGACTGACCGACTTCACTTTCACTTTCACTTCACTTTCACTTTACAGTAAACAGAGTTAAAATTACAAATGCTTTTTTAAATAATTGCTGATATTCCAATATTTAATTTAAAATTACAACAGCAGAATACTTCATTGTGGAGGTAACGCATTTAATTCATCAGTTCTCTATTGAGGGTCAATTTATGTTACTTTTGTAGGGAACAAAATTTGCCACCTCAAAATGTATCTCTTTGGCATGTCAGTGAAAAATTATCACTAGTTGATTTTAGAAATGGGAAGTTTTATTAAGCAAACTTGAGGATTGTAATCCAAGAGACAGCCTTCCCAAAGGTCTGAGGACAATCCTGCCAGTTAGAAGTCAATGGACATGAATTTGAACAAACTCCAGGAGATAGTGAAGGACAGGGAAGCCTGGCATGCTGCAGTCCATGGTGTCACAAAGAGTTGGACTCGACTTAGTGACTGAACAACAAGATTAAGAAGGAAAGTTATCTTGGAGGCATAATACACACTAAAAGGGAGAGAGGAGGTCCAGAAAGGCAAAGAAAAAGTATGTGTTTAAAATTTTCTCCTCTCCTCATAAAATATGAATTGATTTCATCATGCATTAAGATTATTTCAAGTTGAAAACAATCAAGCTCCGAAAGACTCAAGAAGTGTCTTTGGCCTTCTCACTAATGGCCTAAAAGAATTCAAGGGCCCTGTCTGGAGAATAAGGATATCACCAGAGATATCAGCAAAGAATATAGGTCAGGTGCAGTGAGAATGGAACTTCAGAAGGACCTAGAGAGGCCCTATGAATGATAATTACCCAAGATCAAAAGAACTGCAGGTGAATGCAATGGTCTCAAGAACAGAAGGGACATAAGTTCCTGCCCTGGTGAGACGTTCCTGCCCTGGTGAGGCACTCCTAGGCAGTGGCACAGGCCTACAGTGGTACCTGGAGTGATAACCCTCAGAGCAGTCATCTCTGCCTGCCAATGCCAGCAACTTGGTTCCCTAGCAACATGCTCTAGCAACAAGGAACTTTAAATTTTTTTAATTTAAATTTATTTATTTTAATTGGAGCTTAATTACTTTACAATATTGTATTGGTTTTGCCTAGCAACTCAGTCAGCTCCGGGTTGGTGAAGCCAACTCACCTGAGAAACCAACCTTGTATAAAAGGCACACCTCGACTTAATTTGGACTTTGTTTCTGTCATCTCTTCTTGTCTAGAACAATAGGGTAATTAATATATTGGTTGTTTGGAGTATGTTATTTCTTTATTGGCTTAATAAGAGACAATTACCCTATAAGCTATAGGCTTGTAAAACTCCCACTCTGAACTTGTGTTAAATAAAAATATTGGCAAAAACCAAGAAGAAAAAAGAAAAGAAACTGCAGTTGAATGTTTCCCAGTATTGAGCGTAGGTGAATGAGTCTTTTTTTTTTTTTCCAATATGAGTTTTATTCATAGAACATTTTGTCATGGCAATAGACATCTTTTATTTATTTTTTAAAATATAAATTTGTTTATTTTAATTGGAGGTTAATTACTTTACAGTATTGTATTGGTCTTGCCATACATCAACATGAATCTGCCACAGGTATACTCAAAGGTACTTGAAAGCCCAAAGCTTGATACAGCATCAGCAGTAAGCACTTGATAAGTGCTGATGAATACATATAGTCCTGTAACCACCACTACAGACACGGAAACTTTCAGTCATCCCCATCCTTCAGTGGCCTTTGCAATCAGTCCTTCCTAAACTGTGGCCCTTGGAGAAGGCAATGGCAACCCACTCCAGTGTTCTTGCCTGGAGAATCCCAGGGATGGGGGAGCCTGGTGGGCTGCCACCTATGGGGTCGCACAGATTTGACATGACTGAAGCAACTTAGCAGCAGCAGCAGCAAACTGTGGCCCTAAGCTGCTAAGGATCTGGTTTTGTTTCTGCCTATAGAAGACTGCAAGGCAATGGCACCCTACTCCAGTACTCTCGCCTGGAAAATCCCATGGACGGAGGAGCCTGGTGGGTTGCAGTCCATGGGGTCATTAAGAGTCAGACATGACTTTGCGACTTCACTTTCACTTTTCACTTTCCTGTACTGGAGAAGGAAATGGCAACCCACTCCAGTGTTCTATCCTGGAGAATCCCAGGAACGGGGGAGCCTGGTGGGCTGCCATCTATGGGCTCTCACAGAGTCGACATGACTGAAGGGACATAGTGAGTGATACTATAAAAACAGACAAATTAGGGTCTATATTATTTATGTATTCGAGATGAGCCTTTTGTTACACATAAGGTTTGCAAGTATCTTCAACATGTCTGTAGCTTGTCTTTTCATCTCTTAATTTGGTCTTTTGCAGAAAAAATGTTTTGATGGAGTTCAATTTAATGATTTTTTATTCTTTTATGGATCAGTCCTTTGATGTACTAAGAACTGTTCACCAAGCTGTGGATCCAGGAGATTTTCTCCTATGTTATCTTCCATAAGTTTCAAAGTTTCATTTTGTGCATTTGAATCTATAATGCATTTTGAGGTCCTTTTTTGTCTATGGATAGCTAATCACTCCAGCACCATTTGTTGAAAAAATGCTTTTCTTTCTTTTCCTTTTCATAAAATTGTGTGTGTATCTTTCTCAGAAATCTACTGACCACACTTCAGTTCAGTTCAGTCGCTCAGTCATGTCCAACTCTTTGCAACCCCATGGACTGCAGCACGCCAGGCTTCCCTGTCCATCACCATCTCCCAAAGCTTGTTTAAACTCATGTCCATCGATTTGGTGATGCCATCCAACCATTCTATTCCCCTCGTCTACCTTTCCATCCCTCTGCCAATACCATGGTCCTGATTATTGTGGCTTTATAAGTCTTGGCATCAGATACAATAATCTTGTTAATTTAGTCTTCCTTTTCAAAATTGTCTTGCTATTCTACTTTGCTTACATTTCCATATGAATTTTAGAATGATCTAGGCTATATCTGGGCCTCCTTGGTAGCTCAGCAGTAAAAAAAAAACCCGTTTGTGATGCAGACGTGGTTTGATCCTTGGGCCGGGAAGATCCCTTGGAGAAGGAAATGCTCCCCACTCCACTATTCTTGCTGGAAAATTCCCATGGACAGAAGAATATGGCAGACTACTGTCCATGGGGTTGCAAAACAGTCCAACAGGGCTTATCTACTAAACAACAACAACAGCCCATATCTACAAAAATGGTGGAATTTTGATAGGAATTGCATTCAAGTTTTATCATTTGAGAACTGACTTTTTTACTATGTTGACTCTTTCAAACCATTTACATGATTTTTCTCTCAAATCATTTAGATCTTATTTCATTAGTATTTTATAATTTTCAATAGGCTGTCCTGCAGGTGTTTTGCTAAATTTACACAAAAATATTTCATATTTTTTGAATTATTTTAAATAATAATATATTTTTAAGATCGTGGATGCCAGCAGGCCACTGAATGCCCAACTTCCCCTCAGACCTCATAGCAACACCACAACCAGCCCCATCTGGCTGCCCCAAGGGGTTCAGAGGACTACTCCCGCTGATGAGGTCATGTGCCCTCTCACTTAGTCCACTGATGCCCCTCGTGGTCAGCTGCAGAGGGTCTGGAAGGCACCATCTCGAGTTAAGACGCTGGCGCTCGCACTGGTATCTCTAGAAAGCCCCTTCAGGGGACCTTGGGTGTGCTGGGACTTGCCTTCCATGCTCAGGATGCTTCAGTCTGGTGCTTACTCTTCTCACACGCAGTGATGAAGGTACTGTGGTTTGGTTTTTTTTTTTCACTCATTAAATATTCATGTATAGGATCTGGAAATTCAACAGATTTTTGATCTTGTTGTATAGCACAGATTTGCTGAATACTTATTACTGCTAGGAGTTTGTTTATAGATTTTTTTGGGATTTTCTACATAAATTATATCATCTGCAAATTGAGGACAGGGTTTATTTCATCTTCTCTGATTTGTTGACATGTTATTTCCATTCCTAGGCTTGTTGTGCTGGTTAGAATTCCCAAAGCTATCTTAAAGACAAGTGGTGATTGTGGGCGCTTGCTTTCTTCCTGATCATTGGTAGAAAATTTTAAGTGTGATATTTGCTATTCTTTTTTGTTTTTTGACTTTGGCAGATGTTTGCTATCAGTGTGCCACAGTTCCTCTATATCCTTATTTCTCTGAGTTTTTATCAAGAATAGGTGTTGATTTTTTTCCCAAATGCTTTGTCTATATCACTTGCTATTGTCATGTTATTTTTCTCCTTTTGCCTGTTGATATTATGGATTACAGGGCTTCCCAGGTTGTGTAGTGGTAAAGAATCCACCTGCCAATGCAGGAGACTCAGAAGACAGGGGTTCAATCCCTAGATTGGTAAGATCCTGTAGAGTAAGAAATGGAAACCCACTCTAGTATATTCTTACTTTGCCTGGAGTTGGGCAGCTGCAGTCCATAGGTGTGCAAAAAGTTGAACATGACTGAGCACACACACAGTTACAAACAGTGTGTGTGTAATGTAAACATAATGGATTATATTAATTTTGTAACTTCAAACTAGTTTTGTATAACTGCAATAAAAACCACTTGCTCATCATGTATACTTTTAAAACATATTTCTGAATTATATTTGCTAATATTTTGAGAAATTTTAATCTTGGTTAATGAGAGATGTGGGCTGTACTTTTCTTTTTATGTTGGCTTTTCTAGATTTTGATAAATAATACTGGCTTAAAAATAGGAAAGTGTTTCCTGTTATTTTTGAAAAAATTGTGTAGAATTTATGTAATTCTTTAAATCTTTGGTGGAATTTGTGAGTGAAATTATCTGGACCTGCACGTTTCTTTTTGAGAGTGTTAAAAGTAAAATTTCAATTTAGTACCTACTATAGTATAGTACCTTCATTTTTTTTCAATGTTTATTTTTATTTTCATCCTTATTAATCATCATCAGTAGCAGAAGCATGTCCTAATCCCCTAAAATCCTATCCTCCCCCAAATCCATATGTCCCAGTGTCCTATGTGAACAAAATAAAAATCCTCATTTGCTTAAGTCACTTTGCTCTGTTTATCTTTCGATGCACAACAAACTACCCTCAATTTAGTGGTTTAAAACCACTAGCAATCACTTATTTTGCTCATAGATCTGTGATTTAGGATTCAGCAAGGGCAGCACCATTTGCTCCACATGAGAACAAGTAGGCAAGCTTGAAAGTAGAGGCTGATAGCATTTTTTAGCTCATCCGTAGCTGGCACTCGATCCTAGTTGTTGGCAGGGACCTCACCAGGTTCTGTTTGCTGCAAGCCCTATTGTGGCCTCTCCATGTGTCTGCTTGCTTCCTTGCGGCATGAACAGTGGACTCAGTTGTTGAGATGAGAAATCTCCTGCAGTCTAATTATCATTTCTTTTGGTTTTCTGTCTTTTTTTTTTATCAGATTAATATTAAGAATTACTTTATGCTTTGGTGTTCTACAATTTCACCTAAATGGATTTATCTTTAGTACCTTCAAATTATCTGTTTCAAATTGGGTGCATGTGGTAGTTTGTACTTTCCCAGAAATTGGTCCATTATGGTTGTCAATTGTGAATATTTGTATATTATCGTGGGCTTTTGTTGTGTGAAGGGTCTGTAGTGGTAATCCTCTGTTCTATTGATTTTCTTTATTACCCTTTCCTTTTCAGTTTCATTGTTTTCTGCTCTTACTATTATTGTTGCCTTCTTTCTGCTTGCTTTGTATTTTTAATTTACTCTTCTTTTTCTAGTTTATTGAGTGGATTAGATGTTTTAATTTTTTGTTTTCTAATCAAAGCATTTAATGCTATAGGTTTCTCTCTCAGAATCATTTTAGCTGCCTCTGAGAAATATTATTATTTTCCATTTTCATTGAGTTCCATATATTTTTAAAAGTTTTTCTTTAGACTTTATTTTTGACCCTTTTGTTCTGTAGGTGTGTGGTTTCCAAGCAATTCGAGATTTTTCTGTTATCTCTTTCCTGTTTGATTTCACTGTGATCAGAGAATACATTCTATGTGACTTTAATTCTTTGAAATTTGTTGAGGTTTGCTTTAGAGCTCAGTTTATCTTGATATTTGTATCTTGGACTCTTGCAAAGCATATGTAGCATTGTATGGTTTATTTGAGTGTTCTATAAATATGATTTAATCTTACTGGTGGATGATATTGTTGAGATAGTCTATATCCTTGCTGATTTTCTGTCTGTTGTTCTAACAATTATTGAGATAAGGGTTTTAAAGCCTCCAAATATAACAGTGGAATTATTTGTTTAAGTTCTGTGAGTTTTTGCTTTATATATTTTTCAGTACTGAATGCACATTTGTGATTGCTTATGTGGATTAACACTTTCACTATTAATGCCTGTCTGTTCTACTAGATTTCTTTGTTTGGAAGTAGACTATTATCTCTTAAAAATATACCCATTCCTGCTTTATTTGATTAATGCTTCCCTGGTATAGCTTTTCCCATCATTCTATTTTTAACCTGTTTCAGTCTACATCTATCATTATATTTGAAGAGAATTTCTTGTAGACACTGTATAGTTGGGTGATTTTTAAGAATCAAGTTTGTAAATCTCTCTTTTGTTTTGCATGGTTTATTTTAATATAATTTTGATAGGTTAGGGCCTATTTGGGCTTCCTTGGTACCTCACCTGGTAAAGAATCTGCCTGTAGTGCAGGAAACCTTGGTTCAATTCCTTGGTTGGGAAGGTCCCCTGAAGAAGGGACAGGTTACCCATTCTTGGGCTTCCCTGGTGGCTCAGATGATAAAGAGTCCACCTGCAATGAGACAGACCTGGGTTTGATCGGTGGGTTGGGAAGATCCCCTGGAGGAAGGCAAGGCAACCCACTCCAGTGTTCTTGACTGGAGAATCCTTATGGACAGAGGTAACTGGTGGGCTACAGTCCATGGCGTCGCAAAGAGTAAGGCACATCTGAGTGACTAAGCACAGGATAACACAAGGCCTAAATCTGCTATTTTATTTTATTTTCTGTTTGTTCTCTTTGTGTTTTGTTTTTCTTTTTTTCCTCCATCCTTTTATGTTTGTGGAACATATGTTTAGAATTTCATTTTGATTTTTTCATTTTGGTCCGTAATATTTTAATGTTTATCTCTCTTTATATAAGGGCTTCCTTCATAGCTCAGTTGGTAAAGAACCTGCCTGCAATGCGGGGAACCCCGGTTCAATTCCTGGGTTGGGAAGATCCCCTGGAGAAGGGAAAGGCTACCCACCCCAGTATTCTGGCCTGGAGAATTCCATGGACTGTATAGTCCATGGGGTTGCAAAGAGTTGGACACGACTGAGTGACTTTCACCTTTACTCTTTATATATGTTTTTGTTGTTTAGTTGTGTCTGATTTTTTTGTGACCTCATGGGCTATATACCACCAGGCTCCTCTGTTCACAGAATTTTTCAAGCAAGAATCCTGGAGTATATATATTTTTTCATGGCTGCTTATCCCAAGTCACTGGAGTCAGTATTTTAAAAGTTCAAGTGAAGCATACAGATTTTTCCTTTCTTATGTCCTTTTATCCTTCACCATCTGCAGTCTAATTGTCTTAAATAGTTTATTTGTATACATTGAGATATATGTTGAAGAGTTGTAATTTTTGCCTCAGTCATCAAACATAATTTAGAAACCTCAACGGGAGGAAGAATGTCTCTTGTATTTCTGCATGCTTTGCTCTTTTCCTTATTTTCTCTATTTTTCCAAGTTTTATACTTGTATTGTTTCCTTTTTGTTTAGAGAATTTCTGTAAGACATTTTTTCATATAGGTCTCCAGGCCAGCATTTCTCTTAGGTTTTCTTCACCTGAGAATATCTTTATTTACCCCTTTCTTCCTCTTTATTTATTTATTTATTGATTTTTTGGTAGCCTTTTCCAATCTTTCTCTAACCTCCTCTTCCCTTCACAACCACCATTCTGTTTCTATGCATTCAGCTTTTTTTAAGATTCTACATATAAGTAATGTCATACAGTATTTGGGTTTTTGTTTTGGGGGGGGATCTGTCTTCTTTCAGTTATTTCACTCATTAAGCCTATACATGTTCTTGCAAATGACAAGACTTCCTTCTTTCTCATGGCTGAATTCTATTCCATTGTGTTTGTGTGTATGTTTGTATATACGCACATATATTCCTTTGTGTGCACATATGTATATGTGTGTGTATGTGTGTGTCTTCCTTATCCATTTATCCATTGATGGACATTTTGGCTGTTTCAATATCTTGGCTATCGTGAATAATATTGCAGTGAACATGAGTGAAGGGTAAAATTCCTTTGACATACTGTTTTCATATCCTTCAGGGTTCTCTCTGCTATATAGATTATTTTTAATTTTTCCAAGATTGGGAAATTTTCAACCATTATTTCTTCAAATATTTTTGGGTGCATTATCTTTCTTTTGCTCTTCTGAAACACTGATAATATGAATGGTAGATTTTTTGTTATATTCCCACATGTCCCTGAGTCTCTGTTCATCTTTTTTTTAATCTGCTTTCTCAGTTGTTCATGTTGGATAATTTTTATTGTTTTATCTCAAGTTCATTAATTTTTTTCATCTTTCTTGTCCTTTCTAATGCTGAGTGCATTCATTGTGTTTTAAAATTCTGGTCACTGTAGTTTTCACTGTAAAGTTTCTGTTTGCATCTTGTTTCTACCTTCAATTTTCTGCAGAGATTTTCTATTGTTTATTTGTTTCAAGGATATTTGTAATTACTTGTGGAAGCATTGCATGGTGGCTGTTTTAAAACCCTTGTCAGTTCTCGTATTGGTGCCATCTTGTTGTTGCCAGTAGTTGGTTATTTTTATTCACTGAAGTTGGGAATCTCCCTTATTCTTGGCATGATGAGTGATTTTTTTGGGTCAAACTTCTACATTTGGAGCATTATATGTGGACTGTAGATATTATTTAAATCCTGTGTTTTAGCAGCCTTCCTGTGATACAATTCCAAGTAAAGGAAAACAAAGACAGTTCCTCACTACTGGATGTGGTTAGAACTGAGGTTTCCTGTCTCCCTTTCTCGACATCCAGGATCAGGCAGAGAAAGATTCCTCTTGAAACATGTATATTACCATACGTGGGAAAAAAAAAAAAAAAAACAAACCCCATGGGGAAATCTGGTAGTTTATGACTCAGTTTATCCATCTGTCTATTATAAACTGTATGAGATAAGGAGGCAGACTTTAAGATCTTACTAGCTTTTGGAAGTGGGTACAAGCCCAAATAAAACATGTTTTCAGTGTAGTTGATTTATTAAATTTTTGCCATTGATAAAAAAAAAGATTCCTCTTTCTCATAGCTTGCAGGTGGCTGGATAGGTTACTGCACTGATTTGCTAATCCAGGCTTCCTACTAGCAGACCGATAATAGTATCCTTTGTGAGGAGAGGAGGTTACCTCATTACTGCTGAGCACTGGTGGAAACCCTGATTTTCCCTAGGCCTCCACTGAAATGGCCTCTTTGGAGTAAGGAAGGACACCTCCTTGATGATGCATGGGGATAGAAGTATGAGCTCCCGAGGTGCTCCACTGACTTCACAGAGGGAGCTCATTGACACTCATTTGGGATGAAAGTCTCAACTCCACACTGTGACACCACCCTGGCAGAAATTTGGAGTGAGCCATTACTGTCCAATTAGTGTGCGTGTCTGGACTCTACACTTGGAGTTTCTGGAGAACTGGTATGGGGTCACAGTTTTTTCTTTGGTACATCCCTGAAGTAGAGTATTTATTGTTTGAAGTTTTCTGTGTTGCTACCCTGCCCATCTTCTGGCCCTTGGCTAGGGAGAAGTTTATCTTGTTGTCTGTCTTGTTTTGCTTTTGTTTTGTTTTTTTGGTCTACAGTCACCTAGAGAGTGAATTATAAAGCTGAGACATTACTTTGCCAGCAAAGGTCCATATAGTCAAAGCTGTGGTTTTTCCAGTAATCATGTATGGATGTGAGAGTTGGACCATAAAGAAGGCTGGGTACCAAAGAATTGATACTTTTGAACTGTCGTGTTGGAGAAGACTCTTGAGAGTTCCTTGGACTGCAAGGAGATCAAACCAGTCCATCCTAAAGGAAATCAATCCTTAATATTCATTAGAGGGACTGATGTTGAAGCTGAAGCTCCAATACTTTGGCCACCTTATGCGAAGCGCCAACTCATTGGAAAATGCCTTGATGCTGGGAAAGTTTGAACGCAGGAGAAGGGGATGACAGAGGATGAGATGGTTGGATGGCATCACTTGACTCAATGTACATGAGTTTGAGCAAGCTCCAGGAGATGGTGAAAGAGAGGGAAGCCTGGTGCACTGCAGTTCATGGGGTCACAAAGAGTCAAATATGACCAAGCAAGTGAACAACAACAACACTGACATTTCTGGTTTGATGCCTTCATCAGAACCCAACCAGTTAATCTGATATAAGTGAGACAAAAGAAAATTCAGAGAAATCACCACTGTCCTCAGGTCCTGAGGATCTGGTCTAACCTTTTCTCTGCACCTTTGTTAATGACTTGTCAAGAACAAACAAAAATAGGAAAAACAAGAAGACATAAAAACAAAGTCAGTTCATTAGATAATGGGCAAAGGATTTGAGATTTTACTGAAGAGGATATACAGATGGAAAATAAGCACATGAAAGGATATTCAGCATTACTAGCCATTAAAGAAATGAAAATTGAGGAGCACAAAGAGATATCATTACACATCTATTGCAACCATTAAAATAAAACATAATGGCAGTACCAACTGCTGGCAATGATGTAGAGAAACTGGCTCTCTAATATATTGCTGGTTAGAATGTGAAATGGTATAGACATTCTGAAAAATAATTTTCAATTTAAAATATATATATATAAACATATACTTACCATATGACCCAGCTCACACTCCTGAATAATTATTCCTGAGAAATTCAAGAACATAATAGCCTATCCATGAATGTTCAGAGCAGCTCTATTTGTAATAGCAAAAATCTGGAGGCAGCCAAAATGTCTCTGAGTAGGTGAATGATTAAACCTCTGCCACAGCTATGCTGTGACTTCTCTTCCATGATAAAAAGGAAAGAGCTTTTGATACATGCAACAACTTGGATGGATCTCAAAATTATTGCTCTGAGTGAGGTAGCCCATTTCAAAAGTTCACATACTGTTTGATTTTATCTATATAGCATTCTCTAAATGAACAAAACTGTAGACATGGAGAGCAATCCGTAGTAGTCAAGATTTAAGAATGATTTATTTAGTACAAACCAGGGGCTTAAAACAAACTGATGCTCACAGTTCTAGAGGTAGGAAGTCTGCAATCACAGTGCCATCGGGATTTGCTCTGGAGCCTCTTAGAGTCATTGCTTCATGCTTCTCCTGGCTTCCGGTGGCTGCCATCAACCCTTGGGGTTCCTTGGCTTGTTGCGTAACTCCCTCCAGTCTCTGTTCTCACGCGACTTCTCCATGCTTTTGTGTGTCCCTTTCACACGAGGACATGAATCATTGGACTTAGTTTTCACTCTAAATATAGGATGAATTTGTCTCATAATCATTAACTAATTCTTCCTGCAAAGACCCTATTCTTTTATGCAAAGACCAAAGGCATATCCAGATAAGCCCATATTCTTAGGTTCCGGGAAGAAACAACTGTTGGAGGAATGTCCTTTAGCTCAGTACATGTGGTGAGAGGGAAGGAGTTGAATGTGGCTAGAGCAGAGTAGAACTAGGGAGGTATTAATGGAGATGGAACAGAGTTGTGTCTAGATTGTACTTAGGGTCCATGCGTCTACATTTGATAAATGGCATAAAACTTTAAACATAGATTGCACCAATATCAGTTTTCTGGTTTTGATAATGTATTATAACCGTGGAAGATGCAACCAGTGGCCAAAGAGTTTAAAGAGTGCACAGGACCTATTTTACTGTCTTATGTATCTTCTTATGAACCTATTATCATTTAAAGTAAAACTTAGAGACGATCTGCTATATTTCTTATAGATGACAACTTTTCCTCTAATTATGCACAAATATTCCTTGCTTTCCTTTGTGTTTAATATAAGAAAGACTTTTTTTTTTCATCTTCAGGATGGGGGAAATTTACAATTGCTAAAGTGTATCATGCCTCTTGTGTTTAATATTATAACATTGCTTATGGTGTCGCAGAGTTTATATATCTGCTCAGAATTCTGTAAGAATGAGATCTAATAATTGCCTTACTGTTTGCTTCTGAACTAAATATCAGGCCTAGAGTGTCATTTTCTTTTCTCTCTCTCTTTTTTCCCTACATAATAAAGGTAAATTAAAACCCAAATTAACAGTAAAATGTCACATTGCATCTTATATATTCAAGTTTCCTTTCTACCCTCAAACTGATTTATGTATATTTAATGGGTTTTGTTGAAAAGAAGATGATAGGACAATTAAAGATTTTTTAAAGAACAGAAGCTTTTCCCTAAAGGTAAAAGGGGAACATAAGCAATCTCTGTATTTGCATAAACCTTTTACAAAATAGATGAAATGGATGATGTTCAGGGGAAGTCATTAGCACTGGAAATTTACAAAGAATAGTAAAAGAAGAAAGAAAAGACAATCTTTCATGGTAAATGTGTCATTTAAAGTGTTTTAAATGTTATTACTAAAAATTATTTGAACGTCATTTTCTTACTAACATTTTTTGAATTTATAGAATATACAGAAGAATTTCTTCAGGGCTTAAAACCTTGTGATAGGTATAATTAGGTAACTGACTGGCAGGTGTCTGTTCTATTGAAAATGAGTTTCCTCCTCCTCTGTCCATCTGAAATTTAACACACAATATGTTGCCAAGTAGAATTTAGACCTGATTAGGATTGACACTTCTTTTCAGAGAAAACTTCCATAAGTGAAATAAAAATGTCATGAGGGAAATAAATCTGCCACATAACAGAACTGCAAAAAAATGAAAAAAAAAAAAGAAAGAACCACAGCACAGTTTATGGATCATTTGTAGGAATGATGATTCTAAATTCTAATTAGACTTGACTTTCAAATTTTCTATTTGCAGATAGAAATGAGCCATGAATTATTACTTTGAACCATCATTCTTGATCTCAATGATAGCAGGCTTACAATGAATTTTTAAAATGATACTTTCTCCTACTTAGTATCATAGCATAAATATTAATATCAAGAACAGTAACCTACACTTATCTAGTACCTTCTGTGTCAGGAGATCCAAAGATATTTTAAAGGTTAAGTGCTTCACCTTTGTGGTAGAATCCACTGGGAATTAAAAAGCAGTTGCAGTACATTGCAAACTGGTCTCATGCGAGGTGAAGTATATAATTTATTTTTAAAAATCATATCAAGATTAAACAATTTGATAAAGAAGAGTGCTAAATGTATTTTCTGACAAAATGTTGAGCCAAGTATGAGAATCATTACATTAAATAAACCCTTTAACGTTTTCAGGATGGTCGTCAGGATCCTCAAATTGTTTCAGTGCCCTTATTATGCAGACTTATTGGCTGTATTGGCCAGCTCAGGCTGCCGTAACAAAATACCATAGATTGGCCTGTGGCTTAAATGATGGACATTTGTTTCTCGTATTTCTAGAGCCTGGGGAGACCAAGAGGTGCTGACAAGGTGCTGACAAGTCCAGTTCTTGGTGAGGGCCACGTTCCTGGTTTATATGGAGCCAACTTCTTGCTCTGGCCTCATATGGCTTTCCTCAGTGCTTGTACTTGAGAGAGAGAGAGAGCTCTGCCTTCTTCTCTTTGTTTTTGTTGAGTCACTCAGTTGTGTCCGACTATTTGCGACCCATGGACGGCAGCATGGTAGGCTTCCCAGTCCTTCAATACCTCAGTTCAGTTCAGTCGCTCAGTCGTGTCTGACTCTTTGCGACCCCATGAACTGCAGCACGCCAGGCCTCCCTGTCCATCACCAACTCCCGGAGTCCACCCAAATCCCTGTCCATTGAGTCGGTGATGCCATCCAACCATCTCATCCTCTGTTGTCCCCTTCTCTTCCCACCCTCCATCTTTCCCAGCATCAGGGTCTTTTCCAATGAGTCAGCTCTTTGCATCAGGTGGCCAAAGTATTGGAGTTTCAGCTTCAGCATCAGTCCTTTCAATGAATATTCAGGACTGATCTCCTTTAGGATGGAGTGGTTGGAGCTCCTTGCAGTCCAAGGGACCCTCAAGAGTCTTCTCCAACACCACAGGTCAAAAGCATCAATTTTTCGGTGCTCAGCTTTCTTTATGGTCCAACTTTCACATCCATACACTACTACTGGAAACTAGAAAAACCATAGCTTTGACTATACATACCTTTGTTGGCAAAGTGATGTCCCTGCCTTTTAATACACTGTCTAGGTTTGTCACAGCTTTTCTTCCAAGGAGCTGTTCAGTTCAGTACAGTCACTCAGTCGTGTCCGACTCTTTGCGACCCCATGAATCGCAGCACGTCAGGCCTCCCTGTCCATCACCATCTCCCAGAGTTCACTGAGACTCATGTCCATCGAGTCTGTGATGCCATCCAGCCATCTCATCCTCTGTCATCCCCTTCTCCTCCTTCCCCCAATCCCTCCCAGCATCAGAGTCTTTTCCAATGAGTCAACTCTTCGCATGAAGTGGCCAAAGTAATGGAGCTTCAGCTTTAGCATCATTCCTTCCAAGGATATCCCAGGGCTGATCTCCTTCAGAATGGACTGGTAGGATCTCCTTGCAGTCCAAGGGACTCTCAAGAGTCTTCTCCAACACCACAGTTCAAAAGCATCAGTTCTTTGGTGCTCAGCCTTCTTCACAGTCCAACTCTCACATCCATACATGACCACAGGAAAAACCATAGCCTTGACTAGATGGACCTTAGTCGGCAAAGTAATGTCTCTGCTTTTGAATATACTATCTAGGTTGGTCATAACTTTTCTTCCAAGGAGTAAGCATCTTTTAATTTCCTGGCTGCAGTCACCATCTGCAGTGATTTTGGAGCCCCAAAAAATAAAGTCTGACACTGTTTCCACTGTTTCCCCATCTATTTTCCATGAAGTGATGGGACTGGATGCCATAATCTTTGTTTTCTGAATGTTGAGCTTTAAGCCAACTTTTTCATTCTCCACTTTCACTTTCATCAAGAGGCTTTTTAGTTCCTTTTCACTTTCTGCCATAAGGGTGGTGTCATCTGTGTATCTGAGGTTATTGATATTTCTCCAAGGAGCAAGCATCTTTTAATTTCATGGAATCACTATCCACAGTGATTTTTGAGCTCAAGAAAATAAAGTCTGTCACTGTTTCCACTGCTTCTCCATCTATTTTCTGTGAAGTATGGGCCCAGATGCCATGGTCTTCATTTTCTGAATGTTGAGTTTTAAGCAGTTTTTTCATACTCCTCTTTCAACTTCATCAAGAGGCTCTTTAGTTCTTCTTTGCTTTCTGCCATAAGAGTGGTGTCATCTGCATATCTGAGGTTATTGATATTTCTTCCAGCAGTCTTGATCCCAGCTTGTGCTTCATCCAGCCCAGTGTTTCTCATGATACACTCTGCATATAAGTTAAATAAGTAGGGTGACAATATACAGCCTTGACGTACTCCTTTCTTAATTTGGAACCAGTCCACTGTTCCATCTTTGCTTTTAACTGTTGCTTCTTGATCTGCATACAAATTTCTCAGGAGGCAGATAAGGTGGTCTGAGATTCCCATCTTTTGAAGAATTCTCAACAGTTTGCTGTGATCCACACATTCCAAGGCTTTGCATAGTCAATGAAGCAGAAATAGATGTTTTTCTGGAATTTTTTCTTGCCTTTTCTATGATCTGGCAGATATTGGCAATTTGATCTGTGGTTTCTCTGCCTTTTCTAAATCCAGCTTGTACATCTGGAAGTTATCGACTGACATACTATTGAAGCCTACCTTAAAGGATTTTGAGCATTACCTTGCTGGCATATGAAATCAGTGCAACTGAATGGTAATTTCAACACTCTTTGGCAATGCCCTTCTTTGGTACTGGGATGAAAACTGACCTTTTCCAGTCCTGTGGCTGCTGCTGAGTTTTCCAAGTTTGCTGATATATTGAGTGCAGCACTTTAACAGTACCTTCTGCTTTACGGGTGCTCATCCCATCGTAAAGTCCCACTCTTGGGACCTAATCTAAGCTAATTCCATCTCCAAATACTACCACATTGGGGGTTAGAGCCTCAACTTATGGATTTCAAGGGGAATACCAATATTTAGTTTATAACCTTGACAGTCCACACTGTGATGCTGAAAGCAAATGGTGATGAGTTGGTCAAGAAGGTGGTCCCCTAGTGCCAGAGCTTTTGTAAGCACTTTTCCTTTGTGAGTCACGTTGTAACACAATGAACAGGGAGTTCATTTTTAAAAATGTGTTTTTATGATGCATGTGCACGTTACCTGAAATTTCACACTGCTCCAAGCCATAGAACTAGTTAGAGACAGAATCCATAGTATATCAAAATCAGACTCTTTCTGTTGTGTCGTCTTGGCCCTCATTTTCCTTCCTAGTTATTTCTGCTTTGTTCCTAACAGACAGCCCAAAGTGTTCTCTAGTCTAAAGTCTTCCCTGATTTACATGTCAGGATATATAATCTCTTAATTCACAGTGGTTCTGTTTAACACTTATTTTATTGACGTAAAACAACTTAATATTGGTTCTCCCTCTCTAGTCAGTTAGCTCTTTGAGAATAAAGACTATAAATTACTCATGTTCATTCTCCACCTGCCTAGTGAAAGACCTGGTTCCAGACTACTTTCTGAAGGATACTTTCATAGCAAACAACCTTGGAAGATAGAGGTAGTATCTCCTTTCAGAGAAAGGACTTTTGTTTTTGCTGTCCAAGATAATAGTGTCTCCTTCCCAGGCAAAGGACAGATATACTTGAGGTCCTTTATAGTCCTTAGCAATGATTCAGACCCACTGCTGGCATAGTACCTGTCTGGACCACTTCATGTCCTCCCTGGGAGATTTGGGGTTAAAGCAAAAAAGCAATACAAATGTGAACTTCACATAGTTCTTCATATGCATGAGTAATAGTCTTTCGGTTTTGTCCAAAAAATTTCTTGTGACTTCTGACAACATCCATGGAACTATGTCAGGTTAATTTCTTAGCATTCAAGGAGAGTAAAATCTCAGACCCCGCATATTTATTGACATTAGGTACTCAATAGATATATGCTAAATACTTTGCATTATGGATGGCAAAATCAATCATCTAGTCTACATTTCTCTTCATCTACTAAACACATCAGGAATTGAGGTTCAAATAAGTTAAATGACTTAGTACCCAAGATGATGATTGAAACATATTTTTGTGAACACTTCATCCATGGTTAATTAAAAATTTTATCATTTTTATTTTCTTTAGAATATCTACTGGATTTTATCATCATATTCAAAATGACTGTTACAATGTTTTGCCATGTGCAGCCAGTGCTGGTGTTCATTATTTGCATTTACAATCAGATTGGCAGCAATGAGAAATGATAAAGGAGACTTAATAGATACATCATGAGTTCTTGATGAGGCCAATTTTTGAGTAGTTTAATTAGAGAAAAATTAAATAATTAATTTTTCACATGGTCCATGGAAAGATAATCATACACATTTTGGCAAATCTGTATTATCCAACATATTAACTCAAAGCTATTGATTTAATTTTTATTGATTTTTAGATAATGATCACATTCAATTGACAATTTTGATTTTTACACTTGTGTCAATATGAACAAAATATATTTACAGTTATTTTTATGTAATATAAATATAAGAAATATTATAAGTAATATTATACTTTAATAATCTAAATTAACAGAGTAGATATGCAATTAAGTTTTCTAAAGAAATCTGTACAGGTTCAAATCAACTTAGATTTCTGCTCTAAGCCATAGAGAAAATATTAACGAGAAGATCTTTCCATTGTATCATTCTGATTTCTTTATCATTTATTATTTTTCCGAGAAGAACAATTGAAAAATTTCCCTCTTGTCAGTTAAACATTGATGAAATGGAGTTTAATTTCAGAATCTGAAGTTATTTGGGTTTAAAGGCTACTGATCTATTGGTCTAGTAAATGACCTGATAGTTATGATTGAAATGTTTGAGTTTCATTCACAAAATACAAATATAAAGCACTGCCACATTATTGTTGATTCTATATTGCAATGCATTTGAATGCAGATTTGTGAAAATCAACATTTAGCTTAATTTTATATAATACTTTCATTTTCTTTTAAGATTATAACTTAAATACATAATTGATATTCTCTGCTCTTCTGGAACATTCAAAATACTTCAAGTTAAAGTGATCATTTTAGATAAAATCCCACTTTCTAGTAAACTTGGTATGTTTTTTCCTTTGGTTTGTTTATTTAAACTGTTGTTTTTCTTGTTATGGTTAGTTATGCCATGCTCATTCTTTGTGGTGCACGCTATTTATCTTCAGATTTCTTCTCACTTATCTCTATTGTGTTCTTCCTACATTTTATTGCTATTATGATTTTGAGATGACAGAATAAAGTAAATGAGTCTTATGCATAAAAGCATATTTTTAAGTTATACATATTTTAAATTGACTGACTTTACAGTTTAAATTTAATTCATGGCTTGTGTTAACATAACTTATCCCACAACAGTAATGACTTTCAGTAGCAGAGTCAGAAATAGCTGATCTTTGTCTGGCAAATATTAAACTTTAAGATTTATTTTTCTTAAAAAGTGGTGACCTTTCATCACCCGTAATTAAAATGAAATTCACTTTTAAACAATATAAATCTCAACGACATTTTTTGACTAAATTTGGGTTCCTTAAGCCAGATTCTTACTTATTGGTAAGAATCAGAAAGCATTTAAGAGGAATAAAAACCTAATTATGCCTTTGACTAATAATATAATAATTAATAACCACAAATTCTAATTTTTTGATTCAAAATATATTTATTGCTCCTTATTGATTATGGAAGTCCTGAATCCCAGGGTCAGTAGAAATGTTAGGAATAGTATTTACCTATCCCCAAGAGCTGGGAGGTGGGTGGAGGAAAGATGTGAATGGCTCTGGGGCATCATTTCTCTCATCACCTTGAGAGTTTAGTGGAAAACCTACTTAGTAGTAGATTTGAGTTAGCTCCAGAGAAGACCAGGCTGATACCTGTAGCTGTGTTATAGAGACTGACCCATTCTAACCAGACCACTTCCTTAACAAGCAAACTTGCATTATTTCGATTCACATAGATTTCTCTCCTCCATCTTGTTTCTATAAAATGTAAAATCATGTGGACCTTGTTCCTATGAATATGTAAAGCAGTATGGAACAATATACTCTTATAAATATGTAAAATGGTATGGATTTTTCTCCAATAGGATATTGGCCATGATACATGTGTATTATTTTTGCCCAGCATAAGCTTCAAGATAATTACATTTCTTGAATATATACTTTATACTTCTCTACTGGCCATTTTAGGCTTCCCTAGTAGCTCAGACAGTAAAGCATCTGCCTGCAATGCAGGAGATCTGGGTTTGATCCCTGGGCCAGGAAGATCCCCTGGAGAAGGAAATGGCAACCCATTCCAGTATTCTTTCCTGGAGAATTCCATAGACAGAGGAGCCTGTCTCCTCTATGGCTACAGCTCATAGGGTCACAGAGGCGGACATGACTGAGCAACTAACCCCCACACACATTGTCTGTTTTAATATAATAAAACTCTCATTTCTATACCATATACAAACACTTTACCACCATCACCACTACTATCACCACCAACAATTAATGGTAATTGGTGTCAAAACAGGAAAATATTATAAATATAATCTTAATATCCATGATTAAAGTTATATGTTGGCTTTATCTAAACTTAAGCAAGGCATAGCTGATACATAGACAGATATAAATGTATATATAGACACACGTAATTAAGGGCATCCCTAGTATCTCAGTTGGTAAAGAATCCACCTGCAATGTAGGAGACCCTGGTTTGAATCCTGGGTCAGGAAGATCTGCTGGAGAGGGGATGGGCTTCCCACTCCAGTATTATTGGGCTTCCCTGGTGGCTCAGCTAATAAGGAATCTGCTTCCAATGCAGGAGACCTGGGTTCTATCCCAGGTTGGGAAGATCCCCTGGAGAAGGGAACAGCTACCCACTCTAGTATTCTGGCCTGGAGAACTCCATGGGGTCACAAGAGTTGGACACAACTGAGTCACTTTCATTTTCACTTGCATACTCTTGGTTCTGTCTCTCTGGAGATTTTGCTGTTGTGGGTGGTTCTAGAGAAACAGAATTCTTTAAGGATAAGTTTTATGAATTAGTTTTGAGGTTTAAATTACTTTTGAGGAAATGGCTCTTTAGCTTGATTAGATTTAAAAATCTTAATGACACTTGATCCATAGTATGAACTTGTAATAGAGATACAAAAAATGTCTACACTGGATACTTCCAATCAACCACTTACTGTGTATGGTACTTTCAAACATCTGTGGGAAGCTAGATGAATATGAGACAAAGTGATTGATCCTAATGTCACTGGACAAGGTGGTGAAAGGAAAGGAAGACCTCAGGGATTTTAATTTCCAGCTCAAGCACCACATACGTGATCCTAAAGTTTCTATTGCTCTTTGAAGGAGACCCTTTCCTTCTGTAGCTTCAGGGCTGAGATTGCTGAAAGTAAGTGCAGAATCTCCTTCTGCACTGGCCGAGATACAAGTTGAATTTACAGTCTTACAGGGTGTTTATGGTTAAAGTGAAGGCAATGATTAGTTAAGAATGAGACCTTGCAGACAGTAGTAAGGGATATGTAGGAAGATCCTGGTGAAGCTGGAGACATTGAGTTTCTATATTCTGATGAGCTCACTTTGCCAGTGAATAAGGCCTCCCTACCCCCTGTAGAAGCAGTCTCCCCATCCTCAGTAGAAGTGGCCTCTTTACCACCAGTGGTATCACCATCTCCATCCCCATCATATGAGGTGTGAGGAAGTTGGCACTGCGTTGTCTGAGGAAACTGTCCTGGCCTCACCCAAGGCATTGGTATGACCTATGAGAAGGCATACTACACTTCCAAAAAAAATACTTGAGTTTTCAAATGTATACAGATGGAAATCAAGGGTATATGTATGGGTATAGATACTATGGGTGTGGGACAATGGTAAAAACTGGGTTAGTGAAAGTGAGAGTCGCTCAGTCCTATCCGACTCTTTGTGATCCCATGGACTATAGAGTCCGTGGAATTCTCCAGGCCCAGAATACTGGGGTGGGTAGCGTTTCCTTTCTCCAGGGGATCTTCCCAACCCAGGGATCAAACTCAGGTCTTCCACACTGCAGGCGGATTCTTTACCAGCTGAGCCACAAGGGGTTAGGTAAGAATTTTTTGATGTAGGTTCACTAAGCAGAGATTCTGCATTTCTTGCTGCAACTTAGGGAGTTAAAAAGGTTACTAACACTCTGGCTGAAACATGGACTGCTAAATGGCAAACAGTCTAATTCTAATAAATTAGAATTGTGGAGTCTGTCTTGGTTTAACCCAAAGGAAGGGATTCAAAAACTTTGAGGGTATTGAGTGTTACAGTAGGTTTGTCATTACAGTCTACTCACCCACACTGAGAGGGTTCAGAAGACATAATTTTCACCCATGCTGTGAGAGATAAATTTGCGATGGTTCATCCTGGTATCCTTGAAGAGCTCTGAAATTGCTCTTCTCTGCAGGCCAGACCTCACTGCAGCTCCTGACCTGGGAACCCGAAATGCACTGGGAGAATGAGTAAGCTTTTGTGAACTTGATCAAGTGGTGATTCCAATTGCACCTGCTGTATGATGTCTTTGGTTGAGCAAAGTAACACATACCCTGGTACCTGACATGCAACTCTTGACCTGGAAAATGTCTTTTTATCCTTCCCTGTCAATGAGCTCCACCAGAGGTTTGCTTTTTGATAGCAAGGTCAGCAAAATAGGGGTTTATCAATGATCCAATCCTGTTTCATCATTTGGTTTGCAGGAATACTGGTCTTCTTTTCCTCCTACAAGAGATCACACTGGTCCATAATGTTGATCACATATGGACCTCATGAGCAAGAAGTAGCAAATACTATAGACATTTGTGTGCCACAGGGTGGGGGGTAAAGCTGACCAAAATTCAGGGGCCTTGGTGTAATTTTTAGGGTTTCAGTGGTGTGCGACATGTCCACATGTTCCTTCCAATGTAAAAGCTTACGTCACGTTATTTGGCCTCTTCTACAGCCATAAGAGAAGCACAGCAGCTAGTTCGCCTTTTTGGTTTTTGGAGACAATATCTGGTTTTGTCACTTTAGCCCACTCACCAAGTGACCTGAAAAGTTGTTTGTTTTGAGTGAGGCTCAAGCCAGGAGAAAGTTTTATATCCGGTCCAGGCTGCTGTGAAAGCTGCTTGGACCACATAAATAGATCCAATGGTGCTTGAAGTGTCGGTGGCAGATGCGGATGCTGTTGGCGGCTTTTGGCAGACCCATCTACGTGAGTCATATTGCAGATCTTTAGGATATTGGAGCAAAGCCTTACCACCCTCTGCATACGGGCTGTTCAGTTCACCGTTCTCTTTTGAAGACACATTTCTTGGCCTGATACTGCGACTTAGTAGAGAGAGAATACTTAACCATGGGCTCATTAATAAGATCTGAGACTGCCCATCATGAACTGTGCTGTTCGGCCCATGAAGCCATAAAATTGGGCGTGCACATCCTTATTGAATGAAAGTGGTATATACGTTACTGGACCTGAGCTAACTCTGAAGGAACAATAAGCGCCATGAAGAAGTGGCCCAGATGCTTTCTGGTCCAAACTCCTGCTGCCCTGCACTCCCCATGCACTCATGCCCTCATGGGGAGTTTCCTACAATCAGCTGACAAAAGAAGTAGAGACTTGGGCCCAGTTGGCTGATTCTGCACGATATTCAGGCACCACCCAAAAGTGGACAGCTGCAGCACCACAGCCCCTTTCTGGACATCCTATGGAAAGGATCTGCTTTTGACATAGCATTTGCATTTTCTGGTGCAGGGTTCCTGGGTCAACATTAAATAGTATGAGTTGAGAAATCAAGCTTACTGATTAAAAGGCAAAACAGAATAAACATACACACATTTATTGAGAAATATCTAGAAGTATCACTGCCTTTACACATATAAATCATTTCATAAAATGTGGACTTGATTTTTATATGAACTTACATCTACAAAGTTACGTATTAATTTCCTGTTAGTCCCTCTCTCTGCACAGTTATCCCTAACTTAGAGTAACAATTTACAGTTATTCTTCATACAATTTCAATTGTAACTGAAATCCTACAACAACAACAAAGTCAGTACATGTTTTGTTGAAGTGTAGAATACACCTATGGCACTTTTTGTATTACTAGGAAATGAATAAAATTCCCACTATAAATTATACTGAAACTTTTTCATTATGACTACTAGAGGAAGGATGGTCATACATTTAATGGAACTGGAAAACTGTATGAATGATTCATCTGGCCAAGAAGATGTCAAATGCTAAAACAATTCTTTGTAAAAATAAAAAATAAAACAAACACGGGAGAGCTTCAAACTTGTGTTTCTTTTCAAATTCTGCCAAAAATGCAATATTTGCATGTTAACTACTATTCTTTCCTTTATCTGATTAAGAAGTTCAGTATTAGCACATTAATCTCAGCCTTCTGTCTTTCGAGAGTGAACGTTAGAGGGAATAGCAGTCAGAAGAAACCATCAGAAACATGTATTTTCCTCTCCTCCAATATGCAGAACCTCAGTAGGTTTCGTGCCTGTTGCCTTACCACATCTATATGTGGTCAGGGAACAAGCGGAATGCAAGAAGCTGCTGCTCACGCATGCCTGATGTTGCGTGTTTATATGCAAGGTAAACCTCAAAGGCCAAATTGAAAATCGGTGTGACGTCATGTACAACTTATGAAAGATGTAATCACCCTAGGAAGATTAGAAAAAAGCCTTTGGGACTTCATTTAATTGATCTCGCGTATGGTCTGGACATCAGGTTATATAAAAGCCTTCCAGGTTATTCTAGTCTTCATCCAAGGATGAGAACCACTGAAGTTATATTTAACTTGTATTATTGCCATTTCAATTCAAATGTTTTAGATGAAAGATAAGTAGTTAATTGTAAATAGAACATATCTCATTTTCACATGTGATTCCACTTCAACTGGGACCTAAAATGTGATTAAAATTAAAGCCCCCAATGAAAAAGTAATGTGTCTGTTCAAATGAAACGTATTTGATATAACTTCACAGATCCTCAAATTTTAAAATATTCATTTCTACATGAAAACAAATATGATCCTAGTTGAGATTATTCCTTCCTAAGGGTTGAATAATGATGGTTGAATAATGATTACTAATTCTTAATTCTTCAGGTACAAAGATATTTGTGACATAAAATATAAAACTAAAGAAGAAGCAAGGTTAAATTGGTTATTGTTAAGCATTTTCACAGGAAATATTTTTGTACTCTTTTATAGTAGTGTATATACTAGTTAAGCCCTCTGTTAGAGAGAGGTTGCTAAAATGCAATGCAGTTTAATTTTGATTTTATTAAAACAAATTGGTTTATTTCCTTACAGTTTTCCCTCCACATATAGATTGTTTTACTTGATTGAAATTGTACACTATATACAATTTGCATCCTGATAGAATGGTATTTATATATATTATACAGTACACTTAATTCTCCAGAAAAATGCAGCATTTTTTTTTTTGAAAAGATTGGGTCACAATTGTATATGTAATTTTTTCACCTACAAGTTCCATTTGGTTAAACTACTTGTAGATAATTTTATATATAAAAGGCTTTGTGTATGTGCTAAGTTGCTTCAGTTGTGTCTGACTTTGTGACCCCGTGGACTGTATCCTGCCAGGCTTCTCTGTCCATGGGATTTTCCAGACAAGAATACTAGAGTAGGTTGCCATTTTCTTCTCCAGGGGATCTTCCCAGCATCTCTTATGTCTTGGATTGACATTGGAAGGCAGGTTCTACCACCTGGACTTTGTTGAAGGGTATTTTCAAAAAGTTGTCTTTCTATTGCTTCATATAAATTTACTAATGTTTTCTTTATCATTAGAAAAGAAGTAACTGGTCAACAGAAAAGAATAAATAATATCACTTAGTTCTTAATGATGCACTAACCACAGCAGGTGACTTGGATGTCTATATTATGAGTGTATTTTCCATGAATAGGTAGCTTCCTATCACCTCTCTTCTGGCAAAAATGTGAAAGATAAATGTGTGAATAAATTATTGCATATTTGCAGTTTTGAATTTTGCCTTAAAATAAAATGAACACCATTATGTAGAGAATAATACTTTGATTCCAGTTACACATAAAGTGAAAGTGAAATTGCTCAGTCGTGTCTAACTCTTTGGGACCCCATGGACTATAGCCTACCAGGCTCCTCAGTCCATGGAATTTTCCAGGCAAGAGTATTGGAGTGGCTTGCCACTTCCTTCTCCAGGGGCTTTTCCCCACCCAGGGGAAGAACCCGGGTCTCCCTCATTGCAGGCAGATGCTTTACTGTCTGAGCCACCAGGGAAGCTGGAATACTTTAAATAGGAAGCTGGCACTAAAATAAGCATGACTTACAGGCTACAATGATAAAGTAACTCAGGGTGGGGCAGTAACTTCACGGATCATTCTTTGGGCATGTAAAGCTTTGTACTTAGTTACTATTACAAAACACATTGATTAGGAAATTAAATTATTAACTCCACATTATAATCAAATTATCAAATGTAATTTAAAAATGTGCACTTTCACCTCAACAAGTTAAAGGTGTTTGAGTTAAGAAGCTTTTCATTGGGAAGGAAATGTTTTGTTATTTATTTTAGAGTCTTCTTGTCTTGGGGAAAATCCTGGCATTATTTTTGCTTATAGAATGTTTTTAAGTGTACTTAGTGAACTTCTCTTGTACACAGATAACTGAAGGATACTGACTGAGTCTTATATATTCATCTTTCAACCTACCCCTTTTCATCTGTGGTCTGTAGATCAGTCTGTTTATATGCTTATTTATATTTCAGCTCACTTGAAATAGAAATTGTGTTGATCTGAATAAATAGCAAATTAGCAAGATAAATAGTATAACAAAGAGATCATCCAACTGTAAATAAATGAATGGGTCAATAAATATATAAGAAAGAGATTTTAGTACCAGTAAATGTGCTAATAATTTGTGCATGCCTAGCTCAGTTCAGTCGCTCAGTCATGTCCAACTCTTTGCAACCCCATGAATCGCAGCACACCAGACCTCCCCGTCCATCACCAACTCCTGGAGATCACTCCGACTCACGTCCATCGAGCCAGTGATGCCATCCAGCCATCTCATCCTCTGTCATCCCCTTCTCCTCCGGCCCCCAATCCCTCCCAGCATCAGAGTCTTTTCCAATGAGTCAACTCTCTGCATGAGGTAGACAAAGTACTGGAGTTTCAGCTTTAGCATCATTCCTTCCAAAGAAATCTCAGGGCTGATCTCCTTCAGAATGAACTGGTTGGATCTCCTTGCAGTCCAAGGGGCTCTCAAGAGTCTTCTCCAACACCACAGTTCAAAAGCATCAATTCTTCAGCACACAGCCTTCTTCACAGTCCAACTCTCACATCCATACATGACCACAGGAAAAACCACAGCCTTGACTACATGGAACTTAGTCGGCAAAGTAATGTCTCTGCTTTTGAATATGCTATCTAGGTTGCTCACAACTTTTCTTCCAAGCAGTAAGCATCTTTTAATTTCATGGCTGCAGTCGCCATCTGCAGTGATTTTGGAGCCCCCCAAAAATAAAGTCTGACACTGTTTCCACTGTTTCCACTGTTTCCACTGTTTCCCCATCTATTTCCCATGAAGTGATGGGATCGGATGCCATGATCTTCATTTTCTAATTGTTGAGCTTTAAGCCAACTTTTTCACTCTCCTCTTTCAATTTCATCAAGAGGCTTTTTAGTTCCTCTTCACTTTCTGCCATAAGGGTGGTGTCATCTGCATATCTGAGGTTATTGATATTTCTCCTGGCAATCTTGATTCCAGCTTGTGTTTCTTCCAGTCCAGCATTTCTCATGATGTACTCTGCATAGAAGTTACATAAGTTGGGTGACAATATACAGCCTTGACGTACTCCTTTTCCTGTTTGGAATCAGTCTGTTGTTCCATGTCCAGTTCTAACTGTTGCTTCCTGACCTGCATACAGATTTCTCAAGAGGCAGGTCGGGTGGTCTGGTATTCCCATCACTTTCTGAATTTTCCACAGTTTATTGTGATCCACACAGTCAAAGGTTTTGGCATAGTCAATAAAGCAGAAATAGATGTTTTTCTGGAACTCTCTTGCTTTTTCCATGATCCAGCAGATGTTGGCAATTTGATCTCTGGTTCCTCTGCCTTTTCTAAAACCAGCTTGAACATCAGGGAGTTCACGGTTCACGTATTGCTGAACCTTGGCTTGGAGAATTTTGAGCATTTCTTTACTAGCATGTGAGATGAGTGCAATTCTGCGGTAGTTTGAGCATTCTTTGGCATTGCCTTTCTTTGGGATTGGAATGAAAACTGACCTTTTCCAGTCCTGTGGCCACTGCTGAGTTTTCCAAATTTGCTGGCATATTGAGTGCAGCACTTTCACAGCATCATCTTTCAGGATTTGAAATAGCTCAACTGGAATTCCATCACTCCACAAGCTTTGTTCATAGTGATGCTTTCTAAGGACCACTTGACTTCACATTCTAGGATGTCTGGCCTAGATGAGTGATCACACCATTGTGATTATCTGGGTCATGAAGATCATTTCTGTAGAGTTCTTCCGTGTATTCTTGCCACCTCTTCTTAATATCTCCTGTTTCTGTTAGGTCCATACCATTTCTGTCCTTTATCAAGCCCATCTTTGCATGAAATGTTCCCTGGTATCTCTAATTTTCTTGAAGAAATCTCTAGTCTTTCCCATTCTGTTCTTTTCCTCTATTTCTTTGCATTGATTGCTGAAGAAGGGTTTCTTATCTCTTCTTGCTATTCTCTGGAACTCTGCATTCAGATGCCTATATCTTTCCTTTTCTCCTTTGCTTTTTGCCTCTCTTCTTTTCACAGCTGTTTGTAAGGCTTCCCCAGACAGCCATTTTGCTTTTTTGCATTTATTTTCCATGGGGATGGTCTTGATCCCTGTTTCCTGTACAATGTCATGAACTTCATTCCATTGTTCATCAAGCACTCTATCTATCAGAATTAGGTCCTTAAATCTATTTCTCACTTCCACTGTATAATCATAAGGGATTTGATTTAGGTCATACTGAAGTGGTCTAGCAGTTTTCCCTACTTTCTTCAATTTGAGTCTGAATTTGGTAATAAAGAGTTCATAATCTCTGAGTCACAGTCAGCTCCTGGTCTTGTTTTTCTTGACTGTATAGAGCTTCTCCACCTTTGGCTGCAAAGAATATAATCAATCTAATTTTGATGTTGACCATCTGGTGATGTCCATGTGTAGAGTCTTCTCTTGTGTTGTTGGAAGAGGGTGTTTGCTATGACCAGTGCATTTTCTTTGCAAAATTCTATTAATTTTTGCCCTGCTTCATTCCACATTCCAAGGCCAAATGTGCCTGTTACTCCAGGTGTTTCTTGACTTCATACTTTTGCATTCCAGTCCCCTATAATGAAAAGGACATCTTTTTGGGGTGTTAATTCTAAAAAGTCTTATAGGTCTTCATAGAACCGTTCAACTTCAGCTTCTTCAGCATTACTGGTTGTGGCATAGACTTGGATAATTGTAATATTGAATGGTTTGTCTTGGAGACGAACAGACATCATTCTGTTGTTTTTGAGATTGCATCCAAGTACTGCATTTCGGACTCTTGTTGACCATGATGGCTACTCCATTTCTTCTGAGGGATTCCTGCCCACAGTAGTAGATATAATGGTCACCTGAGTTAAAGTCACTCATTCCAGTCCATTTTAGTTCACTGATTCCTAGAAGGTCGATATTCACTCATGCCATCTCTTGTTTGACCACTTCCAATTTGCCTTGATTCATGGACCTGACATTCTAGGTTCCTATGCAATATTGCTCGTTATAGCATTGGACCTTGCTTCTATCACCAGTCACATCCACAGCTGGGTATTGTTTTTTATTTGGCTTCATCCCTTCATTTTTTCTGGAGTTATTTCTCCACTGATCTCCAATAGCGTGTTGGGCACCTACCTAACTGGGGAGTTCCTCTTTCAGTATCCTATCATTTTGCCTTTTCATACTGTTCATGGGTTTTCAAGGCAAGAATACTGAAGTGGCTTGCCATTCCCTTCTCCAGTGGACCACATTCTGTCAGACCTCTCCACCATGACCCGCCCGTCTTGGGTTGCCCCGCGGACATGGCTTAGTTTCATTGAGTTAGACAAGGCTGTAGTCCTAGTGTGATTAGATTGCCTAGTTTTCTGTGAGTATGGTTTCAGTGTGTCTGTCCTCTGATGCCCTCTTGCAACACCTGCCATCTTACTTGGGTTTCTCTTACCTTGGGCGTGGGATATCTCTTCAAGGATGCTCCAGCAAAGCGCAGCTGCTGCTCCTTACCTTGGATGAAGGGTATCTCCTCACCACCACCCTTCCTGACCTTCAATGTGGGATGGCTCCTCTACAGGGCTCTTTGGACAGGGTGTTTCTCCTCCCGGCCGCAGCCCCAGGCCCCAAGCACAGGGTGGCTCCTCCTGGCCACCGCCCCTCGCCTCAGGCACAGGGTGGCTCCTTCCAGCCACCCCTGACCTCAGACGCGGGGTAGCTCCTCTCGGCCATTCCTGGACCATCGCAGCCTGGCAACCCTCAGCTGTTGCCCCTGACCTCGGATGTGGGGTGCCGGGGTCTCCAGCCCCGGTGGATCCAGGGTGATTCGAAGGTGGGGATGGAGTCGGTGTCCTTGGAAATAACTTATTTAATTACAGATAGAGAGGGATTAGAAAATTAGCAGAGAAAAAGAGGCTGAATAACTTGGTTTTCCTGGGATACCAATAAAATTCCAAGACAAGGAATTTGCACCATCTACATTGGGCCACCGGCGTCACTTGAATATCAGAAGGTGCCCCTCCTTGGGCTCCTTCTCGCGTGGGCTTGAAAGCCGGGACAAGTAAGTAAACATGGCGAGCACCCATGCTCCAGATGGGAATTCAGCCAGAAAAATGGGGAGCAAGAAAGAATGACATGGGAGAATCAGTCTTTCCAGGAACTCATCCGATCTCTTTATTTTGGGGTTTGCTTATATACCTTTTGTTACACATAGGGATGAATACAGAGTAATGCGGGGGTCAGCAGTCCTGACCTTTATCAAAATTAGGTGCTTTACATAAAAAAAGATCTTAGGGGTTTTACATCATCTTCTGGCCATGAGGCCTGCTGACATTTTATGACCCTTTCTTTCTGATAACAAAAAAACTTATTTTTTCCAAGGGTGTTTTTTCTTAAATCAGGCACCACCCTCCAAATAAAGTTGCATTCCTATAGGGTGAGGGTGTAGTGAGTTACAATCAAGAAAGGAATTTATTTAACCCAAGGTTAACATGATTAATCTTAAAGGTTAATACTTATTTCTCCTATATGTTAGTTATATTCATTATAAGGTCAGGGAATATGGAGATTTAGCAGCAAACATCAGCCCAACAAATGAAAATCCTTTCACCAATGCTCGCCTTAAGATCTATTTAGTCTTAAGATAGTGATAAAGTTACATTTTTACATAGCAAGGACACAGTGATTTATAACAAAGTACAGTGATCTCTTACAAAAGAGAAAATTCATTAACTCAAAAAGTCTAGTATTGCTAACCTTAAAAACTACTATATTTCCTTTTCTATATTCCAAATACATTGATTAATATATTCTCAGGTGCCTAAGGATATGGAGGCCTGGCAGCAATCATTGACTCAACAATGAGAAAAGCCCTATGCTAATTAAGACTCTCAAAATACTCCAAACTCTCTGTGCTGTTTATGGTTGAGAGGTAATAAACAATCATGTGCATAGTGACAGGAGTATGGATAATCCTGTCACACAAGCTAGTTTGCCAGCAGAGAGGTTTGACCTGAGACACCCTTGTCACACCCAGGGCAGGGAATTAGCAGCAATTATTGGCACAACAAATGAAAAACCCTTCACCAATATAATTTTTAACCTACCCACTATACTAATAATTTCTAACTCCCCCAAAGAATTTGTCTTTAGTAAGTATAAAACATCTCGTGCCTCTCACGGTCAGGAGGCTGTGGTCAGGAGGCTGTAAACAATCACATGTGGCTGGACGGAACTATACAGGCGGGCTAGATAACCTTCAGAGGAGTTGTAAGTTGAAACACTCTTGTCACGCCCAGAAATTTTTACTGACTTGAAGCTGCACGTTTACTCCTTCTCCGAGAGAACCGGTGGGGAACAGCCTCCCCATAAAGTCAGAGGTGTAGGCAAGAGCATGAAACAGTAAAGTAGATAGACTCTGGTTTGGGGGTAGATGCTCGGGAACAGGGGGTTTCCTGAGGCTTAATCCCGCCTTGCGTATGCCAAGCCTCCTTTCTCATGACCTCTGCCTCGGGCGGAATTCCTCATGCTGGCGCCCGGCAGTGAGGTAACTCCACTTGGCCGCTGCCCTTCGGGCATGGGGTCCTCCCAACTTCTGCCCCTAACCTCGGACATGGGGTAGCTCCTCTAGGCCACACTTAGTGGGCAGGTCACGGCCGCCCGTGCTAAATATTCGGCTTTTACTTTTTGAGAGGATAAAACAAAGAGGTCAGTAGAGTATGTTAATTCAATGCCCCTATTGCCTGGAAAATCCCATGGATGGAGGAGCCTGGTAGGCTGCAGTCCATGGGGTTGCGAAGAGTCGGACACGACTGAGCGACTTCACTTTCACTTTTCACTATCACGCATTGGAGAAGGAAATGGCAACCCACTCCAGTGTTTTTGCCTAGAAAATCCCAGGGACGGGGGAGCCTGGTGGGCTGCCGTCTATGGGGTTGCACAGAGTCAGACACGACTGAAGCGACTTAGCAGCAGCAGCAGCAAGATTAACTGCAAGGAGAACCAACTTGTCCATTCTGAAGGAGATCAGCCCTGGGATTTCTTTGGAAGGAATGATGCTACAGCTGAAACTCCAGTACTTTGGGAACCTCATGCGAAGAGTTGACTCATTGGAAAAGACTCTGATGCTGGGAGGGATTGGGGGCAGGAGGAGAAGGGGACAACAGAGGATGAGATGGCTGGATGGCATCACTGACTCAATGGATGAGAGTCTGAGTGAACTCTGGGAGTTAGTGATGAACAAGGAGGCCTGGTGTGCTGCAATTCATGGGGTCGCAAAGAGTCGGACACGACTGAGTGACTGAACTGAACTGAACTGAAGATGAAAACTGATGGCTTGATTAGGAAAAGCAAATGACTGCTTTAAAAAATTTTATCCTCTAAGGCCTCAATATGCCAGCAAGTTTGGAAAACTCAGCAGTGGCCACAGGACTGGAAAAGGTCAGTTTTCATTCCAATCCCAAAGAAACGCAATGCAAAAGAAAACTACTGCACAATTGCACTCATCTCACATGCTAGTAAAGTAATGCTCAAAATTCTCCAAGCCAGGCTTCAGCAATACATGAACCGTGAACTCCCTGATGTTCAAGCTGGTTTTAGTAAAGGCAGAGGAACCAGAGATCAAATTGCCAACATCTGCTGGATCATGGAAAAAGCAAGAGAGTTCCAGAAAAACATCTATTTCTGCTTTATTGACTATGCCAAAGCGTTTGACTGAGTGGATCACAATAAACTGTGGAAAATTCTGAAAGAGATGGGAATACCAGACCACCTGACCTGCCTCTTGAGAAATCTGTATGCAGGTCAGGAAGCAACAGTTAGAACTGGACATGGAACAACAGACTGGTTCCAAATAGGAAAAGGCGTACGTCAAGGCTGTATATTGTCACCCTGATTATTTAACTTCTATGCAGAGTACATCATGAGAAACACTGGACTGGAAGAAACACAAGCTGGAATTCAGATTGCCGGGAGAAATACCAATAACCTCAGATATGCAGATGACACCACCCTTATGGCAGAAAATGAAGAGGAACTAAAAAGCCTCTTGATGAAAGTGAAAGAGGAGAGTGAAAAAGTTGGCTTAAAGCTCAACAATTAGAAAACGAAGATCATGGCATCCAGTCCCATGACTTCATGGGAAATAGATGGGGAAACAGTGGAAACAGTGTCAGACTTTATTTTGGGGGGCTCCAAAATCACTGCAGATGGTGACTGCAGCCAGGAAATTAAAAGACGCTTACTCCTTGGAAGAAAAGTTATGACCAACCTTGATAGTATATTCAAAAGCAGAGACATTACTTTGCCGACTAAGGTCCGTCTAGTCAAGGCTATGGTTTTTCCTGTGGTCATGTATGGATGTGAGAGTTGGACTGTGAAGAAGGCTGTGTGCCGAAGAATTGATGCTTTTGAACTGTGGTGTTGGAGAAGACTCTTGAGAGTCCCTTGGACTGCAAGGAGATCCAACCATTCCATTCTGAAGATCAACCCTGGGATATCCTTGGAAGGAATGATGATAAAGCTGAAGCTCCAGTACTTTGGTCACCTCATGCGAAGAGTTGACTCATTGGAAAAGATTCTGATGCTGGGAGGGATTGGGGGCAGGAGGAGAAGGGGACGACCGAGGATGAGAAGGCTGGATGGCATCACGGATTCAATGGACGTGAGTCTGAGTGAACTCCGGGTGTTGGTGATGGACAGGGAGGCCTGGCGTGCTGCCATTCATGGGGTCTCAAAGAGTCGGACACGACTGAGTGACTGAAGTGAACTGAACTGAACTGACCTGAAGGCCTTATAACGTTAGCTAATGTTAAGGAAAGTGTTCTTAAAGTGCAATATTCAGAGTGAAATATCATGAGTCTCATGCAAACATAATATTAAAATGTCAAATGTCTTATTCCCTAATTCATTTATGGAGAACCAATAACATGTTATGATGGCTTGAAAGACCATTTGAAATACTAGGCATTTTTACGTATTCTTAGGTTAAGATTTATCAGTTAGGTACAAAGCTGGCTAATATTCTACACATTTCTACCATGTTATCTATTTCCTCCCCTGGAGAGAAAGTGTTTGCATCACTATCGGACAAATTCTACAAGTTAATCATAGGTTGAAAAGGTGTGAAATAACCCAGGAGACAGAAAAGTCAAGGCTATCACTGCACTGAAAATACATCCAGCAATCTCTTAATAAATTGTTAAGGCTCAAGAGACTACCACTGAAAAATTAAAAAATAAAAGGAAAAAAAATGTGCTGAAATATAAATAATCTATAGCAAGATAAATAAAGAAAAATAATATAAAGTGATGAGGTTTGAAAAAAACACATTTTCAGAAAAACTTGATGTTTCTTTCTCTTAGTTGAAAATTACTTTATATGTAAAATTATCTGTCTTTAATATAGCCTATTCAAATAAACTATGCTGTAAATTTTATAGAGGAATTTGTTTAACTAAAGGCAACTTCTCATGTACAAAATCATTTTCCGTAAGAATGAAGAAGTGCATCTTTAAAAATTCAGAGGGTTTGTTTTTATCTTTAGCTAACAATTTAAACTCCTTTCAGTAGTTTGAAAGTTCTAATCTCTAGTTGTGTTTAGCTCATTGTTCTCAGAAATTGTATCTGTAATTGATCTGGTCCATAAATAGAGTAGAGTTTTACATGGATATATTTGAGGTGTAGAATTGTGTTTCATGGATAGCCACTCAGTTGGTATTCTTTAACGCTGGAGTACTAATAACTATACAATTCATATGAGCTCTGTTCCATCCCAATTTTTGGTAAAATCGACTTTTGAGAGAATAAATTATATAATCTTATTTCTGCAAATTGTAAATATGTCACTGACTGATGACTTAGATTAGATCTGAACTGGTGACCTTGAGCTAAAAGGCTTAACTTACCATTATAAATCAACCCCTTGAGTCTTCTTTCTTCCCATTTGTGTTTTGTTATTATGTGCATGCCTGAATACTGTTATTTAAAGATACATTAATGCTCTTAAGCACATTCTACTAAGTAAATTAGTCATTCACTTGTTTCCAGAATATATATTAAATATTTATCATCAGAATAAACAAAAACTACTTACATTATAATTGTGATTATCCCAAAATAATTCTTATCACATAAGAGTACTTAACCATGTGTCAGTACTCAGAGATTTATCTCCAGATTAAAAACAAAATTGTTAATATAATAGCATTTTTGAATACTATTCCATTCAAAGAACAAGATTTTGTGCTGGAGAGAGTATGGGGGAAAGGGAACCTTCCTAAACTGTGTATGGTGTATCCACTGTGGAAAACAGTATGGAGATTCTTCAAAGACCTATAAATAGAGTTGTCATATGACCCTACAATCCCATTCCTGGGCATATATCTGGATAAAACTATACTTCAAAAAGATACACACACCCCTAGGTTCATAGCAGCACTGCTCACAATCTCTGAGACATAGAAACCACCTAAATGTCCATCAACAGATGAATGAATAAAGAAGGTGTACACAGTGGAATATTACCCAGCCATATAAAAGGATGAAATAACACCATTTACAGCAACACGAGAGCCAAATGCCATATGACGCCTCTTATATGTGGAGTCTAAAATATGACACAAATGGACCTGTCTATGAAACATACATGGACTCGTAGAACAGACCTGTGGTTACCAAGGGGAACGGGTGGGTCGGCAGTTTGGGATTAGCAGATGCATATATATATATTTATATATTTATATAATGGCAAGGTCTTACTTGTATGGTATAGGAAACTATATTCAATATCCTGGGATAAACCATAATGGACATAAATATATAAAGGAATGTTTATATATGTATCACTGAATCATTTTGCTATACAGGAGAAGTTATCAGAACATTAAAAAAAAAGGAACAAGATTTTGTCATTCTTTAGCTAAGATCTCAAGAAAAATTATGAAAATGTTTATTTTTCTGAAAAGTCAGATCGTATAAAATTTTCTTTTTTTCAAGATTAGCTAATTTATTTTGATTAGAGGCTAATTACTCTTCCTTTTTAAGAGGGTCTATCCATTTGTTCATCCATTATCCATCTGTCCATCATTCATCTATACACCTGTTCAAGTAGTATTTGCTGGAACCTGTCTGTGCGTGTGTGTGTGTGTGAACGTTGCTCAGGTGTGTCCGACTCTTTGTGACCCCATGGACTATACAGTCCATGGAATTCTCCAGACCAGAATACTGGAGTGGGTAACCGTTCCCTTATCCAGGAGATCTTCCCATCCCAGGGATTGAACCCAGATCTCCCACATTGCAGGCGGATTCTTTACCAGCCGAGCCACAAGGGAAGCCCCACCATGCCCCAAATACAGTTAGAAGTCCAGAAATAAAACAAACCTCTGTTTGTATGGGAACATTATGCTTCCTATAAATTTAAATTTTGATTCATTCAAGTAGACTTCTGTTCCTTTTAATATATATAATGCTGTCTGACAGACAAGGGTATTAAACATTCACGATTTGGTTTATCTTTTAATCTTTGCTGCCTCCTCTCACTGTCTTCCTAAGTTACACTTTCTTATTATTATTTTTTGACTTTCCAAATATTTATTTTCTGATAAGAAAAGAACAGTGAAACATAGAGTGGAATACATTCCCACATCAAAACCCATGTTAAAATTTTTATCTTTTTCATCTGCCTCTGTTTGTATGCCTCCAACGTACCTCCTATTATACTGATTTGTTTTACTATTCACATCCTCTACTAATATTTTTTTTTTTCTTTAAGCAGTAGTGTTTCTCTTGCCACACAAAAATTTTCTTATTTCAATTTTTTTTTTTTCGGTTGTAATTTGAATTCATTTCATTGGAAGTGTAAATACTCCCATTAAAGTATTTTTATTTTAAAGCCTATATGAAAGTATAATGAACACACTTTAAACAAATTCTCCTTTTATATTTTTCCCACTGTTTTTGCCTTCACTGTAGTATATTTCCCCTAATTTCCCTCGGTCTCTGTTTTCAGTTGTTCATTCTCTTTATTTGTCAGTTGATTTTAGTTTTTAAAACTACCTACTTATATTAATATAACATGATATGCACTATCTACTATTAGTAGTTAGTATGGGCTCTTGACACCACATTTTTTTTTTCAAAATTTGATTTTCCCTGGTTAAGTCATGCTCACTTTTGCTCTCCAAGCAGTAGGCTGGTGGATTGTTGGGCACCTTCTGTAGGTCAGTATCAAGGTGCTTCTCCTAAGTGGGAGGGAAAAAAAAAAAGTGGCCTTAAAGAGAGCCTACCCTTCAGCTCATCTGGAAGCTGCCAGGTTTGACAGACAGAACCTTCAGTAATCCTCTTCTGACAGCAGAAAGGTGGTTAATAACTATCTTTTCGAGCACGTTAATTAAAGTAAGAAGCAATAAGTTTCCTTAGAATGGGGAAATGGATGTAGAGATTTCAAGCCTGGCCACAGAGCAGATTCTTTCATAACTCTTTCATCAGCACCTCTTGAATTTCTAGGTGGGGCTGATACTTTCCTTTCCCATTGGCCACTCAGGAAAGTTGGGGTAAAGGGGCATGTTCCTTATGCTTAGGTCACCTTCTCAGCCCTCTCTTACTCTAGTTGCTAATTTTCAGAGTTCTTTCTAACATTAAAAAAAAAAAAACTATAATAAAAAATAGTGTACATTTTTAGTTTTAAAAAATAAGGGCATAGAAATAGAGTTGTAAAAGTGTCTAGAGAAGTACATTTCTTAACAATGTTTTATTGTTAAGCATGGAGCAAGATTTTCTCCAATCTATGTACTGGTATCAGATAGCTATGTGTTTCAGAACGGTGAACTCATGTGTCTTTGCAATTGGCCTTGAAGGCAGGCCTATTAAGAATGAGATGAAATTCATCAATCATTTTCAGTGCCATATTTCCCTGCTGAGAATGTTCTAGTCTTGAATGGCTTTATACCATATGGCATTTTATTGTTTTAGTTGAGAACAGAAGACTCTTCTACAAAAGAAACAATTAAAAGAATTTATTTTGGAGCCTCTATGCTCATTAGACTCATAATCCTTAATGTTGTTCCCCAGTGCACATATATATCACTAATAAACATTAATAATATTTGCAAAATTTGACTATTAGGTATATACAAGAAAAGTATGAAGGCCAAATTTAATTTACTATTCAAAAATTCTAAGCTGTATTTTGCCTTATTATGTAGAATTTGTAAGAGGAGCCCTTAAAGGATAGGATAAGATGTACTACACCATGTCATTTTAATTTCAAAGAAAACAATCCATGTTAACTTAAACATTATTTTTATCCTAATAGAAAAAATGTCAGTTTTTCAGTGTTATTCAACATTCTATTGATTATATCCTTTGGGATGTTTACTTAGCCCTCCATAATTTAGATGTATGAAAGAAGCATCAGTAGATTTTGTTGATTAGGTTGAAGCACAATATTTGATTTTTTTAGCTGTAAAACAAATTATTCTTAGAGAATTACATTTTGGTTGCCATTTTTTTGTGTTAGTGCATTGATTCCTGCATAGCACTTTATACCTATCTTAACATGACATTATATGATGATTTAATGTCAGTTGATAAATTACATTGTAAACATACGATCGCCACATCACAAAGTATTAGTGTCCATGCCTCAAGTCCTAAACTTGTCTAGCCAAGTTTGCTTGATAAAGTAATGGTCAACTAAAGTAATGGTCAACTCTGAAACTGACTTTTGTAATAAATTAAGCAGATAAGCTTTTCAAAATCAGTTTCCTTTTCTTTTGGATGTACATCTAGCCAGCATTTCTTAACTGCCTCTGTTTTTTTAGTTGCCAAGTTGAATCTAACTCTGTTGTGACACCATAGACTTTTTAGCCTGTCAGGTTCCTCTGTTCATGGGATTTCCTGGGGAAGAATACTGGAGTGGTTTGCCATTTCCTTCTCCCGGACATCTTGTCCCAGGGATCAAACCCTCATCTCCTGCATTGCGGGAGGATTGTTTACTACTGAGCCACCTGGGAAGCCCACTATAACAATTTGTAGTTGTCTTTCAGTTCTCTAAGTCACGTCCAACTCTTTGCAACCCCATGGACTGTCCTTCCCTGCCCTTCACTATTTCTGGGAGTTTGCTCAAACTCATGTCCATTGAGTTGATGATGCCATCCAACTGTCTCATTCTCTGTCGCCTCATTCTCCTCCTGCCCTCAATCTTTCCCTGCATCAGGGTCTTTTCCAATGAGTCAACTCTTCTCATCAGGTGGCCAAAATAATGGCACTTTAGCATCAATTCTTCCAATGAATGGTCATGGTTTATTTCTTTTAGGATTGAGTGGTTTTATCTCCTGCTGTCCAAGAGACTCTCAAGAGTCTTCTCCAGCACCACAGTTCCAAAGCATCTGTTTTTTGGCACTGAGCCTTGTTTATGGTCCAACTCTCACATCTGTACATAACTGCTAGAAAAACCATAGCTTTGACCATATGGACCTTTGTCTGCAGAGTGATGTCTCTGCTTTTCAGTACACTGTCTAGGTCTGTCATAGCTTTTCTTGCAAGGAGCAAGCATCTTTTAATTTCATGGCTGCAGTCACCATCCACAGTGATTTTGGAAGCCAAGAAAATAAAATCTGCAGATTTTTTTTCCCCAGCTATTTGCCATGAAGTAATGGGACCAGTTACCATGGTCTTAGATTTTCAAATGTTGAGTTTTAAGCCAGCTTTTTCACTCTCCTCTTTCATCTTCATCAAGAGGCTCTTTAGTTCTACTTTGTTCTTTGCCAGTAGGGTGGTGTCACCTGCTTATCTGAGGTGGTTGATATTTCTCCCAGCAATCTTGACTCCAGCTTGTGATTCATCCAGCCCAGAATTTCATATGATATACTCTGCATATAAGTTAAATAAGCAGGGTGACAATATACAGCCTTGTTGTACTCTTTTCCAAATATTGAACCAGTTAGTTGTTCCCTGTAAGGTTCTAACTGTTGCTTCTTGACCTCAAAGCAATAAGAATTTGATGTTAGTTCAAAAACCTCCTAGGTAAATTGTTTTCCCTATTTTCCAACTTGGTGCAGAGAATTGCATGTCCCCAGGAAATGGTGGAGCCCCTAGTTGAAAAGAAGAGCCGCTCAGTGATTTACAACACTACAATTACTACATAAATGAATAATAATCTTTTGTTTTGTTTGAGACGTTGTACATTTTGGAGGTATTTTCTTATGATAATTCAGCCTATTCAGATGAGTGTAGAATCTTTTTGGCTGAGGAGAAATTCCTTTAGGAGTTTGAGTTCAACTTCATGATTATTTTCATCTGCTTCTTGTAGCCCATCTGCTTTTCCAGCTTTTGGACTTCTAAGAGGACTCAGTGAAGTGAAGTGAAGTGAAAGTCACTCAGCCGTGTCTGATTCTTTGTGACCCCATGGACTATAGAGTCCGTGGAGTTCTTCAGGCCAGAATACTGAAGTGGGTAGCCTTTCCCTTCTCCAGGGGATCTTCTCCCACATTGCAAGTGGATTCTTTGTCAACTTAACCATGAGAGAAGCCCAAGAATATAGGAGTGGGCAGCCTATCCCTTCTCTAGCAGATCTTCCTGACCCAGGAATTGAACCAGAGTCTCCCACATTGCAGGTGGATTCTTTACCAACTGAGCTATTGGGGAAGCCCAAGAGGGCTCAGTGAGATATTTTAATCTGTTTTCTTACTACTTTCCTGGTTCTTAAATGATTGTCTCCCTGTATGTCTTGCATGCTCCTGACTGTCTTCTGTTAACTGAATAATGGTCTGCTTATACTTTGATCACTGTACACCTCTTGGTTTTTTAGCTAAGCCCTGATTCTGAACTCCATAGTAAATGCAGATTCCTTAGACTGTCTTCTGTCTAGCCAGCTCTTACATATGAACTCTATCTACCAAGCCTCACAGTCTGGTCTCCCTAGTTTGTTTTGGATTAAAAATTGATGTATCGTTGCATAAATTTCCTGTTTGAACACTTGCAACATCAACAGGAAAGCTGGGCTAGATTTCTGTTAAAATGTATCTCTGACCAAATAAAGGTGCAGGGACGGAGTCAGCAGAGTGTTCTGCTTATTATTAAGAGGGTAAGCATTAAGTCAGATTGTCTTAATTTCAATCCTGGATTCATTACATACCAGTTGTAAACTATAAGCTGTTAAGTGACCTATGGAAAGTTTCCTGACTTACTTATTACCATAACTGATAAAAATCTGAGTTTTATTATCAACAAAATGTTGTCTTTTCCAAGAAGGATCTCCTCCTTATCTTATTACTAGAAAAGTGTGTCTGGGAAACCACTTTAGGCACTCAAGAAGCCTTTACTGAAAGAGTTCAATGGATATGCAAGGTTTCCACCAGCTCAGCATTCTTAAAAATATTTCATTTGAGCCATTCTGATGATTTTTAGTATTACCTCCCTTTTAAAGAGTAGCTCCTATATTAATCATATAATATTTAGATAAAATAATGACATAGTAATGAAAAAATAATACAAGAGTTGGAAATGCAGATTTTAATTTTTAATTCTCAAAATATTATATATCTCCTTTGGAGTATTCCTTAATGTTTAAAAGAAATAATGTGTCTAAAACTCCTTAGGAAATTGACTGGCATTAGACTAACTCGTAGAACAACAACAAAAAAATGAAATGAAAGCCAAACGAAACACACATGAATAAAAGAGTCTCCATAAAATGGTCTGAGGTTTGAAAGTAATAGAAATTTATCCCTAATGCATATAATAGTGCTGAGCATGCAAACAGGTTGGCAGCATAGCCCTCCTTCGAGTGATTCTGCATGATTAACAGGCATTCTGGATCACCCTAAAAGTTATCTCTGTTCTAGCTACTGAGATCATGAAAGATCATGAAAGAGCTTCCAGAGGAAGATATTGGGATCTTCCTGGACCCCAAAGAGCTGGAAGAGCTCTGGACCCCTTCCTGGCCCCCTGAACCTGGAAGAGCTGTGCGTTACTTCTCGTATGCCACTATCAGATGGCCACATGTCCACAAGTAAGTTCAGTGGAGCCTTGGAAATGTACGTGTTCCTCGCCCCCTCCCCCCCTCCCCCCCCCCACAGAAAGAAGAGTATCTCTTTGGAGAGTAGATATTAATCTTTACCACAAAATCTTATCTCTAGTTCACTTTCTACCGATTCCTGCTCCACAGAAAATTAATCAAGTTAATTCACATTTATAAACCTTAGCTATATCCCAAAGTTCACAACAGGTGAATATAATAATCAATTATTTAAGAATTATTTAAGCAGATTAATGTAGTAAGCAATAATGCTCTGCACCTAATTAAGAACCTGTTAACATAAAGATTTTTTTAATTATGGTAATCATAAATTAATGAGAGATTTTTAAGCAAATCTTCCATTTTTATTTTCTATTTTCAATTACTGTAGACAATTTAAAATTATGTAATACTTTCTAAAACCTTTAAAACATATCTTTATAATTTTGATTAGAGATTTTTCTGTTTTTCTTTAGCAGTGTTATAGAAAAATTCATGTCCAGGTGGCATTTCAGTTTAGTGGAGAAATGAATTGTTTAGTAAAATTTGCCCAGAGAGGCATTCAAAGACCAACAATTATAAATAACCAGTAATCATAAAATCATATAATAATAATAATAGGGAAATCCATTGTAAAGTAACACATCTCTTTTTCACTTCTCATAATTTCTAAAATTTAACTGTGAAAATACTTAGAGGCATAATACTGTAATACATTGTGAACGGCAAAGTGAATTGACACATATTTTGGAATATTATCAGACATTATTTATTAAATCAAAAAGATGCTTATGCTCTGACCCAGAAGTCATTTTTGTAAGATTCTATCCTCTGTAAATTAAGCTACCAGTATATCGTATTACAGGAATAGACATATTTATTACAACAGTTTCTAATGCAAAGAAACTGGAAACAGCCTGAAGAGGAAATAATTTAGTATTATGTGCCAAGCCATAGAATACTTTTTAGCCAAAGAAATGAGTTAGAGCTGTCTTCTATTTTCTCAGAAGCATTGCAATGATATATGTTTTAAGTTAAAACAAAGATGTGGAGAGTCATGTATAAAATAAACTGTTTGTTTGTTTGTAAAATAACTAGGAATATGTTTTTACTAAATGAATAATTCAGCATGTACATATTTAAATTATCATGTACCCACTTTGTGGGTACCCACTATTGTGGGAAAAGTGAATCTGTAAGCAGCAAAATAAGTTAGCAGCAAAGTAAGAAATCAAAAATAAAATTCATGTCAAAATCTGTTGTATTAATTTTTTCTGTGGCTGCACAACAAATTACTACAAACTTTTGTTGCTTGGTTCAATCGCCAAGTTATGTCTGACTCTTTGCACCTCATGGGGTGCAGCACGTCAGGCTTCCCTGTCCATCACCATCTGCTGGAGTTTAGCCAAGTTCATATTCATTGAATTGGTGATGCCATCCACCATCTCATCCTCCGTCTCCCTCTTCTTAGAGGTAGTGAGATTTTCCTTGTTTCTCAGCCAATTGTTACATTTTTCCCCAATGCTTTTCTCCATAATCTTAAGTTCTTATTTTGATTTAAAGCGAGCATATGTTCTTTACAAAATCAGAAATTAGATAGTTATCTTTATTATTAAAGGTAGAAAATAGCTTACGTTTGGGTTATGGATAAATGTTTTAGGGACATATCAAGTGAGTATAAATGGGAATATTGAGTGACATGTTTTAGTAAGTTGCATAATAATATAGATGTTGTATGCAAGCTCAGTCACTTCAGTCGTGTCCGACTCCTTATGACCCCATGGATTGTAGCCTGCCAGGCTTCTATGTCCTTGGAATTCTCCAGGCAAGAATACTGGAGTGATTGCCATTTCCCCCTCTGGGGGATCTTCCTGACCCTGGGATGGAGCTAGCGTCTCCTTCATTGACAGGCATATCTGTTACTGCTGAGCTACCCTGTTTAGTCTTAGCTGCTGCTACTGCTACTAAGTCACTTCAGTCGTGTCCGACTCTGTGTGACCCCATAGACGGCAGCCCACTAGGCTCCCCCGTCCCTGGGATTCTCCAGGCAAGAACACCGGAGTGGGTTGCCATTTCCTTCTCCAATGCATGAAAGTGAAAAGTGAAAGTGAAGTCGCTCAGTCGTGTCCGACCCTCAGCGACCCCATGGACTGCAGCCTTCCTGGCTCCTCCGTCCATGGGATTTTCCAGGCAAGAGTACTGGAGTGGGGTGCCATTGAAATCCCCCTAAATATACGCTAAGATAACAAAGTTGAAGACTGTTAGAACACTGTCCTGATGGCCTCTTTGGGCATTCATTGTCCTTTACTTATTGCTTCTCTAGTTTATGTCTTTTATGACAAGCCTGGCTCTTTATCTCTTCCTTCAGTGACCCTGTAGCTCCCCTTTTGCCTGCATTTTGTAGTTCATTTCTTTGTAACAAATAAAGAATCTTATGTAACAGAATAGGTTATGCAGAAGATAATTTGGGTTCAAATAAAACATGTCAACTTGGAAATACTTGTATATTTCTGAAATAAGAGTGATCCAGGGACTCTTATACTTGTCATACTGTGAATTTGCCCCAGTCCTAAATGAGCCTTGGTATGAAGTTTTGTTTCCCACAGGTTTGTACAGATTAACTCATTGTAGTTATCTGTTCTGTTATTATGTATAGGAATGACAAAGTGATACTAGGGCTCCTGTGGTCAAAATATTTGTGGTTAGAACTTTATGTAGCCTCATTTGATTGTCTTAAAGTTTTATTTTTTTACTGTGCTTCAGGATATTTAGTAAACACTCAGCAGCATGGCAATCTTCAAATAAGTCCCCTCATGGTGCTTTAAATATCTTGCATTGCCTTCTACATCTTATATTATTCTTTAGATGTAGCACTTAGTAAAATATCAGGGTGCCTCATTTTATTTTAGAATATTGGAAAGTTTAACCCTTCTTTTAGAAAACAGTGTAAATCCAACTGCTAGTATTTCAAATTTTCTTGAGATGCATGTCAATGGACATAATTATTTCAAGCAATTACTTACACAATTAACTTTAAGTAACTTTACAGTCACACACAGCAATAATATTATTTACATAAAAATTAAACCATGAAAACAAACTCTTTTGAAAATTAAATCCTCAGTAACCCTCTACATGCTCATTGTTTTAGCCAGGCTTTACTATAGAAAGGAACATAAACATTTCTGGTTGTTGTCCAGGAAGATAAATATACTAACAAGAGAGTGTTAACTTTATATGTGTGAAAGAAAGATGAGACAAGCAAGTCCTGTCATAGAAACTGCAGAGTAGCTTATTTTTATAATACTCTCTGCCTTCCTTTAGTTGTTTTAAAATTTCTCATAAGTCACTGGATCAGTTGATTAAAGAAAGGTGTTGAAGTGGAGAGTGCTAAGATCCAATCAAGCTCAGACTTCTATTGATATGTTTAGTCTTGATTTAAGGTCCTCTCCTAATACATAGAATATTCCTTCATGCATCATTCTGAGAAAAATCTCTTTCAGAATTGATCAGTAAAAAAATAATAAATAAGGAAATTTGGGTGGAGAAAGGAAAATATATATCAGTGCATTTTTAAAATACATTTGTTTGCTTTGGGAGGCATAATAACTCTATTTTATCCTCTCCATTTCCTCCATCATCTGGTTATATCTTATCTCAGAGGATGATCAAGAAGCATGGAGTTAAAGGAAGAACAGGGCAGCTTTAGCAAAAAAGGTTTAACGTGGTTCAAAAATACATTCAAAAGTGTGTTCTTAATCTTTAGCTGTAAAATGAGCAGGAATATTCTCTACAATGCAAATCGACATCTAACATATACATGTTTTAAAAAAATAAGAAAGCTATTGCATTTAAAGATATTTATTCACTGACATAGTCATTTTCAATGAACCTGTCCTCTAACAGTCTAGAATGACATTTTTAGAAAACCAGGGCACAAAACAAGAAGTAAAGAATGAATACTAGGTAAACACAGGTGATAGAAAGGTGTGAACATTTTGAGAATTCATGGTAATGACATAGCCTCACTCTGGGTAACTGACCCTCTTTTATTAGTGGGTTCAATACTCAGAAATTACATTAATCATTTGTAATCCCAGGATTATGAATTATAACATTGTGATGTTATAATTCTATTTACATTCCAAGTTATTCATAATATGCATAGTCTGACCCAGTTGTTAGTGTGTGAACCAAATGTTTATGGTTGCATGAGAAGAAACAGCCTTCTATGTTCTCTAAGCTATTCAGAAGACAGGTGCTCTTCCAGGGGAGCTTAAACCATGTTTCTATGCATGTTTTACTGTTTCTTTACCGAAACTTAAAAAAGCAAAACCATAATTATTTACATACATTTTCAGAATTGTTACACAATCTGATACCACACTTTCTAGTTTTCAAAATATAACCTGTTTAGTATTAGTAATAATTTTTGCTGACACATATTCAGAATGTACTTTTTCTGACCCTCCTCTTGACAGGCCTAAAGACTACACCGTTAACTGGTGAGGTTATTTTATATAGTTTCAATAGCTTCTTGGCTCTTTAATGAGAGGATAAAGCATCCCTGGGCCAGCCTGAACTTACAGCAGGGAAAGGCAGCTAGGACTGCCACCAGAGAAGTTTTTTCACTCCTAAAGCTTCTGTGCAGACAGTTCTCCTTTCTTGACTTGGGAATCTTTCTGAAGGGCACAAACAAGCCGCCAGGATGAGGGGAGTAATACTGGTTGGAACCAGAAGCAAGATTCTAGTTCTGAATAAGAACAATGATAGAGAATTCTGATCCAGGAGTCCCTCGTGTGGCTCTGTGAGTTTCTTTATTCTAGTATTTTATCCCTGTCATTGTGCAATGTGATGGTCTGGATGAATCTCGTATAACGCTATGGGAGTATGGGTTAAAAGTAAAATATACAAGGCTTTGAGTCCTTTAATCTTTTTTTTTTTTTTTTTACAATTTGTAGTGAATGCTTTAAAATTTTGCTATCACAAACTGCAAAACATCATACAAAGTAGTATGAGCTTCTCATAGGTTCAGGAGCAAGGGTCTAGCACAGAGTTCAATGATTGTGAATATGCATTAGTTTTCACAGTCAACAATAAGTGAAAACCTTTTTACATACTTTAATAATAAATCATCAATATGAAATAACTTTATTATTTTTATTGAAATTTTCATTCTAACAAGATTAACTGTCTCCAGTAATCCTCACAAATGTCAAGTTATCAAACTTAAATAAAGATGTAGAGAGAATGGGGTGGTGATTCACTACTTACATGCCAGTGCAGTTTTTATTTGTGGGTATGTTTCAGGGAGAATACAAGAAGGAGTAACTCTGATGACTATCTTGGTAATTGTGTTTCTAATCTTGTTTCATATATCTCTTTGATATGTGAAGCACCATTAAAGTGTAAATTATGAAACTGAAAACAAAAAGAATAAGCATAAGTAAGTTGTGATAACCATGTTGGTGTTTCCCTTTAACAGGTGTTTTTTGAGTCTTTGCATCTTTAAGAATAGATTTTTCGATTTGTTTATGATGCTTTGTAATCAGCAGTCCCCCAGAGAAGGAGAAGCTGTCTCAGTCAGAGTTCTCTTCATCTTTTACGTGCAATGCTTTGATAATAATGACTCACCCTTTGCTTTATATTACTTTAGTGAAGGATCTCTTGACTGCTGTCATCTTCTGAAATCGAAGCGCAGTCCATTTTCTTTCCCACATAAGTAAGCCATCCTTGAAATGTGGTCAGAGTTCTTTATGCTGACTGTGCCTCATTTGGGCCAAGGCGTGGAGAAATAGGAAACTAAGAACTTAGCTTGAGGCACAGACAGAATGGATTTCGGTTTTGTAAGGAATTAGAAATTGCTGTAGGATAGATGGATTTTACAAAGATAGGAAATAAATGTCCTTAGAGAAGAACCTCCTGGTAGAGGGAATGGATATAAAGTGTGAGGAGAATGTTGAGAGAAGGGGCAAGCACACAGAATGAAAACAGCAAAGAGGTGCGTGTGTGTGAAATGCCATTAAGGCCGAATATTATGAAAACGTCAAAGAGGTGCGTGTGTGTGAAATGACGTTAAGGCCGAATATTATGAAAATACCGTGCATGCTAAAACAAAAAGCAAATGCAGCACTAGCCGTCTGGAGGAAAATATTGCTCATGTATCTGGCTAGATCTGCAATAGAACATCAATTTGAGAAAGGCAGTCATCGAGTATGTATGCGAAACAAAACAAGGCAGTAAGCTGCGTGACGCTTGGAATCACATCTACTTCGCTACATGTGTGAGACTGTGAGAGTGGCTTAAATGCGACAGAAACATAAATAACTGGAGTATCAATATAACAAAGTATAAGCTGCTGTGGAAATACTCAGAGGGGTAGTGACAAACTAGAACTCAGAGAAACGTGCACTCTGCCTGCGGCTATTACTTTCATATAAGAAAGTGTATTGTACTCACGTTTCACACTCAAATGCTTGCCTTACTGAATACGAACTGAAGTTAAATTATATTAGCGTTACTTGTCAAGGTTAGACAGTAAAAAAGAACGAGTGCTCTAAGCATACTTTTAATAGCACTGCGTTTTTAGTGCTTCCACAATGCACACTGTAATTTTTCCTTTCCTATGGACTGTGAATATTTCTTTTCTTCCCTCCCTCCCCTCTTTTCCTCACTTCTCCCTTTCTTCTTCCCTTTCTTCTCCTATCCCAAGACCAACTCTGAAGATTCTGCTTGGCCATGAGTTTTTAAAGGGTAAAAAGGTAGGGGCTGGGGGAGGATCTCTGTGAGTCCTCTAGGTAGTAGATGAGTCTGTGTCAGTCTCTGCTGCATAAAGACTTGCCTACTCTTCAGATGTTATCTTGTCCTTGTGATGAGCCTGCAGGATTGCTAAGAAAGCTGTTATGGTAGAGAGAGAGTCATTCGGTCAGTTCAGTCAATCAGTCGTGTCTGACTCTTTGCAACCCTATGAACCACAGCATGCCAGGACTCCCTGTCCATCACCAACTCCAGGAGGTTACTCCAACTCATGTCCATTGAGTCAGTGATGGCATCCAACCATCTCATCCTCTGTCATCCCCTTCTCTTCCTGCCCTCAATGTTTCCCAGCATCAGGGTCTTTTCCAATGAGTCAGCTCTTCACATCAGGTGGCCAAATTTTGGAGTTTCAGCTTCAACATCAGTCCTTCCAATGAACACCCAGGACTGATCTCCTTTAGGATGGACTGGTTGGATCTCCTTGCAGTCCAAGGGACTCTTAAGAGTCTTCTCCAACACCACAGTTGAAAAGCATCAATTCTTTAGTGCTCAGCTTTCTTTATAGTCCAACTCTCATATCCATACATGACCACTGGAAAAACCATAGCCTTGACTAGATGGATTTTTGTTGGCAATGTCTCTGCTTTTTAATATATTGACTAGGATGGTCAGAGTAAGTCATTATTTAACTATTAATACTGAATTCTTCTCTTTTTTATTAATTTATTTTTTATTGAAAGATAATTGCTTTACAGAATTTTGCTGTTTTCTGTCAAACCTCAACATGAATCAGCCATTGGTATACATGAAACTCCCTCCTGTCTCCCTCCCCACCCGACTCCTCTAGGTTGATGCAGAGCCCCTGTTTGAGTTTCCCGAGTCATACAGCAAATTCCCATGGGCTATCTATTTTACATATGCTAATGAGGTGGATGAACCTAGAACCTATTATACAGAGTTAAGTGAGTCAGGAAGAGGAAGATAAATACCATACTCTAATACGTACATATGGAATCTAGAAAAATAGTGCTGAAGAATTTATTTACAGAGCAACAGTGGAGAAACAGACATAGAGGACAGACTTAACGGACATGGGGAGAGGGGAGGAGAGCGTGAGATGTATGGAGAGAGTAACATGGAAACTTCCTTCTTTTTTAAAAATTTATTTCTTAATTCTTATTTTTTATCTAAGGAAGGAATCAACAGTTTAGGTGAGGCGTGGTGTGCGTTCAGGAGAGCATTAAGTCTGGAGTTAGTTTAAATTGGCTAGTGATCTCATTTCTATGATTCGGTTCTTTCAGGGTTAGTTGGGGGGCAAAAATGGGCAAGCAGTAAAGGAGCAAAAGAGCCACTTTCGATTGTATCATTTTTCTAATTCTATAGACATGAATCATATACAAACATCGATTGTTGTTTAGTTGCTGAGTCATGTCTGACTCTCTTGGATCCCCGTGGACTGTAGCCCTCAGGTTCCTCTGTCCATGAGATTTCCTGGGCAAGGATACTGGAGTGGGCTGCCATTCCCTTCTCCCCACCTTGGGATCGAACCCACATCTCCTGCATTGGCAGGCGAATTCTCTATCACTGAGTCGCCAGGGAAGCCTACATACATAGATACTTATTTATTATTTTAAAACTCCGTCTTTTCCAGTGAAGGCTGAGAGTCTCCTAAGCTGTTTGTGTAAAAAAATTAAGAACAAGATTTGAGAAGTTTCTGGATTTCCTGAAGTTCAGTTCAGTTCAATTCAGTTCAGCCGCTCAGTTGTGTCCGACTCTTTGCGACCCCATGAATCGCAGCACCAGGCCTCCCTGTCCATCACCAACTCCTGGAGTTCACTCAGACTCACATCCATCAAGTCGGTGATGCCATCCAGCCATCTCATCCTCTGCTGTCCCCTTCTCCTCCTGCCCCGAATCCCTCCCAGCATCAGAGTCTTTACCAATGAGTCAACTCTTCGCATGAGGTGGCCAAAGTTACCTTACTCAAATTTACCACTGTCTTTGCTGTGTTTGGCCACAAAACGGATAAACTTATTTAGAGGGCTATAAAGTACGTAGGCTGATTTTGAGTCACAATACACTTTCTAATTTCCTGATAATAGATCTCAATCATGCATAGAAACCTGTCTGAGTGCTTTCTTTGAGTAAGAAAGTGAAAATCTCTGTGTGTGTATACACATATCATTTTAATTTATAGTCTAACATGGTAAAATCTTGGTTACAGCCTCTAAATCCATCATCTTTAGTTGTCTGAATGAGGCACATAACTATATCCCTCTGAGCTTCTAGTTTTCTCATATGTAAAATATGTATAATAAAAACTGCCTTGAATTGTTTTTAATAAAATAATAAATATAAGTGTTTAGCAGAGCACCTGATATATAAAAAGTACTTAATGAAAGTTATCATTGCTATTATAAGGTGATGATGTGCATATATATATATAATTACAGGAACATATATAGTAAAACTATAAAGTGATTCATATTAAAATTTCAGAATATTCCATCTAATACAAGAATGACGGAGATAATGAGATGGTTTGCATCCTTTGGAGATATGCTGTCTAGCAGAGTGGATGGAGTTGACAAGAGTAGGAGAAGAATGTGGGGCATTCACAGATCTACAAGTTGACGGTGACCTGGAGACCAATTTTAACATATGGTGATTGTAGACGAACAGAGTATGTAGAGTGCTTTGGTTTTGTAGCTTACTTGATTGCTTGAGATAAATTATATTTTGAATATAATAATTGTGTCCTGAGAATCTTGAATTTTTATTTGGAATGAAAAGTTTCCATGAATGAAGCCGGGATTCTTTGCCTCTGGAGGAGAGAATTTTGATCTGGGGCCAGAAAAGAGGCTTGATAACTTGGAGCTTTTGTGCAGCAAGATTTTATTAAAGTATAAAAGGGATAGAGAAAGCTTCTGATGTAGACATCAGAAAGGGTCAGAAAAGATACCCCCTTGCTAGTTTTTAGTGAGGCCTTATCTACCTGTTGCTGTTCTTAGTCCCCCAGTCATGTCTGACTCTGTGACCCCGTGGACTGCAGCCTGCCAGGCTCCTCTGTCCTTGGGATTCTCCAGGCAAGAATACTGGAGTGGATTGCCATGCCCTCCTCCAGGGGATCTTCTGAACCTAGGGATCAAACTCAGATCTCCCACATTGCAAGCTGCTGATTAGCAGCCTCATGACTGAGAGAGTTGCACCAGAGAGTTCTTGCCTAATGTATGCATTTTGAGACAGCATTGGCATATGGAAAATTCTGAAAGAGATGGGAATACCAGACCACCTGACCTGCCTTTTGAGAAACCTGCATGCAGATCAGGAAGCAACAGTTCGAACTGGACATGGAACAACAGACTGGTTCCAAATAGGAAAAGGAGTACGTCAAGGCTGTATATTGTCACCTGCTTATTTAACTTATATGCAGAGCACATCATGAGAAATGCTGGGCTAGAAGAAGCACAAGCTGGAATCAAGATTGCTGGGAGAAATATCAATAAACTCAGACATGCAGATGACACCACCCTTATGGCAGAAAGTGAAGAGGAGCTAAAAAGCCTCTTGATGAAAGTGAAAGTGGAGAGTGAAAAAGTTGGCTTACAGCTCAACATTCAGAAAATGAAGATCATGGTCCCATCACTTCATGGCAAATAGATGGGGAAACAGTGGAAACAATGGCTGACTTTATTTTTTGGGGCTCCAAAATCACTGCAGATGGTGATTGCAGCCATGAAATTAAAAGATGCTTACTCCTTGGAAGGAAAGTTATGACCAACCTAGATAGCATATTCAAAAGCAGAGACATTACTTTGCCAACAAAGGTCCGTCTAGTCAAGGCTATGGTTTTTCCAGTGGTCATGTATGGATGTGAGAGTTGGACTATAAAGAAAGCTGAGCAATGAAGAATTGATGCTTTTGAACTGTGGTGTTGGAGAAGACTCTTGAGAGTCCCTTGGACTGCAAGGAGATCCAACCAGTCCATCCTAAAGGAGATCAGTCCTGGGTGTTCATTGGAAGGACTGATGCTGAAGCTGAAACTCCAATACTTTGGCCACCTGATGTGAAGAGCTGACTCACTGGAAAAGACCCTAATGCTGGGAAAGATTGAGGGCAGGAGGAGAAGGGGACGACAGAGGATGAGATGGTTGGACAGCATCACAGACTCAATGGACATGCATTTGGGTGGACTCTGGGTGTTGGTGATGGACAGAGAGGCCTCGCGTGCTGTGGTTCATAGAGCTGCAAAGAGTCGGACATGACTGAGCAACTGAACTGAACTGAACTGAGTCACCCCAGGCCATAAAACAATTGACATGAATTTTGAAGAAAGGCAGATTTCCAAGCCAATACATAGTTTCATTAACATAGCTTAAGAAAAACATTTCCATGAGTGAGAGGTATAGGTTTGCTGAGCCATTAGCAGCTCAAGGTTTGAAAAATAGTTAAGTTCAGGTGGAACCAAATGCCATTATGGCAGCACAGAATTAAAAGGAGGCTCCAGCCCCAATCATCCTGTATCCTGCATCGAACCTAGACTGGTGATTCGTTTCTTATATGATATTATACATGTTTCAACGCCATTCTCCCAAATCATCCCACCCTGTCCCTCTCCCACAGATTCCAAAAGACTGTTCTATACATCTGTGTCTCTTTTGCTGTCTCACATACAGGGTTATCATTACCATCTTTCTAAATTCCATATATATGTGGTGGTGCACTGGGATGACTCAGAGAGATGGTATGGGGAGGGAGGTGGGAGGGGGTTTCAGAATTGGGAACACGTGTACACCCGTGGTGGATTCATGTTGATGTATGGCAAAACCAATACAGTATTGTAAAGTAAAATAAAATAAAATAAAATAAATATATATATATATAAATAAATAAAAGGAGGCTCTTTTAATCTTGTGTAGAGAAAGAAAATAAAAAAGTCTGCTCCCTGCAATTTATTTCCTCCTGCCTCTTGGAGACCCCTGGCTTCCCTACAGAGGCTGATCTAACCTCAACCCTCTCAAGACCATCTGGGATATCTTGTAGCATGTTTGATAATATGCTTTGCCATGAAAGGCAGGTGAAACAATTCTCCAATTGTTGAAACAGTCAGATTTTTATTTTCTTTAATAACTTACAATCTGATGCTATCTCCTCAAACAGGCTATTTTTCTTTGCACTATTGACCACCTCCCCAAATTAAGGAAAAGGCCACATTTGAGCTTTCTCTTACCATTACTGTTTTCTGTCTTCTTGAATCTCTCCTAGGACATGTCCTAGAGTTTTATTGAAATTCATTGTGTTGTGAAAGTGATCTTTATCAGCAGTGAGAATCAATAACAAAATGCTGAGTGTTGGCAAATTCTTGGCTATTTATAATCTCATCAGATGATAGACACTGTTGAGAAAAGATGTAAGCAACATTTAGTAACTGTCATGAGACTTTCTGCTTCTTTAGTTGTAGGAAAAAAGCTTTTTTTTTTTGTTTCTTCAGAGCAATAGAGCATATACCACATACCCCTTCTCTCAACTCCAGATTTAAAAACTTTAGAAGTTTGCTTCTTTGTGGTCTGTACTTTTGTGTTACATTAGTTGCAAAAACCTTAACGTTGAAAACAAATTGAAAAGTATTGATTCAGCCTAGGTTTAGGGACAGTAGCTCAGAAAAAGAAAACCATATGATTGTATTGCACATCTCTGTTATAAAATAGTAATTTCTTTCTTTGAACCAGCACACTTTCTAAAACAGGTTTGAAATAATTCTTAATACAGACTTCATAAGACTGTTTTTTTCAAGATGAAGACATGCTGTGTTACACTGAATAGATCACTAATGTTAAAGTATTTTAATTTTTTTTTTAGCAATTTATATCTTATCTTTAAAATAAAAGTGATTTCTAGAATGTGTGGTGACAGACTGCACCAATTTGCCTGGAACTGGGAGGTTTCCTGGACTGGGCTTTTAGTTTTCAAATCCGATAGTCCTAGGCAAACTGGATGATTGGTTACCCTAAACGTATGACACAGAAAAGCAGGCAGTGCACATGAAAAAACCAGATGAACACTTGCTATACGGCCTGCCTCTGTCATATAATCACATTTCAAAATCAACCAACAGAGAAATTAGTTCAGATTCTTAAAAAGGATTCAGTACATTGTATTTATCTTCATGAATATTTGTACAAAGAACAACTTCTTTTGGAATATTTATGATCATATGCATGTGAAATATATATGTACCAAGAGACTCATCATTTAGTATTAATAATAATGTTCATAAAGTTCTTGCTGTTTTAATTAAGGTGAGATCATAATTGAATTTTAAGTCAGATTAAAAGGGAAAACAAAGAACTGTAATATGAAATTGAGCAGATGGTAGTTTCAGATAATAAAAGAAAGTAATAAAGAAAACTATGGAGTTAAAATATATCCTTTTCCTGTTTATCTCTAAACTCCTATTTAATGTCTAGAGTTCATTAAATTTTAAGGTAACAATTTAGGAAAACCCAAGACAATCAGATGCTAATCTAGGATAATTTGTTTCAGGTGGAATATTGATTGAACCATGCGATATTTGTAGTCAATACTTTGCAATATTTATGAGCATTAGCTAGTAAGCCTTTTATATATTATTTCAACTATATTAACAGGGAAAAATAATACTAATAGCAGTAAACAGATGCTTAGAAAGTTCTCTGAAAGTCATTTGGGACAAATATTATATATATATATATATATATAAAACCTTTAAATCTCCCCTTGATGTCAATTAAATATCCAGTTATTTCTGCATTTGTTTCCCATCACAGCTGCTGCTGCTGCTAAGTCACTTCAGTCATGTCCAACTCTGTGTGACCCCATAGATGGCAGCCCACCAGGCTCCCCTGTCCCTGGGATTCTCCAGGCAAGAACACTGAAGTGGGTTGCATTGCCTTCTCCAATGCATGAAAGTGAAAAGTGAAAGTGAAGTCACTCAGTCGTGTCTGACTCCTAGTGACCCCATGGACTTCAGCCTACCTTGCTCCTGGATCCATGGGATTTCCAGGCAAGAGTACTGGAGTGGGTTGCCATTGCCTTCTCCAGTGCATGAAAATGAAAAGTGAAAGTGAAGTCACTCAGTCGTGTCTGACTCCTAGTGACCACATGGACTGCAGCCCACCAGGCTCCTGGGTCCCTGGGATTCTCCAGGCGAGAGTGCTGGAGTGGGGTGCCACTGCCTTCTCCAGCAGGACTTCCTATATGAAGTGTAGTTCATGTTTTCAGTCTCTACGGTCTTGCATACATTGTTCCTATGTGTGTATCTATTTGTATTTTTAGCAACAGTTTTTTCCAGTGTGTTCAAAATACATAAGAACATATCCATTAACATCTTAACTTTGTTACTTTGTTGTCAAGGTACTTCAAGCATAAAGAGGCAATATATACTTTTGGTTCTGATTTAAGCTTTTCTTCCTCAATTCAGTAGCTGCTGCTGCTGCTGCTGTCCTTCGGTCGTGTGGGACTCCTAGCAACCCCATGGACTGCAGCCTACCAGGCTCCTCCGTCTGTGGGCTTTTCTAGGCAAGACTACTGGAGTGGGTTGCCATTGCCTTCTCCCAATTCAGTGGCATGCATCATCAAACCACCTACCAACTCAACTGAAAATCCAAAAGCCATAATTGATTCCTCTCCTCTTTCCTAGAATATTGTATAGTACTTAGTTGAGTTTAACAAATAATTGTTAAGCCTGTTAATAAAATTTTAGTTATATTTAGGACAACATAAAAGAGAAATTGAAAACCATTCTGTATCAAGCTCTTCCTCTGAATGATAAACTTTTACACATTTATTTTTTATAAGTTTAGTTGATTTACAATATTGTATTAGTTTCAGGTGTACAACATAATGGTTCAATGTTTTTATAGACTATAGTCCATAAAAGTTATTTTTAATATATTGGCTATAATTTCTGTTCTGTACATTAGTTCTTTGTAACTTATTTATTTTAAACCTGTTAGTTTCTATCTCTTAATCTCCTTCACTTAACCCTATCCCCTCTGGTTACTGTTTGTTCTCTGTGAGTTGGTTTTTGTTTTGTTATATTTTTTCCTTTGTTTTACTTTTTAGATTCCACATATAAGTGAAAGCATACAGTGTTTGTCTTTTTCTGTCTGTTCTTATTTAACTAACCATAATACCCACCAGGTCCATCCATGTTGTTAAGATTGGCAAAATCTCATTCTTTTTTATGATTTAACAATAGTCCAGTGTGTGTATGTTTGTACACACACACACACACACACACACACACACACACACACATTTGTCTCTATTGAGGCATACCTCGGAGATATTATAGCTTTGGTTCCAGATCACCATAACAAAGTAAATATCAGAGTAAAGCAAGTCACACAATTTTTTTTTTAAATTTCCCGGTGCATATACAAGTTTTGGTTACACCACACTATAGCCTACCATGGGATTTCCCAGGCAAGAGTGCTGGAATGGTTTGCCTTTTCCATCTCCAGCTAAGTGTACAATAGCATATCTAAAAAGACAATGTTCATACCTTAATTTAAAAAAATGCCTTATTGCTAAAAATGCTAACCATCATCTGAGCTTTCAGGGAGTTGTAATATTTTTGCAGGTGGAGGGCCTTACCCAGATGTCGATGGCTGTTGACTGAAGGCTGGGGTGGCAGTGGCAGTTTCTTAAAGTAAGACAACAATAAAGTTTGCTGCATCGGTGAGCTCTTCCTTTCATGGACACTTTAATATGCAGTGCTGTTTGAAAGCATTCTATCCACAATAGCACTTCTTTCAAAATTGAATTTAATCCTTTTAAACCTTGCCACTGCTTTAGAAACTAAGTTTATGTAGTATTTTAAATCCCTTTGTTATCTCAACAGTCTTCTCAGCATCTTCACCACGACTAATTTCCATCTGAAGAAACCATTTTCTGTGTTCATCTGTAAGAAGCAACTCCTCAGCCATTAAAGTTTTATTATGAGATTTTGGCAATCAGTCATATCTTCACCCTCCACTTATAGTTAATTCGCAATTTCTGCCACGTCTGCAGTTATTTTTTCTGCTGAAATCTTGAAGCCCTCAACGTCATCCATGTGAGCTAGAATCACTTTCTTCCAAACTCACTCATGTTGATTGTTTTCAGGTCTTCCCATGAATCATGAATGTCCTTCATGGCATCTAGAATGGTGAATCCTTTTCATGTTTTCAATTGGCTTTGCCCAGGTCCATCAGAGGACCATCAGTTACAGCTGTAACTGTACAAAATGTTTGTGAAAGAACAGCAGTTGAAATTCTAAATGACTCCTTGATCTGTGGGCTGCACAATAGATGTTATGTTTGCAGACATGAAGACAATATGAATAACCTTGTCCATCCTTATCAGAGCTCTTGGGTGACCAGGTGTATTGTCAATGAGCAGCAATATCATGAAAGGAATTTTTTTTTTCCCCCAGCAGTAAGTCTTAGCAGTAGGCTTAAAATATTCAGCAATCCATGTTGTAAGCAGATGTGTTGCCATTTGGGCTTTATAGAGCACAGGCAGAATGGATTTAGCATAATTCTTACGGGCCCCAGAATTTTCAGAATGCTAATTGAGCACTGGCTTCAGTTTTAAGTCGTGGGCTGCACTGACCCCTAACAAGAGATTCAGTCTGTCCTTCGAAGCTTTGAAGCCAGGCATTGACTTCTCTCTAACAATGAAAGTCCTAGATGGGACCTTTCCATATAACCTTGTTTTGTTAACATTGAAAATCTGCTGTTTAGTGTCGCCAACTGTTATTCATTATCACAGATCTTGTAGATTACTCGCTGCGGCTTCTATCAACACATCAGCACTTGCTGCTTCGTCTGGCTCTTACTTTATGGAGGCAGCTTCTTTCCTTGAACCTTATGAACCAGATCTGTTGGCTACAGACTACTACTGCAGCTTGCTCACCTCTTGCAGCCTTCATAGAATTGAATGGTTAACACTCTTAACCATAGAGTGTTAGGGCCTTGCTCCTGACTAGATTTTGGCTTAAGGGAATGCTGTGGTTGATTTTGTCGTCTATCCAGACCACTGAAACTTTCTCCATATCAGCAGTAAGCCTTTTCCACTTATTGTTTGTGTGTCCAACTGGAGTAGCCTTTCTAATTTCCCTCAAGGACTTTCCTTTTGCATCCACAACTTGGCTAACTGGTGCAAGTGGCCTCGCTTTCAGCCTGTCTTGGCTTTTGATATGCCTTTCTCACGAGGCTTAATCAGTTCTAGCATTGGATTTGAAGTGAGAGATGTGTGACTGCTCCTTTTGCTTGAATACTTACAGGAATTATAGGGTGATTGATTGGCCTAATTTTAATATTGTGTCCCAGGGAATACAGAGGCTTGAGGACAGGGAGAAGCATGGGGGAACTGAGAACTGCCTGTTGGTGGAGCAGTCAGAATGCACACAACATTTATTGATTGTTTGCCATTTTTCATGGCTTTGATTGGTGGTGCCCCAAAAAAGTTGTAATGATATCATCAAAGCTTATTGTTCACTGCTCACCGTAACAAATACAATAATAATGAAAATGCTTGAAATGTTATGATAATTACCAAAATGTGAGACACAGACTTGAAGGGAGCACGTGCTATTGGAGGAATGGTACCAATTTAGTTGCTTGATGCAGGGTTGCCACAGAGCTTCAATTTGTGAAAAACACAGTATCTGTAAAATGCAGTGAAGCAAAACACAATATAATGATGTATGCCTGTGTCTACATTTATCCCTCTATTGTTTTTTAAACCCATTTTTTTCACCTAGATTCTTTAAAAAAAGCAAAATACTTAAGTAATCACAGGCTCAAAATCCTTTGACTAACGTATTTATCTAAATTAAAAATATTATTAGGGGTCATTAATTTTAAAAATAAAACTGAAATATTTGGTAACTGAATACTAATGCATTCTGTCAGTGGTTTGACAAAGCAGTGGTCTTACTACACATTAATATTTTAAAATTTTTTATTGAAATATAGTTAATGTGTAGTATTGTATTAGTTTCACATGTACAACATATTCATCTTACTATTTATGTTTACTGAAAAATCACAACTATTTTATTATTTCTTTGGATGTTTAAATTAGTCCAAAAATTGTACACCTTTGTTTATTCAGTGAAAAATCTGATGCACTTCCTTGGTGCACTTCCTTACAAAATTTCCCCATAGACTAAATTGCAAAAGGCTTGAAAAGCACCTACCAGATATTAAACCATACTATAATATCTCTAAAAAGTGATATATATGTGTGTGTGTATGTATATATATATATATACACATATGCACACACACACACACACACACACATATATATAATAAAGTATTGGATTTAAATAAAAAACTCAGAAATAGACCAAAATATATAGAAATTCTCTGTCATGAAGATGAAATCTTAAATCATTGGAGTAAAAATCTATTCTTTAATAAATCATATATGATCCATATCTAATGCCACAAAAAGGATAAAACATATATGGTTTAAGGATCTAAGGTTAAAAATTTAAACCATACAGATAGAACAATAATCATGGGTGAGTTTCTCTTTAACATTGGTATAGATATAGAAGTTTTTAGTGTTTACTCAATATCCAAGGATAATAAATGACTCATTCATTTTATGTGTTTAAAAACTTGCATTGTGATTAACATTGAAAGGAAAACTGAAAGACAAGTGAAAACTAAGAGAAAATAGAATGTTAACCATGAGGACTTCATATTTCTAATATACAATATAGTCTTAAAAACTTGACAACATGGAAACACAATCCAAGAAGAAAAATGGAAAAAAAGACATGAACAGGAAATCCATACATACTCAGAAAACAGACATGGTTCCTAAAAGGAAAACTCTCAAACTCTTTCCCCTATCAGAATGGCAAAAATTATAAAATTATGGTTTTACAGAGAAACAGATGTATTCATACATTGCTGGTGGGAATGTGATTTGGTACATCTCTCCTGGAGGATATTTGGTGATATTGAACAAACTACTAACATACATGACCTTACCTAAAGAAACAAGTGGAGAAGGAAATGGCAACCCACTCCAGTACTCCTGCCTGGAGAATCCCATGGAGGGAGGAGCCTGGTAGGCTACAGTCCATGGGGTTGCAAAGAGTCAGACACGACTGAGCAACTTCACTTTCACTTTCAAAGAAACAAGTGTGTGATCCCACTTGCATGGCAGTTATTACTAGGACCATGTTCATGCATCACATACCCCCTACCTCCATATATAAATAATTAAAATCAGCAAGGGAGGGAGAAGAGATTGACCTGGTGTTGACTGCACACAGTAACAAAGTAACCTAATGATATCACAAGTGAATTACAAAGTTTAGTGAAGACGATTAAGAAGAAAAGAACTAACATATAATTTTGGTAAACAGTATTTTAACTGTATGTTTGAAGGCTTAAGATTTTAAAATCTTTAAAGCATTTTATTCTAGTTAATAAATTTGTTTCTTACACAGAAATTTGTTATTCTGAAACACCTTTATTTTTAAGTATGTGTATTACTGCAGTTAATAAATATATTGTGCATGGCAGCCAGATTTCACATCATTAGAGAAAACAATTATAAATAAGGAGAGGAGGAAGGTTAGAGTGATCTCTGTGGTGATAGACTGGTGTTAGTACCTGATGGCAGTGGTCACACCTACTGTCCAAATCTTGATTTCCAATTACTATTTTCCAGTTAAAACAAATAAATGGAAAAAAAATTAAATAAACAAATGGAGCCTTGGAAAAATCTTGCGAGATTAGGGAAATTATAGAGTAAGCCTAGAACATCAGGATGCCAATTAAAGAAGTACTCAAAAGTGTACAGTCATAAAGAAGGACAGTAGCACCAACATGGAGATCTCAGTGGCCAAAACTGAGACAATTTGAACATCAAAATAAAACATAGATAAAATAAATTTTCATTTAGGAAAATACCAAAGAAAGAAATGTTGTATATAAGATCCGTTGATGATGCTAAAATTAGTGGGTGAAAATATCATGTGAATCAGGTTATTTGCATATTATTGTATTCAAGGACACTGAAAATAATGTTGAGGAAAGAATGAATAAGGCTTAAATTTAAGTAGATAATGCTGTTAAAGTGATGATGGGGAAAATATTTGACCAATGATGTACTAGTATAATTAGGCATGACTATCTGGAAATCATTAAGTACAAAAATGGAAACTCTCTGCTATGGAAATACCATGAACAAAGCTGCAATCTGTTAAATGTCTGTAACTTGGTGTGTTTTTTTTTTTAGATCGACAACTTTGTTACGGGTTGTGAGTGAGAAATACTAGAAAATAGTGAAATCAAACTTTCAGTCTCTGATTTACAGTTTTGTGTTTGACAGTCTGGGTTTTTGACTCTAGTTTTCACTGCAGTGTATTTCAGTAAGACAACATTGTTGTAAACCTCAGTTTTTTAAGCATTGCAAATGAAAAAAAAAAATCATGTACACAGGCAGTTGATCTTCCGTTCATCAAAATTATCTGAAAAAAAAATGCATTGGAATAAAATTAAGCATGTCTGAGAGTTCAAACACATACTAAACCTTTCTTTAGGATATATGCGGATTTATATTTGGTAAGAAATATAATTTAAATGGAGATATTGTAATTAATTTATTTCATTCTTTCCAGATAAGTAAAATGAAAATGATCAGAGGGAATTGTTTAACAGGATGTATTATATTTTTTTCCATAAGAAAATACTAATCAGTGAGTTAAACCCAAAGTAAGCTGTTTTAATCTAGAGCAGCTCATGTACTATGAGAGAATGTTCTATCAGAAGGCTTGAAGGAATAAGCCATTTTATGAAAGACTGTGGATACCAATATACTAACCCAGTTTCTGGAACAGATGCCCAATACTTTGTAATGTTAATGAGTATATACATAGAAAAAAACAGTTTCTTATGAAATTAAAATAAACTAAAAGTCCTGCTATGAAGAATTAAAAAGGAGAAAGAAGAAATAAAAACAAAAAATAAATATGCTAGAAAATTGACTAAAATGGCAGTAGATAAATTAATCATCAGTTACAAAAGAAGTGACAGTCACTTTTGTTTAATATATTTTATTTGTATTTCTTATAAATTATTAAATTTACTTTATAAACTCTTACTGCTTGCTATATCTCTTATCAACCTTCTACCACAAAAGTAAGCTAAACCACACATTTGATGCTATTACCTCCCTGTTGAAACACTTTTGAAGCCTCCTCTTGCCTTGAACAAGCTCAGCAAAAATGTTTCTATTCTTGGCTTAAATACATTGTTCAGACACCATATTGTTTCAGTTTGATGGTTAGCTTTGATGGGTGACAAAATAATTAAGGCTGTTCGGTTTATTTAAGAAGGTAGTGATAGCATCAGTGCAAGTTTATGCCAATTATGTCCTTCAGGCATGAATTTGGCTCCTTATCAAGGGAAACATAGCCTGTCAGTGTTTTGGATAAAACCTGTTTGACTTAAGCTTCAATATCCAGAAACGCCCTGTTTGGAACTATATCACATGTGGCACCACTCACCTATCAGGCTTCATACCTTGGCCTGTGAGCTCCACCCGATGCAACACTGCTGTATCACAAATACCCTACCCCATCTTGCTTTCACTTCAACCTCACCCTTCCCAGCAAACTTTTAACCAGCTAATTCAGCTTATCTTTTGATCACAACTTAGAAAACTTACATTGCTTGCTATATATTTTACGGAGTGTCTGCTGCTGCTGCTGCTGCTGCTAAGTCGCTTCAGTCCTGTCTGACTCTGTGCTTCCCCATAGATGGCAGCCCACCAGGCTCTCCCGTCCCTGGGGTTCTCCAGGCAAGAATACTGGAGTGGGTTGCCATTTCCTTCTCCAATGCATGAAAGTGAAAAGTGAAAGTGAGGTCGCTCAGTCGTGTCCGACTCTTCGCGACCCCGTGGACTGCAGCCTACCAGGCTCCTCAGTCCGTGGGATTTACCAGGCAAGAGTACTGGAGTAGGGTGCCATTGCCTTCTCCGGGAGTGGGTGTCTACTATATGCCAAATAGTATGGTTGACTCAGGAGCTAAAGATGTTTAAAACAACAACAACAACAACAACAGCTATTCACCATCCTCATGAACCTTGTAATTTGAACAATAATGAACTTATACATGTAATTATACACTTATACTTGAGATAGATAGTTTTATTGATGAGAAAAGGTTGTATAAAAAATATCCTGAAATTTTCCAGGGTAGGCTCGGAGTCCCTTTTCTATGCTTTACATAATACTATTTTCTCACTGTAATGTAATGTTCAGGGACAATTCTAAAATAAGTACTGAGAACAGAACTTCAGCCCTACCAGGTGTTTAGTAAATGTCTCTTTAATTTAAAGATGTGAAATGAGCATCCATAAATCATCAGTAAATTGACTTCCCTGATATCTTGTTAAAAAATGTTTATGCCTCAAAACTTCCTTCTTAGAACTGCTTGTGCTGCATGTCATAGGTTTCTGAGTTGTTATGTTTTCATTGTCATTTGTTTCTAGAAATTTTTTGATTTCCCTTTTGATTTCTTCAGTAACCTGTTGGTATTAAGAAATGTATTGTTTAATCTCATGTGTTTGTGTTTCTTACGGCTTTTTTTTCTTGTAATTGATATCCAGTCTCATAGCACTGTGGTCGGAGAAGATGCTTGATACGATTTCGGTTTTCTTGAATATACTGAGGTGTGATTTGTGAACCAATATATGGTCTATCCTGGAGAGTGTTTGATGTGCACTAGAGAGAAGGTGTATTCTTCTGCATTTGGATGGAATGTCCTAAAGATAACAATGAGATCCATCTCATTTAATGTATCATTTAAGACTTCAGTTCAATCACTCAGTCGTGTCCGACTCTTTGCGACCCCATAAATCGCAGCACGCCAGGCCTCCCTGTCCATTACCATCTCCCGGAGTTCACTCAGACTCACGTCCATCGAGTTCATGATGCCATCCAGCCATCTCACCCTCGGTTGTCCCCTTCTCCTCCTGCCCCCAGTCCCTCCCAGCACCAGAGTCTTTTCCAGTGAGTCAACTCTTCGCATGAGGTGGCCAAAGTACTGGAGCTTAGCCTCAGCATAATTTCTTCCAAAGAAATCCTCAGGTTGATCTCCTTCAGAATGGACTGGTTGGATCTCCTTGCAGTCCAAGGGACTCTCAAGAGTCTTCTCCAACACCACAGTTCAAAAGCATCAATTTTTCGGCAGTCAGCCTTCTTCACAGTCCAACTCTCACATCCATACATGACCACTGGAAAAATCATAGCCTTGATTAGATGGACCTTAGTTGGCAAAGTAATGTCTCTGCTTTTGAATATGCTGTCTAGGTTGGTCATAACTTTTCTTCCAAGGAGTAAGTGTCTTTTAATTTCATGGCCGCAGTCATCATCTGCAGTGATTTTAGAGCCCTAGAAAATAAAGTCAGTCACTGTTCCCACTGTTTCCCCATCTATTTCCCATGAAGTGATGGGACTGGATGCCATGATCTTACTTTTCTGAATGTTGAGCTTCAAGCCAACTTTTTCGCTCTCCTCCTTCAATTTCATCAAGAGGCTTTTTAGTTCCTCCTCACTTTCTTCCATAAGGGTGGTGTCATCTGCATATCTGAGATTATTGATATTTCTCCCGACAATCTTTATTCCAGCTTGTGTTTCTTCCAGTTCGGCGTGTCTCATGATGTACTCTGCATAGAAGTTAAATAATCAGGGTGACAATATACAGCCTTGACATACGTCTTTTCCTATTTGGAACCAGTCTGTTGTTCCATGTCCAGTTCTGTTGCTTCCAGACCTGCATACAGATTTCTCAAGAGGCAGGTCAGGTGGTCTGGTATTCCCATCTCTTTCAGAATTTTCCACAGTTTATTGTGATCCACACAGTCAAAGGCTTTGGCATAGTCAATAAAGCAGAAATAGATGTTTTCCTGGAACTCTCTAGCTTTTTCCATGATGCAGCAGAAGTTGGCAATTTGATCTCTGGTTCCTCTGCCTTTTCTAAAACCTGCTTAAACTTCAGGGAGTTTGCAGTTCATGTATTGCTAAAGCCTGGCTTGCAGAATTTTGAGCATTACACTACTAGCATGTGAGATGAGTGTAATTGTGCGATAGTTTGAGCATTCTTTGGCATTGCCTTTCTTTGGGATTGGAATGAAAACTGACCTTTTCCAGTCCTGTGGCCACTGCTGAGTTTTCCAAATTTGCTGGCATATTGAGTGCAGCACTTTCACAGCATCATCTTTCAGCATTTGAAACAGCTCAACTGGAATTCCTTCACATTCACTAGCTTTGTTAGTAGTGATGCTTTCTAAGGCCCACTTGACTTCACATTCCAAGATGTCTGGCTCTAGATGAGTGATCACATCATCATGATTATCTGGGTCGTGAACATCTTTTTTGTACAGTTCTTCTGTGTATTCTTGCCACCTCTTCTAATATCTTCTGCTTCTGTTAGGTCCATACCATTTCTGTCCTTTATCGAGACCCTCTTTGTATGAAATGTTCCCTTGCTATCTCTAATTTTCTTAAAGAGAACTCTTCTTTCCTAATCTGTTGTTTTCCTCTATTTCTTTGCATTGATCGCTGAAGAAGGCTTTCTTATCTCTTCTTGCTATTCTTTGAAACTCTGTATTCAGATGCTTATATCTTTCCTTTTCTCCTTTGCTTTTCATCTCTCTTTTCACAGCCATTTGTAAGGCCTCCCCAGACAGCCATTTTGCTTTTTTGCAATTCTTTTCCATGGGGATGGTCTTGATCCCTGTCTCCTGTACAATGTCATGAACCTCATTCCATACTTCATCATGCACTCTATCAGATCTAGGCCCTTAAATCTACTTCTCACTTCCACTGTATAATCATAAGGGATTTGATTTAGGTCATACCTGAATGGTCTAGCGGTTTTCCCTACTTTCTTCAATTTGAGTCTGAATTTGGTAATAAGGAGTTCATGATTTGAGCAACAGTCAGCTCCTGGTCTTGTTTTTCTTGACTGTATAGAGCTTCTCTATCTTTGGCTGCAAAGAATATAATCAATCTGATTCCGGTGTTGACCATCTGGTGATGTCCATGTGTAGAGTCTTCTCTTGTGTTGTTGGAAGAGTGTGTTTGCTATGACCAGTGCATTTTCTTGACAAAAATCTATTAGTCTTTGCCCTGCTTCAATCCGCATTCCAAGGCCAAATTTGCCTGTTACTCCAGGTGTTTCTTGACTTCATACTTTTGCATTCCAGTCCCTTATAATGAAAAGGACATCTTTTTTGGGTGTTAGTTCTAAAAGGTCTTATTGGTCTTCATAAAACCATTCAACTTCAGCTTCTTCAGCGTTACTGGTTGGGGCATAGACTTGGATAACTGTGATATTGAATGGTTTGTCTTGGAAATGAACAGAGATCATTGTGTCGTTTTTGAGATTGCATTCAAGTACTGCATTTTGGACTCTTTTGTTGACCATGATAGCTACTCCATTTCTTCTGAGGGTTTCCTGCCTGCAGCAATAGATATAATGATCATCTGAGTTAAATTCACCCATTCCAGTCCATTTTAGTTCGCTGATTCCTAGAATGTTGACATTCACCCTTGCCATCTCTTGTTTGACCACTTCCAATTTGCCTTGATTCATGGACCTGACATTCCAGGTTCCTATGCAATATTGCTCTTTACAGCATCGGATCTTGCTTCTATCACCAGTCACATCCATAACTGCGTATTGTTTTTACTTTGGCTCCATCTTTCATTCTTTCTGGAGTTATTTCTCCACTGATCTCCAGTAACATATTGGGCACTTAATGACCTGGGGAGTTCCTCTTTCAGTATCCTATCATTTTGCCTTTTCATACTGTTCATGGATTTTCAAGGCAAGAATAATGAAGTGGCTTGCCATTCCCTTCTCCAGTGGACCACATTCTGTCAGACCTCTCCACCATAACCCACCCATCTTGGGTTGCCCTGCAGGCATGGCTTGGTTTCATTGAGTTAGACAAGGCTGTGGTCCTAGTGTGATTAGATTGACTAGTTTTCTGTGAGTATGGTTTCAGTGTGTCTGCCCTCTGATGCCCTCTTGCAGCACCTACCATCTTACATGGGTTTCTCTTACCTTGGGCGTGGGGTATCTCTTCACGGCTGCTCCAGCAAAGCACAGCCGCTGCTCCTTACCTTGGACGAGGGGTATCTCCTTACCGCTGCTGTTCCTGACCTTCAACGTGGGATAGCTCCTCTAGGTCCTCCTGTGCTCCCTCGCTCCTCGGGTTGCTCCTCCTGGCCGCTGGCCCTGGCCTCTGACGTGGGTGGCTCCTCCCAGCTGACGCCCCTGGCCTTGGGCTCTGGGTGGCTCCTCAGCATCACCGCCCCTGGCCTCGGGCACAAGGTGGCTTCTCCCGGCCACCCCTGACCTCGGACGCGGGGTGGCTCCTCCCGGCCGTTCCTGCGCCATTGCAGCCTGGCACTCTGGGCAGCTGTCCCTGACTTCGGACGTGGGGTAGCTCTCAGCTGTGCTTAGTGTGCCGGCCCACCACCAACGCCTGCGCTTAGTGTGCCGGCCCGCCTAGTGTTTCCTTATTAATTTTCTGTTTTGAGGATCTGTCCATTGGTGTGAGTGGGGTGTTATACAGTCTCACACTGTTATTGTGTTACTGTCGATTTCCCCTTTTATGTCTGTTAGTGTTTGTCTTATATATTGAGGTGCTCCTATGTTGGATGTATGGTTGCATTTGTTATGTCTTCCTCTTACACCAATCCCTGGATCATTATGCAGTGTCCTTCCTTATCTGTTGTAGTTTTCTTTATTTTAAGGTCTATTTTGTCTGATATGAGAATTGGAAACAAGAAAAACATCAAATAGACAATGTAACTTAACACCTAAAACAATTGGAAAAAGAATAACAACAACAAAAAAAGAATTAGTAGAAGGAAAGAAATCATAAAAAATCCAAGCAGAAATAAATGAAAAAGGAGTGAAAAAAAATAGTAAAGATTAATAAAATGAAAAGTTGGTTCTTTGAGAAGATAAACACAATTGGCAAACCTTTAGCTAGACTCATCAAGAAAAAAAGAGGGAAGAATCAAATCAATAAAATTAGAAATGAAAAAGGAGAGGTTACAACAGACAATGCAGAAATACAAAAGATTATAACAGACTGTCATGAACAACTATATGACAATGAAATGGATAACCTAGAAGAAACACACAGATTCTTAGAAAAGCTTAATCTTCCAAGACTGAACCAGGAAGAAATAGAAACTGTGATCAATCCAATTACAAGTGCTGAAATTGAAACCGTGATAAAAATCTGCAAAAACACAAAAGACCAGGAACAGATGGCCTCACAGAAGAATTCTATCAAACATTTAAAGAAGAGCTAAGGCCTATCCTTCTAAAACTCTTCCAAAAAATTGCAGAGGAAGGAACACTTCCAAATTAATTCTATGAGGCCACCATCACCCTGTTAGCAGAACCAAAGACAACACACAGAAAAGAAAACTACAAGCCAGCATCACTGACGAACATTGATGCAAAAGTTCTCAACAACATTTTAGCACACAGAATTCAGCAACACATCAAAAAGCTCATATACAATGATCAAGCTGAGTTTATTCCAGGAATGCAAGGATTCTCCAATATACACAAATCAATCAATGTGATACACCATATTAACAAACTGAAAGATAAAAACCATATGATAATCTCAATAGATGCAGAAAAAACCTTCAACAAAATTCAGCACTCATTTATGATTAAAACTCTTCAAAAAATTGGTATAAAAGGAACCTACCTCAACATAGCAAAGGCCATATATGATAAGCCTACAGCAAGCATTATTCTTAATGGTGAAAAATTGAAAGCATTGCCCCCAAGATCAGGAACAAGGCAAAGATGCCCATTTTCACCACGGTTATTCAACATAGATCTGAAAGTCCTAGCTACAGCAATCAGAGAAGAAAAAGAAATAAAAGGAATCCAGATTGGAAAAGAAGAAGTAAAGCTCTCCCTGTTTGCAGATGATATGATACTAAATGGTACTCCAAAATCACTGCAGATGGTGACTTCAGCCATGAAATTAAAAGATGCTTGCTCCTTTGAAGCAAAGTTATGACTAACCTAGACAACATATTAAAAAGCAGAGATATTACTTTGCCAACAAAGTTTCATCTAGTCAAAGCTATGGTTTTTCCAGTAGCCATGTATGTATGTAAGAGTTGGACTATAAAGAAAGTTGAGCATCAAAGAATTGATGCTTTTGAACTGTGGTGTTGGAGAAGACTCTTGAGTGTCCCTTGGACTGCAAGGAGATCCAACCAGTCCATCCCAAAGGAAATCAGTCCAGAATATTCATTGGAAGGACTGATGCTGAAGCTCCAATACTTTGGTCACCTGATGTGAAGAACTGACTCTTATAAAAAGGCCCTGATGCTGGGAAAGATTGAAGGTGGGAGGAGAAGAGGACGACAGAGGATGATTGGCTGGATTATCAGCCACTTGATGGACGAGTTTGGGTAAACTCTGGGAGTTGGTGGTGATGGACAGGGAGGCCTGGTGTGCTGCGTTTCATGGGGTCACAAAAATTCGGACACTACTGAGTGACTGAACTGAACTGAACTGAACTCCACTATGCCCAGTTCACTTAGGTATGCAGGCAACTTAACAAGAGTATGAAATGAAATCAGTTCAGCTTCTTAACATGGTTCAGAATATGATCAAATATTTGCCTGATATTTAATTGGCTCTTGCTTCTATCTCCATATTGGAAACAGGTCACAGACCAGAAGATAAATGTTGTCCCTTAGATTAGAGTAAAAGGCAGAAACTACACCTACAGCAGTTAGGGCTGATTTCTCTATGATCATTTCATTTCGTTGTAAAATTGAGCATTTAGGGCTTCCCTGGTGGCTCAGACGGTAAAGCGTCTGCCTGCAGTACAGGAGACCTGGGTTCGATCCCTGGGTTGGGAAGATCCCCTGGAGAAGGAAATGGCAACCCACTCCAGTACGCTTGTCTGGAAAATTCCATGGGCTGAGGAGCCTGGTAGGCTACAGTCCATGGGATCACAAAGAGTCAGACACGACTGAGTGACTTCCTCCTCACAAAATTTGGTACTGTAAGTAGTACAGACTTGTTGCAAGATGTAAGCTAGTCAAGTTCGCTATAATTTAAAAATTTTAAGTGCATTGAAGATTAGATGAAAATTTACACAATGAAGTTTAGTATATTCTTATATTATGTGGCAAGTGATATATTGATAGTTATTGCAACTGCTTGACTAAAAAGGGCAAACCAAGCATATAATGCCCAAATATATTGGGAAAAGATGTGTTAACAAGATGCTAATTTTTTGTGGTTGGTAAAGACTTTATTTTTTGACTCTGACATATGTGTTGTCCTTCTAAAATGATTAATGCTACCTTGGTGGGAAAACCACTAGACCATTCAAGTATGATCTAAATCAAATCCCTATGATTATACAGTGGAAGTGAGAAATAGATTTAAGGGCCTAGATCTGATAGACAGAGTGCCTGATGAACTATGGATGGAGGTTCATGACATTGTACAGGAGACAGAGATCAAGACCATCCCCATGGAAAAGAAATGCAAAAAAGCAAAATGGCTGTCTGAGGAGGCCTTACAAATAGCTGTGAAAAGAAGAGAGGCGAAAAGCAAAGGAGAAAAGGAAAGATATAAGCATCTGAATGTAGAGTTCCAAAGAATAGCAAGGAGAGATAAGAAAGCCTTCCTCAGCGATCAATGCAAAGAAATAGAGAAAAATAATAGAATGGGAAAGACTAGAGATCTCTTTAAGAAAATTAGAGATACCAAGGGAACATTTCATGCAAAGAGGGGCTCGATAAAGGACAGAAATGGTATAGACCTAACAGAAGCAGAAGATATTAAGAAGAGGTGGCAAGAATACACAGAAAAATGGTACAAAAAAGAGCTTCATGACCAAGATAATCACAGTGGTGTGATCACTCACCTAGAGCCAGACATCCTGGAATGTGAAGTCAAGTGGACCTTAGAAAGCATCATTATGAACAAAGCTAGTGGAGGTGATGGCACTCCAGTTGAGCTGTTTGAAATCCTGAAAGATGATGCTGTGAAAGTGCTGCACTCCATATGCCAGCAGATTTGGAAAACTCAGCAGTGGCCACAGGACTGGAAAAGGTCAGTTTTCATTCCAATCCCAAGGAAAGGCAATGCCAAAGAATGCTCAAACCACCGCACAATTGCATTCATCTCACATGCTAGTAAAGTAATGCTCAAAATTCTCCAAGCCAGGCTTCAGCAGTACGTGAACCATGAACTTCCTGTTGTTCAAGCTGGTTTTAGAAAAGGCAGAGGAACCAGAGATCAAATTGCCAACATCTGCTGGATCTTCGAAAAAGGAAGAGAGTTCCAGAAAAACATCAATTTCTGCTTTATTGACTATGCCAAAGCCTTTGTCTGTGTGGACAGAATAAACTGTGGAAAATTCTTCAAGAAATGGGAATACCAGACCACCTGACCTTGAGAAACCTATATGCAGGTCAGGAAGCAACAGTTAGAACTGGACATGGAACAACAGACTGGTTCCAAATAGGAAAAGGAGTCCGTCAAGGCTGTATATTGTCACCCTGCTTATTTAACTTATATGCATGTGAAATGCTGGGCTGGATGAAGCACAAGCTATAATCCAGATTGCTGGGAGAGATATCAATAACCTAAGATATGCAGATGACACCACCCTTATGGCAGAAATTGAAGAAGAACTAAAGAGCCTCTTGATTGAGGTGAAAAAGGAGAGTGAAAAAGTTGGCTTAAAATTCAACATCCAAAAAACGAAGATTATGGCATCTGGTCTCATTACTTCATGGCAAATAGATGGGGAATAAATGGAAACAGTGAAAGACTTTATTTACTTGGGCTCCCAAATCACTGCAGATGGTGACTTCAACCATAAAATTAGAAGATGCTTGCTCCTTGAGAGAAAAGCTCTGACAAACCTAGACAGCATATAAAAAAGCAAAGACATTACTTTGCTTACAAAGTTCTGTCTAGTCAAAGCTATGGTTTTTCCAGTAGTCATGCATGGATATGAGAGCTGGACCATAAATAAGGCTGAGCACTGAAGAATTGATGCTTTTGAAATGTGATGTTCAAGAAGACTCCTGAGGGTCCCTTGGACTGCAAGGAAATAAAATCAGTCAATCCTAAAGGAAATCAACCTGGAATATTCATTGGAAGGACTGATGATGAAGCCAAAGCTCCCATACTTTGGCTACCTGATGTGAAGACCAGGCACATTAGATAAGACCCTGATGCTGGGAAAGATTGAAGGTGGGAGGAGAAGGGGACAACAGAGGATGAAATGGTTGGTTGGTATCAGCGACTCAATGGACATGAGTTTGAGCAAGCTCCTGGAGATGGTGAAGGACAGGGAAGCCTGGTGTGCTGCAGTCCATGGGGTTGCAAAGAGTTGGACATGACTGAGTGGCTGAACCACAATAATGTAAGTACTAGTCACTTACATAGTTTTGAAAGGCCAGTCAAGCAAACTGTGAAGGCAATCAGTGACACCCTACCTCTCCTGAAAATCATTTTTGCAGACATCTTGTATTCTACTTTGTAATCATATGCAACTCACATCATAATCTTCATATTATTGTCATTCAATAAATGGTATATATCAAAATTTGCCTAGAGGTTTTTTAAAGTATGAACTCTTGAGGATCTAGTTTAGAGTTACATAATTACAATTTCTGAGAATGAATTCTGACCATACTTCAGTTAATGACCACTAACATTTATTGTCTATCCATTATATATTTATATTCTGATATATTTCTTAACGTGTATTGTATGTTTTGTGTAGGATATTTTTTTAAATTATTGAAGAATAGTTGATTGTTGTGTTATACTTTCAGGTGTATAGCACAGTGAATCATTTATATAAATGCATGCATTTTTTTCTTTTTTGGATTCTTTTCTCAAATAGATTATCACAGGATATTATGTAGAGTTGTCTGTGCTCGACTGTAGGTCCTCATAAGTCATCTGTCTTTTATACAGTAGATTGTGTTCATCCCAACCTCCCGATTTATCCCAAGTCTTTCCCCTTTGATAATCATACATTTCTTTTCTGTGTCTGTGAGTCTGTTTCTGTTTCATGAGTAAGTTACATTTGTATTACTTTTTTAGATTCCACCTATAAGTGATATCATATGGTATTTGTCTTTGTCTGGCTTACTTCACTCAGTATGGCAATCTCTGGGTCCATCCATGCCATGGCAATGGCATTCTTTCATTCTTTTTTTATGGTACATTGTATATGTATCAGATCTTCTTTACCTGTTCCTCTATTGATAGACATTTAAGTTGCTTCCATGTCTTGGCTATTGTAAATAGTGTGCAGTGAAGAGTGAGGTGTGTGCATCCTTTTGGATTATGGTTTTCTCTGGATGTATGCCCAGGAATAGGATTGCTGGATCATATGGTAGCTCTATTTTCAGTTTTTAAAGGAACCTCCATACTGTTCTCCATACTGGTTGTACCAGTTTACATTCCCACCAATAGTGAAGGAGGGGGTCCCTTGCCTCCATACTCTTTCGCTAGAGTATTGTTTGCATTTTTGGTGATGGCCATTCTGACCAATGTGAGCTGATAGGTAATTGTAGTGTTGATTTGCATTTCCCTGATGTTAGTGACTTTGCATGTACTTTTTGGCCACCTACATGTTTTCTCTGGAGAACAGTCTGTAAGTTAAGTATAGACATTACTACAACATTTATATAAATTGCCTCATGTGTGTTACAGCCCATTACCCAACTAGACTTCTCGTATCTTTCAGGAGAGAGCATGGTTTATGCTACTAAAATATCTAACCTATCCAACATCTCATTTCTGTTTTATCTTAATAATTTTTCTTAAGCTTCTGATGCACTTTTTCTTAATAATGAACTATGTTCACCCTCCCACTTCTCTGTCCAGTTTCTCCCAGGGTGATACTCTTATATATAAAGATGAGAGCTCTGGAGCCAAAGTATAGTAGTAGTAGTGTAGTGAAAGTCACTCGGTCGTGTCTGACTCTTGCGACCCCATGGACTGTAGCCCACCAGGCTCCTCTGTCCATGGGACTCTCCAGGCAAGAATACTGGAGTGGGTTGCCATTTCGTTCTCCAGGGGATCTTCCCAACCCAGGAATCGAACCCATGTCTCCTGCATTACAGGCAGATTCTTTTTTTTTAATATAAATTTATTTATTTTAATTGGAGGTTAATTACTTTATAATATTGTATTTGTTTTGCCATACATCAACATGAATCTGCCACAGTTATACATGTGTTCCCCATCCTGAACCCCCCTCCCTCCTCCCTCCCCATACCATCCCTCTGGGTCATCTCAGTGCACCAGCCCCAAGCATCCTGTATCATGCATTGAACCTGGACTGGTGATTCGTTTCATATATGATATTATTCATATTTCAATGTCATTCTCCCAAATCATCCCACCCTCTCCCTCTCCCACAGAGTCCCAAAGCCTGTTCTATACATCTAAGCCCTACAGCCAAAGTATACTGCCTCCCTAAGCAGTGGTTTTCTAGGCAAGTTTTCAAGGGGAAGAAAGCAACAGCTGTTGATCATCACTCTCAGAATATTTACATAGTTGATATTCAGAGTTATTTGGAGGTCCTGCACTAAGGAAACAAAACTAAGGATCTAGCTCTGTGGTTGAAGTATAATGGATAAAAGGCGATTTTTGATACTGGTTGGTACAGAAGAAATTAAGCTCTAAATTGTCTTTTGGTTTTGAAGAGTTCTTTTTCCATGAATGATCAAATGGGCAAGTCTGCCCCAGAAAAGTTTGCAGATCCTCATTCCTTTATGGTTAGAGTTAAACCACAAAATCACAAACAGCAACATGAATATTAAGGTCAGATATTTAATAGTTCATCATAGGCCAGGACTTGTTGAGTTCTCTATATGCACTAAGTAAGTAAGTAAATAAAGTCACTCAGTTGTGTCTGACTCTAACAGGCTTTGGGACTCTGTGGGAGAGGGAGAGGGTGGGATGATTTGGGAGAATGACATTGAAGCATGAATAATATCATATATGAAATGAATCACCAGTCCAGGTTCAATGCATGATACAGGATGCTTGGGGCTGGTGCACTGAGACGACCCAGAGGGATGGTATGGGGAGGGAGGAGGGAGGGGAGCCTACCAGGCTCCTCTGTCCATGGGATTTTCCAGGCAAGAGTACTGGAGTGGGTTGCCATTTCCTTCTCCAGGGGATCTTCCTGACCCAGTGGTCGAACCCAGGTCTCCCGCATTGCAGACAGACGCTTTGCCATCTGATCCACCAGGGAAGCCCCATATGCACTATAACATTCAATTCTGATACTATGCGGTAGGCACTATTATAGCTTTTATATTATTAATGTTTGTTCATATGTAATAATGATGTTAATTTTATAAGCCTAATTGGTCATAAATGACAGATTTTTCTGAATTTGTTCTACAAGCATTCTTTGAGCCCTTTATAAATAATATACAGAAATAGTGATAAAAAAAAGAAAAGAAATAGTGATTATAAAGCACCAAGGCAGCTTGAAATATGTTCAATACCTTTATCTCATAAATCAGCCTGTGTTTATAAAAGAAGAGCAGCATGGTGATACATGTTGGTAAATGTGGCTCACTTCCTCTGCTTTAGTTATTTGGGGGGAAATGAGAACTCAAAACTGACATGAACACTGAACACAATATCCTTGCATCAATATAAAAAACTACAGATTAAATGACTGGAATGTGTAAACCTTTATCGAAATAATCTGACTGGGGCAATTGGAGAAATTGGGTGGGTATTTAGGTGAAACAATATTCTTCATGATTTATTAATTGTTGAAGCTGGACGCTTGGTGTATGTATATAATTTTGCATAATAAAGTATTAAAAATTAGAAAAAGATCAATATGTGATTTAAAACTCTAATGAGTTCACAAGTAACCAAATAGTTGTTTTGTCTTAACGTTGTAGTTCGTTTAGCAAATGCATGAATTTCTCTTCCTCATCGAAGATGCAATTACCATCCATGAAATTGTACAATTTTCCATTTGCCTTTGCCCACCTATAATAATTGTGACTAACAGCCATCTAAATTATTCATTTTATGTGGCAAACAAGTGATTATTCTTAAAACAGATCCTGTGTTCTTTCAAATTGCTTTTCTTCATTCTCCAGTTGGCCCAGACCATTACTGAGTTAAATGTTTCTTAATGAAGAACACTGCCTCACTGAACTTTGCTATGTCTGCAAATCAGAGGAATAATTTGAAATTCCTAAAGTCCAGAACTGTATCTCAAAATTAGATGGCAAAATGCTAAAGGGATTTTTTTTTTAATCTCTTCACTAATGGCCTTTCTCTGAAGTGCTTTTTCATTTTCTTTAGAAATAATACACTCAAAGGATATACTTAAAGTCTATAAACCTGGATACAGGTTTATATAGTAGTCAGTGGGCTGATTATTCTAGGAAGTTAATGTTATCAATTAAGACATATAAAACTTATAAAATGAATAGAAATGAATAGGAACAGGCTGTATGAGGGCAGAGGGGCAAAAATAAGGCTTAGAATAATGTTCTACTTCCTTCTTTTACCACCCCAAAGCACTTCCTTAGAGAAGAAGCTACCAATCAATTTGCTTGAGTCCAAGGCATTGATAGGGTTATACATTTAGAAGGTGAGATCATTGTGTTAAATCTATTGTGCATCTTCCATTCTTTTTTTGATTTTCCACTTCCTTTGTGTACCATCCACTTTGATATGGCCAAGATTTACCAAAGTTGGCCATACATATCTGACGATCTCACTTGCCCTGCTACTTTGGTTCTTGTTAGGGAGGCAGATAAAGAAAATGAAGCCAAAGTTTAAGAAGCCAGGAAAGTAAGGTTTTCCATTAAACTATATAGGGCATTGGAGAAGGTAATGGAACCCCACTCCAGTACTCTTGCCTGGAAAATCCCATGGACGGAGGAGCTTGGTAGGCTGCAGTCTATGGGGGTCACTAAGAGTCGGACACAACTGAGCGACTTCACTTTCCCTTTTCCCTTTCACGCATTGGAGAAGGAACTGGCAACCCACTCCAGTGTTCTTGCCTGGAGAATCCCAGGGACGGGGGAGACTGGTGGGCTGCTGTCTATGGGGTCGCACAGAGTCGGACACGACTGAAGAGACTTGGCGGCAGCAGCAGCAGCATATACTGCATCACAGTTTTTACGAGACTTTGTTTCATGGTATGGATTTAGCCTATTAGGTAATACCCTGAGATTTTAATTTGTATACTGTTTCTTTTCTGTACCCATCTCTTCATGGTTAGTGTGTGTGTGTGTGTTTTCAAGTGAGGGCCATTAAAGATGATTGGTGAGATATTCCCAGTATCCTGAATCAAATTACAAAACTACCAGCAGAAAACCTTAACTCTACAGACTGTACATGCACACTTAGCAGCGGCATTATTTTAACACTGTATTATTTTTTGGTTTGAAAGCTGAAGACTTGGTTTATTTTATGAAATGATTTCAGTGAGCAAATAATTATTTTTAAACTTGTGGGCCTGACTCAATGGCTGTGTAAACCATTGGTGCAAACATACCAAATTAGAACTTGAAAGTTACAAAATCCAAAAACATTTACTTTTATATCACCTGTGTTTGCTTGAGCTTCTGGTTGACACAGCATGTCTCTAAGATATGGAAATCCCTTCTCCTCCTTTGCTCCCTTCAGGTGCCAGGAGTTGATTTTTGCAGCCAGCAGGAGCATCATATCCAGCTGTGTCCTTTTTCGTTTTTGCCTTTCCCCTGACTTTACCTTATAGTTAGTCAGAAAGCAATCATATAACACCAACAGTGTCAAAATTGTAGTACTAAATGTCTCAGCTATGTACTTCCAAACTTCCAAAAACACCCTATTTTTATGATCAAGGACCCATATATGCCTAATTGTGCCTTCATACAGAGACACTCATTTAGCAAAACTATTACATATTGTATCAAAAAGTAATTATTTTAATGAAAAATTAACTACCATAGTGATAAATCTATTTATATAATACTTAAAACATGAAGTAAAATTAAATAAATACAATATATTATAACTTATGAATGTAATAAATTACCTTTCTTTGAGTATACAACTTTTAAGTGAGAGTTTTTCCCTCTGCTTTGATAGTGCAGGTAACGGATTTAAGCTTTCTGAAAGTTAATACATATGAAGAGTATGATCAAATATAAAGTTTGATTTCTAAATTTAAATTTTTAGTTCATGAAGTTTTTTTATTTATTGTTAACTGGAACAACTGCCTAAGAAAACAGACTTGAAATAAATATTTTATCAACTTATGTGGATAATAGTACAGGCATGCCTCATATGTATTATAGGTTTAGTACCAGGCCACTGAAATAAAACAAATACATGTTAAAGAGTCACACAAATTTTTGGTTTCCCAGTGTGTATGAAAATTAAGTTTACAATATGCCATAGTCTATTTAGTGTGCAAGAGCATTATATCAAAAAAAGTTCAGTACAGTTCAGTTCAGTTGCTCAGTCACGTCCAACTCTTTGCAACCCCATGAATCACAGCACGCCAGGCCTCCCTGTCCATCACCGACTCCCAGAGTTCACTCAGAATCACGTCCATCGAGTCAGTGATGCCATCTAGCCGTCTCATCCTCTGTTGTCCCCTTCTCCTCCTGCCCCCAATCCCTCCCAGCATCAGAGTCTTTTCCAATGAGTCAACTCTTCGCATGAGGTGGCCAAAGTACTGGAGTTTCAGCTTTAGCCTCATTCCTTCCAAAGAAATCCCAGGGCTGATCTCCTTTAGGATGGACTGGTTGGATCTCCTTGCTGTCCAAGGGACTCTCAAGAGTCTGCTCCAACACCACAGTTCAAAAGCATCAATTCTTTGGCGCTCAGCCTTCTTCACAGTCCAACTCTCACATCCATACATGACCACAGGAAAAACCATACCTTAATTAGACAATACCTTGTTGCTAACAAATGCTGTCATCTAGACTTCAGTTAATCAGAATGTATTAAAACAAAGCTTGCATGCCTATACTAAAAATCTAGTGACTCAAAGATGCATTGGAGTGTGGAAGGTAGTTTGTGAACTTATATGGGGTGGGATATATTCTAGAAATGGGGATGCACCTATCCCCATTTTAGCTATCCCCAGATTTTAGCTATTTCAAGTATACCAAGACCATGGATAAATGAAATGTACTAGTAGAAGCTGTAAATGCATGGCAAAGAGAGCTAGAGCCACTAATCCCAGTGCCTCAAAACACGATAACAAATCTTTGTCTCTAAACCTACTACTCTTGATGGAAGCTTAAGAGGAGAGTAAAAAGTTAGCCTAAAGCTCAGCATTCAGAAAACTAAGATCATAACATCTGATCCTGGCTCTTCATGGCAAATAGATGGGGAAACAGTTGAAACAGAAACAGACTATTTTGGGGGGCTCCACAATCACTGTAGATAGTGACTGCAGCCATAAAATTAAAAGACTCCTTTTAATTTGGAAGAAAAGCTATGACCAACATAGACAGCATATTAAAAAGCAGAGACATTACTTTGCCAACAAAGGTCCCTCTCCTCAAGGCTGTTATTTTTTTAGTAGTCATGCATGGATGTGAGAGTTGGACTATAAAGAAAGCTGAGCGCCGAAGAATTGATGCTTTTGAACTGTGGTATTGGAGAAACTCTTGAGAGTCCCTTGGACTGCAAGGAGATCCAACCAGTCCATCCTAAAGGATATCAGTCCTGAATATTCATTGGAAGGACTGATGCTGAAGCTGAAACTCCAAAACTTTGGCCACCTGATGTGAAGAACTGACTCATTTGTAAAGACTCTGATGCTGGGAAAGACTGAAGGTGGGAGGAGAAGGGGATGACAGAGGATGAGATGGTTGGATGGCATAACCGACTCAATGGACATGAGTCTGAGTAAACTCCGGGACTGAGTGATGGACACGGAGGTCTGGAGTGATGCAGTCCATGGGGGTCACAAAGAGTCAGACATGACTGAAAGACTGAACTGAACTGAAACCTACTACAATTTCTGAGTTGGATTTTATGCTTCCTGCTTATGTATCTTCAGTTTTCAAATAAGCCCTGAGAAAGCCCAAAGTCTGTACTTTATAAATGTGATATATCCTGTTTTGCAAATGATGGCAACAAGTTTTTTAGGGAAAACTATTTAGAGACCAGCTCTATAGATGCAAATGTAAGTGTATCTTTCAGAGGAATTCCATCAGTAATTACAATTACATTTTATTGTAATGTATTTATTTGATCAGTTTTCCACTTAAAATCTTTTGAAGTGTCTCAATAGTCTACCAATTAAATCCTGATTTCTCAGCAAACCATTTTTGTTCTCCACAATATAGGTCAAGTTCAGTTCACTTCAGTTCATTTCAGTCGCTCAGTCGTGTCTGACTCTTTGCGACCCGGGAATCGCAGCACGCCAGGCCTCCCTGTTCATCACCATCTCCTGGAGTTCACTCAGACTCACGTCCATTGAGTCAGTGATGCCATCCAGCCATCTCATCCTCTGTCGTCCCCTTCTCCTCCTGCCCCCAATCCCTCCCAGCATCAGAGTATTTTCCAATGAGTCAACTCTTCGAATGAGGTGGCCAAAGTACTGGAGTTTCAGCTTTAGCATCATTCCTTCCAAATAAATCCCAGGGCTGATCTCCTTCTGAATGGACTGGTTGGATCTCCTTGCAGTCCAAGGGACTCTCAAGTCTTCTCCAACACCACACTTCAAAAGCATCAATTCTTCAGTGCTCAGCTTTCTTCACACAGGAAAAAACATAGCCTTGATTAGACGGACCTTAGTCAGCAAAGTAATGTCTCTGTTTTTGAATATGCTATCTAGGTTGGTCATAACTTTTCTTCCAAGGAGTAAGCATCTTTTAATTTCATGGCTGCAGTCACCATCTGCAGTGATTTTGGAGCCCCCCAAAAATAAAGTCTGACACTGTTTCCACTGTTTCCCCATCTATTTCCCATGAACTGATGGGACCGGATGCCATGAGCTCCATTTCCTAAAAGTTGGGCTTTAAGCCAACTTTTTCACTCTCCTCTTTCACTTTCATCAAGAGGCTTTTTAGTTCCTCTTCACTTTCTGCCATAAGGTATCTGAGGTTATTAATATTTCTCCCAGCAATCTTGATTCCAGCTTGTGTTTCTTCCAGTCCAGTGTTTCTCATGATGTATTCTGCATATAAGTTAAAAAAGCAGGGTGACAATATACAGCTTTGACATACTCCTTTTCCTATTTGGAACCAGTCTGTTGTTCCATATCCAGTTCTAACTGTTGCTTCCTGATCTGCATATAGATTTCTCAAGAGGCAGGTCAGGTGGTCTGGTATTCCCATCTCTTTCAGAATTTTCCACAGTTTATTGTGATCCACATAGTCAAAGGTTTTGGCATAGTCAATAAAGCAGAAATAGATGTTTTTCTGGAACTCTTCCTTTTTCAAAGATCCAGCAGAAGTTGGCAATTTGATCTCTGGTTCCTCTGCCTTTTCTAAAATCAGCTTGAACATCAGGAAGTTCACAGTTCACGTATTGCTAAAGCCTGGCTTGCAGAATTTTGAGCATTACTTTACTAGCACATGAGATGAGTGTAATTGTGTGGTAGTTTGAGCATTCTTTGGCATTGCCTTTCTTTGGGATTGGAATGAAAACTGACCTTTTCCAGTCCTGTGGCCACTGCTGAGTTTTCCAAATTTGCTGGCATATTGAGTACAGCACTTTCACAGCATCATCTCTCAGGATTTGAAATAGCTCAACTGGAATGCCATCACCTCCACTAGCTTTGTTAGTAGTGATGCTTCCTAAGGCCCACTTGACTTCACATTCCAGAATGTCTGGCTCTAGACAAGTGATCACAGCATCGTGATTATCTGGGTCATGAAGATCTTTTTTGTACAGTTCTTCTGTGTATTCTTGCCACCTCTTCTTAATATCTTCTGCTTCTCTTAGGTCCATACAATTTCTGTCCTTTATTGAGCCCCTCTTTGTATGAAATGTTCCCTTGGTATCTCTAATTTTCTTGAAGAGATCTCTAGTCTTTCCCATTCTGTTCTTTTCCTCTTTTTCTTTTCATTGATCACTGAGGAAGACTTTCTTATTTCTCCTTGCTCTTCTTTGGAACTCTGCATTCAGATGCTTATATCTTTCCTTTTCTCCTTTGCTTTTCACCTCTCTTCTTTTCACAGCTATTTGTAAGGCCTCCCAAGACAGCCATTTTGCTTTTTTGCATTTCTTTTCAATGGGAATGGTCTTGATTCCTGTCTCCTGTACAATGTCACGAACCTCATTCCATAGTTCATCAGGCAGTCTATCTATCAGATCTAGGCCCTTAAATCTATTTCTCACTTCCACTGTATAATCATAAGGGATTTGATTTAGGTCATACCTGAGTGGTCTAGCGGTTTTCCCTACTTTCTTCAATGTAAGTCTGAATTTGGTAATAAGAAGTTCATGATCTGAGCCACAGTCAGCTGCTGGTCTCGTTTTTGTTGACTGTATAGAGCTTCTCCATCGTTGGCTGCAAAGAATATAATCAATCTGATCAGTGTTGACCATCTGGTGATGTCCATGTGTAGAGTCTTCTCTTGTGTTTTTGGAAGAGGGTGTTTGCTATGACCAGTGCATTTTCTTGGTAAAACTCTATTAGTCTTTGCCCTGCTTCATTCAGGATTCCAAGGACAAATGTGCCTGTTACTCCACGTGTTTCTTGACTTGCTACTTTTGCATTCCTGTCCCCTATAATGAAAAGGATATCTTTTTCGGGTGTTAGTTCTAAAAGGTCTTATTGGTCTTCATAGAACCATTTAACTTCAGCTTCTTCAGCTTTATTGGTTGGGGCATAGACTTGGATAACTGTGATGTTGAATGGTTTGTCTTGGAAATGAACAAAGATCATTCTGTCGTTTTTGAGATTGCATCCAAGTACTGCATTTTGGACTCTTTTGTTGACCATGATGGCTATTCCATTTCTTCTGAGGGATTCCTGCCCCGTAGTAGATATAATGGTCATCTGAGTTAAATTCACCCATTCCAGTACATTTTAGTTTTCTGATTCCTAGAATGTCGACATTCACTCTTGCCATCTCTTGCTTGATCACTTCCAATTTGCCTTGATTCATGGACCTGACATTCCATGTTCCTATGCAATATTGCTCTTTATTGCATTGGACCTTGCTTCTATCACCAGTCATATCCACAGCTGGGTATTGTTTTTTGCTTTGGCTCCATCCTTTCATTCTTTCTGGAGTTATTTCTCCACTGATCTCTAGTAGCATACTGGGCACCTACTGACCTGGGGAGTACCTCTTTCAGTATCCTATCATTTTTCCTTTTCATACTGTTCATGGGGTTCTCAAGGCAAGAATACTGAAGTGGTTTGCCATTCCCTTCTCCAGTGGACCACATTCTGTCAGACCTCTCCACCACGACCCGCCCGTCTTTTGTTGCCCCAAGGGCATGGCTTAGTTTCATTGAGTTAGACAAGACTGTGGTCCTAGTGTGATTAGATTGACTAGTTTTCTGTGAGTGTGGTTTCAGTGTGTCTGCCCTCTGAGGCCCTCTTGCAACACCTACCATCTTACGTATTAAATCCTTATATCCTTCTTTTCCTTTATTTGCAAGTACTTTTCATCATATAATTTCCATCAACTTTTCCACGTTTGTTTCAAGGCCCACTTCAAGTGCTTTATTCTTCAAAAAGCTGTTTTTCTCTCTGACTCTGTAATTGGATTTTATCTTTCCTTTTCCCTGAAGCACCAGGGGATATTTATCTTCTCAAATGACAGTTTAAGTCAGTTTGCTCAGTGGTCCCAGAATTACTTGGGTATTCCACAGACAAAGTGTCTATACCCAAGGGTCTGTTCTAGCCTCAGAGCACACCTGGCTTTGTCATGGAATACTGGGGTTTTTCATTTTGTAGGTATTATGGAAAGTAAGAGAACTATTGTGTACTGAGTACTTATACAAAGCTGAGCACTTGGTTTTATCACTGGGAAATATTCAAGTTGTTTTTATTCTTCTAGTGTTTCATAGTTTTAATTAAAACAACCAATGTGTTTGTGATAAGAACTGATACATATTGCCACGAAACATCTGTCAGAGAAATGATACTTGAAGGTGCGCCTCATATCCATTCATTTACATGTTACCCTTCCTGTGTCAGCTGGGAAACCTATTATAAATTTAACATTGAAGCATTAAACAAAATGACAGCTGTGAGCTATAATAGGAAAAAAAATAATAAGGCTTTTTATTGGTTATTTTTCTAATAGTATTAAAACCAGTTGCCTGCCTGCTTGTGAATGTGCTGCTGTCTCAGAGGATCGTCTTTTATTCTGTTGCAGAGGATGTCAGCTCCAACAGCTTTCCTTGGATCAAGCCATTTACTTCCAGTCTAGCATCTTTCCATTTATTCCACTCACAGGTTCCAGAACCATCTTCTTAAAATACGTATTGATCATGCTCCTTCTCTGCTCAAGTGGCTTCTCATGAATTTTAGAATGAATTCCACTTCCTTACCAATGCATTTAAGAATCTCTATAATCTAAATCTAACCTAGCTCTTTATCATTATTTCTCTCCTACAATCACTCTCTTTGTTGAACAGATTAATTTCTTATCAAAAATCTTTTGAAGCTGTATCAGTCAGGGATTAGTCCAAGAGATAGAAAAATTCAATCCTAGAAAAATCTCTAGGCATTTTAACAAGAAAGATATTTGGTATAGGGAATTAAGTGACTCCACAACTGGTAGAAATGCTGAAGGGCAAACCAGTTTCCATCTCAGGGACCAGGATCATTTCCACAGTGAAGAAGTGATTCACTAGGACAGCTACTTCCTCTGAAGCCACCATAGAAGCTAATGTCAGAACCGATAGTCCCCACCAGAAGTGACATCTGACTTACAGAATACTGACAGATAGGCTATGGAACAGAACTGCAGAGAATCTACCACCAATTTTGGACTGAAAATGGCCTCTGCCATATTTTTGCCTTTTAATCACGCTTTTCATCATCATTTTGGGGAACACCATTTCCTCCTTGGGGAGGGGATGCAAAGACACTGGGAGACGGTGGTTATCCTTTACAGCTTTTCTTTCCTGATGTATCAGCATTTGATTGAGTGAGGTTCTCAAATGTTTATCACACAGTGTCATTACTTATAAACAGAGAAAGTGTTCTCTGGTTAAACATTTAGAACACAGATAAAGATAGCTTGAGATTGAGAGTTCAAATACCTGAAAATCTGAATTTATCTTAAGGGATTTAATTTCTATTCCCAATACAGAGCAATATAGGGAAGATCATTTGTAGTTGACCACTTTATACATGTCATTTCTTAATCTCTTCAGCCATTTTCCATCCACTTCCTTTCTAGGTATTCTTATTCCAACTTAATAGACAAAGAAAATTAATCTCAGAAAGTAAAAATATTTTCCTAAGTTTAAACAGAAAGGCATATTCCAAGTTAACTATGTTTGTGATCAATGCTCTTTCTTCTGTAAAATAAAACTCACTTTTTTATGTTCATATTTATGTCAGTAAAGACATTAAAAACTTACTGTGATTTTGCATTGTTAAAACTGGGGGGTGGGGGGAGGTAAATGGAAATAAACATGTTTCAGTTAAACTCCATACAAAGGTAATTCTAACTGTATATTATTGTGAAAGAACAGTTTACATTATTTAAGTGGTGGAGAAAGGATTATTTGGCAAGTGTTCAAGTAACTCATAGGGAAAAAGCAATGTATTTCACATTGTGGACATTTATTGTTACCACGTGTATGTTTTTCTCCTTAATAATTGTGTGTTCCCTCTTGTCACCTCTGCACAAAACAGAATAATTAACGTACATTGGCTACATTGTGGAAGGGACATTTGGTTTTAATTAATATTGGACCATGAGAAAAGCAATTTGCTTTATATTATCATTCATTATTTGATGCACACATACACATAGTCACAAGTATGTGGAATGTTAGAAAGGCAACTAACATTTCTCACTGTGAATGTGAGAAAGCTTCTCTATCTGGAGTTACACAAAGCTTACCTAACAAAACACAACTCTTTTTATGCAGAATAAATCCTTTGTTCTCTTTCATGTTATAGACAATTGTGTAGCATTTAATGTAAAATGATTTAAAACCAGAAGTTGATTGTGTGGAGATTATTCCAAAAGTGAACTGAACAATCAGCAAAGCCCCTGGCGTTCATATGGCAAGAGCAGTAATCCAGAACTCACTGGAAACTAAAAGCATGACGTAAATCCATATTAAAGTATAAACTGAAGATCAAGACTGATACCTCTGACTTGTCTAATATATTTTCATGAAAAAGTTTATCTTATAATTGAGTGAAGTGTCAATTAAACTTACTTCATATATAACAGGAATGCATTTAGATTGCCTGTGTGGTAAACCCTTAACCTTATTCTTTCATCAGGAGGATATTGACCACGTGTATCAGTTAGCTTTTGCTTTTTTACAAATGACTGCAAATCTTAGTGGTTTAACTCATGAGTCTCTGATTGGCAGTTGGGCTGGCCTTATCTGGGCAGTTCTTGTGTTGGTGGGCTGACTCATGTGTCTGAGCTGAACAGTATGGTCAGCTGGGAAGTGGCTAAGTAGAATTAGTATAGCTGGGAGGATGTCTCTGCTCTCTGTTCTTTCTCATTCTTCAGCAGGCAAGCTGGAACTTATTTACATGGCAACTGAGAAGGAATTAAATAAAGAGAGGGGAAGTGACTCTGGTTTCAAGCCCTACCCTCAGAATCCGCATACTGTCCCATATACTACCTTCTATTGGCCAACCAGGTCACACAGATAGACTATATTCAAGAGATGGTAAAAAATAAAAATAAAAAACTTCACTCCTTGATAGAAATAAATGTAAAGCAACATTTAAAGGGTGTGAACATAAGGAGGACTGAGGGATTATAGCCAGTTTTTCAATCTTCTCTTCTACATTGGGAAACAAATTTTGTTGGTGAGGTTGTTCCTTGATAATGAAGTGTCCTATGAAAAAACTAGGCTTCAGAGGTGGGGGGTATATAAACTACTCTTCCAATCTTCCCCAAACTTATTCACTGTCACCTCTGACTCAACCAAGTGTCTCCTGTGACTCCTCATGAGAGTCATCGCATGCACTTTAGACTGCTGTTCAGCAATTCTGCTTTTGTGAGTTTAACTTATTTTAACATCCAAATCTCATACAGAAATATTTCTATGTATGGCCTTTTTGCGGTCCAAAAGTTGATGCCCCGAGAATCTCAGGAAGCCCAGATTACTCTGTGTTTCTCATATAGTGTTTTCATGTTAAACAGTCATTCTGCGCTACCCACATGGGACTGGCTCCAGAATCCCCTCCACCCCTTGCCAACCAAACTCCTTGGAGACCAAACTCTGTGGATGCTCCATCCCTTATAGAAAATGGCATTGTTGTGCTTATAACCTAAACAAAGCCTCCTGTATACTTAAAATCATTTCTCTGTTACTTATACTATCTAAAACACTGTAAATGCTGTGGAAAGAGCTGTAAATACAATGTAAGTGCTACATAAATCATTGCTGTTGTGTACAAATTCAAGTTTTGCTTTTCTGAAGTTTATGGATGTTTTAAAAAAATATTTTCAATCCATGGTTGGTTGAAATCACAGATGCAGAATCTACGGATATGGAGGGCCAACTGTGTTTTGTGCTTCTCACTTCTGTAGTATTATTCTCAAGTTTACTTCATGTTTTTAGATACAATCTCTATATCTGAGTTCTTCTATGCATAAGACTCATTGCCTTGAAAATGTATGCTCTGATTAAGTAAACTTAATCTTTATATTCATTTGAATATAGAAGTTGCCAGTATCACATATATTTTAAGTGTTTGCTGATAGTAAGGATTTTATTTACCTAATCTTCCTATCGCCATTTTAATACCATGTAGGGCAGGAATACGGAGAAGGCGATGGCAACCCACTCCAGTACTCTTGCCTGGAAAATCCCATGGATGGAAAATGCCTGGTAGGCTACAGTCCATGGGGTCACAGAGTCGGACATGACTGAGCGACGTCACTTTCACTTTTCATTTTCATGCATTGGAGAAGGAAATGGCAACCCACTCCAGTGTTCTTGCTTGGAGAATCCCAGGGACGGCGGAGCCTGGTGGGCTACTGTCTATGGGGTCGCACAGAGTCAGACACGACTAAGGCTACTTAGCAGCAGCAGCAGCAGGGCAAGGATATGGAGAAGGCAATGGCAACCCACTCCAGTACTCTTGCCTAGAAAATCCCATGGGTGGAGGAGCCTGGTAGGCTGCAGTCCATGGGGTCGCTAGAGTTGGACACGACTCAGCGACTTCACTTTCACTTTTCACTTTCATGCATTGGAGAAGGAAATGGCAACCCACTCCAGTGTTCTTGGCTGGAGAATCCCAGGGATGGGGGAGCCTAGTGGGCTGCCGTCTAAGGGGTCACACAAAGTCGGACACGACTAAAGTGACTTAGCAGCAGCAGCAGCAGCAGCAGCAGCAGGGCAAGGATAACATTATTTCCTTTGTATCATTTATACAGTTTACTACTCTAAGAATAATTATTATTGGGGCTAGATTAATATATGATGCCTTTCTTCCTCTGTCTGTATGTGTGTATGAGTACGGGTGTGTAAATATGTAAATATACATAAACAGTATACATACACATATATATGTGTACATGTGTATATAAAGGTGTGTGTAGATAGATGTTATATAGATTCAGTTCAGTTCAGTCATTCAGTCGTGTCCGACTCTTTGCGACCCCGTGAATCGCAGCAAGCCAGGCCTCCCTGTCCATCACCAACTCCCGGAGTTTGCTCAGAATCACGTTCATCGAGTCAGTGATGCCATCCAGCCATCTCATCCTCGGTCGTCCCCTTCTCCTCCTGCCCCCAATCCCTCCCAGCATCAGAGTCTTTTCCAATAAGTCAACTCTTCTCATGAAGTGGCCAAAGTACTGGAGTTTCAGCTTTAGCATCATTCCTTCCAAAGAACACCCAGGACTGATCTCCTTTAGAATGGACTGGTTGGATCTCCTTGCAGTCCAAGGGACTCTCAAGAGTCTTCTCCAACACCACAGTTCAAATGCATCAATTCTTCAGCACTCAGCTTTCTTCACAATCCAACTCTCACATCCATACATGACCACTGGAAAAACAATACCCTTGACTAGATGGACCTTTGTTGGCAAAGTAATGTCTCTGCTTTTGAATATGCAGTCTACGTTGGTCATAACTTTCCTTCCAAGGAGTAAGCATCTTTTAATTTCATGGCTGCAATCACCATCTGCAGTGAATTTGGAGCCCAAAGAAATAAAGTCTGACACTGTTTCCCCTGTTTCCCCATCTGTTTCCCATGAAGTGATGGGACCACATGCCATGATCTTAGTTTTCTGAATGTTGAATTTTAAGCCAACTTTTTCACTCTTATATAGATTAGATCAATAGAAAAAATAACTATTGAAATTTGAATTGTCCATTTGAATTGAGATATAATGACTAACATATTGTTAAAATTTCAGTGCATTCATACTCAGATAAGGCATTCTTTTTTTCCTGTTTTCATACCTTGATATGTTCCTGATGAACACTTATCAGTTATATGTATGCACACGATTGTTTACATGGTGAAATTTTAAAAATTATTTTTGACAAGAATGGCAGTAGGATTTACACTCTGAAATAGGAAGGTGATAAAGGACAATGAGGGGCTTCCCTAGTGGCTCAGTTGTAAAGAATCCACCTGCCAATGCAGGAAATGTGGGCTCAATCCCTGAGTTGGGAAGATCCCCTGAAAAAGGAAATGGCAACCCACCCAGTATTCTTGCCTGGGAAATCCCATGGACAGAGGAGCCTGGCGGGCTACAGTCCTTGGGATTGCAAAAGATTCAGACATGATTTAGCAACTGACAATGACTGGACAATGAGATGTTGAATGAAAGTAGTAAGACTCTTGAACAAAAATGTACTGTTCTAAGGTTTTAAAATTTTAATTTTCAGTACATAAATTAAAATGAGAGCTAAAATTATATTCCTATAGATTCTGCCATGAAAAAATATCTTTGGCTAATTTTGAATCTATATAGATAACAGAATATAGGTATATAATATTCATCACTTTACTATGCTTCAGTGCAATAGGAATCAAAATCGTAAACCATTTAACTATCTGAGAGATTAATTCTTTTCCTTTTTTTTCAAGATCAGAGGGAGGCCCTTTGTTTATCCTGATGATTGGTAGTTACTCATCTCACCAAACTTAATCTGTAACCCTTGCCACCTTGAACTATACTAGTAAGAGTAGCTGTTAGGAGCTAAAGATCTTCTGTCACTTGATCTTGGGGATAAAACCTTATTTTCAACTAGTTACATATTGTTTTTGATATTAAAATAAATTATGCTATTTAGTGCCCAGTTTTCTCACCTGTGGAATATGAATAAGAATCACACCATTTTTTGTGATATGGTTAACTTAAAAAAATGCATGCATTGAAAAATGATGAAAACAAAGTACTCAACTCAGGATGTTGATACAAAAATGAGATGAACCCCCCTAAGTTTCCTGCTCCCAATGTGTGTTTGTTGTAAGAAAATTAAATTTTTCTTAGGCTTGTTTTATTTGTGAAATTGGAAATTAAAAATAATGACTTTGTGGTATTATACATATTCATTAACAACATGTATGCATGAGTATAGAATTGTTTGTAGTAAATCCATATTCAGTAAACATAGCTTCCTTCTAAAAATATCTTAAAAAGCTCTAGTGACCTTAGCAGGATATATAATGAGAACAAGGTCAAGTGACTACAAACAGCCTATGGCAGGCACTCTACCCATTGTGTCACAAGGGCCATGAGAGTTGAAGCACGATATACTAGCTAGAGCCACACATATGGTGAGCACTGTAGGTGTGTGCTCTATGTAAGAAATGAAAAAAAATCATAGGTCATAAATTTTGGCATACCCCAGGGCGTCCAGTTTGGTCTTCTGATCTCAAAGCTCATGAAATTTTATCTTATTCAGACAGCACACTCACACTCCTTAATTAAAACACTTTTGTTTGAAACAGACTTTAACACTAAACAGAACACTTAGTTTAAATTAACCTCTTAGGACCACCAATCTCTATATTATATTGTTAATCTTTCACCTATCAGTATAAGACCAATGATTAGAAGGTTTTAAAATAAGCATGTTTCAGGTAGGCTTTCAGTTCAGTTCAGTTCAGTCGCTCAGTCGTGTCTGACTCTTTGCGACCCCATGAATCGCAGCAGGCCAGGCCTCCCTGTCCATCACCAACTCCCGGAGTTCACTCAGACTCACATCCATCGAGTCCGTGATGCCATCCAGCCATCTCATCCTCTGTCGTCCCCTTCTCCTCTGGCCCCCAATCCCTCCCAGCATCAGAGTCTTTTCCAATGAGTCAACTCTTCGCATGAGGTGGCCAAAGTAGCTTTAGCATCATTCCCTCCAAAGAAATCCCAGGACTGATCTCCTTCAGAAAGGACTGGTTGGATCTCCTTGCAGTCCAAGGAGTCTCCTTGCAGTCTCAAGAGTAGGCTTTAGACATTATTAAATTAAAACATCTACCACAGTGTTTACAAATTCAAATAAAATGGACACTATTATAACTCCCAAATGATAGCCCATTTATAGAGCATTTATGAGATTTAATGCATACTTCGACACACTCAAGTTATGATTTTAAATTATGTTTTAATAATAACCCTGTTAGGCACTTGACTTTAAGTCTTATATGAAAGAGTTCATTCTTTCTGTTTTTAAAAATTATTTTTGCTTCTACTTTGTTTAATTAGTATTATAATTCACAAGACAAACAGTACTTATAAAATGCATACATTTAAAACCTCAGCTCCTCTAGCCCGACCAAGCAGCCTTCCTTTTTCATCCATCCCTGACAGTGCAAATCCCTGCTTCCACAACAGGGGGCTCTCACATCACCATGCCCTCCTCTGTTTTTCCGATTCCCCCAGCAGCTTTCTGGCTCCAGCCAGAGCAAAAAGGTTATGCCACCTAAAATCAGTTCCCAGGCAGCTTCCCTGGCTCCATATTGTCATTATGGCCTGATGACAGTAGCTGTAAAATCCCTCCCACTGGGCACCTCAACTGTCAACAACCCTCTGTTGGCCACATTGCAAATGCTAGACCCATACCAGACACTTCCAACCCTGAAACACAAGGGCCATAAATGCATACATACCTACATACATAAAAAGAAGATTTGATTCATGGTTTGAAAGAGAAAGCTGAAATGCAGGACCGCTTCTTAATTGTAGAAATCCACAGATTGCTGTGTTTCAAGCTAAAATGACAATGACTCACAAGATTTATCATAGCACAGCTCAGAACGTGCATGACCACAGGTTCCTAAGTCAGAAGAAGTAGATCCTACTCAAAAGGAGATGTGAATGATCAGTGTGCAATACAGGAGAAATTCTGCTCATCAAATTCTGTTCAAATGTCAGAGAACATGTTGAGTGAAGAAGGAAGATTCTGAGGAATGGACTTCAAAGTGGGTAGACTGCCAGCTCCTCACGTGTCATGGTATATAAATGGAAGCTTTTTGCAAAATGATAGTGTCTTAGGAGGGTTTTCATTCACTCATCCTGGAAGTGAGCAGAGCTTCAGGTTCAGGAGCTTACTCGTGTATTGCCAGGAACAGAACAGGGGAAGCTACTTTAACTGTATAGCTGGACATTCTTGCAAGAGAATGTAGAACACTGATATTTATCTACAAAACACAACTCAAAGAAGTTTTAGGGGGAGACTCACTAAAGCCAGAATGCCAGCTCTCACCTGTGCCTCCTTTGAAGGTGTTCTGGAGAAGAAATCATGAAATGGTAAAGTTCAGCCCTGACGGAAGAAGCTTATAGCATGATAATTATAGATTACTTTACTAATAAAAAATATAAATAAGGAAGATTCTGGGTAACATGGTACATACAGTTACTGAAGCTAAGTTAATGACTACATATAACACCTGAAACTATTAATTGTAATTTTTCCTGTCAGTTTGAGTTTTGCCTTCTTTCATCTCTTTTCACAGTTCTATTTTACTTTTCATCAGATTCTTTTTTTTTTTGAAGAAAATACTTTTTAGAGAGCTTTATGAAAGTGAAAGTCACTCAGTCATGTCTGGCTCTTTGCAACCCCTGGACTATACCATCCATGGAATTCTAAACTGTGCTAACTTTTGAAATTAAGAAAGCTAACAGAGGGATACTAAGTATAATCATATAGTCAGTAGACATCATCTGATTCTTAGATTTGCTTACTTTTTAGAGCTATAACATCAAGATGCTACGTTTTGCTTTTCTGCAAAAAAATGATATATATAGTTAATTTCTTGAAATATTAATTACATACTTTTGCTAACGTCCAATTCCTAATTGATAATGATGCCTAGCAAATAGAACAACTTATGTTTTAACTGCCGGCAGAGAAAATGAGTAACATTTTAATATTTAATTAGTAAGTCAATATGATACTTTACATTTGCTATCTTATTTGGCTCTTAAAACACTCTCCCAAGATGAAAATCATCCCCACTTTACAGCTAACAGAGACTTGGAAAATTTAAGTCACTTGTTCAAGAGGATGTTTCTATACCTGGGAGTTTATGACTGTTTCCTAGCTGTCATGAGTCAGGAATTAGTGAGCTGATGTCTTGCAGCTTTCTTAAGATAGATATTTAAAATTGTTAGTTTGGTTATTTGAAGTCATATTTTCAAAATATGGTGACAATAGTTACAGCTAAAATTCAAAGAGCATTGTGACAGCCACTAGACTGATGCAGATTCATTTTTTAAAATTGCATATTTTTATTGCACAACTTATGAAACTACTCCCAGCTTCATGAAAGGCAAGATAATTGGTTCCATTTCTTTTGAGTACAGTGCAAAAATAATAAAAGGTGCTTTTTAAAGTATCTCCCTTATTTTCCTTTGTATGTGAAATAGAATACCCTGTTTCTTAAGCTCAAGAAGAAGGGGTTGAGGTTAGGTGCACAAGGGCAGCAGCAGAGACAAAGAACCATATTCAGTTTCCAGAAGCATTGTAAGAATGGTTAAATACATGAAATCTTTAAATAAAGATAAAATGGATGAAGGTTCAGTTCAGTTCAGTTCAGTTCAGTCCAGTCGCTCAGTCATGTCCTACTCTTTGTGACCCCATGAACTGCAGCACACCAGGCCTCCCTGTCGATCACCAACTCCTGGAGTCCACCCAAACCCGTGTCCATTGAGTCTGTGATGCCACCCAACCATCTCATCCTCTGTCATCCCCTTCTCGTTCTGCCCGCAATCCCTCCCAACATCAGACTCTTTTCCAGTGAGTCAACTCTTCACATGAGGTGGCCAAAGTATTGGAGTTTCAGCTTCAGCATCAGTCCTTCCAATGAACACCCAGGACTGATCTCCTTTAGAATGGACTGGTTGGATTTCCTTGCAGTCCAAGGGATTCTCAAGAGTCTTCTCTAACGCCACAGTTCAAAAGCATCAATTTTTTGGCACTCAGCTTTCTTTATAGTCCAACTCTCACATCCATACATGACCACAGGAAAAACCATAGCCTTGACTAGACAGACCTTGGTTGGCAAAGTAATGTCCCTGCTTTTGAATATGCTATGTAGGTTGGTCATAACTTTTCTTCCAAGGAGTAAGCGTCTTTTAATATCATGGCTGGAGTCACCATCTGCAGTGATTTTGGAGCCCAGAAAAATAAAGTCAGCCACTGTTTCCACTGTTTCCCCATCTATCTACCATGAAGTGATGGGGCCAGATGCCATGATCTTAGTTTTCTGAATGTTGAGCTGTAAGCCAACTTTTTCACTCTCCTCTTTCACTTTCATTAACAGGCTCTTTAGTTCTTCACTTTCTGCCATAAGGGTGGTGTCATCTGCATATCTGCTGCTGCTAATTCGCTTCAGTCACGTCCAACTCTTTGTGACCCCATGGACTGCAGCCTACCAGGCTCCTCCATCCATGGGATTTTCCAGGCAAGAGTACTGGAGTGGGGTGCCATCACCTTCTCCACTGCATATCTGAGGTTATTGATATTTCTCCCAGCAATCTTGATTCCAGATTGTGCTTCCTCCAGCCCAGCATTTCTCATGATGTACTCTGCATATAAGTTAAATAAGCAGGGTGACAATATACAGCCTTGACGTACTCCTTTTCCTATTTGGAACCAGTCTGTTGTTCCATGTCCACTTCTAACTGTTGCTTCCTGACCTGAATATAGGTTTCTCAAGAGACAGGTCAAGTGGTCTGGTATTCCCATCTCTTTCAGAATTTTCCACAGTTTATTGTGATCCACAGAGTCAAAGGCTTTGGCATAGTCAAGAAAGCAGAAATAGATGTTTTTCTGGAACTCTCTTGTTTTTTCGATGATCCAGCGGTTATTAGTATTAAAAGAAACCTTCCCAATGATGAAAGTTAGTTGTTCATTTTCAACTAAAAATTCAAGCTAGCCTAAATGGAAATATTCACATAAAATGATGTTCAACATTGCTATTTATTAGAAAAGCATGAGTTAATAATACAGTGAGGTACCACCTCCCAAAGATCAGCATGGCCACAATTTAAGTCTATAAATAACAAATGCTGGAGAGGATGTGAAGAAAAGGGATATTCTTATGCTGTTGGTGAGAATCTAAATTGGTGTAACCACTGCGGAAAACGATAGGGAGGTTCCTCATAAACTAAAGGCAGAGTGTATGATTCTGCACTCCCCAGTCGCTGGCATACACCCAGACAAAGCTGTAAGTGGAAAAGATACTTGCACCCTTCTGTCCCAGCAGCACAGTTCACCATCTGCAGGACATGGAAACAACCTCAGTGTCCATCGAGAGAGGGACGGATAAAGAAAATATGGTACATATACGTAATGGAATATTGTTCAGATGGAACATTACTCAGCCATGAGAAAGAAGGAAATAATGGTATCTGCAGCAACAGCAGTGGACCTAGAGACTACCATGCTAAGTGAAGTGAGTCAGAAAGAGAAAGGCAAACGCCTTACGACCGCACTTATGTGTGGAACCTACAATACGATACGGATGAACTTACCTTGAACATGCAACTCTGAGGATATTTTTAGAATGGTAATTGTTTGTAGTTCACTAATTCATTTTTTTAAACTTACCTTATATATGGAAATAACTGAAAAAACGCTTTTGCATAAAATGACAGTCTTTTCTTTAATCACTGAGGTTGAATCTAGTCACAAGGTGCTATGAAGAATTTTGTTCATATACTTCCTATGTATTAACAGTTAAATGAATTTAATAATGGGTTTTGATTTCAACTGTTGATTTGGAATGTAGTGTATACATCGTAAAATATCACAAGATGAAAAATAAGCTAAGGAGTTCATATGTCCATTTGATAGCACTTAGGGTTTTATGTCTTTCAGTGTGAAAATTGACTTATTCTATTAACACAGTTCACAACCCCTGAATCACCTGTCAGCTTTCAGCTCAAATCTTCTCATTGAGGGAGAACTATCATATTATTCTATAGGTTTTGAGGGATTTTTTTCAAATTATAATTATGACTGTCTAAATCTTGGGACATGGGAGACTAAGCAATTTCATGGATCAATGAACTCTGAACATAAAATCCATTTTTTAAAATTACCCTCTGAAGGCTTCTTTTTAAAAAGTTTATAAAACCGTGTCTACATACATCTGTTAGAAAAAATGAATAGTTTCTGCCAACCATATTCTGTAACTTTGACACATTTTGAAAAATCCTTATATTCTTTATTTCTGTATTACCTTCAATTTACTTGCCTTCCCCCCATGCCAGTGAGAATAAATTGTTAATTTTTAAAATTCCAATGGAATGTTATTGGCACTTCTATTTGTATTTATATCACTGTGCTATAATCATTTGTGTGTTCTCTTGTCACTTGTTTCACAAAGGTGAACTTGTTGAGGGCAAGGGCATTATATCATCATTCTTTTTTCGAGTATTCATTTCATTTACAAGGTAGACTGTACCTCAATCAATAAACATTTTTCAAGCAATTTTCCTGAAGCAGTTTTTAATCCATAATAAGGAGCTTACTTTATTTTTGTTGAATGGACTGAATGCCTTTGCTTCTTTCTTATATTTTTTAATCTTTATTTTATATTTGAGTATAGTCGGTTAACAATGTGTTAGTTTCAGATACACAGCAAAGGGATTCAGTTATACATACTCAAGTATCTATTCTTTATTTCAAATTCTTTTCCCATTTAGGTTATTACAGAGTATTGAGCAGAGGTCCCTGTTCTATATAGTAGGTCTCTGCTGGTTATCTATTTTTAATTAAATAACAGAGTTTACATGTCAGTCCCAGACTCCCAATATAGTTAATCCCCTCCTCCTTCTCCCCTGGGCATCATAAGTTCATTCTCTAAGTCTGTGAGTCAGTGAAGGGTTTGTTTCTTACTGAACAAAATATTAAAAAATTAGAAAACAGTCGACTACAGTGGCTATAAGTATTAGAGACAATTTTCTTCTAAGGGAATAATATTCTAGCCTGTCTTGTAAGATGCTATTTTCACATACTCTCTTTCCATGAAATTTGTGTCCTTTCAATTCTATGGCAAATAATTATTTACATAAATTATGTTCATTTTCTTCTTCCTTAATAATGCCATCCTATTTGGAGTGGGGGACAACTGTATCTGGATAAGTTTCCTGTTCTCCCAACTTTTCATCCTTAGTGCTGCATAACTGACATTGGGATATAAGCAGGAATTGTTAGCTAGAGCTCTAGAAATCACTTTCAAAAAGACAAAATCAGCTTTTGCATTTGTACTTCGTATAGTTAAAGATATTTGAATAGGAAAATGAAAACCTGCATTGTGAAGCTGTCATATCATCCCTGAACTGCTCTATATGCTTATTTGGTAAGCTAAGTAAATCCAGTTGAATTAAACATGTTTCTAGTTCATGAAAATAAACCAAGACAAAATGTTTCAGTGAATAGTACATTTTGTAGAATGAGCTACTGCAAAATCCATTTTGTAATTTTTAAAAGAAAAATCTTACTTTTAAGTGATTTCAACTTGAATCAATAAAGATAGCATTAAAAAGACAGAGAAATATTTTCAGTGGTATTTTTATGATATTTGATAATAAGAAGAGCTTATCTTAAATTTTTGTAACATTATTCATAATCAGTTCAGTTCAGTTCAGTCACTCAGTCGTGTCCGACTCTGCGACCCCATGAATCGCAGCACGCCAGGCCTCCCTGTCCATCACCAACTCCCGGAGTTCACTCAGAATCACATCCACCGAGTCAGTGATGCCATCCAGCCATCTCATCCTCAGTCATCCCCTTCTCCTCCTGCCCCCAATCCCTCTCAGCATCAGAGTCTTTTCCAATGAGTCCACTCTTTGCATCAGGTGGCCAAAGTACTGGAGCTTCAGCTTTAGCATCATTCCTTCCAAAGAAATCCCAGGACTGATCTCCTTTAGAATGGACTGGTTGGATCTCCTTGCAGTCCAAGGGACTCTCAAGAGTCTTCTCCAACACCACAGTTCAAAAACATCAATTCTTTGACACTCAGCTTTCTTCACAGTCCAACTCTCACATCCATACGAAAAACCATAGCCTTAACTAGACGGACCTTTGTCGGCAAAGTAATGTCTCTGCTTTTGAATATGCTATCTAGGTTGGTCATAACTTCTCTTCCAAGGAGTAAGCGTCTTTTAATTTCATGGCTGCAGTCACCATCTGCAGTGAATTTGGAGCCCCCCAAAATAAAGTCTGATACTGTTTCCCCTGTTTTCCTATCTATTTCCCATGAAGTGATGGGACCAGATGCCATGATCTTAGTTTTGTGAATGTTGAGCTTTAAGCCAACTTTTTCACTCTCCACTTTCACTTTCATCAAGATGCTTTTTAGCTCCTCTTCACTTTCTGCCATAAGGGTGGTGTCATCTGCGTATGTGAGGTTATTGATATTTCTCCTGGCAATTAAAAAAAAATTAACTCAATTATTCATAATAATGGACTCAAAAGTAGCATTGGATGTATATTAGAAGACACTTAAAATGAATATATAGATGTTTAATTTACTGAAATAATCCAACATAGCTAATATCAAAAGAATAAGTTGGGGGACTTTATTTAATAGAAAAGAACCAATAGAGCACTAATCACCACCATAAAATTAAATTGTGCAGATATTACTTATAATTGAGAAGGTATGCCAAAATCAATAGGAGATAAACTATTATATAACACATGAGGCAATTTGCAGGCCATAGAAATGGAAAAGGAACCAAGGGAAATATCATATTAGATATTGTCTGAAACATGGATGACGAGGTGAGTCTCTGTATAGCATCTTCATATATCATAAAAAATTCGCTATTATAAATTTTCACAACAATTTTCTGAAGTCTGTCCAGCACTTAAAAATTAATAAAAGTCTGTTTGTTTGCTCCAGCAGAATACTTGCCATATTGTTTGAGCCCACTGTCATATAGGAAATATGAACAACCAGCTTTTGTTCTCAGAATAAACCATTTTGAAAATCATAGCAAATTATTGATCTCTTGATTATATTTTTTCAAGATTATATAAATTTGAATACTTTCTATAAAAACTTGGTTATTCTATTAGCTGTCAGTGTTCCTCCAAAAAATCTTTCTAAACATGAGACTAATAAAGGACCATAAAACTTTAACAGAATATTGTAATTTTAGGTTTAAGCATAACGTACTATCACCAAGCTATCACCGAAACTAGTCTCTAGCTTCTGTGTGGATTGTCTAATGAAGAATTATGCATTTTTCTCAATTATAAATGAATGAAATAAGCCTTTTGCCTGTTAGTTCCTAGAGCCTGCTTTTACTTGCTTTTTTACTTGATAATCCTCCACCTATTCAAAGAGTTGTTATGCTTCCTCTGAAGATTTCTTACTGTTCTTTTAGGTTAAATGTCAACCACTTGAAGTATCTCTAAAAATAAGAGTGTTTTTCAATGTAACAGTGGCCCTTTTGGAATCAACATGCATTATGAAACTTTCCTCTTTCTCTCTCTTTTTTTTTTCCTTTTCTCCGGCAATAGGCCCTCTTCACAGTCCAACTCTAACATCCATACATGACCACAGGAAAAACCATAGCCTTGACTAGATGGACCTTAGTCAGCAAAGTAATGTCTCTGCTTTTCAATATGCTATCTAGGTTGGTCATAACTTTTCTTCCAAGGAGTAAGCGTCTTTTAATTTCATGGCTGCAGTCACCATCTGCAGTGATTTTGCCCCCCAAAATAAAGTCTGACACTGTTTCCATTGTTTCCCCATCTATTTCCCATGAAGTGATGGGACCAGATGCCATGATCTTCGTTTTCTGAATGTTGAGCTTTAAGCCAACTTTTTCACTCTCCACTTTCACTTTCATCAACAGGCTTTTTAGTTCCTCTTCACTTTCTGCCATAAGGGTGGTGTCATCTGCATATCTGAGGTTACTGATATTTCTCCTGGCAATCTTGATTCCAGCTTCTGTTTCTTCCAGTCCGGTGTTTCTCATGATTTACTCTGCATATAAGTTAAATAAGCAGGGTGACAATATACAGCCTTGATGTACTCCTTTTCCTATTTGGAACCAGTCTGTTGTTCCATGTCCAGTTCTAACTGTTGCTTCCTGACCTGCATACAGATTTCTCAAGAGGCAGGTTAGGTGGTCTGGTATTCCCATCTCTTGAAGAAGTTTCCACAGTTTACTGTGATCAACACAGTCAAAGGCTTTGGCATAGTCAATAAAGCAGAAATAGATATTTTTCTGGAACTATCTTGCTTTTTCCATGATCCAGCAGATGTTGGCAATTTGATCTCTGATTCTTCTGCCTTTTCTAAAACCAGCTTGAACATCAGGAAGTTCATGGTTCATGTATTGCTGAAGCCTGGCTTGGAGAATTTTGAGCATTACTTTACTAGTGTGTGTGATGAGTGCAATTGTGTAGTATTTTGAGCATTCTTTGGCATTGCCTTTCTTTGGGATTGGAATGAAAACTGACCTTTTCCAGTCCTGTGGCCACTGCTGAGTATTCCAAATTTTCTGGCATATTGAGTGCAACACTTTCACAGCATCATCTTTCAGGATTTGAAATAGGTCAACTGGAATTCCATCACCTCCACTAGCTTTGTTTGTAGTGATGCTTCCTAAGGCCCACTTGACTTCACATTCCAGGATGTCTGACTCTGACAAGTGATCACAGCATCGTGATTATCTAGGTCATGAAGATCTTTTTTGTACAGTTCTTCTGTGTATTCTTGCCACCTCTTCTTAGAGGTTATCTTCATTACCTCCACCATAATTTGTCCTCTGGTCACATAACAGGGAGGGATGGAGTCCCAGCTATCAACAGAAAAGTGGATTAAAGATTTACTGAACATGGCCCCACCCATCAGAACAACACCTAGTTTCCCCCTCAGTCTCTCCCATCAGGAAGTTTCCATAAGCTTCTTATCCTTATCCATCAGAGGGCCAACAGAATGAAAACCAGAATTACAAAAAGCTGATCAAACTGATCACACAGATCACAGCCTTTTCTAAATAAATGAAACTATGAGCCATGCTATGTAGGTCACACATACAGATGGGTCATGGTGGAGAGTTCTGACAAAATGTGGTCCACTGGAGAAGGGAAAGGCAAGCCACTTCAGTGTTCTTACCTTGAGAACCCCATGAACAGTATGAAAAGGCAAAAAGATAGGGCGCTGAAAGATGAACTCCCCAGGTCGGTTCAGTTCAGTCCAGTTGCTGAGTCATATCTGAGTCTTTGCGACCCCATGAATCGCAGCATGCCAGGCCTCCGTGTCCATCACCAGCTCCCAGAGTTCACTCTGCCATCCAGCCATCTCATCCTCTGTTGTCCCCTTCTTCTCCTGCTCCCAATCGCTCCCAGCATCAGAGTCTTTTCCGATGAGTCAACCCTTTGCATGAGGTGGCCAAAGTACTGGAGTTTCAGCTTTAGCATCATTCCCTCCAAAGAAGTCCCAGGACTGATCTTCAGAATGTAGGGACCCAATATGCTACTGGAGATCAGTGGAGAAATAACTCCAGAAAGAATGAAGAGATAGAGCCAAAGTAAAAGCAACACCCAGTTGTGGATGTGACTTCTGAGGAAGTAAAGGCTGACGTTGTAAAGAAAAATATTGCATCAAGGCAAATTGGAAGTAGTCAAATAGGAGATGGCAAAAGTGAACACTGACATTTTAGGGATGCTGTGAATGTGCTGCACTCAATTTGCCAGCAAATTTGGAAACCTCAGCAGTGGCCACAGGACTGGAAAAGCTCAGTTTTCATTCCAATCCCAGAGAAGAGCAATGCCAAAGAATGCCCAAACTACCACACAATTGCACTCATCTCACATGCTAGTAAAGTAATGCTCAAAATTCTCCAAGCCAGGCTTCAGCAATACGTGAACTGTGAACTTCCTGATGTTCAAGCTGGTTTTAGAAAAGGCAGAGGAACCAGAGATCAAATTGCCAACATCCTCTGGATCATAGAAAAAACAAAAGAGTTCCTGAAAATCACCTATTTATGTTTTATTGACTATGCCAAAGCCTTTGACTGTGTAAGGTGAGGTGCAATCACTCAGTTGTGTCTGACTCTTTGCGACCCCATGGACTGTAGCCTACAAGGCTCTTCCATCCATGGGATTTTCCAGGCAAGAGCACTGGAGTAGGTTGCCATTTGTTGATCACAATAAACTGTGGTAAATTCTGAAAGAGATGGAATTACCAGACCACCTGACCTGCCTCTTGAGAAACCTATATGCAGCTCAGGAAGCAACAGTTAGAACTAGACATGGAACAACAGACTGGTTCCAAATAAGGAAAGGAGTACGTCAAGGCTGTATATTGTCACCCTGCTTAGTTAACTTCTATGCAGAGAACATCATGAGAAATGCTGGTCTGGAAGAAGCACAGGCTAGAATCAAGATTGCTGCGAGAAATATCAATAACCTCAGATATGCAGATGACACCACCCTTATGGCAGAAAATGAAGAGGAACTAAAAAACTTCTTGATGAAAGTGAAAAGTTGGCTTAAAGCTCAACATTCAGAAAACAAAGATCATGGCATCTGGTCCCATCACTTCATGGGAAATTGATGAGGAAACAGTGGAAACAGTGTCAGACTTTATTTTTTTGGCTCCAAAATCACTGCAGATGGTAACTGCAGCCAGGAAATTAAAAGACTCTTACTCCTTGGAAGGAAAGTTATGACCAACCTATATAGCATATTCAAAAGCAGAGACATTACTTTGCTGACTAAGGTCCATCTAGTCAAGGCTATGGTTTTTCCACTGGTCATGTATGGATGTGAGAGTTGGACTGTGAAGAAAGCTGAGTGCTGAAGAATTGATGCTTTTGAACTGTGGTGTTGGAGAAGACTCTTGAGATTCCCTTGGACTGCAAGGAGATCCAACCAGTCCATTCTAAAGGAGATCAGTCCTGGGTGTTCATTGGCAGGACTGGTGCTAAAGCTGAAACTTCAGTACTTTGGCCACCTCATGGGAAGAGTTGATACATTGGAAAAGACCCTGATGCTGGGAGGGATTGGGGGCAGGAGGAGAAGGGGACGACAGAGGATGAGATGGTTGGATGGCATCACCAACTCGATGGATGTGAGTTTGAGTGAACTCCGGGAGGTGGTGATGGACAGGAAGGCCTGGCATGCTGTGATTCACGGGTTCGCAAAGAAGTTGAACACAACTGAGCGACTGAACTGAACTGAACTGAGGGACTGGACTGAACTGTCCCTTTCTTAATGCCTTCTATTCTTCTTGGGTATCAAGCTCTATCAAATACTGCTTTTTATCCCCTTTACACCTTTTTGAATATTCTGGACACAATAATATTGTGGGATCTGAGGACCTGGTTATGTTTCTCTGTTTTATTTAATTATGTTTGCTTCTATTACAACATTTGTCCCAATCTGCAGACAAGTGAATTCCTTATGTTTCTGCTTTCCAGGCGGGTAACTCATCATACATTTCAATATTCCCATTAGGTTTTTATATATTAATTATGGTTTCAGATGGAATATGATGATCAATCTCTGAGGTTTGACAGTACCTCTGCAGATTATAGCTAAGCTACTTATCATGAAATATCATACAATGTATGGCTTGCTTGTCTTTCATCCTTATGGCTGTGGGCTCCAGAAATACATAAACATATCTCTATATTGCCAGTGCTTAGAATTCAGAGCTGATCCTCAGTAAATTAGTTTTGACTGCCCAGATGAATAAATGATAATTATTATAATAAAGATTTGAGGTAGGCATCATAGATAAAATTAATGATTTATCTTCTTTTGCACAAAGGTTTCAGAGAAGGCAATGGCACCCCACTCCAGTACCCTTGCCTGGAAAATACCATGGACGGAGGAGCCTGGTAGGCTACAGTCCATGGGGTTGCAAAGAGTCGGATATGACTGAGCGACTTTACTTTCACTTTTCACTTTCATGCATTGGAGAAGGAAATGGCAACCCACTCCAGTGTTCTTGCCTGGAGAATCCCAGGGACGGGGGAGCCTGGCAGGCTGCCGTCTATGGGGTCACACAGAGTTGGACACGACTGAAGTGACTTAGCAGCAGCAGCAGCAAAAGGTTTTGCTTGCTTTTAGTTAGCATGAGTTCTTCATTTAGCTCATTATCATATTTTAATTCATCTATATCATATTTAAGAAATAACCTCTACATTTTGTAAAATAGAAATTTGTAAATTTATAATATTAACTTTTTAGAGCTATGAAAAGTTCTCCCTGGATTAATCCTGAGAGATTTTGAATATCTTTGTTTCATTTTATGAAATTATGATTTAAATTATTAGCTGTATATATTTACAGTTATATGAGTCCTACTGAATCAATACTCTTTTTCACTACTGTGAGTATCATGACTGACATTAAAAGATGAATGGAGGTCTCATATTAATATCATGATATTAGTTTTTATTTTAAGAAGAACCATCTAACAGTTTTATAATAAAATCTCCAGATAAGCCCAAGACCCGTTGTACTCTCTCCTGAGTTGAGGAATGTTCCCCCCAAGTTTTTTATCTCAATAATTGTATCATTAAGTTGCTGGCTCAAACTTAACTTGTCATTCTGTGTTTTTATAAATGGCCCTGTGGGATGTACTTTTGCAATATTCTGAGGTACATGAGTAGACGCTTCCAAAAACCATACAGAATTTGCATGGCTTATTATCTGTGGAGATCAGGAATGAAAAATTACTAAGATAAATTAGTTTCAGCTTTTTGTGACTGTAGATCTAAAAAACAATTCCTAAGATTAAATTTTTTCCGGAGTATAAGTAATAAGCAAAATGAAATGATGCAGATTGATTCTAAAATTCAATTGTGCTGCAGATTAAAAAAAAAAGAAGGTCCGTGGGACTTTTTTATTTCTAGCCTCTTTAAATATTTATAGGTACATATCTGATTATTATCATTGGCAAAACAAGATATCTGTATATCCTGAAGCTATGACTGAATTCACCGAGTTTCTGCCTTGCTACATTTGGAAATCAGTGTCCAAGAATCGATAGAGAAAGGCACCTTGGGCTCTTGATAGGGTGATTTTCACGAGCTCAAAGGGCTTGGAGAACTCCTGGAGTACAAGAACTGTTGAACACTCGGTTTACTTGTTGACCAGAGGGGCTTTCCTCCTGCCATTGGCAGCCCTTGAGAAAGTCAATACTGCCTTAAGAGAGAGACTGTAGGAGACTGAAATCACACGTTAGATTAAGAAGAGCTGATGCAAATAGATCGTTTGTATGTCTAATTCCTTATCCAGCTCTGAGTACGGTGTTCTATCTAGCAGAAATGAGTGATGGAGTTTGAAGATAATTGAACATTTTCTGCTGCTGGGAGAAATGATCAATTCATGGGATAAAGTAGCACCCAGCATGCTCCTATTCTGAGTCTTACAGTTATAAGAGATACATTAAGTTTAGGCAGATTTCGAAGTAACAGCTGCCTCTGCAGCAACTCTCCACAAGTGTGACATCATAGCTCTTTCTGCATCTCTATAGCTTAAAGTTTGAAAAAGCAATGTGTGCTAGTTTCTGTTTTTTGTTAATGATCACATCAGGATAACTGTTAGAATTTACCTGATCTCCCTTGAGAAATTATGTGTGTGTGTGTGTGTGTGTGTGTGTGTGTGTGTGTGTGTGTGTGTACATACTTCCCAGGTGGCTCAGTGGTAAAGAATCTGCCTGCCAATTCAGGAGGTGCAGAAGATGCAGGTTGATCCCTGGGTTAGGAAGAGAAGGGAATGCAAAGTCCATGGGGTTGCAAAGAGTCGGACATGACTGAGCGACTGAACTGAACTGAACTGAATTGCACTGTTGATTTGCAATTTTCTCCAGAGCTTCCTGTCTGTAATCTGAAACTGACCCCATACACAAAGGGCAGGGAGAGATCTAAGAAATAGATTTTAGATCTGTTAGATTTTAGAAATGGAGGGCAGATCACTCTCCATTGGTAGGTGGCAGGTTTAATAAGCAAGATAAATTATTGTACAAGTATGTTTCTGCACCTGCCCATCAGAACCTTGGAAGTTTGCATAGAGGTCTTCCCTGAGTTTAGTCATGTACACAGTCCAGACCATTTCATCACCACATTATTAGCTCAAGGCTGTGTCCTTGAGACAGCTTCTGGGAATGAGCAAGGCGAGTGGAACGCACATTCCAAGGACGAAGAAGGGTGCGATGAGCCTCCAGGTGTCTGAGTGCAGCTTGTGGGCCAGACTAGGGACTTTCCTGGTTCTCTGATGACTTTCTGCAGCAAGTATCTGCATTACAAGAGTGTTGTGGAATTAGATAAGAAAGGTAGCACGATTCACGTATTTATTTTTAGTTGGAGGATGATTGCTATACAATGTTGTGTTTGTTTCTGCCATACAACAGAGTGAATCAGCCAGAAATGTACATCTATCTCCTCCCACGCCTCTAGGCTGTCACAGAGCACCAGGCTGAGTTCCCTGTGTTATACAGTGTCTTCCCACTAGCTGTCTCCTTTACAATGGGAGTGTATATATATCAATGCTACTCTCTCAATTTCTCCTACCCTCTGGGTTTCCCTAGTAGCTCAGCTGGTAAAGAATCCACCTGCAATGCAGGAGACCTGGGTTCAATTCCTGGGTTGGGAAGATCCCCTGGAGAAGGGAATGGCTACCCACTCCAGTATCCTTGCCTGGAAAATCCCATGGACAGAGGAGCCTGGTAGGCTATAGTCTGTGTGGTCGCAAAGAGTCGGACACTACTGAGTGACTTTCACCCACTCCTTCCCCTGCTGTGTCCACAGGTCCATTCTCCATCTGTATCTCTTTTCCTGCCCTGCACCATTTTTCTAGATGCCATATATTTGCATAATATTAATATGCATTTCATTAATATACCTAGCAATCCCACTCCTGGGCATATACCCTGAGAAAACCATAATTCAAAAAGACACATGTACCCCAGTGTTCACTGAAGTTCTATTTACAATAGTCAGGGGATGGAAGAAACCTAGATGTTCACTGACAGATGAATGGATAAAGAGGTTGTGGTACATTCATACAGTGGACTATCACTCAGCCATAAAAAGGAGTGAATTTGGGTCAGTTGGGAGTGAGGTGGATGAATCTAGAGTCTGTTACGCAGAGCAAAGTAAGCGCTATTATTGAATAGACAGTACATGCCGAGTAACTGTGCTTTTACATATGAACTGTCTCATTCTTATAGCCTCCACATTCAGCAAGTACTATAGTAACTCACTTTCGTAAACAAAGAAGCCAAAGATCAGAGTTATAAGGTGCTTGTTCATGGTCACATGGTAGGGAGTAGCAGAAAAAAAGTATGTTAATTGCTCAGTTGTGTCTGCCTCTTTGTGACCCCATGGACTGTGGTCCACCTGGCTCCTCTGTCTGAGGAATTCTCCAGGCAAGAATACTGGAGTGGGTAGCCATTCGCTTCTCCCAGGGATCTGCCCCACCCAGGGGCTGTGCCTGCGTCTTCTGCTTCTTCTGCTTTGCAGATGAAATCTTTTACCATCTGAGCCACCAGTGAAGCCCAGGGGAGCAGAGGTGGGATTTAGTCTATCTAGGTCTTTGAGACTCTAAGGGTAACATTCATCACCACTGTGCGGGGAACTATACAGTATGAGGGAGGGCTTAATGTGTCATACTACTATACTCATTGTTAAACACCGAGAACAAACACTGTATTCCATAAGAAGGAGAAAGAATAACAGCATTCTTGTTGACAACAGATAGTCTGAAGGGATGGCTTTTAGGGCTGGGACCAGTTATAGAGACCACTGGATTCCTTGTCTGAGAGACTATGACTCAGGAAAAGAGGTTAAAAGTGTAATTTTAATTTGATTTGCTGTATAAGTTTTAATGTAACAATCAGGTCTTCTTTGGGAGTGAGTGAAAGTCGCTCGGTCAAGTACGATTCTGTGACCCCATGGACTGTAGCCCGCCAGGCTCCTCTGTCCATGGGATTCTCCAGGCAAGAATACTGGAGTGTGTTGCCATTTCCTTCTCCAGGGGATCTTCCTGACCCAAGGATGGAACTTGGGTCTCCAACATTGCAGGCAGATTCTTTACTGTCTGAGTCACCAGGGAAGCCCTCTTCTTTGGGAGAGTGCCTGTTATTTAATAATAGCTAATAATAATAGTCTTCATCAACCATGTTAGAAGAAAGACTAAATTACATTTTTTAAATTTCTACATTGACAATGGTATTACAAATTGTTTCCATTTGACATGGTGATCAGAATTAATAAAATAAGAATGTAAGAAAAATGTATTATAGAGGTGGTGAAACAGTTATTTGATAAAAAAAATTGTATTTTTCTGGATTCTGAATCCTGCAGTATTTGTTATTTTCTGAAATTTTCTGTTTGTTGTGATTTATATAGTCACTTTGGGACTTAATTTAGCAGTTGTAATTATGCTTTCTTTCTCTTACAAAGGGCACATCAAATTTTCTGCACTTCGCAACCTGGATATACATCTGATTTTCCTCTAAAGCAGTCTGTCTTAGTATATACTGGAGTATTTCATGAACATGTTTTCTCAGGGAAATGGGCAGCTTATAAAAACTAAAGGGAAAAGGTTTCTGAGATTTCAGTAGGGCTTTGTTAACATTTTAATGTTTATAAAGCTGTTGGAGAGCAAACATAATTTTAGGATTAATGAAAGTAGGTCTGAAGAATAGCAGATGGTGGTGGGGATGGCACGCAGGTGTTGAGTACTTGAGGACTGTGTGACATAGAACCACCTGAGGCTGATGTACAATATGAGGCCTTGAAGCCTGCACAGATCTAAGATGAAAGGGGCAGAGTCCATAAGAGGGACAGAAGAAGACGAGGGGGAAAATCAAAACAATTTTATTATTTTAGTCTACTTGGCAGTTTAACACTGGCAGTGGATATTGTTACCTAGGATGATCCCTTTGTGGCTTTTTTTTTTTTTTTTCCCCCAAAAAATGAACCCAATTGCAATTGAAATAAGTGAAGACTTCCCAGAAGTTTAGTCTGGTAAGGAAAGCAGTTTGTATCAGGAAAAACTTATAAACAAAAAGATCACTTTCACATGTTAATACTACATCTGTCTTTAAAACTCGGTCATTTCCCAGTTTAGAATTTCCCTGTGTTTCATTTTGTTTCCATTCTGGGACAGTGCAAGTTGTAATATAACAAAGGGCTCAAAGGTAATATCATTCTGGACAGTAGTCTATTTGGTCATGAGGAAAACCAATGTAATAATAATGACCACAGCAAGAGAGAAGATTGGGGAGAAAATGAAATTATTCTGAGAAAATTCATCACAATTATATTTAAAGAAAATTAAATGTCCACAAGTTAAATTGTTTAAAGAACAGAATTTATTGTTTCACTGTCCCTGATATCATAGTGGCAAATAGTCATTGTCAATTTTTGAAATACATAAAATTTGAAAGCAAATTCAAGTCATCCCATGCTTTGTTTCATGTACAGAACATCCTCATATCTTGCTGCTGCTAAGTCACTTCAGTCATGTCTGACTCTGCAGCCCTGTAGATGGCAGCCTACCAGGCTCCTCTGTCCTTGGGATTCTCCAGTCAAGAACGCTGGAGTGGGGTGCCATTTCTTTCTCCAATGCATGAAAGTGAAAAGTAAAAGTGAAGTCGCTCAGTTGTGTCTGACTCTTTGTGACTCCATGAACTGCAACCAACCAGGCTCCTCCGTCCATGGGAGTTTCCAGGCAAGAGCACTGGAGTGAGTTGCCATTGCCTTCTCCACCTCACATCTTATTTGTGCTTTAATAATTTAGTTTTTATATTAATTAGGAAAAAAATACTGGTTTTAGCAAATAGCACTAAAAATCTAAAATCTTACTGTGTGGATAAATTTATGATTTGTCTCATTAGCACATATTTTACAATGGGTTCTTCTTAGTCAAGGAAAGTCTTCCTTGATTGAAGATCATATATTATTCTCAAACTCATATCTGATTCTGAGCTAAGAATTACATTTTTTTTTGAGCTCCTTGGCAAATCTTGTGTTGCATATTGGATATTGCACTTGCAGTACTACGTGGGGATTTAGTCACTAAGTTGTGTCTGACTCATTGCAACCCCATGGAGTATAGCCCGCCAGGTTCCTCTGTCCACGGGATTTCCCAAGCAGGAATACTGGAGTGGGTATCCATTCTCTTCTCCAGGAGATCCTCCTGACCCTGGGATCAAACCTGGGTCTCCTGCATTGCAGGCAGTCTCCTGTATGATTGTAGGCAGGTTCATTACCAACTGAGCCTCTAGGGAAGCCTGTATAAAACAACTATTACATGTATGCTTAGTCGTGTCAGTCATGTCAGGCTCTTTGTGACCCCATGGACTGTAGTTGACCAGGCTCCTCTGTCCATGGGCTTCTCCAGGAAAGAGTACTGGAGTGGGTTGCCCTGTCCTCCTCCAGGGGTCTTCTGACCAGGGATCAAGCCCATAACTCTGATGTCTCTTGCATTGTAGGTGGGTTCTTTACTACACAACTTCTAGTGAAGTATGAATGAATATGTTTAATGAATAAGTCTAGAGCTTTATTGGTGGGTCTCTATATATTTATATATATATAACTCAAAGCACTGTAGATGTTAAACATGTTACTAACACTGGACATCAAAAAATGAAAAAAAATAATGTAAAAAATAAATGTGTATTTATTTACTGGTGTAACGATTCATGTATTGATGACAAAGAAGCAGAAACATGATTGCTTCATGGTAGCCTAGCCAATGCACTAAGAAATGATTTGCTATACATTTTTTAGGGCACATGGTATTGCGGTCAGATTCATAATACAATACTGGAAGCATTGTTCCTTTTTGAAAAGAAACATTTACCTGTGACAATAAGCTAATATGCAATTTCTCCAATTACCAGAAAGAGAGAGGAATAATGTAATCTTTTGAAAGCAAAATTTTGAAACAATAAGAAAGCTTGCACATTGTTAATTTTTTATTAAATATCACTCACATTTTTCCTATAGAAGGATAGGCTATTCACTGCAATACAAGTCTTACACAAAATGTTCCACTTGCTGAATACTTAGGCAATGATGTTAATGACACAAAAATGGCTCATTCAGCTCTCGTGGGACAGTTGTTACATTTTCACACAAAGATAGACACGTACAAAATAGATAAGTTTATAAATGGATGGTATGATGATGATTCACTATTTGGCTTCTCTTGTGGCTCAGACAGTATTAAATCTGCTTTTAGTGCAAGAGACACGGGTTTGATCCCTGGGATGGGGAAATCCCCTGGAGAAGGGAATGGCAACCCATGTCAGTATTCTTGCCTGGAGAATTCCATGGGCAGAGGAGCCCGGTAGGGCTACAGTCCATGGGGTTGCAGAATCGGACACAGTGGAGTGGTAACACACACACAAATGGAAGTGGAACATTGTCAACTTATTCATCCTCATTGTCTTCATGTTGAGAAGGCTTTGCAAGTGAAAGAAGGCATTGGTCTTGCTGCCTCAGAGGTGGCAGAGATGGAAGAAGTGGAGGAAGGTAGGAGGAGAGACAGGACCATGTGGCATAATTTATGGAAATGCATCATGATTTGTGTCTGACTTCTATCGCTTTTTCACTTTCGCTAAAAGTATTTCTATTTGGTACCAATCCTTCTTCCACCATTTGCTTTAGCTAGCTGCAGTGCCCATATCATAGAAGGGCCATGCTCTTGTCCTTGTTCGTAGTCCCTAAGTCACGTCCTCCTCTTTAAGACCACACGCACTATAGTGCATCAGGCTCCTCTGTCCGTGGGATTTCCCAGGCAAGAATACTGGGGTTGATCACCATTCTTTTCTCCAGGGGATCTTCCTGACCCAGGGATCAAACCTGTGACTCCTGGGTCTCCTGCATTGACAGGCAGGCTCTTTACCACAGGCACCACCTGGGAAGCCTAAGTCATGTCCCAACAGAAGTCAAAAGCAGTCTTGAATAATTGCAACCCTCCTACCAGATGGTCTAATGTCAGTTGTTTCTTGGCACTGCTTCTTCTACACATTCTTCCTCCTTGTCTGGCACTGGTTCAGAAGCCTTCATCTTCATCAAGTCTCGTTTTGTCAATTCCTCTGGTGTGGGGTCTATCAGCTCTTGAATTCCTCCAATATCTTATTGTAACCCGTCTCCCCGCATGTTTTCTACTGCCGGTATCCCCAGAATCTTTGAAGATTTCCTTGATTGGCGCTGGCATGAATCCAGGTGCACATCTGGACACCTTTTCCTTTAGCAAGAATTCATTGTTTCAGGCTCCGAGGCTTTCACATGTTTTACTGTAACAACAGCGATGCCTTCAATGGTATGATCCTTCTAGGCTTTCATGATGTTTTCTCTTCTTTTCCATACCATTGGCAATCCTCTCCACAGAATACTATGTGTGATGAGGCGTAGAGGTCCTTAGGATCTCCTGATCTAAAGGCTGAATTAGAGACATTTGTTTGTGGGCAAACAGACCACTTTGAGGCCTTTGGTGTTAAGATGGGGTTCTGGGTGGCCAGGGGCATTGTGCCATATCAAAAAAACTTTAAAAGGCCATTCCTTACTGGCAAGGTACTGCCTGGCTTCAGGGAAAAAGCATTGATGTAACCAATCCAGAAAGTGGTTACAACAATAATCTTGTTGTCCAGGCCTTCCTGTTGTACAACCAAACCCTGGCAGCTGGGGTTTATCTTTTTCCTTCAAGATCTGGGGTCTAGCAGCTTTACAGTTGGAGAAGGAAATGGCAACCCTCCCCAGTATTCTTGCCTGGAAAATCCTGTGGACAGAGGAGCCTGGCAGGCTACAATCCATGGGGTGGCAAGAGTTGGATGCAACTTAGCGACTAAACCACCACCATCGGCTTTATAGTTAAGGGCAGTACTGATCATAAACCTGACTTTGCACAAAATGGTAATGTGAGTCTGTCCCTTTCTACCTTAAATCCTAGTGCTCACTTCTCTTCCTTATTAGTAAATGTCCTCTGTGGCTTTATTTTTTAGAAGAGGGCATTTGCATTTATGTTAAAAACCTGATCAGGCAAATATCTTTTTCTTCAGTGATTTTCTTAATGACATGGGAACTCATATGCTGACTTTTGGTCAGCAGAAGCTGCTTCTCCTGTTCTGTTAACATTTTTAAAGCCAAACCTCTTTCTAAAATTTTCAAACCATCCTTTGCTTGAATTAAATTCTCCAGCTTTAGATCCTTCACCTGCTTTTTGTTTTAAGTTGTCATATAATGCCTTTGCTTTTTCTCAAATCATACTGGAATCTATAGGTATGCCTTTCTTATAGTAATTCTACACCCATATAAAAGCTGCGTTTTCAATATGAGTTAAAAACATATTTGGCAAAAAGTGCTAGGTTTTCCTGCCTTCTGGCGTGGCTGCGATGACAGCTTCACGAATTTCCTTTCTCTTTTTACAGTGGTCTTCACATTAGATTCATTTTTCTTGAAATGTGGGCGACTGCAGCTGTACACCTCAATCTGTAGTATACATCAAGTAATTCACCTTTTTCTTGTAATGTTACTTTTCTCTGCTTCTCAGGAGTGCTTCAGCATCACTACTGGCATTTCATATGGACCTCATGATTTTATTCAAGATATTGCACTAAACATGATGAAAAATATGTGAGGACCACGAAACATCATTTTTTATGCAATTTACTGCAGAGGCGAAGTGCTCACTTGGAGATGGTTAGTGTCACCTGGCATTTTAAGCTGATAGTCCCAGCTCAGCGCAGTAGCAACAGGAGGTGGCTGAGAAATTATTCCAGTAGTGCAGCGTGTACTGCAGTTAATTTTATGAGGCTATGATTTGGTACTGCATCTTCACATTCATTTACATTTTTCTCACTATAAATGGTATGGTCTGTAGGTGCTAATGTGTAAGTTTCGATAAATTTTAACTTTTATAATAGATTTATATGTTTTATGGTAGTAAAATAGACTAGTATATACACATATTTTATGCATTCATTACTTACCCAACTTTTTGATTTTTTTTTTTTCTTTGTATTTCCAGGCTATGTTCTTTGATTGTGAGGTTTTTCAATTTATCACAAATCTCCTTTTTTTCCCACTATATTTACTGAAATAAAAATTCTCGTGTATATGGACCCACACAGTCTAAACCACGTTATTCAAGGGGCAGCTGTACAGGAAAGATGATGTTTGCCAATCAAAAATCAGCCTTAGTTGTGGGAAGTGTTAGGAACAAATGTAAATTGTGACAACCAAGAGGGGAAAAGCCTTGTCTAAAGGGTATAACCTTTGTTAATCTCCTTGTGTGTGGAGTTTGGGTGTAGACCTTCCAGTTTGTCAAGAAAGACTGAAAATATTAAAATTAAATAAGATTTTATCATTGGTAAAATCAGTTCAAATAATTACCACGCAGCAGATCAAACAAAAGAGGACTCAGTGAATCTCTAGGTAATTGATCATTGATTGGCAACCACCAAAACAGATCTTTAAGGAGTAAAGAATAAAAATATCCCTAAATCTTGATCATGGATGACTGTTAAAATGTGCTTGTACTATACAGCTATGGTAGCGCTTTAAGTATAGGAAATAAAGCCTTCTGATTCCATTTTAATATTCAACCAGTACAACCAAAAATAATAAGAAAGGAAGAGTCTTGCCTCATCCTGCCTGAAGTTTTGCTACCTGTCCTTATTATTTCAAGCTGATGTGATTCCTATACTTTTGATTATTAGAATACTCTTATCATCACAATTTCACTATCCTAATCAGCTCAAATTATAGAAGCAAGATACATGGAAAGGTAAAAGTTTGTTAATAGTCAAAGAGAATTCTGGAGTCTAAATCCAGTACTTAATTTGTTCTTGTTTAAGGTTCAACAGGTTTTTTTTTGTGAGCAATGATGCCTAAATCAGCTTTAGAATGAATAGATGCATTCTTTAGAGTTCAGCAATTTTGGCAAGATTTCTCTCTTTTCCTAACTCTACTCCAGTAGTTTATTTAAACATCAAAGTTGTGTGTCACAACTCAAAAAGTAAAGATTGAAAGTCCCCTCAAGACAGAAGATCATGACAATATGGTTGGAAATGACTCCCTATTGGCACTAATAGTAAAGAATCTGCCTGCCAATGCAGGAGATGTAAGACATGCAGGGTAGATTCTTGGGTCAGGAAGATCCCCTAGAGGAGGGCATGGCAACCCACTGCAGTATTCTTGCTTGGGGAATCCCCATGGACAGAGGAGCCTTTCAAGCTACAGACCATAGAGTTGCAAAGAGTCAGAGAGGACCGATGTGACTTAGCACGCACCGTGGCTCCCTACTAAACATGCCTTTTTCTGTCCTTTGTTCCCTCTTTCACAACCATTTTGGCAAGAGATTTCTTACTGTAAATTACTAGCTGCATCTTCTGTGACTCTAGAGGGCAAACTTTTTTCCTACCAAGAGAAAACACAAACTGCTTGGCAATGTGATTTTCAGCAATGCAGTAAGGTTTATAAAGAACAAATTTGTTGGCCTCCAAGCAATTAATATTTAAATTGGCTGTAGAAATGAGAGGTGAAAAATTAATTCAATAGTCTTATTTTGAGTTGTTAAGGGGCAAAATTCATTTTACAGTGGCAGCATTTCATTTGTTTTGGTTTCAAATCCATTATTCTATTGAATCAGCTTTTATCCATGTGAATACTGATTTGGGTTTTGTTTTTTAAAAAGAGAAAAAGAAAATTTCTTTCAAAAAGAAAACAAATAAGCATAAAACCAAATTCCAGGGCAAAAGCCATTTATAGTATCATTGGATAATAGGTTGTAAATGAAAACATAGTATTTATAATGCCTGTAGAAGAAAACAACATTTGTAGAAATTATTTGTTCGCCATGCCTTAACACTTTTTGGGGGAGGAAAGTTTATGGATATTTCTCAGAAGGTCCCAGCTGTACAGTTCTTCTGTAAACTGTTGGTAATTAACAGACTGTCAACAAGGCCTGTGAAATGTCCATGCCTCTAGTTCCTGTGAGTACCACCCAATATAATTCTTCTATTTCAGAGACCCAGATACCTCCTCCAAAAAGAGCTTTGTTTATCTGCTTACATCCTGGCATCTGATTTCATCAGCACTTGTAAAATTATTTTTGGGATATAATTTAAAAATATGTTTTTGCTTTTGATTGCAAAAATTTATCCATAGAAATAATATCCTTTAAAAATGAGCATTTATGTATAATGTAGGCTTATACTTATGACAAAGCATGAATATATTTACAACCACAAGAATAAAAGACATCTTTCTCAGAATTCTATGCTATTTGCTTTCTTCCCATGTTGATTCTTCCTGACCCACCTCAGGGTACAGATATTCGATAGAGAATAGCTGCAGCCATAAAGTGTCTCCAGGGGCTGACTGCTATCATCTGCCAGTGACTACCTCAGGAGAATTCTAAGGGGTCATTTCACCCTGCTGAGCTTCCCAATGATACAAGTGTTTACAGTGCAGACTTTTGACAGCATCTCTTAATATGGCCCAGCTCTGCATGTTAGCAAGCATGCTTGGGTTTGCATGTGATTATTTAAACATTAAAATATATCACAATATGTATAATACTGCTTGATAGATAGATGATCTTTTAAAAAGCAAGAAAGACAAGTGCGAAAGAAGGAAGGAAAAGACGGAAGGAGTGCAGGAAATAGCCCAGGTCATTTTGACCTCTTTGAAGTCTTACCCCTTATATTAATCCTTTGTTGAATATTTTGTTTGGTATTGGATTTTTGTTTTTTATTTCTTTGGTTTCATACACCAGACACCTTCCTTCCTATCTACTTTGAACTGATATGTAAGTCCCTAAAGGGTGTATCTGATTATCTGAAGGAGTTACTTCCCAAGATATTACCTCTCAGAAATACCATCCAGCTATTAACTCAAAGTAACATATCATGAGAATATGTTAGGCTCTTCCCTTGTGTTCTAAACAGGCTTTCAAGAAATCATACATGGCCATGAGCCTTTTCCTCCCTATCTGGGGATGGAGATCTTGATACTTGCCTAAGAAATAATAACAAAAATCAAAGTATAAATTAAATTTCAGTTTAAAAATTTATCATTGTATTTGAAAAAATAAAGCACAAAAATAATTGAAGTTTTATCAGTTTTTAAATAGGAAGGAAATTGAAACCACTTTATGTTGTGCAAGCAAAGAAAAATTTCATTCCATTGAGTGAGAGCTTATTCTTTAGGAATTCGAGATATAAATGTTGAGAAACAAGACACCACGGAGCCAGATTATAAATGCATCCATCATCTCATTGCATTAATGACCTTTGCCTCAAGTATCAATTATTCCAGGGGCTATAGAAACATCTGATTGGGTAGATTCACAAGTATGTATAGATAAAGTAATAGAGATCAGTTAAACAGCAACTTGGTTCCAATTTCATTACATTTTCTGAGTATGGACTACAATGCAAAGTGAGCAGCCTGTGATATGATGAGGTCATCTCTTTCAACACAAACAATTAAGCAATGGGATATAACTCAAAATGTGAACATAAGGACACAATTACATCCCCAGGATATTTTCAAAGCTTGACCTGCACTGAAATGCTTCTGTTACCTAGGAAGGTGATTAATATATTTCACATGAAAAATTAACCTCCACAGTTGCCTCACTTCAGATATAAGCAGTGAAATTATTTAAAGTAAATATTATACTCAGAAATAAAAAAAAGAGCATAGTGAGGCACCATAGAAGGCTTGCAAGGGCTGCACAAGAGTTTGAGAAGAACTTCAGTGCAAGATTATTAAATATGTATTTAATTGATTTGATGGCAGAGGATATACCTTCTCATTAAATTGAACTTTGACTCACATATGCAAAAAAGTGGCAATCCTGCAGAAATTGATTAATTAATAGCTTGGAATTCCACTCTTAAGAATCATGAACTCTCCCTCTCTTCTCCTTGCGATGTCATCTCACTGCATACAGCTGCCTTAGATTTTAGGGTCTGCTTGCTGAGAAAATTGTCAGCCTTCTCTTGTTCCCTTCTTACAAATCTTTACATCTTATTTAGACCATTGCTCATGTCTCTAGGCTGTAAAGCACTCTTGGGGGAGGGTTAGACTACCATATGGACAAAAATGTTTTTCTGAAAAAAAAGTCCCTGAATTATGTAAGCAGTTTTCCTCCTTGTGATATCTTTTTGCTGAAAAATATAATTTACAAAGAAATGAAATATAATGGGTTAGTTCTTTTTTTTTTTAAATGGGTTAGTTCTTTTAGTATATTATATCCACAAACATGTCTCCATGTCCACTGCTCTAGCTAACTTTAAACATTATATAACAGCGGTTATTAAAGAATTAAACTATCCTCAAATAGATGGTACCCATGGATTTGGGGGATCTAGGATCAAAGGAGTCATGCAATTTTTAGAGAAAGGGTAGATTATTAGCAGACTATAGTTTCTAAGCCTGCTTTAATACATACATTTAGAGTGACTTTATATGGCACGACTGAAAAGTTGTACCCTTGAAAAACTCCTCATTTCCCCTTCCCACCTAGCCTCTGGCAACTTTAATTCTCTCTCTTTCTGTGAGTGTGACTATTTTAGAGACCTCATTCAAAGGGGATTGTGAAGTATTTGTCCTGTGATTGGTTTATTTCAGATAGCGAAATGCCCCCCAGGTTCATATGTATCATTTGGCAGAATTTGCTTCTTCAAGGCAGAATACCATTCCATGACTGGTATGTAACTTTTTCCCTTGATTTCATTGAGGTATAATTTACATCTAGCACCATGTGTTTACCATGTGCAGCTTAATGACTTGACCTACATGCATCATGAAATGGTCATCCCAATAAGTGTAGTGAATATCCACCATCTTATATAGTTGAAAATTAAAGAAATGGAAAAACGTTTTTCCTTGTGATGAGGACTCTTAGAATATAATCTGTTTAACAACTTTCATATACAATGTGCAGCAGTGCTCATTATATTTATCCTGTTGTACATCCCTAGTACTTACTTATCTTATGCGTGGATGTTTGTACCTTTTGATTGCCTTCATCTGACTTCTCCTCCACCTACTCATCTCATGACCACAAATCTGATCTTTTCCTGTGAGTTCATTTGCTTGTTTTTGGAGTATAATTAACCTACAACACTATGTTAACTCCTCTTATACAACATAGTGTTTCGATGTTTCTGTATATTTCAAAATGATCACCAAAACTTCTAGTTAAACACATCACTGTATAAAGATATTACATAGTTATTGACCATCTTCCCCACACTGTACAGTTTGTATTGTGACTTGCTTATTTTGCTACTATAAGTTTGTACCTCTTAATCTTCCTCACATATTTTTTTTCCTTCACCCATTTCCTTCCCCTCTGGCAGCCACCTGTTTGGTCTCTGCATCTATAATACTATTTCTCTTTCGTGATGTCTGTTCCTTTTGTTTCAGATTCCACGTATACATGAAATCATATGGTATTTTTCCTCCTCTGTCTGACTTATTTCACCTAGAATAATGCCCTCTAGATCCATTGATATTGTTACAGTTTCCATTCTAATAAACGATTATATGCATCACCTGTATATATATACATATTCATCATTATATAATGGATTATATACATATCACATCTTCTTTATCCATTCATCTATCAATGGATACTTAGGCTAATTCTATGTCTCAGATATTGTTAAATAGTGCTGCATTGAACTTGGGAGTGAAGATACACCTTAGTGCCTGTAGTAAACAAAAACATATTGTATGCCTAAAATTTTGTTAGGAGGGTAGATCTCAAGTCAAGTGTTCTTACCACAAAGCAAACAAACAAACAAAAATAAAGAGGCAAGAAGAAACTTTTGGGAGGGTAGGCATATTTAGTAACTTAATTGAGGTGATGGTTTTATGAGTATTTGTATATGTTTAAACCCATCAAACTGGATACATGTGCAGTCTATTAGTTTACATTTCAATAAGGCTAGTGAAAATAAATGAACTATGAACTGGGGTTCACAACATTGTATAGGAGGTGGTGACTCAAACCATCCCAAAGCAAAAGATATGCAGGAAGCAAAATGGTTGTCTGAGGAGGCCTTACAGATATCTGGGGAAAGAAGAGAAGTGAAAAGCAAAGGAGAAAGGGAAAGGTATTCTCAACTGAATGCAGAGTTCCAGAGAATAGTAAGGAGACATAAGAAAGCCTTCTTGAGTGGACAATGCAAAGAGAGAGGAAAGCAATAGAATGAGAAAGACTAGAGATCTCTTCTGGAAAATTAGACTTGCCAAAAGAACATGCAAAGATGGGCACACAAAGGACAGAGATGGTATGGACCTAACAGAAGCAGAGTAGAGTAAGAGGAGATAGAAAGAACACACAGAACTGTACAAAAAAATGTCTTAATGATGTGGATAACCATGATGGTATGATTACTCACCTGGAGCCAGAAATCCTGAAGTGTGAAGTCAAGTGGGCCTTAGGTAGCATTACTACGAACAAAGCTAGTGGAGGTGATGGAATTCCAGCAGACCTATTTCAAATCCTAAAAGATGATGCTGTGAAAGTGCTGCATTTAGCATGCTAGCAAACTTGGAAAACTCAGCAGTGGCCACAGAACTGGAAAAGGTCAATTTCAGTTCCAATTCCAAAAAAGAGCAATGCCAAAGAATGTTCAAACTGCCACACAATTATACTCATTTCACATGCTAGCAAGGTAATGCTCAAAATGATGTATGGCAAAGCCAATACTGTATTGTAAAGTACTTAACCTCCAATTAAAATAAATAAATTTATATTTAAAAAAATCCTTCAAGCAAGGCTTTCATAGTATGTGAACTAAGAACTTCCAGATGTACAAGCTGAATTCAGAAAAGGCAGAGGAACCAGAGATCAAATTGCCAACATTCACTGGATCATAGAAAAAAAAGAGAATTGGAGAAAAATATCTACTTCTGCTTCATTGACTATGCTAAAACTTTTGACTGTATGGATCACAACATATTATGGAAATTTTTCAAGAGATGGGAATACCAGACCACCTGACCTGACTCCTGAAAAAGCTGTATGGAGGTAAAGAAGCAACAGATAAAACTGGACATGAAACAACAGACTGGTTCCAAATTGGGAAAAGAGTAAAACTGTATTTTGTCACGCTATTTATTTAACTTATATTCAGAGTACATCCTGTGAAATGCCGAGCTAGGTGAAGCACAAATTGGAATCAAGATTGACAGCGTAATATCAATAACCACAGATATGCAGATGATACCACTTTAATGGCAGAAAGTGAAGAGGAACTAAAGAGTCTCTTGATGAAGGTGAAAGAGGAGAGTGAAAAAGCTGGCTTAAAACTCAGCATTCAGAAAACTAAGATCCTGGCCTCTGGTTCTATTACTTCATGGCAAATAGATGGGGAACAACAGTGACAGATTTTATTTTCTTGGGCTCCAAAATCAACTTTGCTGTGAACCTCAGATAGCTCAACTGGTAAAAAATCTACCTGCAATGAAGAAGACCCTGGTTTGACCCCTGAGTTGGGAAGATACCCTGGAGAAGGGAACGGATACCCACTCTAGTCTTCTTGCTTGCAGAATTCCATGGACAGAGAAGCCTGGCAAGTTACAGTCCATGAAGCTGCAAAGAGTCAGACACGACTTTCACTTCACTTCATTTTAGACTGCTCTAAAAAAGCTGTATTAATTAAAGAAAAACATTTCTACATCCATAGAGCTTAAAGGAGATGGAGGAAACAAGGTTAAAAAGTGAAAGAGATAATTTTAGACACTGAGAAATGTTAGGAAGAGTATGCTAGTTTAGGTCAAAGAACACATTTGTTAGGTGGTGATGTTTGTTGTTTGTAAAAAATGAAGTCCTATGAAAATCCAAACTTGCGACTATTTAGAGAGTATCACTGCAGGCAGGGAAATCAGGAATTGCAAAGATTCTTGTGGGAATGAACAGAAATAATGATTCTTGTGCAAAACAGCTAAAGAAATTTTAAGTATCATCCTTTATCTGAAATATGAAATTTCTGCAGCTTATGCTATTTCTGATAACAGTTTCCAAATAGTAATGTAATAGATATTACTTTAAGAGTAAACTATTGTTGAGGCAATTCAATTTATTGGTTCACTTCATTTCGTGATATTGGCAAGCTCAGTTATTGTAACTGCTAAGGGAGTATTAAGAGAGGAATATTATCTGACTCACTGGAGATCAAATTAAGGTATATGGAAAACTGGTGAAAGAGAAAAACACCACTCTGGTTGTACTTATATTTTAACTTTTGCTGCTTTTATTTGTATTGTTTGTTTTAGCTCATTTATTCTCTGAAATATGTCATAGATGTAGTGTGAAAGTTAATCAAGTTTTATAGACTCAGATATTTTATTACTGAATGGAGTTATATTCAAAATTTTCTAGCATGGAATTTTGGGTTCACAGCTTTCTTAAATGAAATACAGGGCTGTCTTGAATCTCCAGCAGGAAAACTTGAGAAATAGATAGACGACAGCAGGTGTTTACTACCTGAGTGGTTAAATAGATATTTGTAGACCAATTTTCTTTTCACTGTATATCATCAGTAACTTAAAAGGTGTGGCCATCGATTAATTCAAATTGCATGTCAGTTTGAGCAAAATATTATTTTGTAAGCTTCTAACACTGACATCTAAAATATGGAACTGTGTCTTAAAGAAACTGAAGTGTATTTTAAGGTTATTTTAAGATATTTTAAATAGGAAAGAGCTTCTTTTAAATAGAATATTTTTAAAAAGAAATTCTAATTTTTGAAAACTTTAAATGGGTTTTTCTCAGCTAAAGGCAATAAATTAAACATATAGTCTGATTATGCTATTTTTTAATGTACTAAATTGTAAGCATATATGTAAGCAATATCTCACATGCATTTGTATGTGTGTATATATTTGCATTGTATACATTCTATGAATATGTTTTAAATGATAATTGAATGTGAATCTTTTTTATTCATATTTATTTATTATAAAATTCAGTATAATGGAAAGGCTGCCACTGAATACGTATTAATTATTTCACTAGAAATTACCTGGTGATATAATGAATAGCTGAATTAAATACTGAATTTCAAATGGGTGCAAAAATAAGATTCCTAGAATAAAAAGCTTTTTAAAAAAGATTTTTAGTAGGTATTTATATCTGCAACGTAAAAATAGGGATGTATATGGAAACTGTGATTTTTACATATACTCACTATTAGGCCCTGTAATTTTGATAATCTTTGTTATCTGAATTTTATTACAATTATAAAAATTTCCAAATACTTGTAATAGTAAACTAATATGATAATACAGATGAACATAGGAACTTAAATATATCATTTAAATACATGAGAATGAAAATAATATCTCACAGTTGTATAGGGACTTGGATTTCATAAAGTCTACTATTTCAATTATTATGTTTTTTATTTTTAGTATTCAGTGGTTCAGAAATTATATCTTGCTTCCATAATTCATGTATAAGAATAGAATGTGAAATAGAAAAACACATGGATACAACTGTTCAGAAAATAGTGAAATCCATAAATGACCTATTAAAATAAAATTATTATGGTGATTTCATTAAAAGAAATGAATGAAGAAGAGTTTGTTGACCAAGTTACAGGGAACTAATTAACTAGTCATAATTTCTGATTTTATTCAGATTAAATCTCAATACTCTTTATTCATATTGTGAAAGTTTTCTTTATTTTTGTATAAAAGATATTTCTTTTCTCTGTATGGAATGTTCTTGTCTTTGGACATTCCTTGTCTCTGTTCAGTGATTTTTCAGTAGTCCCATTATAGATTTTTCAATGATCCAACGGATGTTGGCAATTTGATCTCTGGTTCCTCTGCCTTTTCTAAAACCAGCTTGAACATCTGGAAGTTCATGGTTCACATATTGCTGAAGCCTGGCTTGAAGAATTTAGAGCATTACTTTACTAGCATGTGAGATGAGTGCAATTTGTGGTAGTTTGAGCTCTCTTTGGCATTGCCTTTTTCGGGGATTGGAATGAAAACTGACCTTTTCCAGTCCTGTGGCCACTGCTGAGTTTTCCAAATGTGCTGACATATTGAGTGCAACACTTTCACAGCATCATCTTTTAGGATTTGAAATAGCTCAACTGGAATTCCATCACCTCCACTAGCTTTGTTCATAGTGATGCTTCCTAAGGCCCATTTGACTTCACAATCCAGGATGTCTGGCGCTAAGTGATTGATCACACTGTCATGATCTTTTTTGTATAGTTCTTCTGTGTATTCTTGCCACCTCTTCTTAATATCTTCTGCTTCTGTTAGGTCCATATCGTTTCTGTCCTTTATTGAGCCCATCTTTGCATGGAATTTTCCCTTGGTATCTCTAATTTTCTTGAAGAGATCTCTAGTCTTTTCCATTTTGCTGTTTTCCTCTACTTCTTTGCATTATTGAGGAAAGCTTTCTTATCTTTCCTTGCTATTTTTTGAAACTCTGCATTCAAATGAGTATATCTTTCCTTTTCTCCTTTGCTTTTTGCTTCTCTTCTTCTCACAGAATTTTGAAAGGACACCTCAGACAACCATTTTGCCTTCTTGCTTTTTTTTTTCTTGGGGATGGTTTAATCACTGCTTCCTGTACAATGTCACAAACCTCCATCCATAAGTCCTTCAGGCCCTTTGTTGAATCTATTTCTCACTTCCACTGTATAATTGTAAGGGATTTGATTTAAGTCCTACATGCATGGACTAATGGTTTTCCCTACTTTCTTCAAATTCAGTCTGAATTTGGCAATAAGGAGTCATGATCTGAGCCACAGTCAGCTCTCTGTCTTGTTTTTGCTGACTGTTTTGAGCTTCTCCATCTTTGGCTGCAAAGAATATAATCAACCTGATTTCGGTATTTACCATCTGGTGATGTCCGTATGTAGAGACTTCTCTTTTTTTGTTGGAAGGGTGTGTTTGCTATGACCAGTGCTTTCTCTTGACAAAACTCTGTTAGCCTTTGCCCTGTTTCATTCTGTACTCCAAGGCCAAATTTGCCTGTTCCTCCAAGTATCTCTTGACTTCTAATTTTGCATTCCAGTCCCATATAAATAAAAGGACATCTTTTTTTGGGTGTTAGTTCTAGGTCTTGTAGGTCTTCATAGAACCATTGAAATTCAGCTTCTTCAGCATTACTGGTTGGGGCACAGATTTGGATTAACATGATATTGAATGGTTTGCCCTGGAAACAAAGAAAGATCATTCTATCGTTTTTGAGATATTGCATCCAAGTACTGCATTTTAGACTCTTTTGTTGACTATGAGGGCAACTCCATTTCTTCTAAGGGATTCTTGCTCACAGTAGTAGATATAATTGTCATCTGAGTTAAATTCACCCATTCCAGTCCATTGTTCACTGATTCCTAAAATGTCGATGTTCCCCTTTGCTATCTCCTGTTTGACCACTTCCAATTTGCCTTGATTCAGGGACCTAGCTTTCCAGGTTCCTATGCAATATCGTTCTTTATAGCATCAAGCTTTTTACATCACCAGTCACATCCACAACTGGGTATTGTTTTTGCTCGGGCTTCATCTCTTCATTCTTTTTGGAGTTATTTCTCCACTGATCTCCAGTAGCATATTTGGCACCTACCGACCTAAGGAGTTCATCTTTCAGTATCCTAATTTTTTTGCCTTTCCATGGGTTCCTGTTCATGGGATTCTCAAGGCAAGAATACTGAAGTGGTTTGCCATTTCCTTCTCCAGTGGACCACATTTTGTCAGAACTCTCCACCGTGACCTGTCCATCTTGGGTGGCCCTATATGGCATGGCTCATAGTTTCATTAGTTAGACAATGCTATGGTCCATGTGATCAGATTGGCTAGTTTTCTGCAATGTGGTTTTCATTCTGTCTGCCCTCTGATAGAGAAGAAAAAGAGGGTCGTGGAAGTTTCCTGTGGGAGAGACTTACTGAGGGGAAACAGGGTCTTTTTTCTGATGGGTGGAGCCATTTTCACTAAATCTTTAATCCAATTTTCTGTTGATGGGCAGGGCTGTGTTCCCTTCCTGTTATTTACCTGGGGCCAAACTATGGTGGAGGTAATGAAGATAATGGCAACCTCCTTCGAGAGTTCCCATGTCCTGAAGCAGGCCACTGCTGAACCGTGCCTCTGCTGGAGACTCCTGGACACTCACAGCAAGTCTGGGTCAGTCAATTGTGGGGTCACTGTTTCTTTCTCCTGAGTCCTGATGCCTGCATGATTCTGTTTGTGCCTACCAAGAGTCTGTTTCTCCAGACCTGCGTAAGTTCTGGGGTCTCTAATCTGGGAATAATGGCAACCTCCTTCAAGAGGGCTTATGCCATACCCAGGTCTGCTACACCAGACTCCTGCCCCTATTGCAGTCCACTGCTGAGCCATACCTCCACAAGAGACACTCAAACACAGTTCTGGCTCAGCCTCTGTGGCGTCTCTGGGTCCTGGTGCACACAAGGTTTGTTTGAGCACTGTGAGAGCTCCACAAAAACATCTACTTCTGCTTTATTGACAATGCCAAAGCCTTTGACTGGGTGGATAAAAAAAAAACTGTGGAAAATTCTTAAAGAGATGGAAATACCAGACTACCTGACCTGCCTCCTGAGTAATCTGTATGCAGGTCAAAAGCAATGGTTAGAACTGGATGTAAAACAACAGACTTGTTCCAAATTGGGAAAGGAGTATTTCAAGGCTGTATATTGTCGCCCTACTTATTTAACTTATATGCAGAGTATATCATGCAAAATGCTGGACAGGATGAAGCACAAGCTGGAATCAAGATTGCCGGGAGAATTATCAATAACCTCAGATATGCAGATGACACCACCCTTATGGCAGAAAGTGAAGAAGAACTAAAGAGCCTCATGATGAAAGTGAAAGAGGAGAGTGAAAATTTGGCTTAAAACTGAACATTCAGAAAATTAAGATCATAGCATCTGGTTCCATCACTTCATGGCAAATAGATGGGGAAACAATGGAAATAGTGGCAGACTTTATTTTTTTGGTCTCCAAAGTCACTGCAGATGGTGAGTGCAGCCATGAAATTAAAAGATGCTTACTCTTTGGAAGAAAGGTTATGACCAACCTAGATAGTATTTTCAAAAGCAGAGACATTACTTAACCAACAAAGGTCCATCTAGTCAAAGCTATTGTTTTTCCAGTAGTCATGTACGGATGTGAGAGTTGGACTATAAAGAAAGCTGAGCGCTGAAGAATTGATGCTTTTGAACTGTGATGTTGGAGAAGACTCTTGAGAGTCCCTTGGGCTGCAAGAAGTTCCAACCAGTCCATCCTAAAGGAAATCAGTCCTGAATGTTCATTTTGAAGAACTGATGCTGAAGCTGAAACTACAATGCTGTGGCGACTTGATGCGAAGAACTGACTCATTGGAAAAGCCCCTTTTGCTGGGGAAGATTGAAGGCAGTAGCAGAAGGGGACGACAGAGGATGAGATGGTTGGATGGCGTCACCGACTCAATGGACAGGGGTTTGGTTAAGGTCTGGGAGTTGGTGATGGACAGGGAGATCTCTGTGGTGCAGTCCTTGGGGTCACAAAAAGTCAGATATGACTGAGTGACTGAACTGAACCGAGTTTATATATGCATTCTACCTCTTATCACCTCAACACTCAGCTGCCTAGAGGTCACAGATAGTGACCTGTGTCCTTAAGTACTAGCATTAATGCCACAGCTCTGGCTACAGTGTCCTTGGCAGCTAACTAGTTCATTTGGTGATTAGCTCAGCAATAATAACGCACTCTGTTCAACCTTGTTAAATATAAAGCCCAAGAGGCATGTTAATAAGCATTTACCTCCAAATTTAACAAGGCCTTGACTTGTAGTAATAATCTTGACTGATTTGGCCTTGTTAATCCAGTAAATATCACAGGGCACTTAATAATTATATTTAGTAAAATAAAAACTAGCCAAAAAAAAAATCTATGGATCTTAATAGATATTTAGCTCTTCTTTTGATGGCCTTTAATTCAATTCAATTAATAATTTCAGTAACCACGCTCTGAAAAGCTAATCAAATTCTGTGCAGTTCATCCGAAATAACACAGAACAAACTTTATATTATAATGCATGGCTTTTGAACTTTAACATGAAAATTACTACTCTGAGAAGAGTAAATTTGGCAGAAGTGAATATATGAGATTTTGTTGCTCAAAAGCATTTATCCAAGTGTTATATTTTTTGAAACACAGATAAATTAGACAATTTTATCAACTAGTAGACATTTACCCCTGTCCAAAATGTCCATTGAGACTTTATGCCACACCAGAGAGACAGAAATTTATTTCTGTCCAAAACATCCAGGAGCATATTCAGTCTAATGGCTACAAAAACAAACTAAAAACTAAAAACAACTCCTTGTTCTGTTGCTTGGTAGTATTAAATCTTTATTTAAACATTCACAGGGGAACATGTCAAAAATATTAAACTCACACACAAAAATGCCAGTGCTACATTATAAAGTTTTGTTACAATTTCTATTATTTTAACAGAGATGGGAATAAATGGTATAGGTGCTATGAAGAGGAGGGAGGAGGGAACCTGCAATGCCTGATGTACATTAATCAGGATTTGGATAAGCTCACAGGGCTTCCCACGTGGTGCTAGTGGTAAAGAATCCAGTGCTCTGTGATGGGGTGCAGTGAGGGATGGAAAGAAGATTCATGAAAGAGTGAAAGAGGAGAAATATATATACCTATGGCTGATTCATGCTGATGTATGGCAAAAACCAGCACAGTATTGTAAAGCAATTATCCTTCAATTAAAAATAAGTAAATTAAAAACATATTAAAAAATTAAATAAACAACAAAAAAAGGAATCCCCCTGCCAGTGTAAGAAACACAGGAGACAGGGTTCGATCAGGGGTCAGGAAAATCCCCTGGAGTAGAAAACAGCAACCCACTCCAGTATTCTTGCCTGGAAAATTCCATGGACTTGCTCTAAATTCCATGTAGAGCCTGGCGGCCTACAGTCCATGGTGCTGCAAAGAGTCGGGCAGACCTGAGGGACTGAGCATGCACATATACAGCCTTTTGGAACAGGACAGGAAAACAACAGTGCAATATTGGTGTTGAAGGGGAAGCAGTAAAAACTCTGATTGGGCTAAAAGTAGCAGAAGAAGAACCAAATGTGACATCATCAGAGGTACTTGGAAGAACACTCTGTGATGTTCATGGTAAAGAGAGCCTGTTAATGCTACCAAGAGAAACTCATTAAAGAAGCATGTAAAAAGAATTAAAAACCCACTTGGGCTGCCAAACTCAACTTCATTGCATGGAATTGAAATTCCAGGGGCTTATAAAGTAACCAGCATCACTGACTCGATGGACATGAGTCTGAGTGAACTCCGGGAGTTGGTGATGGACAGGGAGGCCTGGCGTGCTGCGATTCATGGGGTTACAAAGAGTCGGACACGACTGAGTGACTGAACTGAACTGATAGAGTAACCAGACGCGGAGAATTTTTTATGAACAATTTCAGAGATCAAGATGAGAATTCTTATTTACACAACTTATGAAAATATTTGATATTATAAGTACCAGTTCCACATTATTCAGTGATGGCACCTTCAAGATGGCACCAACATAGTTCATTCCGTTATTTACTGTGCATGGTGTAGTATTAGGTTTTGTTGTTGTTCAGTCACTAAGATGTGTCTGACTCTTTGGAACCCCATGGATTATAGCATGCAAGGCTCCCCTGTCTGCAGAAGAGATTGTCTCCTGGCGTTTGCTCAAACTCATGTCCATTGAGTCAGTGATGCAATCCAACCATCTCATCCTCTGTTCCTCCCTTCTCCTCTTGCCCTCAGTTTTTCCCAGCATCAGAATATTTTCCAATGAGTTGGCTCATTGCTTCAAGTGGCCAAAGTATTAGAGCTTCAGGTTCAACAGTCCTTCCAATGAATATTCAGGGTTGATTTCCTTTAAGATTGACTGGTTTGAGCACTAAGAAGTTGCTGTCCAAGGAACTCTCAAGAGTCTGCTCCAGCACCACAGTTGGAAAATTTCAACTATGTCATTGACCCAGACATTAACAATGAAAAAGACAAATATATGTTCATTTTATTATGTATTCACACACACACACACACACACACACACGCACTTATATATATTTATATATACACTTTCATTTGCATGGAAGAAAATCTCAACTTTAACCTTTGATGGTGCAAGATAGCTTTCAAGATTGCAAATGTGAATGCAATTTGTCTACTCTTAACAAAGGCCGTTATTTTGTTCCTCCTAAGAAATGAACGATTCTATGAAGACCTACAAGACCTTTTAGAACTAACACCCAAGAAAGATGTCCTTTTCATTATAGGGGACTGGAATGCAAAAGTAGGAAGTCAAGAAACACCTGGGTAACAGGCATATTTGGCCTTGGAATATGGAATGAAGTAGGGCAAAGCCTAATAGAGTTTTGCCAAGAGAATGCACTGGTCATGGCAAACACTCTTTTCCAACAACACAAGAGAAGGCTCTACACATGGACATCACCAGATGGTCAGTACTGAAATCAGATGGGTTATATTCTTTGCAGCCATAGATGGAGAAACTTTATACAGTCAGCAAGAAAAAGACCAGGAGCTGAGTGTGACTCAGATCATGAACTCCCTATTGCCAAATTCAGACTTAAATTGAAGAAAGTAGAGAAAAGCACTAGACCATTCAGGTATGACCTAAATCAAATCCCTTATGATTATACAGTGGAAGTGAGAAATAGATCTAAGGGACTAGATCTGATAGATAGAGTGCCTGATGAACTATGGAATGAGGTTCATGGCATTGTACAGGAGACAGGGATCAAGACCATCCCCATGGAAAAGAAATGCAAAAAAGCAAAATGGCTGTCTTGGGAGGCCTTACAAATAGCTGTGAAAAGAAGAGAAGTGAAAAGCAAAGGAGAAAAGGAAAGATATAAGCATCTGAATGCAGAGTTCCAAAGAATAGCAAGAAGAGAGAAGAAAGCCTTCTTCAGCGATCAATGCAAAGAAATAGAGGAAAACAACAGAATGGGAAAGACTAGAGATGTCTTCAAGAAAATTAAGATACCAACGGAACATTTCATGCAAAAATTGGCTCGATAAAGGGCAGAAATGGTATGGACCTAAGAGAAGCAGAAGATATTAAAAAGAGGTGGCAAGAATACACAGAAGAACTGTACAAAAAAGATCTTCACGACCAAGATAATCGTGATAGTGTGATCACTCACCTAGAGCCAGACATCCTGGAATGTGAAGTCAAATGGGCCTTAGAAAGCGTCACTATGAACAAAGCTAGTGAATGTGAAGGAATTCCAGTTGAGCTATTTCAAATCCTGGAAGATGATCCTGTGAAAGTGCTGCACTCAATATGCCAGCAAACTTGGAAAACTCAGCAGTGGCCACAGGACTGGAAAAGGTCAGTTTTCATTCCAATCCCAAAGAAAGGCAATGCCAAAGAATGCTCAAACTACTGCAAAATTGCACTCATCTCACACGCTAGTAAAGTAGTTCTCAAAATTCTCCAAGCCAGACTTCAGCAATACGTGAACTGTGAACTTCCTGTTGTTCAAGCTGGTTTTAGAAAAGGCAGAGGAACGAGAGATCAAATTGCCAACATCTGCTGGATCATGGAAAAACCAAGAGAGTTCCAGAAAAACATCTATTTCTGCTTTATTGACTATGCCAAAGCTTTTGACTGTGTGGATCACAATAAACTGTGGAAAATTCTGAAAGAGATGGGAATACCAGACCACCTGACCTGCCTCTTGAGAAATCTGTATGCAGGTCAGAAAGCAACAGTTAGAAGTGTACATGGAACAACAGACTGGTTCCAAATAGGAAAAGGAGTACATCAAGGCTGTATATCGTCACCCTGCTTATTTAACTTCTATGCAGAGTACATCATGAGAAACGCTGGGCTGGAGGAAGCACAAGCTGGAATCAAGATTGCCAGGAGAAATATCAATAACCTCAGATATGCAGATGACACCACCCTTATGGCAGAAAGTGAAGAGGAACTAAAAATCTTCTTGATGAAGATGAAAGAGGAGAGTGAAAAAGTTGGCTTAAAGCTGAACATTCACAAAACGAAGATCATGGCATCTGGTCCCATCACTTCATGGAAAATAGATGGGGAAACAGTGGAAACAGTGTCAGACTTTATTTTGGGGGGCTCCAAAATCACTGCAGATGGTGATTGCAGCCATGAAATTAAAAGATGCTTACTCCTTGGACGAAAAGTTATGATCAACCTAGATAGCGTATTCAAAAGCAGAGACATTACTTTGCCACCAAAGGTCCATCTAGTCTAGGCTATGGTTTTTCCAGTGGTCATGTATGGATGTGAAAGTTGGACTGTGAAGAAAGCTGAGCGCCAAAGAATTGATGCTTTTGAACAGTGGTGTTGGAGAAGACTCTTGAGAGTCCCTTGGACTGCAAGGAGATCCAACCAGTCCATTCTGAAGGAGATTAGTCCTGGGTGTTCTTTGGAAAGAATGATACTAAAGCTGAATCCAGTACTTTGGCCACCTCATGCAAAGAGTTGACTCATTGGAAAAGTCTCTGATGCTGGGAGGGATTGGGAGCAGGAGAAGAAGGAGACGATAAAGGATGAGATGGCTGGATGGTATCACCAACTCGATGGACATAAGTTTGAGTGAACTCCGGGAGTTGGTGGTGGACAGAGAGGCTTGGAATGCTGCAGTTCATGGGGTCTCAAAGAGTCGGCCACGACTGAGTGACTGAGCTGAACTGAACTGAACTGAACAAATGCATGAGTAAAAGGATGCTTGTTTCATTTTTCACAGTTGCTGGGCCTAAACATATCTTCTTTATTTCCAATTATGAGTATTTAACAATGGTAGTAACACCCACTTACATGCAGAAATATTATAAACAGTGTTTGAGCTTCCATTTGTGCATTTGGAAGAAGTGAATGAAAATTTTAGTACATTGTAGAAAATGAAGAAATAAATTTCTGTGATCTAATGGATTTCGTTTTCAGAATGTATGCCCATGGAAGATGTGGCAGAATCTGAAGACTAGAAGTGCCAAGATTTTCATGAGAAAATTGGAATGTTTATACATCAGTCCTGAATGGCAATCACTGTATGGAACAATGCAGTAGAAGGCTGTCATAGCTAATTTCAATATCTGGTGATAGTATTTCAAATGGAATTGATAGCCTTCAAAAGGAAGGATGAAATATTATCACCAGCTTTTGAAATTGGCTTCCATTTGAAGACTTATTGAAGTGTTGAAAGATGAATAGCAAAGCAGGGAACAAATTGTAAGGTTCTCTGTGGTTGTAATCAAATATAGTGACCAAATTCACAATGACACTGACAAAATCAAGTTCATATAAAAATTGTTAACTGATATAATGAATATAAAGCTAATAACAAGGTCAATACATACTTGGTAGCAGTTGGTCATTGAATTGAGGATAACCCTATAGAACTTAATACTTCTATAACATAACCTACAAGATCTTTTAGAACTAACACCCAAGAAAGATGTCCTTTTCATTATAGGGGACTGGAATGCAAAAGTAGGAAGTCAAGAAACACCTGGAGTAACAGGCAAATTTGGCCTTGGAGTACAGAATGAAGCAGGGCAAAGGCTAAGAGAGTTTTGCTAAGAGAACGCACTGGTCATAGTAAACACCCTCTTCCAACAACACAAGAGAAGACTCTACACATGGACATCACCAGATGGTGAGTACTGAAATCAGATTGATTATATTGTTTGCAGCCAAAGATGGAGAAACTTTACAGTCAGCAAGAAAAAGACCAGGAGCTGGGTGTGACTCAGATCATGAACTCCCTATTGCCAAATTCAGACTTAAATTGAATAAAGTAGGGAAAACCACTAGACCATTCAGGTATGACCTAAATCAAATCCCTTATGATTATACAGTGGAAGTGAGAAATAGGTTTAAGGGCCTAGATCTGATAGACAGAGTGCCTAATGAACAATGGACAGAGGTTCATGACATTGTACAGGAGACAGGGATCAAGACCATCCACAAGAAAAAGAAATGCAAAAAAGCAAAATGGCTATCTGAGGAGGGCTTACAATTAGCTGTGAAAAGCAAAGGAGAAATGGAGAGCTATACCCATTTGAATACAGAGTTCCAAAGAATAGCAAGAGGAGAGAAGAAAGCCTTCCTCAGTGATCAATGCAAAGAAATTGAGGAAAACAACAGAATGGGAAAGACTAGAGATCTCTTCATGAAAATTAGAGATACCAAGGGAACATTTCATGCAAAGATGGGCTGTCTCAATAAAGGACAGAAATGGTAGGGACCTAATAGAACAGAAGATACTAAAAAGAGTTGGCAAGAATACACAGAACTGTACAAAAAATATCTTCATGACCCAGATAATCACAATGGTATGATCATTCACCTAGAGCCAGCATCCTGGAATGTGAAGTCAAGTGGGCCTTAGAAAGCATCAGTTTGAGTAAAGCTAGTGGAGGTGATGGAATTCCAGCTGAGCTATTTCAAATCCTGAAAGATGATGCTGTGAAAGTGCTTCACTCAATATGTCAGCAAACTTGGAAAACTCAGCAATGGCCACAGGACTACAAAAATCAGTTTTCATTCCAATACCAAAGAAAGGCAATGCCAAAAATGCTGAAACTACCACACAATTGTACTCATCTCACATGCTAGTAAAGTGGTGCTCAAAATTCTCCAAGCTAGGCTTCAGTAATACGTGAACCATGAACTTTCAAATGTTCAAACTGATTTTAGAAAAGGCAGAGGAACCAGAGATCAAGTTGCAAACATCCACTGGATCATCAAAGAAGCAAAAGAGTTCCAGGAAAACATTCATTTCTGCTCTATTGAATATTCCAAAGCCTTTGACTGTGTGGATCACAATAAACTGTGGAAAATCTGAAAGAGATGGGAATACCAGACCGCCTGACCTGCCTCTTGAGAAATCTGTATGCAGGTCATGAAGCAACAGTTAGGATTGAACATGGAACAACAGACTGGTTCCAAATAGGAAAGGAGTATGTCAAAGCTGTATATTGTCACCCTGCTTATTTAACTTATATGCAGAGTACATCATGAGAAACACTGGGCTGGAAGAAGCACAAGCTGGAATCAAGATTACCAGGAGAAATATCAATAACCTTTGATATGTAGATGACACCACCCCAATGGCAGAAAGTGAACAAGAACTAAAGACCCTGTTGATGAAAATGAAAGAGGAGAGTGAAAAAGTTGGCTTAAAGCTCAAAATTCAGAATACTAAGATCATGGCATCTGGTCCCATCTCTTCATGGCAAATAGATGCGAAAGCAATGGAAATAGTGAGAGCCTTTTTGGGGGGCTTCCAAAATCACTGTGATGGTGACTGCAGCCAAGAAATTAGAAGATGCTTGTTCCTTAGAAGAAAAGCTATGACCAACCTAGACAGCGTGTTAAAAAGCAGAGGCATTACTTTACCAACACAGGTTCATCTAGTCAGTGTGAGTGAACATTCAACTTTCTCTTTAAATCAGTTTCAAATGTCTAAATCAAAACTGCGTTCATCATGGAACCAGAGATTATATTCAACCACTGTTTGAAGACAAGCCTCTATCTGTTGATGCAAAACCAGAAGTCTCTGGACCTAGATGAAGTAATGTAGAAATGTGGTGGGGCTTTCCAGCTGTTTGTCCCATAACCCCGCACTTACCGACCTCCATAGGTCCTGACAGTCACTCTGTCTGCTTGCCAAGGGCGTTCACCAGGTCCCTGTTTGGGCGCTACGTGTCATGGTCTTTGTAGACTGGGACCTGGGGACTGGAGTCAATGAAAAGAGGGACACGGGGACCCAAGTCTTGAGTGAAACAAGGGTGCTTTCTTTGTAGCAGCGTGTGCTTATATATCTCTATACAAGGAAGCTTTAGGCAGCAAAAATAGTTGAGCAAAAACAGAACCAGGTGAATAACAAATGTCACAGGGCCAAAAGACAATCCATGTCCTGAGTAATAGGGACATGACTGAATAGTTTACATTAACGTAAAAGGTCATTGAAGAGAAGCCACACGTGCGCTCTGTCTCATGACCTCAGTCCTGAGAACTGCGTGCAGCTCTGCTTGTTCCTGTTTTCCAGGAACGGATAAGGAAGAGAGGGCCCTTGAGAAACAGCACACAAAGGAAGAAAACAACATATTGGATTCCTTAAGTTGAACGTCCCCTGACAAGTCAAAGCTATGGTTTTTCTAATAGTCATGTATGGATGTGAGAGTTGGATTATAAAAAAAGCTGAGCACCGAAGAATTGATACTTTTGAACTGTGGCATTGGAGAAGACTCTTGAGAGTCCCTTGGACTGCAAGAATATCCAACCAGTCAATCCTAAATGAGGTCATTCCTGCATATTCATTGGGAAGACTGATGCTGAAGCTGAAGCTGCAGTACTTTGGCCACCTGATATGAAGAACTGGCTCATTAGAAAAGACCCTGATGCTGGGAAAGATTGAAGGCAAGAGGAGAAGGGAATGACAGAAGGTGAGATGATCGGATGGCATCACCAACTCAATGGACATGAGTTTGAGTAAACTCTGGGTATTGTTGATGGACAGGGAGGCCTGGCATGCTGCAGTTCATGGGGTGGCAAAGAGTTGGACATGAATGGGTGACTGAACTGAACTGATAGAACTTCATGATGAGGAAGAACAAGAGCAAATGTGAAATGCAAAGCTCATCTTAAATTACAAAATAATAGTAATAACAATTGAATTAAATTTTAGCAAAATTAAATACTTGTCTTATTTAATGTGAAAGTGTAATGTCAGTCACTCAGTCATGTCTGACTCTTTGTGATCCCATGGACTACTGCCCGCCAGGCTCCTCTGTCCATGGAATTGTCCAGGTGAGAATACTGGAGTGGGTTGCCATGCCCTTCTCCAGGGGATCTTCCCAACCCAGGTATCAAAACCATGTCTCCCACATTGCAGGCAGATTCTTTACCATTTGAGCTACCCAGGGAGTCCTGAACTATGCAGCAAATGTCTCAATGGACATTTGGACAGGAGCTAATTTCAAGGACATTTTGGTGAAGTTAATTTCAAGAACCTTTTTGGCCTGTACCAAAGGTCTCAATGGATGTTTTATACAGGACAAAATGTCCTGCAATGATTGCATTGCATTGTTACATGTGATTGATTTCTTCTTCATATCTTAAAATAAAATAGTAGTATATTCAAATTTTATTTTAATGATATCAATATATTTTTTGAAAGCACTTCACAAAGTCCCTAAAGATCAGGCAAACTTTAAAAAAAAAAAAAGCCAAATTCAAGAAGTGAAATCATTCATACAAGTGTATGTGTCTTTCTTCCTTAGGCAATACTGATTAAAAAAAACATATTATATTACTTTGTTAGGACTGCCATAAGAGTAGGAGTGAGGGGTTTCACTGAATGGTAAGACCCAGAAGAATCCAGATAAAAGTCAAGTAAATATAATTGATGATAGCATTCAGTCTACTTAAATGACAGATAAATGGAGCATATTACCTTATAACCATATCAACTATAGTTTGGCAAAATTTTCCTATTTTGGAAACAAAACTTTTTGGAGTTTGGGATTAGCAGATGCAAACTACTATATATATATAATGGATAAACAACAAGTTCATACTGTTATAGCACGGGGAACTATATTCAGTATCTTGTGATAAACCATAAAATGAAAGAATATGAAAAAATACATGTATCTATAACTGAGTCACTGCTGTACAGCAGAAATAAACACAACATTGTAAATCAACTGTACTTCAATAATTTTTTTTAAATGAGAAACAATCTGTCATTCAGTCTCACATGCTGAATTGAAGCTATGAAAGAAATAAAATTTATTTTTAATTCATTTAGAAACAGAATTTCTGTTGTTTGCAGCCTATATAATCATAACTGACACACCATTGAGTTGTTAAGATAAAAAAAATAATGTGAAAAAAGTAGCATCTGTAGTCTTTTCCCCCTTGAGGTCTACAGCTAATCACATTTCTTTCAATGTTTAATTCTTCATGTAGTAAATTCATCCCAGCATAGGGTCAATCTGGCAATGTAAAACCATGTCTGTATTCATTCACATATTCAGTATTTGGCTAAATATGAAAATCTTGATTTTCTTTTTTTTTTAAATAGTCTCTTTATTATCTTTTCCTAGAAGAGAGTGGGAAGAGGTAAATATCCAGCAGATCTCCTTGGTACTGACATGATCTGAACTTATTTTACATGGTGCCCACAGTATGAACATTTTCCTGGTAAGCTTGAGAAATTTATAACGATGCTTGGAACTCAGGAGGACAAATAATAGCAACAACTTCTGGAAAAACTGGTCAAAAGGCAGAAAGAAAACTGCTAGTGTTGGCAGTTTCTGACTTAATGGTAACACCAGAAAACTGGCAAGCCCAAAGATCCTCTCCCGTCTGTTTTGGCCACAAGACTGGCTGTGGTTTTGGCTTTAAACCCTCTGGAGCATTTCCTTCCCGTCAAGGCTTCATTATGCAGAATCTAAATTCTGTTAGAGCTGATTTCGCTGCTCTGGCAGAAGGTATACACAGCTTAGCTCTCTTTCTGTTTCTCTTTTTACTTTTTCACTATCAGTGAATTGTGAAGGTGCTGATTCATGACACAGATTAAAGGCTCATCTATTAAAAAAATAAAAAACAAATTCTAAACAATTCTCACATGAATAGCATTATACATGACTGATTTTAAAATTTGGAATGGTATAGTAATAATTTTGACTGTTAACCTGGTCTCCCCCTACATGCTGAGACCTCTTCTAAACCTGAAATATTTTACCCTTCATCTTATACAGAATAATTAGTAAGGAACAAGGAAAACCTTGGTATTTCTATATAAGAGTTTAAATTATTAATAATACTGCAAAGAACAAAAGAACTAAGTTCATTTTGGAAGGAAACAAAATATTGATTTAATATAGACATTTTTTGAAAGAGTAAATTAATTTTTATATTCAGTATTCTTTATATCTCAATGTAAAGGGTTTCAATGTACATAGGTTTAGCTAGATATTTAAAATATTAATAGAGACTGGGTAAAATAAATTTTTGTGATTATGTGAAACACTCAAATAAATACAAAATGTTTTAGTCACTCAGATATTTTAAAGTAGATATAGTTATGGCCTCACATCAGCTAAATTTTAATTGACTGATGAAATGGTTTACTTTTCAGATGTTTGAAGGTTGTTGTTCTGTATTAATGGATCAACAAAGTATTTTATTTTAAAGATTATTCCAGTGAAAATGGAAACTCAGTATGCACACGTGCATATTATGACACCTCACAGAGTCTTGATTATTGATTTAAAGAAAATATGTTTGCAATCTAAATCATTTAGAAGCATTTAGAGGTTAACTTGTTAAAAGTATCAAAACTTTATCTGTTAGGAAAATTAATATTTAAAGAGGAATATGATTTATGATGCTTTTTACTAGAACAGAGGACATACTACAAGATAATATTTTTGTTAATATAGGTTACTGAAGTTATCTATGGGGAACTAAATGAAGTTTTTTAAAAATTCAAGATTAAATGTAATATCAACAGGTATATCATTTTACTCATGTATTATAGTGATTTTCTTTCATTACCTATTTATTAATAGAGTTACATATAAGATCATTTCTATATTTTATGGGCATATGTGAAGAGGTAAATATCTTGTTTAATGAAGAGAGTTGGAAAATTATGAAATAATTGCTGTTTCACAAGAGTGCAAAAATAACCTGGTTTTATTTTAACCCAATTGTGTTAACATATCCCCAGATTCTTTGGAAATACTAAATTGCAAATGATTTTATACGAAGTGTAGCAAAATATAAACTCCACACCAGTGTTGGGGAATGTACTTTATTCAAAAAATTGACTCTTGAATCCTATTATGGAGATAAAGGAATTCCTTCTGTGATTGCTCTCTCTTCTGCTGCAACATGTGTTTCTACAACCAGCCATATGTGGTTGTTAAATGGGAAATGATGCTGGTGTGGCAAAAAGGTTGTATTGGTTCATCACATTCTGACTTAGGCATAGGGGGAATTTAATTATCTCCTTTGACAACAAAAGGAAAAACTTTCAACTCTGTACACAGACATGAATCCTGTTACACAGAATAGGGCAACTGAGATAGAAAATTTTAAGCTCAATTTTTATGAAAGTAAAAATTAGTGCTTATTGTACCCATTTCCAGCTATGATCTAAGATTGTGCTTATCATATGAGATAAGCAAGCAAAATAACACTTAACTTCAAAGCCTGGTAAGTGTACTGGATGCAGCAATGTTTAAAGGACCTAATTCAACAGAGAAATGAGCCTTTTCTAAGTGAGAAATTACTGGGGTTCCATGTTAAACGAGAGTAAAGGAGGAGGTGTGCCACAGAAGGGAGACTTTTTCTGGGATGAGGAGAAGCAAGACTCAACTTTTAATGAAACCTCGGGCTAGTTTGGAATCTGGAAGAGCCCCAGAGTAAAAATAAATCTCTTGGCCAGACAGTTATAACCTGAAGGAATTTGCTCAGTGAACATCCGTGGGTATAGAGTAGAAAACATAGATATCACAATGTTATCAGAAACTTAGGTTCAGGGGTGCAGCTGGAATTCAATTCAGAGTTGAATTGAAATTAAATAAAGCTTCAACCTAGCCCCAGCTCAGTAAGACTTATGATTAGTTTCATCTTAACGCCCTTGCAAGAGGAAAGGGCAAGCCCTTACTGGGAAAACTAAAGTAGAATAAAAGCAAACATACTAAACAGTTGCATATTTATTGCACCTTTATAAAAAAAAGAACACATCAAAATTAAAATGCATGTAAAGATGCAAAATGAAAAAAAAAAAAAGAAAAAAGATGTAAAATGATATGACCCTGTAATTAGGTAAAAATAATAATAGATTCTCAACTTCAACTTAGGATATATAATGCTAGAAAGAATGCTTATTGTTATAATATGTAAAATTCAGAGAGCTGACGTCACAGGACAGCCCGATCATCTGAAACCCAAGGAAAGGCCAGGACATGACCACTTTCTTTCCTGGGGCAGGCTTTGGGGAAAATACTAGTTTATAAGACTTTAGTAAGATTGGAACATATTGCTGGAAGGCAATCACAGGCTGGCATATGAGTATAGAATATGTCAGAGCAACAGACTCAACTAAAGGATGTTTGTTTGCATTAGCAAGCTCTTCTCCACAGACTGTCTGGCTCCTCAAGAGAAAGACTCGAGTCATGGGACAGCTTGGAAAAGCCTTACCTCCAGGAAAAGAAGGTGTAACTCAGCTACTAGTGGAGGGTCACACCCCCCCTCCTGATGCTGTCTCCCCAACAGCCCTGCATCCAGTGATTTTAGTTGCGGGGGTGGGGGGAGCAGTGTGGGATAGGACACAAGTGAAGACTGCTTGCAACTAGAGGAACTGAACAGAACAAAAACAAACCTCTATGCCTGGAAAAGAGAAAGGAAAACATCATGGTTCCAGAAGATTAAGGTTTCTATACTGCTTGGAGGCTTCGCTGGTGGATCAGACAGTAAAGAATCTGCCTGCAAGGCGGAAGATCCCTGGGTTCGATTCCTGTGTTGGGAAGATCCCCTGGAGGAGGAAATGGCAACCCACTCTTGTACTCTTGCCTGGAAAATTCCATGGATGGAGGAGCCTGGTGGGCTACATTCCACGGGGCAGGAATGCTGCCTCCCTGCTACTGGGGGAACCAGAGCAGAGTGCCCTGTCTCCCAGTTCACACATCAGGTGAGCTAGCTTGGCAACAGAAAATATTGAAATACTCCTAGGGTAGGTAGGGGCAAGAGCAACGAGAGACCTCTAGGAGGCACAAGTATAAAGGGAAGTTTTTAGTTGACAGGGAGCAGACTGAGAAAACAGCCTCAAGGTGACCAGCCCGCCTCCCAGGTTCAAGGTGACAGGAATAAAATGTTGAAGCCTGGGGTACAAGGAGAGGATGTGTAAGGGCAGCAGAACTCAAGCACAGCTCAGGTTCTGGCTACGCAGACTCAACTCAGCAAACCAAAGTGAAGGGGTAGCTTTGAGAAAGATAGTGTCTGAGTTGAAGAATTCATCCGATTAGCTTCAGAGCACATTGGATACAGCATTTCTCTATGTCCAGGTCACTGAATACAAAGACGGGTCAATAGGAAATACCCAGACTGAAGTACAGCAAGGAGGAGAGTGACACCAGCCAGTGAACAGTGACTCAGCGACATGAGGGAAAATACCATATGATTAACACACATGCAGTGGGACTTCCAGAGGAAGAAAGAGACCAAGCAGGGAGGGGTATCTGAAGAGATAGTGGAGAAAGTGGTTCAAGCAGAAAAAAAATAAATAACCCGACAAAAAGGAAACATAAATCAAAAAAGTTCAGGAACCTTGGGTAGCACAGACAGTACTAAAATGCACACCTTGGCCCATCCTAGTCATATGGCTAAAATCCAAAGAAAAAAAAATTATGTGAAGATGGCAGAGACAATTTACATCCAGGGGAACAATGATATCCACTTTTTATCATAAACAAAGGGTGACATTGGTGTTTTTCTTTCTGGCTTACTTTACTCTGTATAATTGGCTCCAGTTTCATCCATCTCATTAGAAATGATTCAAATGTATTCTTTTTAATGGCTGAGTAATACTCCATTGAGTACATGTACCACAGCTTTCTTATCCATTCATCTGCTGATGGACATGTAGGTGGGTACAACTGGAGCCGATTATACAGAGTGAAGTAAGCCAGAAAGAAAAACACCAATGCAGTATACTGACACATATATATGGAATTCAGAAAGATGGTAATGATGACCCTGTATGTGAGACAGCAGAAGAGACACAGATGTGTAGAACGGACTTTTGGACTCTGAGGGAGAGGGAGAGGGTGGGATGATTTGGGAGAATGGCATTGAAACATGTATACTATCATGTAAGAAATGAATTGCCAGTCTATGTTCAATACAGGATACAGGATGCTTGGGGCTGATGCACGGGGATGATCCAGAGAGATGATATGCGGTGGGAGGTGGGAGGAGGGTTCATGATTGGGAACTCATGTACACCCGTGGTGGATTCATGTCAATGTATGGCAAAACCAATACAGTATTGTAAAGTAAAATAAAGTAAAAATAAAAGTAAAAACCTAAAAAAAACCACAAAGGGTGACAAACATGATGACTTATTTAGTGATACAGTGATATCAATATAGAATTCCACATTTAATGAAGGTACCTTTAATTCTTTGTTTTCCTGGGTGCATATGCATCATGGTTCCGTTTATACATGGAATAAAGCGAGGATATTAACATACATTTGTTTCAGACATTAAAAGCATTATGCCCATTATAGGAACCCATGCATTAGGCTTTTATATATGCTATTTGAGTAGGTGCTAACAGAAGTTAAATGAAAATTCGAGTATGAGAATTCTTATGACGTTATGGAATACTCGGCTTCCCCTGTGGCTCCCATGTTAAAGAATCTGCCTGCAATGCAGGAGATCTGGGTTCAGTCTCTGGGTAGGGAAGATCCTCTGGAGAAAGGAATGGCTACCCACTTCAGTATTCTTACTGGAGAATTCCATGAACAGAGAAACCTGGTGGGCTACAGTCCATGGGATCACAAAGGGTCAGACATGACTGAGGACTGACAATTTCATGTTCAACAGAGGGATGGCCATTATTGATACACATAATTTTGCAAATGCTTTTTCATATACTTGTTTAGAATTTCCCTGAGGATATACCTAGGATTAGAATAACTAGTGCTAAAGAGAATATACTTTTAAAACTGTAGTAGATGATGAATGCCTAGTTTTTTGTTTTTTTTTTTAATGTTTAATATCCTCATCCATGGGGTTGCTAAGAGTTGGACATGACTGAACGAGTTCACTTTCGCTTCTCACTTCAAGCATTGAAGAAGGAAATGGCAACCCACTCCAGTGTTCTTGCCTGGAGAATCCCAGGGATTGAGGAGCCTGGTGGGCTGCAGTCTATGGGGTTGCACAGAGTCGGACACGACTGAAGCGACTTAGCAGCAGCAGAAGCAATTCAGTTTGCTTTAAAACCCTTACCACCAATTGATATGGTCAAGTTTCTGTTTTTAATTTCTAACAATGACACGGATGTAATTATATCTTAAGATTGCTTTAAATATGTGATTTTTCTGGTTGTCAAGTTGTGCATATTTTTTTATTTAGGTACTCTTATCCTCTGTGTGGTACTTTTTCAAAACATTTACTTTTGTGAGGTTCTTTATATATTTTAATGCTACTGTTGCATTTGTAGCCATCTTTTATTTTTATGGATGTAAGTCCATTAGGACTATTATGGGTTACAGATGTCTTCCTCCAGTTTTATTTTGCCATCCCACTTGCTTTATTGCAAACTTTGAGGAATAGAAGTTTTTAAAGTTCTATATCTATATTCTCATATAAGTTGGCAATGGTGGAAAGGGTTTGTTATACGTGTTTTAGCTTCCAATTTCTCTTGGATGCCTTAGCATTATTTATTAAATATTACAGAAACCCTTCTTCATTAAACTGTAGTGCTATTTGTACCATAAAATTTCCATTAAGTTCTATTGATCCTTAATCTATTCTTGTTCTGCTATTGCACTAAATAAATTATTATAATTTTATACAAATTCAGTCTTGTTCTCACATATTGTTCTAACTGGTTCCTTGAATATTCCTTAGTCTTACCTTTCCATAATATTTTAGAATATAGTTTTGAACTTTTAGTCATGTACACACAAACCCACACCATTATTTACTAGGTATTCATTGAATCAATATATCAGTTTGGGCAGAGATGAGAACTTTAGGAACTTCTAATTATGAATATTTCTCTATTTATTGGCATTCTTTTTTATATGAAATATTAATAATAGTTTTATACTTTTCCAGGAAGTTATTCCATATCCTTCGTTAGATGTGTTTCTTTTTTAGTTTTCATTTTGAAGCTTTTTAAAGTGGTAACATTTCAACATTTACATAACATCAAAATGTGAAAAAGAGAAATCTGATAAAATATTTCTAGAAAGACCCAAATACTAAAAACTATAAGCACTGCTGAGAGAAACTAAAGAATAAAATAGTGTCTAACCAAATGTTTTATGTACTGTGTTAATGGGTCAGAAAACTTAATATTGTAAAGATATGAATTCTCCCCCAGACTCCCTATAGGTCAGTTCAGTCACTCAGTTGTGTCCAACTCTTTGCGACCCCATGGACTGCATCATGCCAGGCCTCCCTGTCCATCACCAACTCCCGGAGTTTACTCAAACTCATGTCCATCTAGTCACTGATGCCATCCAACCATCTCATCCTCCCTATAGATGGAATGCAATCTCAGTGAAAATATTCAACAGGCTTTTTTGAAGTAGAAATTTTCAAATTGACTATAGCACTTATTTGGAAGTCCAAAATATTATGTACAATAGCCAATACAACACTGAAAAGAAGAAGAAAAGTGAGAGTAACACTATCTGGAATCAACATTATTATGTGTCTAAAACTTCGATAAGGAAGAGAGAGTGGTACTGGGATAAAGGTATAGAAATAGTCCAGAAATTCACATATAAGGGACCACTAAAGGTGCAAAGTCAATCAAGTGAAAAAGAGAGTCGGTCTTTTCAAAAAAGTTTGCCATGAAGTTTACATATCTTTATATAAAATAAATAAACAGAAAGTAACTTAGTTCCATATCTTGCACTAGACATAAAAGTTAACTCAAAATCTATTGTAGAGCAAAAGGGACAACCTCAGTTATAAAACTTCTAAAAGATAAAGATAGCTTTTGTAAACTTAAGGTCAGATTTTTTTAAATAGGATGCCGAAAGCACTGACCATAAATGAAAGAAAATAACAAATTGGACTTTATCAGATTTCTGAATGTGTAATCTTTGGTCAAAACTTTTAAGACAAAAGAGCAGCCACTGACTGCTGAAATGTCATCCTTTTACAACTTATGTGTCTACTAAAGTAATTGTGCCCAGAATACATAATTCTTAAGACTTGATAATGAAAAAAGCAATTAAATTAAAAATAGGCAAAAGGATTTGAATAGTCACTTCATCAAAGAAGATATATGGATACCAAATAAACATATATGGACACGGACATCAACATATGGTCAATACTAAAATCAGATTGATTATATTCTTTGCAGCCAAAGATGGAGAAGCTCTATACAGTCAGCAAAACAAGACTAGGAGATGGCTGTGGCTCAGATGATGAACCACTTATTGCCAAATTCAGACTTTAATTGAAGAAAGTAGGGAAAACCACTTGATCATTCAGGTATGACCTAAATCAAATCCCTTACAATTATACAGTGGAAGTGAAAAATAGATACAAGGGATTAGATCTGAAAGACAGAGTGCATAAAGAACTATAGATGGAAGTTCATGACACTGTACAGGAGACAGGGATCAAGACCATGCCCAAGAAAAAGAAATGAAATAAGGCAAAATGGTTGTCTGAGGAGGCCTTCCAAATAGCTGAGGAAAGAAGAAAAATGAAAGGCAAAGGAGAAAAGGAAAGATATACCCATTTGAATTCGGAGTTCCAAAAAATAGCAAGAAGAGATAAGAAAGCTTTCCTCAATGATGCAAAGAAATAGAGGAAAACAGCAAAATGGAAAAGACTAGAGATCTCTTCAAGAAAATTAGAGATACCAAGGGAAATTTTCATGCAAAGATGGGCACAATAAAGGACAGAAACGGTATGGACTTAACAGAAACAGAAGATATTAAGAAGAGGTGGCAAGAATACACAGAAGAATTATACAAAAAAGATCCTCATGACCCAGATAATCATGATGGTGTGATCACTCACCTAGAGACAGACATCCCAGAGTGTGAAGTCAAGTGGGCTTTAGGAAACATCGCTACGAACAAAGCTAGTGGATGTGATGGAATTCCAGCTGAGCTATTTCCTTAAATCCTTAAACATGATGCTGTGAAAGTGCTGCACTCAAATTTGCCAGCAAATCTGGAAAACTCAGCAGTGGCCACAGGACTGGAAAAGGTCAGTTTTCATTCCTATCCCAAAGAAAGGCAATGCCAAAGAATGCTCAAACTACTGCAAAATTGCACTCATCTCACACACTAGTGAAGTAATGCTCAAAATTCTCCAAGACAGGCTTCAGCATTATGTGAACCGTGAAATTCCAGATGTTCAAGCTGGTTTTAGAAAAGGCAGAGGAACCAGAGATCAAATTACTAAATCTGTTGGATCATCAAAAAAGCAAGAGAGTTCCAGAAAAACATCTATTTCTGCTTTATTGACTATGCCAAAGCCTTTGACTGTGTGGATCACAATAAATTGTGGGAAGTTTTGAAAGAGATGGGAATACCAGACTACGTGACCTGCCTCTTGAGAAACCTATATGCAGATCAGGAAGCAACAGTTAGAACTGGACATGGAACAACAGACTGGTTCCAAACAGGAAAAGGAGTACGTCAAAGCTGTATAATGTCACACTGCTTATTTAACTTATATGCCGAGTACATCATGAGAAATGCTGGACTGGAGGAAGCACAAGCTGGAATCAAGACTGCCAGGAGAAATGTCAATAATCTCAGACATGCAGATGACACCACCTTAATGGAAGAAAGCGAAGAACTAAAGAGACCCTTGATGAAAGTGAAAGAGGAGAGTGAAAAGTTGGCTTAAAACTCAATATTCAGTAAACTAAGATCATGGCATCTGGTCCCATCACTTCATGGCATATAGATGTGGAAATAGTGGAAAGAGTGACTTTATATTCTTGGGCTCCAAATCACTCCAGATGGTGACTACAGCCATGAAATTAAAAGACTCTTTTTAATTTGGAAGAAAATCTATGAACAACCTAGACAGCATATTAAAAAGCAGAGACATTACTTTGCCAACAAAAGTCTGTCTAGTCAAAGCTATGGCTTTTCCAGTGGTCATGTATGGATGTGAGAGTTGGACTATAAAGAAAGCTGATCATCGAAGAATGAATACTTTTGAACTGTGATGTTGGAGAAGACTCTTGAGAGTCCCTTGGACTGCAAGGAGATCCAACCTGTCCATCCTAAAGGAAATCAGTCCTGAATACTCATTGGAAGGACTGATGCTGAAGTTGAAACTCCAATACTTAGGCCACCTGATGTGAAGAACTGACTCATTGGAAAAGACCCTGATGCTGGGAAAGATTGAAGGAGGGAGGAGTAGGGAATGGCAGAGGATGAAATGGTTGGATGGCATCACCGCCTCGATGGACATGAGTTTAAGTAAGCTCCGGGAGTTGGTGATGGACAGGGAGGCCTGGCATGCTGCAGTCCATGGGGTCGCAAAGATTCCCACACGACTGAGCGACTGAGCTGAGGCGTGTTCAGCATCATCAGTCTTTATGGAAATATGAGTTAGTTTTACAATGAAATACTACCATATATGTAGTAGTTGGTAAAATTAAAAAGACTGACCAAACTAAGAATTGACAAGAATGTCCTGTAACAAACTGATGGTAAAAATATTTTCAGCTGCTCCTTTTTAAATGTTCTGAATGTCACACAATATTCATTTAAAACATTATGACTCATTTTTAAAATAATGGTTTTTAATTTGACAGTGCTATAAACTGATTATTTTTTCCACTTAAAAAGATGTTTGGCATCATTTACTGACAGTTCCTTTTCATCTCCAACTAGGTCAGCAAATTTGGAACAACTATTTTGAATGGGATATTGAACAGATGCTGTGCAGTGCAACTATTTTATGGTCCATCACCATTTCAGGGGAAGTATTTCCATGATTATATTCCACTTTAAATGCTTTGAATATGTAAAATCAATAACATTGATGACAATGTATAATACATTGAGGATGCTGGTTCACTTTCTTGAGCCAGGAGCATCATTTTATTTATGAATCACTTAGTGAATGAGAGATGCCAGTCGTACAAGTTTGGTATATTTATCACCGAGTCACGATAGTGCCAGTCAAATCTACCAACACATCAGTGGTTACATTTTGTCAGTTTTTTCATGAGGCATCCTATTAATTTTTAAAAAGTAATTTGCTGGTTTGTATATATCTTTCAAGGGCTTCTCTGGTGGCTCAGATGGTAAAGAATCCGCCTGCAACTCAGGGGACTTGGGTTTGATCCCTGGGGACCTGGGTTTGATCCCTGGGTCAGAAAGATCCCTTGAAGAAGGGAATGGCAGCCCACTCCAGTATTCTTCCCTGGAGAATCTCGTGGACAGAGGAGCCTGGCGGGCTACAGTCCACGGAGTCACAAAGTCGGGCACAATAGAGCAATTAACACACACATATATAATGCATTATCTTCCTTCTTTTGAGTTATAAAAACTATAGCTTTGGAACATGTCAGTTTTTAAACAGACTTGAGAGATTATCATTTTCATGATGTGTGTCTTCTTTATGTCTCTCAGCATTATTTGGTAAGAGATGAATGCATTTTAATTTGCCCCTGTATTGTTTGCTGTTTATCCTTAAATCAGTTTGGGTGGTTGGAATGGGAAGTGTTTTCTCAGTACTATGTGGTCATTAGGTTATAAATGACAAGAATTTTTGAAGTATGTGGCTTTCAAGTATGAATCTTTCAAATATTGTTTTGTTTAGTGAAGTATATAAAATATTGGAAGCAGGATTTAATTTCTTTAAATACCAGTGAACTAAATGCCAGACATGTGGCTTCACATTCTAGTCACTAGCCACTAGCATTTATCTCAAAGAATAACATACTTCTCTTAGGATAAAATTTATTATTAATGATAATGGACCAAAATGATTACTTCAAATGGTTACTGCCTTGAAATTGAATGTTTTTTTCTAGTTTTGTGTCCTACCTGATTTTATTGTCATTTTTTCGACTGCTTGATGTGACATAGTGTTACTCTTGATTGGGTTAATATAAGTATCTGGTCTGCCACTTTTTCAATCTTCTGCATGTTTATTACTAGTAACGCCTTAATATATAATTTTAAAGAAATACTAAGAAACTGTTTCCTATTTTTTTAGTATTAGTTTAATTGATGGTAGATATCCCTTGTGGCTCAGTTGGTAAAAAATCCACCTGTAATGCAGGGTACCTGGGTTTGATCCCTGGGCTGGGAAGATACCCTGGAGGAGGACATGGCTACCCACTCTAGTAGTTTTGCCTGGAGAATCCCCATGGACAGAGGAGTCTGGCAGACTGCAGTCCATGGGGTCACAGAGGTGGACATGACTGAGCAACAGTGAACCAGTGAAGTTACTCAGTCGTGTGTGACTCTTTGGGATCCCATGGACTGTAGCTTACCAGGCTCCCCCATCCATGGAATTTTCCAGGCAAGACTACTGGAGTGGGTTGCATTTCCCTCTCCAGGGGATCTTCCTGACCCAGGGATCAAACCCAGGTCTCCTGCTTTGTAGGCAGACGCTTTAACCTCTGAGCCACCAGGGAAACCCACTAACTACGCAGGACAGACATATATCAATAATTGTATATTATGTGTTAAGTATATTATTGGGCTCCTCTGGTGGTTCAGATGGTAAAGAATCTGCCTGTAATGAGGAGACCCAGGTTTGATCCCTGGGTTGGGAAGATCTCCTTGAGAAGGGAATGGCAACCACTCTAGTGTCCTTGCCTGGAGAATTCCATCGACTACAGTCCATAGTGTCACAAGGAGTTGGACACGACTGAGCAACTAACACTTTCACTTTCATAGAGTCATTATTTATATAAAATATGATAGGAAATAATTGTTTTAAACATATTACATATGAAGTTAAAATATATTGTATAAGACACAATACATATAAAATAATTATATTTATATATTAAATATATTTTGGGCTTTCATGGTAGCTCTCCAGTACTTTTGCCCGGAGAATCCCATGGACAGAGGAGCCCAGTGGACTACAGTTCATGGGGTCACACAGAGTCAGAGATGACTGAAATGGCTGAGCACACAAACAAATATAAATGAGATATATAATCTTAACATTAGGTATGACCTAATTGAAATACCTTATGATTATACAGTGGGGGTGACAAATAGATTCAAGAAACTAGATCTGGTAGAGAGAGTGCCTGAAAAACTATGAACAGAGGTTTGTAACATTGTGCAGGAGGTTGTGACAAAAACCATCCTCAAGTAAAAGAAATGCAAGAAGGTAAAGTGGTTGTCTGAGGAGGCCTTACAAATAGCTGAAAAAAGAAGAGATGCGAAAGGCAAAGGAGAATGGGAAAGACATTCCCAACTGAATGCAGAGTTCCAGAGAAAGCAAGGAAGATAAGAAAGCCTTCTTAAGCGAACAGTGCAAAGAAATAGAGTGAAGCAATAGAATGGGAAACACTGGAGATCTCTTCAAGAAAACTGGAGATACCAAGGGAACATTTCATGCAAAGATGGGCTCAATAAAGGACAAAAATGGCAAGGACCTAACAGAAGCAAAAGAGATTAAGAAGAGGCAGCAGGAATACACAGATCTGTGCCAATGAGTTCTTAATGACCCATGGCCAAGATGCTGTGGTCACTCCCCTAGAGCCAGACATCCTGGAGTGTGAAGTCAAGTGGGCCTTAGGAAGCATCACTATGAACAAAGCTGGTGGAGGTGATGGAATTCCAGCTGAGCTATTTCAGATCCTAAAAGATGATGCTGTGAAAGTGCCCCACTCAATATGCCAGCACATTTGGCATGCTCAGCAATGGTCACAGGACTGGAAAAGGTCAGTTTTCAATACGATCCAAAGGAAGTCAAGGCCAAAGAAAGTTCAAATTGCCATACAATTGTACTCATTTCAAGCTCTACTATGGCTCAGATGGTACAGAGCCTGCCTGCAATGTGGGAGACCCAGGTTTGATTCCTGAGACAGGAAGATACCCTGGAGAAGGAAATGGCAATTCACTCCAGTATTCTATCTGGTAAATCCTGTGGATGGAGGAACCTGGCAAGCTACAGACTTATGGGGTTGTAAAGAGTCAGACTCACACACACACACACATACTATATATGTATACACAATTTTATATATATATAAAATTGTTGTACTCATTTCATATGCCAGCATGATTATGCTCAAACTCCTTCAAGGTATGCTTCTTCAATATGTGAACTGAGAACTTCTAGATGTACAAAATAAATTTAGAAAAGGCAGAGGAACCAGAGGTCAAATTGCCAACATATGCTCAATCATTTTAAAAGCAACGAAATTCCAAAAAAGATCTACTTCTGTTTCATTGACTATGCTAAAGCCCTTGACTGTGTAGATCATGGCAAACTGTGGAAATTCCTAAAGAGACAGGAATACTAGACCACATCACCTACCTCCTGAGAAGCCTGTATGCAGGACAAGAAGCAACAGTTAGAACTGGACATGGAACAGCAGACTGGTTCCAAATTGGGAAAGGAGTACATCCAAGCTGTATATCATCACCCTACTTATTTAACTTATATGCAGAGTAAATCATACAAAATGCCGGGCTGGATGAATCACAAGCTGGAATGAAGATTGCCTGGAGAACTATCAACAACCTCAGATATGTAGATGATACCACTTTGAAGAGGAGCTAAACAGCCTCTTGATGAAAGTGAAAGAGGATAGTGAAAATGTTGGCTTAAAACTCAACATTCAGAAAACCAAGATCATGGCATCTGGTCCCATCACTTCATGGTAAATAGAAAGGGAAAATGTGGAAACTATCAGATTTCATTTGTTTGGCTCCAAAATCAATGTGGGCAATGACTGCAGCCATGAAATTAAATGACACTTACTCCTTGGAAGAATAGCTATGACAAACCTAGACAATGTATTAAAAAGCAGAGACATCACTTTGTTGACAAAGATTCATACAGTAAAAGGTATGTTTTTTCCAGTAGTCCTGTATGGATGTGAAAGGTGGACTATAAAGAGGACTTTTTGCAACCCCATGGTCTATATGCAAAATGGTTCCTCTGTCCATGGGATTTTTCATGCAAGAATATTGGAGTGGCTCCCAAGTCCCCCTCCAGGATATCTTCCCCACCCAGGAATCAAACTCCAGTCTCCTGCGTCTCTTGCACTGCAAGTAGGTGCTTTACTGCTGAGCCACTAGGTAAGTTCTAAAATATAATGTTAGTTAGTGATAAGTGCTGTGAAATAAAACATATACTGAACACAAGATGAAATGTGTCAGATATCTTTAATAAGTCAGTTCAGGGAAGGATTTATGAAGTGACCTTTGAGCAGTCATCTGAATTAAATATGAGTTGGTGCCATGCCAGTATTTGGGAAAAGACTGGAAGAGAGCAAGCTCAAAACTCTGAGGTAGGTATCCACTTGGTGCATTCAGAGAATCGTAGGGAATGCAGTGCTGACTGAAAGGACAAGAGCAAGGGGACACAGATAAGCCAGCTAGTCTGGGGGTGCACATTCATACAGTGTAACCATTGTAAAGTTGGCATATGTTACACTATGTGTCACAGAACACTAGTGGAGGCGTTTGATAGAGAAGCGTTATGCTAAGATTGATATATTCAGAGGCTCATTCAGATTCTGTGGAGAAGGAGACTGTGAAAAAGTGAGAACAGGAGATATTCTGACTGTAATAATGTCCAGGCAATAGAGGATATTGACCAGAACTTGTAACTGAAAAGCAAGAGGATCTACTGATTCATTCACTATGAGACAAAGAGATAATTCCAGTTTGCCAAAAAAATTTCTTTTTTTGGGTGAGCATCTGAAAAAGAGGAGATGTCATGTGGAGAAGAGCAGCTGTGTAGGTAGAAGTGTGTATTTTAGCTCTGGCCAAGGAATACTTGGCTACTTAGTAGCCATCAATGTTGTAATGTCAAGCAGGTGCTAGGATATATGATTCAGGAATTCAGGAGAGGGATCAGAACTGTAATAAAATTTGAAAGTTATCAAAGTGTGACATTTTTTTACCACACTTTTGAACTTGAATGAATGAGATCACCTAGGGAGAGATATAAAGAGAGAAGTTACTAAGAACAGGGAAAAGATGCACAACAACATTTTGAAATGGGGAAGAAGAAGACCTCATAGATGAGACTGAACAAGACCTGGTGAGTGAGACGGTCCAGGTGAGGAACCAGGATAGGACAGTGGCTGAGAGATAGCATGCAAAAAGTGATTAAAAACCAGCAGTAGCCAGCTATAATAATTACCACTGGAAACTTGAATAATAATGCAGATTGCAAGTTGACCCATGGAATGGCACTGTGGAAGCATCAGCGATATTGTCAAGAGTAGTTTAGAAGAATTTGGGGTGTAAAGTTTGGAGTATTTTTTAGTTAAGAATAGAATTGATAAGGCTTCCTAGGTGGCTCAGTTGCAAAGAATCTGCCTGCCAATGCAAGAGATGTGGGTTTGATCCCTGAGTTAGGAAGATTCCCTAGAGGAGGAAATAGCAACCCACTCCAGTATTCTTGCCTGGAAAATCCCAAGGACTGAGGAGCCTTGCAGACTACAGTCCCTCTGGTTATAGGAAGTTGGACAGGACAGCTCAGCAGAGCAGAGAGAAAATGTGAAAGTTGTAGTTTCTTCCTACACTACAAGGGATCATTTTGTGCCATCCTAAAAAATATACTGGCTTGAACTCACTAGGATGTTTTCTTTACGCAAACAACATCTGTATCTAATGTTGTTCGCTACTACATTTTTATTTCCTGAAATGTTAGCATTCAGAAAATGTTGTATGAAATTAAGAAGATTATCAATGTAAGTTTCTTAACTACCTTTTATTAATTGAGAAATTAGAATATAAAGAAAGATGATAAGGCTGCATTAAGTAGAAGTTTGAACAACTTCATTTTCAATCCAATTTTCCACAATATTGGAAATGATATAATCCCCTTGCCCATTTCTTGATTATCTTCTAAGAACTAAGAGTGATTTATCCTTCTTCTCAGTTGGACTTTCAAGTTGGTAATAAGAATGTAAGTAATATTTATAGCTTCTCATGCCACTGTGCCAATAGAGATATCAATAAACTTGAATTTATAGCTCCGGTTTAATGACAAATTTGTTATTTTCGAAATGAGATGTCAAAAGAGTGGGTTGGTTTTTATAACCTCTAAAGTATGGAAGAAGTGATTAACAAGATTGCAGTCAGTGCTTTTATAAAGTTTCAGTTTCACAATCACGTGTGAAGTCCATTATGTTACAGTCCTTAGATGCTTGTGACTGCTGTGAACCGTACAGACAATACATACATGTCTGAGAATAAAAGTCACTGACTTATGCTCAGTAAAGAACACCTGCTTTGATTCTTTTCCCCTCTGATTTTACATTGCCTCTGCACTGAACACCTCTGCTGCTTAGACATTTCCTGATATCATGGATATATTTGACAGATTTGGGCTTGTTTTGTATGAAGAATTCAGGATTTCTGCCATCAGTGTTGTCAGCCAGATTTAAGAAATCAAGTTGGGAGAGGAAACCTATCTATTGTGTTGTTAAAAAATATCTTTCCTTTCAAGGATGTTTGTGTGTAGTTTAAGTGAAGAACATAAACTTACAATACTCCAAGAACATATCATAATATTACATCATTAATGCTAATTTTATTCATTAATGCATATGAGACAGTATGCATTTGAATGGTGGTGTTTCTGCTCCTGAGCAGGAGGGCCTGACTCTTTCCCGGGAAGCTTTTCCTCATGATGTAGTAGCTGTTAGATCACTTTGAAAATATATGATTTAATGTGTTGCAGTGGGAAAAGATAGTTCCAGTGACGCTTCCATCATTTGGTGAACATTACTTAATAGTATAAAAATCTGAATAGAATCTCTACAATGAAGAGAAAAAAGATCCAAGGAGAATATTAAATATTTTTCCATCTTTATGTGGATATTACTCATTCTCAAAAAATTGTCATTTCTGTGCAGCTGTGGATTTGATAATAACCTCATCTTACTTGAGATAAGAACAAGTTTGAGCATTACCCTTGGATAAAGTTAATCAATCCGTTTGTCATTGTTACTGGTTTGATTGCTTCCTACTTTTAGACAAAATAGTTTCCATTTTTCTATAAAATATATTTTATGAATAAAGGCAACTCTAGCAAACTAAGTCTGTACTTTGCCAGAGAAGTTATTCCCTAGTTTACATGAAGCATTATTTCCTTGATGTCATGAAAATAAGCTGACAACCACCCCAAGGTAGGAGATATAGATATTCCAGTTAGAAGTATTTTTTTCTGCAGAAGAAATTATTTGTTAGCCTACTTTGCTTAATGTAAAAATTGAACTAAAATAAGGAATTATGATATTCTGACATTATTTATTAAAAATGAACAATGTGAGTGATCACTTTATTTTTGTGGGTGGGCTTATTTAAAGCAATTTCAAGTTTATTAAACAATGGCATGTAGCAGATTGAATATTGAAGTTTGTGAAAATAAATTAGGTTATTTTTAATTCTATGAATAGGAAAGTTATGTTCACTTTGCATGATAAAGAAGAAAAATGAAATAGTATCTGAATGAAATGGTTTCTAAAACGATGCTTTTAACAAGATTAGAAAATTATTGAATTCTGAAACACATGTGGCATAGTCACTAATCTTAAAGTGCTATCCATTTGTGATCAAATGAATCATTTAAAAAATGTAAATTCTATACTTTTGACAGAATCATTTAACTTAAATATGCTCAAGCTGATGCACTTAAACTTTTAAAGAATTTAGATATAAAAATGCAGTTATTTAGAACTGGTTAGATTTGGCAACTTTTGAATTCTTACAGAGTTGAATCATGTTAATTAATGGTTTTGTTTTAGAAATGTAAAACCTAGTTTTGCTAATTTTGACTTTATTCTGAAAGAAAAATTATAAACGATGAGCTTCTTTCTGGTAACAGCTTCAATTTGTTGATCACTGATTTTCCCATAGCATTAGGTGCCAAATACATTTTAGGCAATAGTTAATGAGATCCACCTATCTGGCCATCTATCCAAAATACTGAAAATATCAAAATGAGTGGGTAGATTTCATCACTAGGGGGAAACTGCTTAGTCACTGTGCTATCAAAGTTACGATTGGGGCAGTGGAAATTAGTGTTTATTGCTATGGATGCAAAGACACAGGAATGCAAGTAGGCCTTTGAGTACTCTCTCACTCCCATACAATCATCACCTTGTCTAATTTTGAATAATGTATAATTCTTTCCTCTTACATCAGATGTATCAATTGATATTTCATAAGAGCTTACTGAAGGAAAATGCAAAACCTGAAAGTTGCTAATTAAGTTTTATTTAGGGATCTTTTTGAGGGCTATACCTGGGGCACTGCCTCTCAGAAAGCTCTGAGGAACTGCTCCAAAGAGGTAAGAGAGGAGACAGGATATATATGAAGTGGTTTGTTTGTTTCTTTTTAAGGGAAAAAACAAACATGCAGTTGAAAGCCAGAAGGTTGCTCCTAATCACAAAGAAGAGACATCTCAAGTTCATGATTTTGGTGTTTTTCTGTGTTTGGGGAGAGGATCTGGGTTCAGTGAAGCTATTTATTAGATACATGTTGCAATTCTCTAGGGCCAATATTTAGAGCACAGAATGCTTTTTCTCCAGCCTCAGGGCATATTATAAGTGGGCAGCTGCAGTGGCTAATTGCCTGATCCTTGTATCACAAAGAGTTGGACATGACTGAGCGACTAACACTTCCGCTGTAGAACTGCAATGATAGACAATATTCTTTGCTTACTGGAAAGACAGGCAATATCCTCTGCCCATATAAGAAATTTTTAATAAATTAAAGAGTAAATATTGCTACTTTATTATTTTAAAGAAAACAATTCATGCAATGAAATTTATTTTAAAAAATATATGTTTTCTTTCAAAGAAATTAAATACAATAGTCTGATAGTCAGAGTTACGGATTTCAGCAATTTTTCTTGGCAGCTGTCATCAAGGAGATGAATCATTTTGTTACCACACAAGATAACCTATTCCTCTTTCAGATTCATGAGGAATTTCAGAGGAGAGCTCTAAAATCCAACCTTGCATATAATGATCCTATACACATTGTTAACAGTCTCAAGATTCTTTCAAAGTAAAAAATAAAGCCTGATTCTTCATGCATATAGGCTTCATAATTATCTTCCTCATATGTTTCAGTTTTATAAATACTTTCAGTCGTTCCCAATAGCCACCTATCACTAGATGCCCAGTTAAACCGCTAAAGGGATTTACATAGAGGAGCTCTTGGTAGAACTCTGCTATAAAACTTTCTTAGATTTATATTTCAGTCTAGAATAAATTATTTCCTTTTCAATACACAGGCAGCTTTAGGGTATAAGAGTCGTGGGGAAAGAAAAAGGAGATATTTTTCTCTATATTTTCCTGACAGTAGGGAAGCCTAACTTGCCATAAGACTTATTCATTTATGGTTTATTTGTTTATTTTAAAGTACTAAATAAAAGCTGAATTAGATTTAACTCCTTATTTATCTTCCAGTTGAATTTAAACTTCTCTTAATATCCATAGATTAGAAAACAACCAATATGAAAAAGAGATAAATTAATTATCTAGAATCTTCACAGATAGCCTGATTTAAATTCATGTCATAGTGCAACTCACAGTAGTCCAATTTATAGTATGTTCTAGGGAGAAGTTTTGAAGGATTGCAGGCTCCCTCCTTCAAGATCAACCTTGATGAAACCAAGTAAATGAGAAAGTTTGCAAGACATAATTAAAGGACAGCATATTAGAAACCATTGGGGAACTGAAAATTCTTGTGAGCGTGTGTGTGTGTGTGTGTGTGTGTGTGTGTGTGTGTGTGTACGTGCGCGTGTTTCTGTGTGTTGGGCAAAGGGGAAAGTGTTCATGGCTGCAGCCTGGAATGAAACACACCTAGGGGCAGGAGTGAGAATATTGAGTGAAGGTAATTCTTAGAGACTGGTTCTGGCCTTTCCCCCATAACATCATTGTCATCTAATAATAATTTCTTGCCTCCTCACCACAGAAATTGGTAACTGCCATTCAAGTCTCCCATGTAGAACCTATCATGCAGGGTAAAACCACATCAGAATGAACAATTCTTAAGAGTGTTTGAAGACTAATGAAACTCACTTGCATTCTTGTTCCACAAATGCTTTATTTTTCCTTCACTTTTAGTGAGGAATATTGGTTTACAAACTAAGGTGACTATTCCCTTCCATTTATTCATATTTCTAAGAATTTAGTAATGAACATGTAACCAGGAAGGGTTACTTTTGAATTTTCACTGTATCTGTATCTGTGAGTTTCACTCCCATTTTTGCCACTTTTGTTATTATAAACCATACACGATGGCCTGCTTCAGGGAGATAACCTCAGCTGCCCATCTGTGAAGGACTGTAGGGAAGTGAAACTAATACATCCTCCCGAGGCTTGCCATTCTAGGGGACATTTGCAAGGATTGACAAGTCTTTACTTTGTTTCCTCACCTCCCCCACCCATCTCTGACCCATAAAAGAACCTGGCAACCAGGCCCCAACAAGATGGTTATTTTGAGGCGCTAGTCTGCCATCTTCTCAGTCAGCCAGCTCTTGAATAAAGTCCCTTCTTCATCCCCACAGTTCATCTCAGATTCGTTGACTTATTTTCCAGCAAGGAGAACTAGCTTGGACGGGGTAACAAACAGAGAAATTGTCCTGTTGAAGTGAAAGCAAAGCAATGTGACCGCTGAAGCTGTGCTGGTTGGGATCCTCATCCTAAGACTGACTACCTCTCCTCTCCAATTCAACTGAAAGGGTGAGATGTATTCCTAGCTTTAATCCTTCCTCAATATATTCTCTGTGTTATAGTAGCTGATGTCGTGGTTTGCTAGAACCAATCTGTACCTATTCCTTGATAATCAACTATGAATCTTGCTTCTCAACTCTGAATTCAGTGACAACACTTGAGTAGTTTGTTTTTGGCCTTGGTGGCAATATTTAAGAACAGAAATTGAAAAGCACTTTAAATCACACTGTTTCTGGAAAAAAGATTGCTGGCTTACAAGGATACTGCCTGTGACAATGACCTCACAGGTAAAAACAGTCGACTGAAGAATACAAATATAATAAAGCAAAAACAACAAATCGACATAAAAATAGTCTAAAAAGAAAAACAAACTTTCTGGAGGCAGGAAGTCAGTCGATTATTATTCTTAAAAGTTTAAGGAAAATATTCATACAGACAAAATGATTAGAACTATTTTGGACCTACAATTTTGTATTCAGCCAAAAATTATTAAAATTCTAGAGTAACATAACGATATTCTCAGAAAAATAATGCCCTAGATTGTCATATAATCATATTTTGAAATATTCCTGGAGGAGATATTCTTTAAGAAGAGGAATAAGTTCGAGAAGAGGGTAGCAGAAATTAAGAAAGTAAAGATAATAAGATACTTCATGAATATATAGTAGGAGTTCACTTTTTATATGTTTTATGGATGACAGAACTAGATCTAATAAAGAATGGCAACAGAAAATGTATCTAAGAACTCACTGTTCACATTTCCATTAAAAAAAAAAAAAGAAAAAAAGGAGGCATCTTGATTGAAAGATAGAGATGAATTTCTCATTATTTACAAGTGATATAATTAATTATGTTGAAAAAAAACACAGTGAAATTAATAGTATTCAGTTCAGTCATTCAGTCGTGTCCAATTTTTTGCAAACCCATGGACTTCAGCATGCCAGACTTCCCTGTCCATCACCAAATCCTTGAACTTGCTCACAGTCACATCCATCGAATTGATAATGCCATCCAATCATCTCATCCTCTGTCATTCCCGTCTCCTTCTGCCTTCAATTTTTCCTGGCATCAGGGTCTTTTCTAATGAGTCAGCTCTTCACATCAGATGGCCAAAGTACTGTAGCTTCAGCTTCAGCATCAGTCCTTCCAATGAATATTCAGGACTGATTTCCTTTAGGATTGACTGGTTTGATTTCCTTACAGTCCAAAGGACTCTCAAGAATCTTTTCTGATATGAGTATTGCTACTCCTGCTTTCTTTTGGTCTCTATTTGCATGGAATATCTTTTTCCATCCCTTCACTTTCAGTCTCTATGTGTCCCCTGTTTTGACGTGGGTCTCTTGTAGACAACATATACAGGGGTCTTGTTTTTGTATCCATTCAGCCAGGCTTTGTCTTTTGGTTGGGGCATTCAACCCATTTATGTTTAAGGTAATTATTGATAAGTATGATCCCGTTGCCATTTACTTTATTGTTTTGGGTTTGAGTTTATACACCCCTTCTGTGTTTCCTGTCTAGAGAATATCCTTTAGCATTTGTTGGAGAGCTGGTTTAGTGGTGCTGAGTTCTCTCAGCTTTTGCTTGTCTGTAAAGCTTTTGATTTCTCCTTCATATTTGAATTAGATCCTTGGTGGGTACAGTAATCTTGGCTGTAGGTTATTTTCTTTCATCACTTTAAGTATATCTTGCCATTCCTTCATGGCCTGAAGAGTTTCTATTGAAAGATCAGCTGTTATCCTTATGGGAATCCCCTTGTGTGTTATTTGTTGTTTTTCCCTTGCTGCTTTTAATATTTGTTCTTTCTGTTTGATCTTTGTTAATTAGATTAATATGTGTCTTTCGCTTGGGGCTGGTGCACTGGGATGAACCAGAGGGATGGTACGGGGAGGGAGGTGGGAGGGGGGTTCAGGATAGGGAACACGTGTACAACCGTGGCAGATTCATGTTGATGTATGGCAAAACCAATAAATATTGTAAAGTAATTAGCCACCAATTAAAATAAATAAATTCAAATTAATAAAAAAGAATCTTTTCCAACACCACAGTTCAAAAGCATAAATTCTTCAGCTTTTTTTCGCAAAAAATCTTTTTTGCCAAAAAAACTGTATGATTTAAAGTGCTTTTTACTACAAAGCCACAGTCATTAAGACAGTATGGTACTGGCACAAAGACAGAAATATAGATCAATGGAACAAAATAGAAAGCCCAGAGATAAATCCACACACCTATGGACACCTTATCTTTGACAAAGGAGGCAAGAATATACAATGGAGTAAAGACAATCTCTTTAACAAGTGGTGCTGGGAAAACTGGTCAACCACTTGTAAAAGAATGAAACTAGATCACTTTCTAACACCGCACACAAAAATAAACTCAAAATGGATTAAAGATCTACATGCAAGATCAGAAACTATAAAACTCCTAGAGGAGAACATAGGCAAAACACTCTCCGACATAAATCACAGCAGGATCCTCTATGATCCACCTCCCAGAATACTGGAAGTAAAAGCAAAAATAAACAAATGGGATCTAGTTAAAATTAAAAGCTTCTGCACAACAAAGGAAACTATAAGTAAGGTGAAAAGACAGCCTTCTGAATGGGAGAAAACAATAGCAAATGAAGCAACTGACAAACAACTAATCTCAAAAATATACAAGCAACTTATGCAGCTCAACTCCAGAAAAATAAATGACCCAATCAAAAAATGGGCCAAAGAACTAAACAGACATCTCTCCAAAGAAGACATACGGATGGCTAACAACACATGAAAAGATGCTCAACATCACTCATTATCAGAGAAATGCAAATCAAGGCCACAATGAGGTACCATTTCACACCAGTCAGAATGGCTGTGATCCAAAAGTCTACAAGCAATAAATGCTGGAGAGGGTGTGGAGAAAAGGGAACCCTCTTACACTGTTGGTGGGAATGCAAACTAGTACAGCCACTATGGAAAACAGTGTGGAGATTCCTTAAAAAATTGCAAACAGAGCTGCCTTATGACCCAGCAATCCCACTGCTGGGCATACATACCGAGGAAACAAGAATTGAAAGAGACACATGTACCCCAATGTTCATTGCAGCACTGTTTGTAATAGCCAGGACATGGAAACAACCTAGATGTCCATCAGCAGATGAATGGATAAGAAAGCTGTGGTACATATACACAATGGAGTATTACTCAGCCATTAAAAAGAATACATTTGAATCAGTTTTAATGAGATGGATGAAACTGGAGCCAATTATACAGAGTGAAGTAAGCCAGAAAGAAAAACACCAATACAGTATACTGATGCATATATATGGAATTTAGAAAGATGGTAATGATGACCCTGTATGTGAGACAGCAAAAGAGAACGGACTTTTGGACTCTGAGGGAGAGGGAGAGGGTGGGATGATTTGGGAGAATGGCATTGAAACATGTATACTATCATGTAAGAAACGAAGTGCCAGTCTATGTTCGATACAGGATACAGGATGCTTGGGGCTGGTGCATGGGGATGATCCAGAGAGATGATATGGGGTGGGAGGTGGGAGAGGGATTCAGGATTGGGAGCTCGTATACACCCATGGTGGATTCATGTCAATGTATGGCAAAACCAATACAGTATTGTAAAGTAAAATAAAGTAAAAATAAAATTTAAAGAAAATGTGCTTTTTAATTTCTGTTCTTAAATACCACCACCAAGGCCAATAACAAACTACCCAAGTGTTGTCACTGAATTCAGAGTTGAGAAGCAAGGTTCATAGTTGGCTATCCAGGAATAGGTACAAATTAATAATATAAGCTATTTGAAATAATTATATCATTCATGGACATTGACAAATACATGATCAAATAAAAATAACATTTTTATATGTCAGCAATAAATAAAAATAGATGAAATGATATATAATTTGCAATGGGAACAAGATCTAGAATACAGTAGAAGTCCATATAAATTAATGGTAGGTAAACTTTATTATAGAGAGCAGTTTAAAAATGAATGAATTTATTGATTTAATGATTTTGATAGTTGGCAAGATATCCTATGTTCTAGAAAGGAACTGAAAATAGACTGAAAATCATCAGGGAGAGGGAAGACTTGCGTAATAGTATCAATGAACTTTAGTAAATTGACTCGTAGACCACTCACCAACAATAGCAGCACACCCCTTTTTTTCAAACACACATGAAAATTTTACTAAGAAAAGCTATATTCTAGGAATCAAAAGAGTTACACAAAATGTGTTTGCTGATCACAATAGAATTGCATTAGAAATTAATATCAGTCTGATCTTTAGAAAATTCCTAAGTATTTGCAGACTAGATAACACAGTTAAAAATAAATCATGTGTCAAAGAAGAAACCAAAAGGGAAGTTAGAATACATATTAATCCAAATAAAAATGGAAACACAACTTATCAAAATATGTGAGACGTTGCTAAGGTAGTGCTTAAGAGATTTATAGCACTAAATACCCCTATTTCAAGACAGAATGGTGTGGAATTGTTCATCTCAATTTCCATCTTAAGAATTTAGAAAAGCAAAATGAAATACAAAGTAAGGAAGACAAGAAAGATCAAAGTTTGGAAATCAATGAGATAGAAATCAGAAACAATAAAGAAACCCAGTAAAATTAACTGTAAATTATTTGAAGTCCCTAAAATTAATAATCCTGAAGCCCCTAAAAATTATGGCAGCACACTTCAATAACTTAGATGAAATTAACCTCTTCTTTGAAAGAAACAAACTACCAAAATTCACTTACAAGGACACGGATAACTGAGTAGCCCTATGTCATACTGAGGCATTTGATGTTTTAGTCAAAAGCCTTCCCAAGAGAAAACTCAGGATCGTATATGTCTTCACTTAAGCATTCATCAATATTTAAGGAAGAAATAATAAGGAATCACCTACAAACGAAGGTGCTAAAGAGAACAGTTCTCTTTAGAGGAAGGGATACAGATCAAGGAAGCTGGGAAATCCAGACTAAAGTCTTTCTGTGGTTTCCCTCCTATTGACTGCCGGGAGAGAGAAAGAGCCAGGTAAGATTTCTAATTCAATTGAGTTGAGCCAAGATGGCCAACAGGCTCGAGTAAACAAAGAGAAAGGGGCGCTTTTTCTTTTTTCCATTGGCTGGTTGAATACGAGTTATATGAGAATTCTGACAATTGGGTATATATTTTTCCAGTTACTATATCACAGCTACCATTGCATATGTGCAGTTAAATTCCCAAGGGACATAGCTGTGCATGAACAGTGATGGTTGGCAGCACGAGGTATTCACAACTTCTAGCAGAGTGTCCCTCTTTTCACCTCCTTCCCTACAGTCTCCTTGGAAATGATAAAGGACCAGCTTCTTTATCACTCTCACTCCCACTATCTCCTCTGGGAATTTGGGAAAGCATGAAAATCTTGCATGTTGTCAGTGGTAAGATATCTAGAACAACAAAGAATATGGAATGCATGCCAAAGGCTTGGAAGCAGGAGGATCAGAGTGGGGGAGGCTGATAGTGGAGTTAAGTAGCAAGGTCTGTTTTTGATGAATTTCCCTAAAAAACTAGCTAAAATACAATGTGGAATATTGGAAAACTATTTAAAAAGATACAAGCCAGAGTGTTGGGCTTGCGTCACTCAGGCTTTAAGTGGTTAATGAACATGCTATGAAGCGCGGGCTCTAAGTCCCTTTTCCTGTAAGCAGCAGTATTCCAGAGAGTTCAAAATGTGTGAACTTTTTGAGAGCTGATTCGTTTAAAGTTATCATTGAGAGAGATTGGAGAGCACAGAGTACCTAGATGTGAACACCACACAAAATTTCAGTTGGGAAAATTGAGCAAGTTCCTTTATAAGTATTCACTTAAGACAAATTAAGGGGGTATGTCAAATAAAGTGGGATATTTGATAAGGATATTTGAGAAATCTAAATACTTAATGTTGTTTCCAAGTTGCCTATTATACTGTGGTGAAATGGTTTCGAAGCAATTCGGTTATATTGTTATATACATATTAGGTTAAATCACTTATTTTTGTTTTTAGGCAGATGTCTTATATGCAGCTGATCTTACTTGACTAAAACAGATGTAGGTGATTGGAATTGAGACTAGTGGGTACAACTAAATGACAATATGAAATCTGTAGAGAATAGTGAATTTTTATGAATTTTTGCCCAAAATTCAAGCTATTGGAAATGATATTTTGATTCACTTTGATCTGAGGCTTATACATTCTGTGCTGAGACGGCAAACTGGGCCAAGTTCTACTTCATTCTTGGGCTAGTTTTACCTGGATGTATGCATTTTAACTTAATTTCCTTTCTGGCCTTAAATAGAGAGCATTGAATTCATGGCACATTTAAACCCACTGTCAGATTTAAGAGAGAAGCTTGAGAAGGTTAAGAATTCTCTTCCCCCCTCAGTGTCTTTGATATCCTGTTGGCGCTCCTGCTTTCTCTCGTTCCCTTTCATTTGGGCATTATTGCTACGCTCCCACTTCTGTACCTTGACACAAAGGTGATTTCTGCTTTCTGAATAACATGCCACAGTTCACAATTTGCAAACATCACTTTTTTCTTTTTCATATGCACTGGCAAAGATGGGCTTTAAAGTATATGTACAGACTATTATTTCGGCAACAATAAATAAAGTGGTTCAAATGGTAAAGAATCTGCCTGCAATGTGGGAGAGTCAGGTTTGTTCCCTGGGTCAGGAAGATCCCCTGGAGAAGGTCATGGCAAACCACTCCAGTATTTCTGCCTGGAGAATTTCATGGGCAGAGGAGCCTCGAGGGGTATATAGTCCATGGGTCGCAAAGAGTTGAACATGACTGAGCCACCAACACTTTCACGTTCACTTTCAATTGGTCAGATGTGAATAAAAAGTTCTTTAAAAAAAAAATTCTTTATGCCAAAAAAACAGTGATGCTCAATTTTAATTCTGGTCATATATTTTTAGGAATTTATATTATGGGTATTAAGAAAATAAATTAAATTGCAAATTACCAAGCTTTAACCTACTTCTTCAGTTAATAGATGACTACTTTAATTTTTTAATGGAACTGGGATACAACAAATACTTGAGGATCTTAAACACACTTATGCAAAGAAAAATATTTTTCTGTTTTTCTTTGGAATCACTTAAACCACTTCGTCCTAGGAATAAAATAGTAATTTCTTCCATTGGTAGACATTTATATAAACACATTAATGATATTGGCTAGGTGACTTGCTCTGCCCCCATCTAAGGATATCAACATAATTTAGGTTAGATCTGCAACTAGTTCACTGCTTTTTCTTCCTCTATTTCTATTTAATAGGGTTTTCATACTTTAAATAGCCATGAAATTTCTGTGGATTCTAAATATGATTACACCTTACCACCTCTGTTTAGTGATTCTGATGAGATTATTTCTTGTGTTTGCATATGATAGCAAAGCCAGTGTATCGAGAGCCATATTTTGAAGTTTTAATTTAAAGTATATTGTGATTACCTTGTAATTATTTTACATGTCATCATGACAATTTTTTAAAGTATAAATTACTATGTAAGAGGGTTTTTAAAACTATAATGCCTCTAGCTGATATTATTTTATGCTGTGAACTAATATATATATGTATATACATATATGAATGTATTTGTAGCTAGATAGATGCAGTCTTTATTCCTTTGTTCTAAGGAAAGTGGGCTTTTATTGTGACTGTTTTATTCCTGTCATTCAATAATATGTTGTATAAATGGATAAAGTGTTTTAGTCACTCAGTCGTGTCTGACTCTTCACGACCCCATAGACTGCCAGAGCTCTCCAGGCAAGAATCCTGAAGTGGGTTGCCATTCCCTTCTCCAGGGGATCTTCCCAACACAGGGATCAAACCCAGGTCTTCTGCATTGCAGGCAGATTCTTTACCATCTGAACCACCAGGTAAACCCTATTAATGCATACTGAATCAATGGTTTAACTAAACATGGCTATCTGCTAGCATCCCTCAGCAATAGTTAGGGGAAAAGGAAAATTAAGTCTGATGGTAACAAAAGAGGAGGTACTTGCTTAGTTTCCCCAAACTAACATTTCTTAAATATCCATGCTTTACTGAAAAACAGTAGAAGCAGGCATAGCAGGAGCATAATAAAAAAGCAGCTGGGGAGAGCTTCTCTATAAGAGGAATCATAGACCCTTAGGATACCTGTCTGTTTTTCTGACTTACCCACCTCCCTTTTCCAGGAAAACTTGATATCACAGTCACCAAATGTGTTCACATGTGAGCTCTGCCTAACTCATGCTATATAACTTTGGTCACATTTCTTAATTTCCATATACCTTACTTTTTTCAGTTGCAAAATATGGATAATGATAAGTCCTGCCCTCTAAATGCTGCCTTGAGAATTAACTAAGAGAAAAAAGCACTTAGCACAGTGTTTGTCATGGGGAGAGTGCTCACAAAATGGCTGTAGATAGGTCAATAGATTTACTCTGCAGCAAAAATAGATCAGGAAGTCATGAAAATCAGAAAACATGTTGGAGATTAAAATAGGGGTAACAGAATTCCTAAAAGACAGGGAGAACTTGATGACAGAGTGTAATAGAGATTCAGGAAACATTTAGTGCGCAGTTGTGCATGTCATGAGCACCGTGGTGGAGCCTGGACATCCACTTAGAGTTAAAGGAACATAATTGCAGCTCTCAAGGAAGTAGGACATCACCTGGGCAGAGATCAGTCCACCAGGGTGGATTGATGTGAACCAAGTGGAGACTAGAGTTAAATATTTTATTTTAAATTTATCAATATGATACTCTTAAATATACCAGACTAGATACCAAGCACTTTACAACTAAGAATTCGTTTCATTTTTACATAACTCTGTAAGGTTAGCATTATTTTTAGCATCCCTAGATTACAATGAGAAAACCTGGATCCAGGGGGATTAAGTGACTTGTCCAAAGCCACGCAGCTAGTGACAGGAGGAGCCAGTTATCCATGGAGCCCAGAGTCTCTGTCACCCTGCTGTGCTGCTGCTTTTGTTGGGCTCCAGATACCACAACAGGGTTTCTAGACCAGAAGCGATTGCACTAGGTAAGAAAGTGCATTATATTGGCTCAAGATTTAGTGTTCCTCTCATCATGATTGAATTTAGAGGTAGTGTCACTCGCTCAGTCATGTCTGACTCTTTGCGATCTCAGGGACTATTACCCACCAGGCTTCTCTGTTCATGGAATTCTCCAGACAAGAACACTGGAGTGAGTAGCCATTCCCTTCTCCAGGAGATCATCCTGACCCAGGGGTTGAACCCAGGTTTCCTGCTTTGCAGGCAGACTCTTTACTGTCTGAGCCACCAGGGAAACCCTGAGAGATAGTGGACAGAGGTAACTGCATGTTAAAGGCCAGGTGTCTCAGATGTGTAGAGAGTGTGTTTCAAGAATCTGTAAACATTGCAGGACCTGAGAAATATATTGTCTGGCCACTGAGAAATATTATTTCATTACATAGGTAATTCTATATTATTATACTTTTTAAAATAACTGTACATGTATATTCTCTACATTAGTAAGTATTGTTTTACTTTTTTCAAATCCTGGAAATAGTTTTTATAGCAAACAATTTAATAGCAGTTCATTAATTTATTGCCTTTCATGAGCTATGCACGGTTGTACCAATGACATATGTACTAAAAATAGAATTAAATGTATTAAAATTTACAAAGAAGGTCAGTCAGCATGAAATTGATGCCTACTTTCATTCTTTAAAAATTATTCTAGTTTCTCTGTAATTGTGCTTATATAATAAGGAATCATAGAAATCATTTTCAAACCCCCTAAATGCTTGCCTTCCCATGAGCTCCATGGCTAACTAGTACTATAAAATGCCATCTTTGGTGGCCCATTATATTTCCCTTTACCCAGACTTTTGGAAATACCTGAGTTAAGATTTCTGAAAACTCCATTAAGACTGTAGCTGTAAAAGTTTGATACTGTTTGCCAGAAAATAAACGGAAAGCTAGTAAATGATACAAGGAAGTTCCTATTCTGAGCTTAGCAATGCTTTTTGTTCCACTTAAATTGCTGTAAAGCCTGGGTAGCTTTAGATTTTGTCTTCCACTCCTTGCAAACTTCTGTCTATTCACTTTCTCCAGGGACTTGATAATCTGAATCAACTTTAGATCAAGTAAAATAGGAGAAAACTCTGCTTCTCTGGTTCATTCTAAAAGTTATATCCTGGCCCTGTAACTTAAGGGGATAAAGAAAAAGCAAAAACCTCATCAAAACTCAAAAACAAGTAATAGTGGATATTCTATTGCATGAAACCATCTTCTTTCTAATGCAGTATAATTTCTTTTTCACTTCCCCATTTTGTGGACAAAGAATCACTTCCATTTTTGTCTTAGGCTTAATTAACTAGTTATTTATTTCCCATTCATATGCCTTTGAAATTTAGACTCCTGTGGATGAAAATGTAATCTAGGTTAAAATAGTATCCTAAATCAGACATTTTATTTAGGACAAAACCAGAGGTCATTAATTTATCAAATCCATGGTTTTGTCATGAATAAAAACCCATTATTTTTGTTGTTGTTCAGTTGCTAAGTCATGTCTGGCTCTTCAGGAAACCATGGACTGCAGTGCATCAGGCTTTCCTGTCCTTTACTATCTCCCGGAGTTTGCTCAAACTCATGTTCATTATGTAGATGCCATCCAACCATCTCATCCTCTGTTGCCCTCCAACTTTTCCTGCCCTTAGTGTTTCTCAGAACCAGGGTCTTTTCCAATGAGTCAGTTCTTCACATCAGATGGCCAGAGTTTTGGAGCATCAGCTTCAGCACCAGTCCTTCCAATGAATATTCAGGGTTGATTTCCTTTAGGATTGACTGATTTGATGTCCTTGGTGTCCAAGGGACTCTCAAGAGTCTTCTCCAACACCACAGTTCAAAAGTATCAATTCTTCCATGCTCAGCTTTCCTTATAGTCCAAATCTCACACCCATACATGACCACTGGAAAAACCGTAGCCTTGACTAGATGAACCTATGTTGGCAAAGTAATGTCTCTGCTTTTAATATGCTGTCTAGGTTGGTCATGGGGCTTCCCTGGTGGCTCAGAGGTTAAAGTATCTGCCTGGAATGCAGGAGACCCTGGTTCAATCCCTGGGTCAGGAAGATCCCCTGGAGAAGGAAATGGCAACCCACTCCAGAACTCTTGCCAGGAGAATCCCATGGAGGGAGGAGCCTGGTAGGCTACAGTCCATGGGGTCACAAAGAGTCAGATACGACTGAGTGACTTCACTAGGTTGGTCATAGCTTTTCTTCCAAGGAGCAAACGTCTTTTAATTTCATGGCTGTGTTAGTAAATGTCTGCAGTGATTTTGGAGTCAAAGAAAATAAAATCTGTCATTGTTTCCACGTTTTTCCCATCTTTTTGCCATGAAGTGATGGGACTGGATCCCATGATCTTAGTTTTTTGTATGCTGAGTTTTAAGTCAGCTTGTTCACTCCCCTCTCTCACCCTCATCAAGAGGCTATTTAGTTCCTTTTCAATTTCTGCCATCAGAGTGGTATCATTTGCATATCTGAGGTCATTGATATTTCTCTCAGAAATTTTGATTCAAACTCAGGATTCATTCAGCCTGGCATTTTGCATGATGTACTCTGCATATAAGTTAAATAAGCAGGGTGACAGTATACAGCCTTGACATACTCCTTTTCCTATTTGGAACCAGTTTGTTGTTCCATGTCCAGTTCTAACTGTTGCTTCCTGACCTGCATACAGATTTCTCAAAAGGCAGGTCAGGTGGTCTGGTATTCCCATCTCTTTCAGAATTTTCCACAGTTTATTGTGATCCACACAGTCAAAGGCTTTGGCATAGTCAATAAAGCAGAAATAGATGTTTTTCTGGAACTCTCCTGCTTTTTCCATGATCCAACGGATGTTGGCAATTTGATCTCTGGTTCCTCTGCCTTTTCTAAACATGGCTTGTAGATCTAGACATTCTCAGTTCATGTATTGTTGAAGCCTAGCTTGAAGGATTTTGAGCATTACATTCCTAGCATGTGAAATTATGTGGTAGTTTGTGTGGTAATTTGAACATTCTGTGGCATTGCCCTTTGAGATTAGAATGAAAACTGATTTTCTTCAGGACTGTGGCCACTGCTGGGTTTTCCAAATTTGCTGGCATGTTGAGCGCAGCACTTTAACTACATTATCTTTTACGATTTGAATTAGCTCAGCTAGAATTCCATCATCTCCAATAGCTTGTTTAGTGATAATGCTTCCTAAGGCCTTTTTGACCTAACACTCTGGGATATCTGGCTCCAGGTGAGATAACACCATAATGGTTATCTGGGTCATGAAGGTCTTTTTTGTATAGCTCTTCTGTGTATTCTTGCCCTCTCTTCTTAATCTCTTCTGCTTCTTTTTTGTCCTTGCCATCTCTGCCCTTTATTGTGCCTATCCTTGCCTGAAATATTCCCTTGATATCTCCAATTTTCTTGAAGAGCGTGCTAGTCTTTCCCATTCTGTTGTTTTCCTGTATTTCTTTGCGTTGTTCACAAGAAAAGGCTTTCTTATCTCTCCTGCTATTCTCTGGAACTCTTCATTTAGTTGGGTATATCTTTCCTTTTCTCCCTTGCCTTTCTCTTCTGTTCTTTTTTCGGTTATTTTTAAGGTTTCCTCAGACAGCCATTCTGCCTTTTTGCATTTCTTTTTCTTGGGGATGGTTTTGATCACCGCCTCCTATACAATGTCATGAACCTCCATCCATTGTTCTTCAGGCACTCTGTTAATCAGATCTAATCCCTTGAATCTATTTGTCATTTCCACTGTATAATTTTAAGGGATTTGATTTAGGTTATACCTGAATGGTCTAGGGGTTTTCCCTACTTTCTTCAATTTAAGTCTGTATTTGGCAATAAGGAATTCTGATCTGAGCCACAGTCTGCTCCCGGTCTAGTGTTTGCTGACTGTAAAGAGCTTCTCCATCTTCAGCTGCAAAGAATATAATCAATCTGATTTCGGTATTGACCATCTGGTGATGTCCATGTGTAGGGTCATTCCTTGTGTTGTTGGAAGAGGGTATTTGCTATGACCCATGAGTTCTCTTGGCAAAACTCTGTTAGCCTTTGCCCTGCTTCATTTTGTACTCCAAGGCCAAACTTTCATGATACTCCAGGTATCTCTTGGCTTCCTACTTTTGCATTCCAGTTCCCTATGATGAAAAGGATATCTTCTGAGGGGGGGATTCATTCTAGAAGGTCTTGTAGGTCCTCATAGAATTGTTCTAGTTCAGCTTCTTTGACATTAGTAGTTGGGGCATAGACTTGTGGTATTAAATGGTTTGCCTTGGAAATGAACAGAGATCATTCTGTTGTTTTTGAGATTGTACCCAAGTACTGCATTTCAGATTCTTTCGTTGACTATGAGTGCTACAACATTTTCTCTAAGGGATTCTTGCCCACAGTAGTAGATACAATGGTCATCTGAGTTAAATTCACCCGTTCCCATTCCTTTTAGTTCACTGATTCCTAAGATGTCGATGTTTAGTCTTGCCATTTCCTGCTTGACCAAGTCCAATTTACTTTGATTCATAGGCTTAACATTCCAGGTTTCTATGCAATATTTTTCTTTACAGCATCAGACTTTACTTTCACCCTATAAACATCCACGTCTTTAACTTCACTAAATCAATATATAATTGCTTTTACTTGAATATCATCCCAGCTGGCTTCATATATCAAATATTTACCATGCTCTTAAAATGAACTAGGCATTATTCTTTACCAGTTCTAGGTATTAGAGTATTGGAACTTACCAGGGAGAGAATGCAAACAATTTATAAGTAAACAAGAAAACATTAAATATAGGCAAGTGTTATGAATAAACCAAAGCTGCTTTATCAGTGAGTTGGAAACTATTAATCATGAAAGTGAAAGTGAAGTTGCTCAGTTGTGTCCAACTCTTTGCCACCCCCTGGACTGTAGCCTACCAGGCTCCTCTGTCCATGGGATTTTCCAGGCAATAGTACTGGAGTGGATTGCCATTTCCTTCTCCAGGGGATCTTCCCGACCCAGGGATGGAACCCAGGTCTCCCGCATTTTAGACAGACGCTTTACCATCTGAGTCACCAGGGAAGTCAGGGGTAGTTTATTTTAGACAACATGTGAAATGATTTCGACAGTTTAAAATTTAGAGTAATATCACTCACACATATATAGAATGTCTGTTCTCAGTTGCTTACTTGTGTCTGACTCTTTGTGACACCACTGACCGTAATGAAGCCCACCAGGCTCCTCTGTCCACGGGATTTCCCAGGCAAGAATACTGGAGTGGGCTGCTATTTCCTCCTCTAAGGGATCTTCCTGATCCAGGGATCGAATCTACGTCTCCTGTGTCTTCTGCACTGCAGATGGGTTCTTTACCACTTAAGCCATCAGGGAATCAACCGTGTTATAGTTTCCAAATCTTCATATTAATGTTGCATTTATAAGCATTATTTCAGTTTTTTACATCTCAAGTTAGTTTGCAAATTCCTCTGATGATTTCTCCACCTTAATTTTACATTTCTAATACACAATGAACAAAAGCATAATAGTATAAAATATACAAACCATTAATTTAAAGATATATAATTATACTTTCATATTCTGAATATCTACTTTATTTGTTGTACCTATGAATTTAATTATTTACATTAATATTTTCTGTTTTCACTGTTTATGTTCTCATGGTTTTCATTTAGTATACTTTGGATTATATATGGATTTAGAAAAAACTTTCATATAACTTATAATATATAAAATATGCAGTTTATTTTTCATTAATGCCATTTGCTACAATACTGTATCTAAAATTGATACATAACCATCATTGGACTCAGTTTAAAAAGATTTCATGATTTATCTTTAAAGTATTATCTTTCATGTGCTTGGGAATAAGTTGCTGCTGTGTTTAAAAAAGCATGCTCTCCTTATCTACTGAAGTTTAGAGAACACAGACCTGCAGCAAAGCAAAGAAAGATCTATCAGTTCCTCAACCAGTTACCATTACTTTTAAATACTGGTGTATTTCCTTCACTTGTTTGATGATCCTTCAAATTTTGACTAATAAAATATTTGTTTAAAATAAAATTTGTTTTTTCTAAAGCACTCAAGTTGTTAAAAAACTTCCTGAGGCTGTAAACTGTGTTTTGGAGTTATAGCTTTGAAAATAATCCCAAATGACCCCAAAAGTATGAGTTAATGAGACTTGAAAGTATTCATCCAAACCACTTTTTATGTATTAATAGTCGTGTGTTTGTGTGGTTAGTCCTCAGTCATGTCCAACTGTTTGCGATCCCATGGACTGTAGCCCACCAGGCTCCTCTGTCCATGGGGATTCTCCAGGCAGGAATACTGGAGTGGGTTGCTATGCCCTCCTCCAGGGGATCTTCCCAACCCAGAGATCGAGCTCAGGTATCCTGTGCTGCAGGTGGATTCTTTACCATCGGAGCCACCAGGAAAGCCCCATTAATAGCTATAATATACCGCAAAACACATTTTTATCTTTTATATGTAATATATGATTTGAAATTTTTTCATTATGTAACTTAATAATAATATCATCTAAAAGACTGATATTTAAAGTGGTTTATATATTTTTGTTTATTTAAATAGGTTGAGCATTTATGATAATTTTACTCTTACAATTCTGAAAATTTTGAATGATTTTTTTTTTGCTAATTTTTAATTTTTTTAAATTGCATTGCAATTAATAAAGCCATGCTAGAGCCTATTCTTTGTGTTTATTGTGGGGATTAACAGCAGGAAAAATGAATCAAGCATCTGTTATGTGCCCAACATTTATCTCAATAGCACAAAAAGCTAATAAATCAGAAAACAACAACACTCAATTCAGTTGCATCAAGTGTGGATAGTTGGGATAAGAGAATGGACCTAATGAGATCCTTCACAAAAGTTCTTTTGTTAAAAAGAAAAAAAAAAAGAACAGCAAAAAAAAATGCTGAAAGTGTGCATATATGTGTTATAAATACAATTTCAGTTATTTACAAAGAAAGCAGAGAATAAATATAAGAGAAGCGTGAAGAAGACTTAACAAAGAAATGCTGAGACAAAGGAACCACAGAAGGTGGAAAATACTAAAAGAAAATCATCAGTGTGTGAAAAGAATGAAACATTTCATTTCTGCAAATTCCAATATATGTTCCTGCAGGATTTGCTCAAAACCTAAAGTGATTTCAGTTACCTACATTACGGAAGTTTCATTGCAGCGCTGGCCTGTCAGCCTGCTGGAACAGTAGCGTTCAGTTCTGCATGCCCCCTTTTAGTGTCACCTAAGTAAAAATGAATGTGAACGGTTAATGTGACTCAGAGAAGGTAGGATCTAGATTAAATAATGCATGAAGCACCATTAAAACAAGATGAATATTTAGTCTAAAAACATTGTTAAATGGAACACAAATTCTCTGAAATTTAAATGTCTCTTTTTCCAATGAAGACAAATCTGTTATTGTTCTTATTATAACAATTATTTTCTAAAGGCAGAATTGTGTTCTTTAAAGAAAATTATGTTTCCTTTTGCAAAGAATGTGTGACTTTCAATGAATAGAAGGAATCCCAATGACTTATTCTCAGGGAGTCTGATGCAAATAATCACAGGAAATCATGCTGAATGAGATCTGTGGATCTCTCAGTAGTTTGGGGGAAATTATTTTTGAACGTTTAAATTTCCTGCAGGGAAACTCTACAAAGAAGAGTAATAGCTATGGAGAGAATTAGCTAAAAGTTTAACAGTAAGAAGAGGAGGAGAGGGGTCAAGGAGGAGATGAAGAATAGCAAATATATCGCTATTGTATTAAAACAGAAAATAATTATCCTTAATCAAAATATTGTAAGAGGTTGAAGAAATATGTGTGCCCTTCAGTAGATTCAAATTGAAGATCTAAGCCTAAACATAAGCTGCATTTTCATCATTAGTTCAGAAACACCACATCAAGATAAGGTAACAAAAGCCTTGGAAGGATATTGATTTAGACCCTACAAGTTAATTTAAAGATAAGATGGATAGGGAAAAAGAGAGCTTGAAAAAACAGGATAAACCAGAGAAAATGTGGTTTGGCCTTTATTTGTCCTTTCTGAACTTAAAACTGTAGAGCACTATATATATTATATAATATATATAGTGCTATAATATATATATAAATAATATATATAGTGCTATATAACATATATAATATCAAAACAAGCATGATTCATCTCTTTAAATTGTATACATATAATAAATGTAAACATGCAAACAACCCACACATATCAGGTACACAGTGTAGGTCATTTTAAAGCCTCTTGGCTAAATTAGTTCATATTTTAAACAGGAAGGAATATCTTTGTTTACAAACTTTATTTTCTTTAATATTAATACCAAATGTTTATAAAAGGGCTTAAGCAGTAATTTTAAATCATATGTTAGTCAATACTTGAAAGATAAAAAATCCTATTTAGAAAATTATCCACTTATAAGGCCCCTCAGAATTAGTTTTTCAGATGAATGTAAAAATATATCCTATTTCTCTACTAACCATAATTATTTTTAACTGAGAAGTTTAAAGTACTTAATGTGTTTGGAAGTTAGAGGGGATTTATTTCAAAAAGGTATCAGAAGAGAAAGTGTGGTTTTAGCTGAATCTGGGAAGAAAATCTTACAAGACAATGAATAATATTTCAGGAATAGTTGTTCAGTCACTAAGTTGTGTCTGAATCTTTGTGACTCCATGAACTGCCTCTGTCCTCCACTATCTCCTGGAATTTGCTCAAAATCATGTCCATTGAATCAGTGATGCTATCTAATTATTTCATCTTCTGCTGCCCCCTTCTTCTGCCTACATTCTTTCCCAGCATCAAGGTCTTTTCCAATGAGTCAGCCCTTGGCATCAGGTAGCCATAGTATTGGAACTTAAGGTTCGGCATCAGTCCTTCCAATGAATATTCAGGGTTGATTTCCTTGGAACTGACTGGTTTGATCTCCTTGCAGTCCAAAGGACTTTCAAGAGTCTTCTCCAGCACCACAGTTCAAAAGCATCCATTCTTTGGCTCTCAGCCTTCTTTATGATCCAACTCTCACATCTGTACCTGACTACTGGGAAAACCATATCTTTGGCTAGATACACCTTTGTCAGTAAAGTGATGTCTCTGCTTTTTAATATGCTATCTAGGTTTGTTATAGCTTTACTTCCAAGGAGCAAGTGTCTTAATTTCATGGCTGCAGTTACCTTCTGCAGTGATTTTCAAGCCCAGGATAATAAAATCTGTCACAGAGAAACCAATGCAAACATACAAGGATGAGGGGAAGCAGACATTTAGGAAAACAATTAACAAGGCCAAAGTACAGTGTGTACAAGATTGAATAAAAGGTGCTGAGTTTGGAAAAGTATGCTGCAGCTTAAAAAGAGAAAACTCAATATGCAAGTGTCAGGGAGATAAACCTTATTTGGGTGATCACTAAGGGGATAAAGGCAATCTGTTTTGAACTGACACTCTTTCTAGTTTTGTGAGGTATGTAACTGAAAGGTACAGGACTAGAAAATATGACCTCAGTTAGGAGGTCTCTCTTTGACCTCATGTAAAAATGATAAACTATAATGAGCCTGACTCAAAAAAGATGATAAAACTAAATGAATTAGAAAAATATTTATTTAATATTCAGACACACTGGGTCTTAGTTGAGGCGCATAGGATCTTGGATCTTTGTTGTGGCTTCCAAGATCTTTCGTTGACCAAGGACACTCATCGTTGCTGCCTATGGAATCTAGTTCCCTGAGCAGGGATGGAACCTGAGCACCCTGCATAGGAAGAGTGGATGGAGTCTTAGGTATTGGGTCACCAGGGAAGTGCCTAGATGCATTTTTGATATAATTAGAGGTACAGCTGAAAATATTTAAGGGATAATGTATGTGAGGATAGCAAGTAGGTTTTCTCACAGACACCGAGACAGCTTAGCATTCAAGGTGTTTATATGGGATCCTGATGGTATCAATACCTTAGAAAGGAGAAAGAAGAAGGATGGGCAGAGAGAGACATCCAGCTGTGATATAGTCCAAACTGTCTTAACAGACCCAAGGGAGATCCTGAGGCTGAAATTCCTGTTCAGAGATATCCTGCTTTGGGCTAAAAAGAAGTGTGTTTCTAGATTCCCTACACAATTAATCATGGAATGTGGGCCCACACTCCCAGTGACCTGACTTTGGCTGAAACAGCACACTGAAGTCAAGGAAACCCCTGAATGTGTGTGTAAGCACTCAGGCATATCCTACTCTTTGGGCCTGCATGGACTGTAGTCCACCAGGCTCCTCTGTCCCTGGAATTCTCCAGGCAAGAATACTGAATTTAACCCAATATTTGTAGGTAAATATTATAGGCCGCATCTCTGCATATGCCAGTTAGTTTAATTTAAATAAGTCTCAGTTGTATAAATAAGTGTATTTAGTTATATATGGGTCAAGGAAAGTTACTAAAACTGAAATGCCTCTTGTTTACTAGAAATAAAAAAGCTGAATACACACCTTATCTGAGAAGTAGTCAGTAACTTTTTCCTTATTAAAAAATAACAGGTTAGTTTCCATGAATAGTGACATTATTGGAAGTCTTCCAAATAAATGTTAATCTAAAACCATAAAATAATAAAACATGTGCTACATTAAGAAATTAAATAAAATGAACAAAATTTCTTTCACCCCTAAAAATAACTAGTTCACAGGGGATTTTAATGCCATAGAACCGTCTTCAAAAGCTTCATGCAGAAAGTGGCCATTTTTTAGTGCTTTGTCATGACATTTCATGAGATTTGGCATGATATCCTATAATAACTTCATTTTCCTCACAAGAAAAAGAAATGAGGCTACTGCCCAGGAAGAATTTGCAGTAAATCTTGAAAGAACTCAGTAGCTTGGCATTTATTGCCCGTAGCTTCCTTTTGATTTAGCGGGTCTGCCTTTCAATATTTCTTTTCCCCAAATACTTGCCCAACTCTGTTTTTAAAACAGTTTATACTGGTGGCACATTTTACAGCCTTTGGCAGTTTGTGGCCTATGTTATTGTGTCAGGATGGTCCACTGTAGTATATTTAGAGAAACTTCTGGACATCTTTGGTAGAACTCAATTATTTTAAGAGTTTGTATCTCCAAGAAAGAAGACCATGGTGCCATTTAGTGTTAATCCATGAAGGGTGTTTTTCTTTAAGTGTTGCCATATATTTTACTTTCAGTTTGAAGGAGAACAATATCTAGAAGTGGGCTTGGAATTTCTGGGTTTTATTTTTGAGTTTAATGGAAGTACGAATGCTGAACTAGAAAGACAGGCATTATACAAGCAAAACATCCAGTATTTTTTATCATATCCTTGAATTTAAACATTGATGATAGAGTGTAATATTAACTAAAGCTTAGACTTATTTTTGAGTGTTGCTATTTTCTATGGGAATATACATATTTCCTCTGAATTTCTAATTCTCTACTGAAGTTTTGGTGTTCATTAACAGGAGATGGATTATAACAATTCAGGATTTTCCATTAAATTCTGTTGAAACTTTAAGTAATAAAAGGGTGGGATGATTTTGGAGAATGGCATTCTATCATGTATACTATCATGTAAGAATTGAATCGCCAGTCTATGTCTGACGCAGGATACAGCATGCTTGGGGCTGGTGCATGGGGATGACCCACAGAGATGTTATGGGAAGGGAGGTGGGAGGGGGGTTCATGTTTGGGAACACATGTAAGAATTAAAGATTTTAAAATTTAAAAAAAATAAATTAAAAAAATAAATAAATAAAAGGTGATTAGACTTAAATGAAATAGTATTAATATTTCAGACTTTAAAACAGAACTTGATTAAAAGATAGCAGTTCCAAGATCTCATCACTAAAAAGCTCTCTTTGAATTATTGAGAACCATTTTTTTAAATATAAATTTATATATTTTAATTGGAGGTTAATTATTTTACAATATTGTATTGGTTTTGCCATACATCAACATGAATCCACCACAGCTATAGATGTGTTCCCCATCCTGAAACCCCCTCCTTCCTCCCTCCCCGTAGCATCCCTCTGGGTCATCCCAGTGCATGAGCCCCAAGCATCCAGTGTCATCCATTGAACCTGGACTGGTGATTCGTTTCATGTATGACCATTTCATGCCAGTCAGAATGGCTGTGATCCAAAAGTCTACAAGCAATAAATGCTGGAGAGGGTGTGGAGAAAAGGGAACCCTCTTACATTGTTGGTGGGAATGCAAACTAGTACAGCCACTATGGAGAACAGTGTGGAGATTCCTTAAAAAACTGGAAATAGAACTGCCTTATGACCCAGCAATCCCACTGCTGGGCATACACACCAAGGAAACCAGAACTGAAAGAGACATGTGTACCCTAATGTTCATTACAGCATTGTTTATAATAGCCAGGACATGGAAGCAACCTAGATGTCCATCAGCAGATGAATGGATAAGAAAGCTGTGGTACATATACACAATGGAGCATTACTCAGCCATTAAAAAGAATTCATTTGAATCAGTTCTAATGAGGTAGATGAAACTGGAGCCGATTATACAGAGTGAAGTAAGCCAGAAAGAAAAACACCAACATGGTATACTAACGCATATATATGGAATTTAGAAAGAAGGTAACGATAACCCTGTATGGGAGACAGCAAAAGAGACACAGATGTATAGAACAGCCTTTTGGACTCTGTGGGAGAGGGAGAGGGTGGGATGATTTGGGAGAATGGCATTGAGAACAATTTGTAAATGTGCATCAAAAAGTTTTCTTTCTTACAGTTAAATTTATGTGTTCTAAAATAAAGTTTCTTTATTAATAGAGTTACATATAAAATCAAAGTGGAAAAAGTACCCTCTACAACTATACAGTAACTGTTCCTCACTACAAAGTATATCAAATATGTTTGATTTTTTAATGGTAAATAAGAATTTCAGAATTACACAGAATGGGATTAATTTATATCTGGTTTGCCTTTTTTGAAACTTTGGCAATAGTAACTCAATAAGTAGTTATATTTAAAATGTCCCCCAAAGAGTTTAAAATATGAATGGAACTTATCTAAAATGACTAAAGAGGAGAGGGAGGATTGCTTTATTCTATTACTATGATTGATTTTATATGCTATGATTACATACATGCTAAGTAGCTTCAGTCATGTCCGGCTCTTTGTCACCCCAAGGACTGTAGCCCATCAGTCTTCTCTGTCCATGGGATTCTTGTCTGTGAGGCAAGAATACTGGAGTGAGTTGCCATGTTTCCTCCAGGGGATCTTCCCAACCTCGGGATGGAACCCGTGTCTCTTGTATCTTCTACACTGGCAGGCAGGCTCTTTACCATTAGCACCACCTGGAAAGCCCATTCTGTGATTATGTCTATATAAGCCTCTTGTTTCTGCGTGTGATTTTTATACCATTTGGTTTGATTGATGTGTAAATTGAAGAAAACAATGCTGATAATAGTATGAAACAAAATTTACTTAATTTTGTGATTTCGTTTCTTAAGACCCATGCAATACCTAGCTGATGTTGTGGAAATCCCTTAGCCTTAAACAGAAAAAGCCAAACACACTTTAAGTGTACAATCCAACAATTGTGCTCCTAGGTATTTTTCCCCCAAATTTGAAAACTTATATCCATATATAAAACCTGAACATGGATATTTATGGCAACTTCATTCATAATTGCCAAAATTTGGAAGCAAACCAAGATGTCCTTTGGGCTTCCCTGATAACTTAGTTGGTAAAGAATCTGCTTGCAATGCAGGAGACCCCAGTTCAATTCCTGGGTTGGGAAGGTCTCTGGAGAAGGAATAGGCTACCCACTCCAGTATTCTTGGACTTCCCTTGTAGCTCAGCTGATAAAGAATCTGCCTGCAATGCAGGAGACCTGGGTTTGATCCCTGGGTTGGGAAGAGCCCCTGGTGAAGGAAATGGCTACCCACTCCAGTATTCTGTCCTGAAGAATTCCATGGACTGTATAGTCCATGCAGTTGCAAAGAGTCAGACGTGACTGGGCGACTTTCACTTCACTTCATGTCCTTCAGAATATATTTAGAGAAATAAAGTGTGATACATGCAAACAACAAAATGCTCCACAGCACTAAAAGGAAATGCGCTCCCAAGCCATGAAAACAGATGAAGGAAGCTTAAACTCACATTGCTGAGTCAAGGAAGCAAAAGGGCACATACTGGATGATTCCAACTGCCTGACATTCTGCAAAAGGCAAAACTATAGAGTCAGTTAAAAGAACAGTGATTGCCATGGTTGTGAGAAGAAAAGGATGAATGGACCACAAAGAAATTTTAAGGCATTGAAAATACTGTGTATGTTACCATAGAGATGGATGTGTCACTGTATTTTGTCCAGCCACAGAATGTGAAATATCAAGAGTGACTGTAATGCAAACTGTGGACTTCAGATGGCTGCGATTTGTCAGTGAAGGTTCACCAGATGTAACAAATGTATGACTCTGGTGGAGGATATTGACGGACAAGACTATGCATGCGTGAGGGCAGAAGTTGTATATACCTTCTTGTTTTTGCTGTGAACCTAGCACTGCTATAAGATAATTGCCTAAAAAAAATTCCTGCTTCCATAGAGTTTATAATGAGTACATGAGATAGTAAAAAAGAAAAAGGTTAATAAATACAACACAGAGGGAAATTTAGACATTGTGAAGTGTTACAAAAATTGTACTAGGTTAAGGAAGACATCTCTGATGAGACATCTGAGTTAAGACATGAAGACCAAGGAGAATCCAGCCATACAAATATTTACAGAATATAAATGCATTCAGGGAAGTTAGGAATTGTAAAGATCTTAGTGGGAATGAATGAACAGAAATAATGATTGATGTGCATAATGGGTGTCCAGAGAGAATCAAGAAAACAAGATCTTTAAGAAGTTCACCTACATAAGCATGAATATGCCCTTCACTTTTAGAAGAAGTGAGGCAAACTCATGTGGGTTCCTGAAATCTTCTGGGGGTGGGGAGCAGTTACCAATAGATGAATACTCTTATGTCTAACAGAAATATGAAGTAAATGGGCCACACAGTGAAGTACTGCAGAAGTTAAGTGTATAAGTTAGGGAATGATTTGACAAATGGGCTGATGTAAACAGAATTGTACTTTTGAAATGGTAGTCTTTCAGCAGTGTTGATAAATATTGGCTGTGTGGAAGGCAGGACAGAAAAGAAACATAATCGAAAGATCCTGACTTGGTCTGTGGAAAGATGAGTATGCTTTTCTGGAGTACTGGCAATAGAAATAAAGAGGAAAGAACACATTAGCTAAAGATGTAGAGGACGAAGTAATTACAGCTGGCTTTGAGAGTTGCATTTGATTTTAGAAGACAATATATACAAGGCTGTTAGATCACAAAAGAGACAAACTAGGGAAAAAAAAAAGAATGAAGGATCATCAAAGTTAAATAGTCTGTCAAGTAATCTAAAGATATATATATATATATATAAAAGATCAATCAGGAGGTTATTGATAATCTTTAATGCAGAAAATTTGATTGTATGTTATAAAAAGATTGAGGTGGCATGGAGTGGCAGGTATGAAGAGAGATTATTGATCTGTAGTTGTTCCACTTAGCCACTGATATAGCCAGCCAATATCACACAAAATTGTAGAATGGCTTGGGGGAAATTAACAGGAAAACATGAAGGGGGGTCAGTCATTTAAGCCAGAAATTCTATATAATAGCTGCTTTCATGATACCAGTACAGCTCTTTATGATTGGACATTTATAAAATATAAAAATGTCTTAACAATTGTACAAAATCCATAGCTTTGATATTAGCATTACATTTTAATGCTTAATAAAATTAAAGATGTCTTAATTAAAGCTATACTTAAAGGTGAGTGATATTCTATGGGAATTGACTAGCTGAAACCTTACATGCTGAAAATGTTGACAATAGTGATAATAAATTCAAGTATAAAGAAACTTGAACCTTACTACCTAGTTTAATTTATTACTTTAGTCTGTATATTTTTCTGTTAAAAATGATGAGACATGAATGAGAAAGGAAAATTTTGTTTCTTCAATTAAATAAAACCAGTACTATTTTATATTTCCTCCCAATATTTTATTTCTGTATAGTTTTTAAAATAGAATTGTATACATTCCATAGTCATATTTGAATGACAATTAATCTAGTAGTATATAAATGTATGTGTCTCACAAGCTTACAGACCATCATAAAAGGATTTACCTTTGCCATTTGACTGGCAGGTTGATCAAATTGCAAAATTTAATTTGGAGTCAGCTCTATTTATCCATCTTGTCACCAGAAGTCTTAAATCTACTCTCCCAGATAAAAGCTTTGAGGTGGAGATTTGGGGGCTGTAAGTTTATAGGGAAACAACATGTATATATATAAAGGAAAGAGAAAAGCAGGATTGAGGAGAAACAGAAAGTTGATTTTGATGCAATTTAAATAAAGCCTTCAGCTGATTTCATGAGATACGAGGCTGAGTTGGTCTTCTGGAATATTTTCCATTTGAGGCAAGGAAATGGAACTTTTATACTCCCGCAATATCTGAAATTGGATTCAGGCCACTCTAGGGGGGAAAGGTATGTCTTGGCCAATTCTATTTGATTGAGGGCACTTTCTAGAAGAGTCTCCAACTGTTAACAGGTCACAGGCAACACTCCTGGGAAAAAGAGTGCCTGAATCCCAAAGAGAAGAATCCAGGTACATCTCCCTATTTCAAAATCTCCCCAACGTAGCAGCAGAAACTTAATCTCTTGCAGGAGGTCAGTAATATATCTAAAGAACACCCAGAACAGCTGTATATCATGTAGTAGTAACTAAGTGTAAGTAAGTGTGTTAGTCGCTCGGTGGTGTTTGACTCTTTGCAACCCCATGGACAGTAGCCCGATAGGCTCCTCTCTCCGTGGAATTTCCCAGGTAAGAATACTGGAGTGGATAAACATTCCCTTCTCCAGGGGATTTTCCTGACTCAGGAATCGAATCCAGGTCTCCTTCACTGCAGGTGAATTCTTTACCACCTAAGCCACCATAGAAGCCCAGCAGTTCCCAAGTGTTTCTTAAAGAGTAAGTTTTCCTTCTGGGTCTAAAGCAGACAAATATGGTTATCTATAGGCTACACTTGCTGGCAGGAGAAATTTATCTAGACTACCTTTCCACTGATGGTGTAAGCTCAAAGTTTCCAGCTTCACATCAGAGTCTCTGGTTTAACTCACCATCTGGTTGAGCCCTCTTCATCCATTTCTTCATTGACATTGGTCTACAGTGCTTAAAATCCATGATGTAGGCATTTGGTCTTATCACCTGATTCCAGAATTAGTACTGTATTTTCCATTAATTGTATTGTGTGCTATTTTAAATTTGTAATTGTTTTAATTCACTTAATTTTATAGATGTTGAGTATTCATAATGGTTTCTTGTAAGCTTTGTAAAGTATTTCAATTTGTCATAAAATTTCATTTGCGGTATGAAAATTTTTAGTTATAACTCCTGGCTGTTTGTAATCAGGCATAATGAGCATCTAGCAACTCTGTATTGTTCTTCTTTAGTTGAATGGAATAGGAAAGTATCACAGTGCAGGTTTTGCTACCTCATTACTTTCCATATTTACTGATATCACTTTTTTAAATTTTTATGCAAGTTGTGATATGCTCATTACCTCTTTCACTGTTTTGTAATTGCCCATTTATTTTTATCCAATAGCACAAAATAAGATTCAGTCCTTATTTTCATGAACAAATTGACCTTTGCTTCCTGATGGGGAGAACTCTTGAGTAAAAAGCTGTCAGGTTTTGTTTTGTTTTGTTTTCAGCTGACCCACTCAAATTCTGTGAATCAGTTTTCAGAATGCTACCGGAAACAAGCATGTACAAACACCTCCATCGTGCATCACTATCCTTGTTGCCACTAACAATCCCCTGCCAAACACACTTCTTTCTCCCGCTCCTGCTCACCGTCACGACCACACTAGTGGCTCCTCCAGGTATTGTCTTCTCTGTGCCATATCTTTGGAGACCAGTGTGATTTGAATCACATTGCATAATGATGGTATTCACATTATAGTTTTTATTTTACCTATCTCCTTCACTAGAATTAGAGCTCCTAACAAGAAGTGAATAGGTCAAATTATTTTTTTATAGAAAAAATGTCTAGCACAGTTATTTGTATATGGTAGGCACTCATGTTGTACACTGAATAACTGACCAGCTTCACACTTTTTCCAGGTGCTTTCAATGTACATATATAGACATATTTTTAAAATACAGTCTGCACTCTGTATCCTCCACCATTTTATACCAAGGACTTGAGCATCTGTGGATGTTGTTATGTATGATGATGGATCCCGGAACCGATCCCTCTCAGATAACAAGTGAGGACTGTATCTCCAAATTAGACTTTTATTTTTTTTTACTTTCAGTGGGTAATGATGGAGGTGGAGAGGTGATATAACTCCAACTACAGAATAACAAGAATCAATGGTCACTATTAATAGCTCAGAAGAAGCAAGGAATAAGAGTCTCAGAGGAATGTGGATCAGCTGACACCTTGACTTTGGACTTTAGAAGTGTAAGAAAATAAATATCTGGAGTTTTAAGCCAACAGTTTGTGATAACTTTGTTACAGCAGGCCTAGGGGATTATATTTAGCCTATATAGTCTAATTAAACCAGATAAATCTATCAAACAAATATCTGCATTTTGGCAAACAGATATATCATGATATACTTTTCTAAAGAAAGCTTTCTTTGGTCAGACAAGTCTGGGAAATAGTACATCTTTTGTTATCAATTAAATGACTTATTTTAATTGGAGGCTAATTACTTTACAATATATATCTCTGTTTTTTCTATTGTGATGGTTGATTTTATGCATCAACTTGACTGGGCCACTGGTGCTAAGATATTTGACCTAACATTATACTGGGTGCTTCTGTGAAGATATTTTTGGATGAGGTTAACTGAGATTAACATTTTAATTGGTAGAGTACAGCAGATTGCCCTTCAAAATGTGAGCAGGCTTCATCTAATCAGCTAAATAGAATGTATAAAACACATCTTATTGGTTCTGTTTCTCTAACTGATGAAAAGATTTGTTTTTATGTATTGATTTGTATATTTTCATATATTGGCTCTAAGCATTTCTACAGTGAAGTGAAGTCACTCAGTCATGTCTGACTCTTTGCTACCCCATGGACTGTAGCCCACCAGGCTCCTCTGTCCATGGGATTTTCCAGGTAAGAATACTGGAGTGGGTTGCCATTTCCTTCTCCAGGGGATCTTCCCAACCCAGGGATCGAACCCAGGTCTCCCACATTGCAGGCAGATGCTTTAATCTCTGAGCCACTAGGGAACTCCACAAATATTTCTTTGAGCCCCCATTTTCTTTGGAGGGGGCAAGAATACTTAGACTGCAAGGAGATCCAACCAGTCCATTCTAAAGGAGATCAGCCCTGGGATTTCTTTGGAGGGAATGATACTAAAGCTGAAACTCCAGTACTATGGCCACCTCATGTGAAGAGTTGACTCATTGGAAAAGACTCTGATGCTGGGAGGGATTGGGTGCATGAGGAGAAGGGGACAACAAAGGATGGGATGGCTGGATGGCATCACTGACTCAATGGACGTGAGTCTGAGTGAACTCTGGGAGTTGGTGATGGACAGGGAGGCCTGGCGTGCTGCGATTTATGGGGTCACAAAGAGTCAGACACGACTGAGCGACTGAACTGAACTGAACTGAAGAATACTGGTGTGGCTTGCCATTCCCTTCTCCAGGAGATCTTCCCCACCCAGGGATTGTACCCGGGTCTCCTGCACTATAGGCAGACGCTTTACCATCTGAGCCACCAGGGAACATCCATTTTTTGAAAAATTTGGTTACTAAAATATTCACTGAATTCCTATAAAATCACATCCAGGTGTTTTGCACTTGGGAAATGCACACACACACACATACACGTATACATAAATACATAGTTGAAACATGTAGGAGTATAGCTGCAGAAAGCTTGTCAAGCAGTGTCATGTAACCAGTAAACCCTAGTGTTGTCTGTGACAGCTACTCAATCATTACTCAAAAGCCACAACCACCTGGAAGTAACTATTATTATGGCTCTTCAAGGGACAGGATTCCTGTGGGTCCTGACTATTCTATACTACATTGATCTTTCTGACCAACATATGAACCCAAAGTATAATTTCAATTGTAGGGATAATGTCCTCCAAAGAACACACAAAATAGCCCAACAGGTCTAACTTAATGGAGGTGATATCTCCCCATGAATTTTGGTTATTTAAACACAGTTAACAGTTGGAAATCCTTGATCAAAGTAGCTATATACAAAATTATATGAATGCAAATGACATGAAAAGCTATGTTACTGCTCATAAAAAATGGTCATTCTAAGTAGTAGTATTCACATAAAGATTGGATTTCAGTGATGGAAATGGGAATTTTATACCAGTGATCAAATTGAATAGTGTTTGTATGCTATCTTTTGAGGCATGAAACCCTTTCATAATCATTCTATTGTTAACTGCCTTTTTCTTTATTGATTCACTGCTCCTGTCAGATTATTTCTATATTTACTCAAGATTGACTTGTACTATATTTTTATGAACAGACTTTGTAATATACCATACGAATGTATTTGCATAGTTTTATAGGATTAACTATTGTGCTTCCTTGAGAAAACTTTTATCTTTTTTTTCTTGCAAGGAGTGTGCATTGTTTTTTATAATTTGATTTGATTATTTACTTTAAGTGCATATCGTTTTCTTTGGGGAGATTTCTGTTTTAATTTATTTCTGCTTTGGATTATGTCTCTTTCTACTATTACATCAATCATATTGACTCAAGAGCTTAATGGGAAGTGTGGATATTCTGACCTACGAACAGCAACTGTGAAGTAGTTTGGCATTACAAAATCAATCAGGAAACCAACAAATCACTTCAATGGTTTTCATCTTCCAAGAAGCTAAGTGTAAATCATGAGAAGGTAGTAAGCTTTTGCACTTGAGAGAATGATATGAATTAAAGAGCATATCAGAGAAAAGTGGGTTGCAATCTACCTGAGACAAATGCTTAGAAAAATTAAAGGGAGAGACTTAAAAGTATGAGTAAATTATATAATTAAACATTGGTCTTGTATTCTGTTCTCTTTAATTCTGATATTACATTTTGAATTGGGCAATTAGTTTTAATTTTGTTAATTCTCACTTGTGTGTTTCCAAAATGTCCAAGTGGATGGACTTATTTTCTGAAATAGTTACTTTCAGTGACTAAAATTGATTAATTTAGTACTAGGTACTCTTTTGTGATCTTCATGGTTACAAATATTAAGTAATGATGTTGAATCTGTATTTTCTATTGTCCAAATAACTGCATATTGCATAATGAAATGATTAGATGGCCTATCTCTAATTATGAAATGCAAAAATTCAGTTAGCTATAAATGACCTGCCATTGTTAGTACTTAGATGACACCACTCTAATGGCAGAAAGCAAAGAGGACCTATAGAGCCTCTTGATGAAGGTGAAAAAGGAGTTTGAAAACACTGGCTTAAAATACAGCATTCAAAAACTCAACTAAAATTGTGGCATCCAGTCCCATCACTTCATGGTAAATAGATGGGAAAAAATGGAAACAGTGACAGAATTTATTTCCTTGGGTGCCAAAATCACTGTGGACAATGACTGCAGCCATGAAATTAAAAAATGCTTGCTCCTTGGAAGAAAAGCTATGACAAACCTAGACAATGTGTTAAAAAGCAGAGACACACATGTATACCTCTGGTGGATTCATGTTGATGTATGGCAAAACCAATAAAATATTGTAAAGTAATTAACCTCCAATTAAAATAAATAAATTTATATTAAAAATAAATAAATAAATCTATGCTGTAGAAGACAAAAAAAAAAAAAAGGCAGAAACATCACTTTGCTGATAAAGGTCTATCTAGTCAAAGCTATTGTTTTAACAGTAGTAATGTACAGATGCGAGAGTTGGACCATAAAGAAGGCTGAGTGCCACAGAACTGATGCTTTCAAACTGTGGTGCTAGAGAAGACGCTTGAGAGTTCCTTTGACGTCATGGATATCAAACCAGTTAATACTAAAGGATATCAAACGTAAATTTTCATTGGAAGGACTGAAGCTAAACTAAAGCTCCCAATTTGTCCACTTGATGGGAAGAGCCGACTCATTAGAACAAACCCTGATGCTGGGAAAGATTGAGGGCAGGAGGAGAAGGGGGCAACAGAGAATGAGACGGTTGGATGGCAATACCGACTCAATGGACATGAGTTTGAGCAAACTCCAGGGGGAAGTACAGGACAGGGAGGCCTGGTGTCCTGCTGGCCATGGGGTCACAAAGAGCTGGACACAACCAAATAACTAAACAATAACAAATAATTCAGTATACAGGCATGTGTGCTTAGTTGCTCAATTGTGTTTCAGCTACAGCCCACCAGGCTCCTCTATCCATGGGATTGTCAGGCAAAAATATTGGAGTGGGAAAGACCATTCCCTCTAGGGGAATCTTCCCAACCCAGGGAAGGGTTCCCAGCATCAGGGTTTGTTCTAATGAGTTGGCTCTTCCCATCAAGTGGACAAATTGGGAGCTTTAGTTTAGCTTCAGTCCTTCCAATGAAAATTCAGGGCTGATATCCTTTTGTATTAACTGGTTTGATATCCGTGACGTCAAAGGAACTCTCAAGCATCTTCTCTAGCACTGCAGTTTGAAAGCATCAGTTCTGTGGCACTCAGCCTTCTTTATGGTCCAACTCTCACATCTTGTACCAACTCATGTCTCCTGCATTGAAGATGCATTCTGTACCACTGAGCCACCAGGGAACACCACCATACAGGCACTCAAGTTTTAACGAATTGTGATAAGCAGTTTTATGTTTACTAAGAAATAACAAAGAAAGAGTATTCTTTTTTTTTTTTAATAAAATGTGCAAACACATTTAGGTAATAATTATTCAGAAACTTTAGTGGTGTTAAGTGTCATCAGAAAGAACTTTCAGAATTTATTATCTCCAGTGAGAATACATTGGGACGCTTTTATCTCTATTAATAGTTAGATCACCAAAGGAACAGGTCTAGCCAGGAAAAAAAAAAAAAAAAGCTCCTTTTCAATTGTATTGGTTAAATTGAAATATCTGAGCATGCTGTATTTTATAGTTTGAAATATGAGAGCTTAAGTAACTGAAGGAATTGGAGGTATAAAAATTTTTGTAGTAATGGTAATTTGTTTAAAGGTATTCTCACTTAAATGTGTTACGAACAAAGGTTTGTTTAGTCAAAGCTATGATCTTTCCTGTAGTCATGGATGGATGTGAGAGTTTGACTATGAAGAAAGCTGAGCAACGAAGAATGGATGCTTGTGAACTGGGGTATTGGAGAAGACTCAAGAGTCCTTTGGACTGCAAGGAGATCCAACCAGTCCATCCTAGAGGAGATCAGTCCTGAATGTTCATTGGTAGGACTGATGTTGAAGGTGAAGCTCCAATACTTTGGCCACCTCATGCAAAGAGTTGACTCATTGGAAAAGACCCTGATGCTAGGAGGGATTGGGGACAGGAGGAGAAGGGGACGACAGAGGATGAGATGGCTGAATGGCATGACCGACTCAATGGACATGAGTTTGAGTAAGCTCTGGGAGTGGGGATGGACAGGGAAGTCTGAGTTAGATATTGAGTTAGACAAGGCTGTGGTCAATGAACTACGGACTGAGGTTCGTGACATTGTACAGGAGACAAGGATCAAGACCATCCCCATGGAAAAGAAATGCAAAAAAGCAAAAGGACTGTCTGGGGAGGACTTACAAATAGCTGTGAAAAGAAGAGAAGCAAAAAGCAAAGGAGAAAAGGAAAGATATAAGCATCTGAATGCAGAGTTCCAAAGAATAGCAAGGCGAGATAAGAAAGCCTTCCTCCGTGATAAGTGCAAAGAAATAGAGGAAAACAACAGAATGGGAAAAACTAGAGATCTCTTCAAGAAAATTAGAGATACCAAGGGAACATTTCATGCAAAGATGGGCTCGATAAAGGATAGAAATGGTATGAACCTAGCAGAAGCAGAAGATATTAAGAAGAGATGGCAAGAATACACAAAAGAACTATACAAGAAAGATCTTCACAAACCAGATAATCACGATGGTGTGATCAGTCACCTAGAGCCAGACATCCTGGAATGTGAAGTCAATTGGGCCTTAGAAAGCATCACTACAAACAAAGCTAGTGGAGGTGATGGAATTCCAGTTGAGCTATTTCAAATCCTGAAAGATGATGCTATGAAAGTGCTGCACTCAATATGCCAGCAAATTTGGAAAACTCAACAGTGGCCACAGGACTGGAAAAGGTCAGTTTTCATTCCAATCCCAAAGAAAGGCAATGCTAAAGAATGCTCAAACTACCACACAATTGGACTCACCTCACATGCTAGTAAATTAATGCTCAAAATTCTCCAAGCCAGGCTTCAGTAATATAAGAACCGTGGACTTCCAGATGTTCAAGCTGGTTTTAGAAAAGGCAGAGGAAACAGAGATCAAATTGCCAACATCTGCTGGATCATGGAAAAACCAAGAGAGTTCCAGAAAAACATCTATTTCTGCTTTATTGACTATGCCAAAACCTTTGACTGTGTGGATCACAATAAACTGTGAAAATCCTGAAAGAGATGGGAATACCAGACCACCTGACCTGCCTCTTGAGAAACCTATATGCAGGTCAGGAAGCAGCAATTAGAACTGGACATGGAACAACAGACTGGTTCCAAATAGGAAAAGGAGTACGTCAAGGCTGTGTATTGTTACCTGCTTATTTAACTTCTATGCAGAGTACATCATGAGAAACGCTGGACTGGAAGAAACACAAGCTGGAATCAAGATTGCTGGGAGAAATATCAATAACCTCAGATATGCAGATGACACCACCCTTATGGCAGAAAGTGAAGAGGAACTAAAAAGCCTCTTGATGAAAGTGAAAGAGGAGAGTGAAAAAGTTGGCCTAAAACTCAACATTCAGAAAACTAAGATCATGGAATCTGGTCCCATCACTTCATGGCAAATAGATGGGGAAACAGTGGAAACAGGGTCAGACTTTATTTTTCTGGGCTCCAAAATCATCGCAGATGGTGACTGCAGCCATGAAGTTAAAAGACGCTTACTCCTTGGAAGGAAAGTTATGACCAACCTAGACAGCATATTCAAAAGCAGCGACATTACTTTGCCAACAAAGTCCGTCTAGTCAAGGCTATGGTTTTCCCTGTGATCATGTATGGATGTGAGAGTTGGAATGTGAAGAAAGCTGAGCACCGAAGAATTGATACTTTTGAACTGTGGTGTTGGAGAAGACTCTTGAGAGTTCCTTGGACTTCAAGGAGATCCAACCAGTCCATTCTGAAGGAGCTCAGCCCTGGGTGTTTTTTGGAAGGAATGACGTTAAAGCTGAAACTCCAGTACTTTGGCCATGTCATGGAAGAGTTGACTCATTGGAAAAGACTCTGATGCTGGGAGGGATTAGGGGCAGGAGGAGAAGGGGACGACAGAGGATGAGATGGCTGGATGGCATCACCGACTCAATGGACATGAGTTTGAGTGAACTCCGTGAGCTGGTGATGGACAGGGTGGCTTCACATGCTGTAATTCATGGGGTCTCAAAGAGTCGGACATGACTGAGTGACTGAACTAACTGAAATGAACTGATTCCTGTATTAGATTTGAATTTTAAGACAACACAACACAGAAGAAATGATACAGAAGTAAAGCCAGCAGGATGGCAGATGCCAAGCTTCCTTTTGTCTCTCTCCTCAATCTGCAACTAATAAACATCCACCACTCAACAGAAGTGCCTCTGCCCAATGAACCAGGACACCAGAGAATTCTATACATTTGTATGCCTAAAGATTTTTGTTGTTGTTTATTTGGTAAGCCATTCTGACTCTTTTGTGACCCCATGGATTGTAGCCTGCTAGGCTCTTCTGTCCATGCGATTTTCCAGGCACGAATACTAGAGTAGGTTGCCATTTCCTTCTCCAGGAGATCTTCCCAACCAAGGGACCAAGCCTGCATCTCCTGCACTGGCAGATGTATCCTTTACCACTGAGCCACCAGGGAAGCCCACACCTAAAGCTGGGTGACTAGAAAACACAGAGGAGTTTGAGCCATAGGGAACAAAAGAGGCAGTGCCTTAACCCCAGCCTCTACTCACAGAAGCAGTGCCTGCCCCCCCAGAGAGCCTGACTCCCGGCCGCAGCAGTGCCTGTGGCCACACGTAATAGGCAACAATGGCAGTGGGGCCTGAGACTCCATCCCTGCGGTCACGGAGGTGTTCATGACTCCGGAGCCTTGCCCCTTCACCTGCACTAGGAGAGCCTGTGACCCTTAAAGAAGTCAGACATGGCAGAAGGACCCAGGCTATTCCAGCTCCCATATACCCCTGTGGAGGTGGAGCTTGCGAGTCAAGGTATCCCACATGCAGTGCAAAAGCCCACCGTTCCAGGGCCCAGGCAGCGATGCCAGTGCCATTGGCAGCAGAAAGACACTAAGACCCTGAAGGCACAAGAGGCGATAATGCGGCCGTGACCCAATGCCTCTTCCAGAGATGCTGTAAAATGCTGACTCTCATGGAAAATGCTTCTCATGGAAAATGCCTTACATGACTCTCACATAAAATGCCTCCCACCAGAGGCAGCTTGGGTAAGAGAACCCAAAACCTCTTTGAGAGCACCACATACTGGAAAACAAGAAAGGCCTCCAATTTCTAACCTATGGCGTCATGAGAATCAGGTAGAAAGGCATCGTTACTTCAGATCGGCCAGCAGAGGTACAATTTGTCAAACGCCAGGAAGAATCACAGTAAGATTCACCGTGAGGAATCACACTGTGCCACAAAAAGAAAACAACAATTCTCCAGAAACCAAACTGTGGAATGTTGCATCATGGAGTGTTGAGAACTCAAAATAGCTGTCATGAAGGAACTCAGTGAACTGCAAGAACACGCAGGCAGTTCGTTGAGCTCAGAATAAAATTAATGAACAGATAAGTACTTCGCCAAAGAGATTGAAAGTTTGAAAAAGAATCAAGTAAATTCTGGAGCTGAAGGGCACAATAAATGAGATGAAAAATGCATTAAAAAGCATCAGAAATAGAGCAGACCATATGGAAGAGGGAATTAGTAAGATCTATGATGGAAATCTAGAAATAATACAAGTAGAAGAGGAAAGAGAAGTGAAAAAATATTGAAGAAATTGTATAATTTATTCAGCCATTTTAGAAAGGGAAATATAAAGGTAAAGGGTATCCCAGGAGAGGAGGAGGCTGAGCAGAGGGTTTATTTAAAGAAATAATTGTTGAAAACTTCCTCAAACTAGGGAAGGAACTGGATATACAAATCCATGAAACTAAGAGAACACACAATTACGTCAACACAAAAGGACCTGCTTGAAGGCACATTACATTAAAATTGTCAAAAATCAAAGACAAAGAAAGAAATTTAAAGATAGCTAACACCTCATGCAAAGAGTTGACTCACTGGAAAAGACTGTGATGCTGGGAGGGATTAGGGGCAGGAGGAGAAGGGGACGACTGAGGATGACATGGCTGGATGGCATTACGGAATCGATGGACGTGAGTCTGAGTGAACTCCAGGAGACTGTGATGGACAGGGAGGCCTGGCGCGCTGCGATTCATGGGGTTGCAAAGAGTTGGACACGACTGAGCGACTGAACTGAACTGAACTGAAGGAAAAAAAAAAAGAGTGGTAATTTACAAAGGAACTGCCATTAGAATATCAACAGATTTCTCAGTGGAAACTCTGCAAGCCAAAAGAAAGTAGAATGACATTCTCAAAATGCTGAAAGACTAAAAACTGTCACACAAGATTCCTGTGTCTGGAGAAATTATCATTCAGATACAGAGGAGCAGTACTTTCTCAGACAAATATAAGCTGTTCTTGTTCAATCATTCAGTCATGTCTGACTGTTTGAGACCCCACGGACTGCAGCAAGCCAGGCTTCCCTGTCGTTCACCATCACCTGGAGCTTGCTCAAACTCATGTCCGTTGAGACAGTAATGCCATCCAACCATCTGTCGTCCCCTTCTCCTCTTGCTTCCAGTCTTTGCAGCATCAGGGTCTTTTCCAATGAGTCAGCTCTTCCCCTCAGGTGGCCAAAGTATTGGGAGCTTCAGTTTAGCATCAGTCCTTCCAATAAATATTCAGGACTGATTTCCTTTAGGATGGTCTGGTTGGATCCCCTTGCAGTCCAAGAGACTCTCAAGAGTCTTCTCCAACACCACAGTTCAAAAACATCAATTCTTTGGTGCTCAGCCTTCTTTACGGTCGAATTCTCACATCCATACATGACTACTGGAAAACTATAGCTTTGACTTTATGGACCTTCTTGGTAAAGTAATGTCTCTGCTTTTTAATACACTAGCTAGGTTTGTCATAGCTTATCTTTCAAGGAGTAAGCATCTTTTAATTTCATGCCTGCAGTCACAGTCCACAGTGATTTTGGAGCCGAAGAAAATGAAGTATGTCACTATTTCTGGTTTTTTTTTTCCCATCTATTTGCATGAAGTGATGGGACCAGATGCAATGAAAGTTGAGTTTTAAGCCAGCTTTTTCACTCCCCTCTTTCACTTTCATCAAGAGGCTCTTTAGTTCCTCTTCATTTTTTGCCGTAGGGTGTTGTCATCTGTGTATCTGAGTTTATTAATATCTCTCCCGAAAGTCTTGATTCCAGCTTATGCTTTATCCAGCCTGGCATTTTGTGTGATGTACTCTGCCTCTAAGTTAGATAAGCAGGGTTACAATATACAGCCATGACATACTCCTTTCCCGATTTTGAACCAGTCCATTGTTCCATGTCCGGTTCTAACTGTTGCTTCTTTGACCTGCATACAGGTTGCTCAGGAGGCAAGTAAGGTGGTCTGGTTTTCCAGAAGCTGAGGGAGTTCATAAACACTAGACCTTTATAACAAATGTTGAAAGGTGTTCTTCTACCAGAAACATAAGGGGGAAAGTACGGTAAATTTTGAGTAAGATAGTCAGAATCAGAAAATTACAACTGCTAATCAGAACAGGTGTTTAAACACATTATAATTTAAAGGTTAAAGGTATAAAAAGGGGGAAAAAATCACTACAGCTACTTCAATTTGGTAACAAATTCCAAATATAAAAAGCATAATTTGCGAGAACAAAAACACAAAAGGGAAAGAGGGAAAAGATAGAACTTGTATAGCTAAAAAAAGATATTAATGAGTCTATCATCAGAAAACGGACCATTTTATCTGTGGGATGTTTTATACAAACATCGTGGTAACAGCAAGTAATAAATCTAGAGCAGAGACACAAAGCATAAAAAAGGGGAAACAGAAAAACATGATAGAAAACCACCAAAATAAAATGACAGACAGAAACAAAGAAAAAAAAACAACAACAATGGAGATAGAGACTATCAGAAAGCAACAGATGAAATGGCAGGGTACTAGGTCCTCATCTGCTAATAGTTGCCGTAACTGTAAATTGAGTTTACCAATCAAAAGGCAGAGTAGCTGGATTGATTAAAAAATAAAGTCAAATCATATGCTGCCTCTGGGAGACTCAACTCAGCTAAAAAGATAAAAATAGTTTCAAAGTGAGGGGATGGAAAATGATACTCCAAGCCGATGGCACCGAAAGTGGGTATAGCTATACTCATATCCGGCAAAATAAACTTCAAGCTAAAAGAAGTAACAAGAGACAAAGATGGACAGTATATAATGATAAAGGGGACAATTCATCAGAATGCACAGCAAAAAGTAAGACATAACAATTATTAATATATATGAACCTACCTCGGAGTACCTAGGAGTACCAACATATATAAAATAATTTTTAGTAGACCTAAATGGAGAAATTGACAGGAACAAAATAATGTGCTTATATGCCATCTGTATATCCTCATCAGTGAAAGGTCCAGTCATGCCACTTGTCCATTTTAAAAGTAAAGGACTTTAACACATCACTTACATTAATGGATAGATCATCCAGACTGAAAGTCAATAAGAACAGACTTAAATAAAACATTTAACCAGATGGACTTGATAGATTTGTATAGAATATCACATCCAAATAAACGAAAGTATACAATTTTTTTAACTGCTCATGAAACTGATCAAGCATAGACCATACGTTAAGACACAAAACAAAGCCTGAACAAATTTAAGAAGATTGAAATCAAAATAAGCATCTTTTTCAATCACAATGATATGAAACTAGAAATCAAATGTAAGAAGAAAGCTGGAAAAATCACAAATACTTGGAGACTGGAAAACATGCTACTGACCAACTGTTCAGTGGGTCAGTGAAGAAATCAGAGATACACGGGATAACACAAGTCAACCAGCAAGATTACTGTTACATATTGAACCACAGCCAGTAGTAGCAAAATAAACATTTCTCTAAAAATGAGATATTTACCAAAATAGTCCATAGCTTTTTTCATAAAACACAATTTAGCAAATTTAAAAAGTTTAAAACATACAGAGTGTCTTCTCTGCTCTTGAAGGACTCAAATTAAAATGGACATCAGATTGTCAATGTATGGCAAAACCAATACAGTATTGTAAAGCAAAATAAATTAAAAATAAAGATTTAAAGAAAATAAAATAAGAAAAAAAAATAAAATGGACATCAGGAAAATCTCTAAACATGGAATAGTTTTAAAACTCCAGTTAGAAAATGGGCAAGTGTCATGACTGGACATTTCAGTGGTGAGGATATGCAGATGGTAGATAAGCACATGCAAAAACACTCGACGCCATTAGACAAATTAAAATCATAATGAGATACTGCTACATAGCCATCCAAATGGCTAGAATAGAGTGCAAATATGAAATAATGGAAAGGATGTGGAGAACCTGTATAACATTTCCATTGATGGTGATAATGTGACATGGCACAGTCACTCTAGAAAGTACTTTGGCAGTTTTCTATGAAACTAGAGCTGTAATTACAATTCAACCTACCAATTGCTCTACTCGCTGTTTATTCCAGAGAGAAGAAAACTTGTGTTCACACATAATCTGTACATGAATATTCATAATAGCCAAACCTTATTCTTAATAGCCTCAAACTGGAAACAGCCCAGATATCCTTCAACAATCAAATAACAAAACGACTGTAATAAATACGTACCATGAAATATTATTCTGCAATAACCGGGCATGCGCCATTAATAGACACAATGACTTGGATGAATCTCCAAAGAATTATGTTGCATGAAAGCCACTCTCAAAAGTTATATAATGTATGATTCTATTTATGTGAGTTTTGAAACCCACTTTAGAAATGGCGAATGTATTATTGGCTGCCTAGAATTAGCGAGGGTAAAGGAAGGGCAAGAAGATATGGTTAAAATGGCAAAAACCACCACAATATTGTAAAGTAATTAGCCTCCAATTAAAATAAATAAATAAATTTTAGAAAAAAGGCGGCAGATATCCTTGTGGTCAGGGAACTATTTAGTATCTGGGTTATCGGAGTTGATTCAGGGGACTACACAGGTGACAGAAACGTATACAACTGAACATGTGCATGTGTGCACACACAGACACGGGGAAATAAGTAGGAGTGAAACTGAGGAAGTGTAAATAAGATCGATAGGCTGTATCAATGTCAGTATCCTAGTATGATATTATACAAGTTTTAAAAAATATTGCCCATCTGGGAGACTGGATAAAGGGTATGTAAAATTTCTTTGTATTTTTCTTAAGACAGCATATTAATTTCAGATTAATTTAAGTAAAATGACAACTGAAAATGTATGATGAAATGCTTGATATTTAACTATTGTTTTAAGTGGGATAAAGATTAAAATCACAGAGACCTACTTAAGATATGAATCTAAATATGCCATTCATCTTACAACTTAGACTCTATAAAAATCATGCCTTATACTTTAATCAAAATGGTAATAAGTTTCCTTGTCTCTCTGATGCTCTAACTTTGCTGTCACTTATGTTTTATGTTAATATTCATGATGTTCTGTGCATTTATATTATCCCACACTGGCTTTTTGGATGCATGATCCCTGAGATGCCTTTCTATTCACCTTGTCACCTGGTGAACTCCTTTATGCCCATTTAAATTGATTCTAGATTGAGAAAACGATCATGACTCTTTTACTCTTTCCCCTCATCCCTTTAACCTCTGTGTTTTTATAATACTCTTTCCACATCTTCACTTATTTCATTGTATTATAAGTGAAAAAAGGAATCTATTTGAGGAATTTATTTCAGTCTTCCTACTCTGCCTCATGGGAACAGAGATTATAAATCCCAGAACTAAGTTAGTTGGTATATCACAAATATTCAATAAATATTGATTAAGTAACAGTATGCTGCTGCTGCTGCTGCTGCTAAGTCACTTCAGTCGTGTCCGACTCTGTGTGACCCCATAGACAGCAGCCCACCAGGCTCCGCCGTCCCTGGGATTCTCCAGGCAAGGAGATAGTGATGATGACCCTATATGCGAGACAGCAAAAGAGACACAGATGTATAGAACAGTCTTTTGGACTCTGTGGGAGAAGGCGAGGGTGGGATGATTTGAGAATAGCATTGAAACAAGTATATTATCATATGTGAAACAGATCACCAGTCCAGGGTCGATGCATGAGACAGGGTGCTCAGGGCTGGTGCACTGGGATGACTCTGAGGGATGGGTTGGGGAGGGAGGCAGAAGGGGGGTTCAAGTGTATACCCATGACTGACTCATGTCAATGTATGGAAAAAACCATTACAATATTGTAATTAGCCTCCAATTAAACTAAATAGATTTTTAAAAAGAGAAAAAAAACAAAAAGAAAATGGGAGTTTTAGATTTAATTTTAAAACATTCTTTCTAAAATTTTAGTACTGTGAGACTTATGTGCAGAATTTGTGTTTCAGAACTCCTCTTTGTATACAATTTTTCTGCATAGTTTCAACTCAAAGCAATTTAAATGACTTCTTAAGATTCATGTTTTATAGTTCTTTCCCTTATGATTTTGATGGAATGCACTGATAATTACTTATATTCACACCAGGAGATTACAGTAAATATAATTGCTAGGGCGGTGTTCCTCTTATGAAATTATACCCAAGCATCCCTAAGGAAGAAGAGCTTTTGAAACTCATGCATTCTAAAATTATTTTTTAAATCTACTTTTACCAACCCATCAACTCTTCATTTCAGTCTATCTTCTAGTACACACGGCATTGATATTCAGTGTATTAATTCAGATCTGCAGCTGCCAAAGTATTTTGTGGTGTGCATAAGGAAGTTAATATAAATTTTAAAATATCTTGAACTGGAATCAGTAAACTTCTGTTCAAATCCAGAAGGCAGATTAATAACTGTGTGACCTTGAGAAAATCAATACTTTTGAACCCATTCCTTCATTAATAAATTTCTGGTGCACCTCAAAGTATGTTTTGAGGATTTAGTAACCTGAGGATATAAATACACGTGATATTTGATGGAAAATAATACATATCATGAGGTTCTATAAATTTCACATTTGCTTTGGTAACCTGTTACATATGTATGATTTTGTGTAAATTCACTGATACGTTGTATGTTTGTGTATACTGAAGCACTGCAGCTCTATAGTACACTGAAAATAAATGCCTAAACCTTGTAAAGCACACAAATAATTAGAATATATGCACGATATAGTTTTATTTTATTATTATACATTCATTTGGGGAGATACATTCAAGATATTTTAATAAGATGTGATGATTACCGTGGAAATTTTGTCTTATAAAGTACTCACAACATTTTAGTTCCTTCTATGTTATGTATATACTGTTTTTTTGACAATCCCTTTTTGTAAATTTGTAATTGTGCTGATGCTCTATTGTTAGGTGCAGACATACTAAGAATTGCTCCGTCTTCTCGGAGAAATTTCCCCTTCATCATTATGTATGCCCCTTCTTATGTAATACCTCTGATACCTTCCTTTACTTTGAGTTCTGCCTTGTTTGAAATTAATATATCTACTCCCATTTCTTTGGCTTCGTGTTAACATATTTTCCTTTATCCATTTCTTTTAATCTGCATTTGTCTTTATATTTTAATAGGTCTATAGTAGACAACATATGGTTGGGTCTGTTGTTTGATTCACTCTGATAACCTCTATCTTTTTAATTGGTGCGTGTAGATCATCATCATTCAATGATTCTTGATATAGTTGGATTAATATCCGCTGTTACAGTTTTCTATGTGTTGCCCTTGTTTGTTTTTATTTTTGCCTTCCTCTCTGTCTCTGCCTTTTGTGGCTTTAACTGGGCATTTTTCTATTATTCCACTTTTCTGTCTTCTTGTTGATAGATGTATATTCACTCAATTGAGTCCTATTCTTTGCAATGCTTTGGACTATAGCCCGCCAGGCTCCTTTGTTCTTGGGATTTTTCAGGCAAGAATACTGAAATGGATTGCCATTTCCTTCTACAGGGAATATTCCTGATCCAGGGATTGAAGCCAGGTCTCTTGCATTGCAGGCAGATTCTTTACTGTCTGAGCCACCAGGAAATCAACACTGAATATTCCCTGGAAGGACTGATGCTGAAGCTCCAAGAGTTCGGCCAACTGATGTGAAGAGCTGTCTGACTGGTAAAGACACTAATGCTGGGAAAGATTGAAGGCAGAAGGAGAAGGGGACAACAGAGGATGAGATGGTTGGATGGCATCACTAACTCAAAGGGCACAAATTTGAGCAAACTCCAGGAGAGTGTGAAGGACAGGGAAGCCTGGTGTGCTGCAGTTGATGGAGTCACAAGGAGTCAGACACAGCTTGGGACTGAAGAACAATTTTGATCTCTTCTTAGCTAAACAGTTATAGTTATATTATTCTTTATACTTTAAATAATTTCTTTCTTTACTTCTTTTTTTTAGTGATTGCCCTAGAGTTTGCAATATATATTTACAACTAATCCAGTTCTAGTTTTAAATAACACTTATATTGCTTCATAGATAATATTATCATAATCCTAATTTCCCCCTCTTTTTCCTTATATCATTGTCATACATTTCTCCTCTGCATAATCATGCCTAAGCATATATATCAAATATGATTTTGCTACTCTTATTTTAACAAACTCTTTCTGCTGTGTCAGGCCCAGCCTGTTGATAGTGAAGCCATCAGCTAGGAATTCCTGAGTCACTTCCCTGGGTCCATGTTACTTAGAAGGAACACCACACACATTTCCCCCACTGGGGCCAGTGCTATGGCTGGGGCCACCTGTTCTGTTTTCTGTTATGATGTGTCTTATGTCACAGGATGCATTTCAGCAAAAACCATCAGAGAACTTTTTGGAAGAAGACTTATTACTCACAGGTCCTAGAGTATCCATGGCATGCCCCAGGGCCACAAGTGAGGTTGTAAGGGAAAAGAGTGGTGGGCGAAGGGAAAGACAAGAGAGAGAGAAAGCCTGGATTTAGGCTCTACTTTTATTGCAGTGTGAGGTGGGTTATCTGGATTCCACTGGATCACTCATTGTTGGCCAGTTTGCAGTGTAAGAGTGGGATTTGGGACTTGAGACAGTGAAGAAGTAGGGTCACTGAACTGGTTGCCCAGGCTTGCCTGTGGTCTTTGTAAAGGGAAATTTCCTGAGTGTGAGGGCCTGGTTACTTATTGGCTGTTTTGTTAGGAGCTGGGTCATACAATTATTAATAGCAATGTATTTATTTGAAATGGATGTCTTTTGAAGTAAAAATGCCTTAGCAATCAAAATCAGCGTCAGTCACTTATACTACACTGTTAGATCAATTAAGGGTAAGAAAACACAATTTTTTTTAATCTTCACTTATTATTTCACCTAATTTTTTCCCCCTTTAGGTAGATCAGAGTTTCTGACATACATTACTTCCCTTCTCTCTAACGAACTTCTATTATTTCTGACAGGGTAACTCTATAGGCAACAACTCTCTTCAATTTTTCTTTTGCTGAAAGAGTCTACTTCTCCTCCACTTTTCAAAGATAATTTTGCATGGACCAGAATCCTAGACTGTGTTTTTATTTTCTCTCAACACTTTAAATACTTCAAGCCACTCTTTTCTGTTTGCGTGGTTTCTGAGAGGCAGTCCAATATCATCCTTACATTTGTTCTTCTATAGGTAAGTTGACTGCCCACCCCCCACCGCCGTCCCTGGTTTCTTTTTAATTTACATTGGATAATCTGTATCTAGAATATGATATTGCTAGTTGTTATGATACCCTGATTGGTATTCTCAGTGTTTCCTGGACCTATGGCTTGCTGTTTGACATGAATTTAGAGAAATTGTCCGTCATTATTGTTTCAAATATTTCTTCTGTGCTTTTCTCCATCTGGTGTTCCCATTATGTGTATGTTATACCTTTTGTAGATGTCCCATAGTTCCCAGATATTCTGCTACGCTTCTTTTTCAGTCTTTTCCTGTGTGCCTTTCAGTTTTGGTGGAATTCGCTAGCTCAGAGATTCTGTTCTCAGTCATGCCTAGTCTCATAAGTCCATCCTTTAGGCATTCTTAAAGGCATTCTCCATGTTTTGTTGCAAGGTTTCTGATGTCTGGAATTTCTCCCTGGTTCTTTCTTAGATGTCCAAGGTCACTTACATTACCTCTCTGTTCTTGCATGCTGTCTACTTTAGTCATTGGAGCCCTTAGCATGTTCATCGTTGTTCTGTTTAAACTGCTGGGTTGATAATTCCAACATCCCTGCCATATCTGAGACTGGTTTTGATGCTTGCTCTGTCTCTACAAGGGTGCTTCCCACGTGGTGCAGTGGTAAAGAAACAGCCTGCCAATGCAGGAGAAGCAGGAGACACAGGATCAATCCCTGGGTCAGGAAGGTCCCCTCAATAGGAAGTGGCAACCTGCTCCAGGATTCTTGCCTGGGAAATCCCACGGACAGAGGAGCCTGGTGGGCTGCAGTCCCTGGGGTCACAGAGAGTCAGATTCACGACCGAGCACACACATGCACTGTCTCTTCAAAACGTGTTTTTGCCTTTCAGTAAGTGTGTGTGTGTGTGTGTGTGTGTGTGTGTGTGTGTGTGTGTGTGTGACAGCCAGGAATGATGTACTGGGTAAAAAGGAACTATTGTAATCAAGCCTTTAGTAACATGATAGTAAGCTGTAGGGAGAGAAGTGCTCTATAGTTCAATGATTAGGCCTCTGTCTTTTAGTGCCTCTGTGCCTCTAGAATGTGAACTTCTCAGTCCTCCCCACCTCTTTTAGGTTTTCCAGGATGGCTAGATTTAGCTAGATTTGAGTATTTCCCCTTCTCCACATGGAAGGATAAAACCAGCTGGGAATTCCTTGGTGGCTGAGTGGTTAAGATTCCATGCTTCCAATGCAGGGGGTATGGGATCCGTCCCTTCCAATGCAGGGAGTATGGGATCCATCCCACTTCCAATCTCTGGGGGTATGGGATCCATCCCCAGCATGTAAGATCCTACATGCCAAGCAATGCAGCCAAAAAATTGAAAAAAAAAAAAAAAAAGACCAGCTATGTTGGGTGCTTCCCCTCCTCTAAGCTAGAATTAACAGGGGTGGATGTTGCTCTTCCCCCATGCCAGTCAGATGTCAGTGAAACCTCTGGAGTTCAGGCTTTAGTTACATAGCTTCTCCGGAGGGCAGACTTTATTTGCAAAAACAGAATGCTCTGGAATATGTCAAAACGATCCTCTCCCTGCCCTGCCAGAGGCACAAGGGGACTTTTCTCCAATAATCCCTGTGAGAACCTGCTAGAACTCTAGCAGGTGGAGCGCATGAGAGTGCAAGTGGCTCAGTAGTGACTGGATCTCCCCGAGGTTTTAAATATCCCACTGAGCCTCCCGCAGGTCTTCAGTCACAGGTCGGCTTTCTCTACACGGGAGCTGGTTTCCAAGGCGTTTCTTCTCCGGTAAGTTGTGATTGTTTTCCTTTGTATTTGCCTGTTACTCTCTTCAGTTTTGGGGACTTCAGGTTGCTCTATGACTTCTCTTGTGGATCTAAGAAGTTGTTGGTTTTTACTTTGTTCGGAGTTTACTTGTTGCTAAGAGAAAGTGGCCACTCCTAGCTTCTTCTATGCTGGAATGAAAACCTTGTTTCTTTCCACATAGTTTAAATTGTAATTCTGTTATCTAATAGTATTTAGCAATACTAAAACCTTAGAGGTGCAAGCAAGTAAAATGTCCCTTAGAGTTGTTGTACAGTCTGAAATGTAGCTTTGACAGATTGTAAATTTGAAAAGATATATTCACGTTTGATTCAAACTGATATCCCTGAAGAAGTCATCTCCAGTGCACCACTTTCCCCAGAACCGTGTGACTTTCAGGTTGAAACTTCAGTGAATTAAATTCTCATTATTGCATTGAATTCTGAAGTTATGGTAGTGATTGACAGATGCTTAAATTTGGTCCCCAACCTGAAGGAGGCACAATAATGAAGTTAAGGGAAAAAAAGCATATACTTTATATGCAAAATGATTTCCTGTTTATTTAGTATGGGCAAGATATTTAATCACTCTAAAATTCAGTTTCTCCCCTTTCAAAATGGAGTCACCTAACTTACAGTATTTGTATGAGGGTTAATTTATATATGATTAAGACAGTTCCTAGCACTTAATACATATTTTAGTTTCCTTTCTTGTCTTACATGGATTTTGTTTCCCCAATTTCCTGATTATCAAAAGTATGTGTATGATTGTTCAAATTTAGGTTCCTGGGTCCTACCAAAGAATTACTGTACCATGCTACCATGCTATAAATTAGAATCTGCAGTGAGATTCAGCACACAGGTGTTCCTTGTAGAAGTCATTGAAGCGATGCATCCTATTAAGTCTCAATTGAGCACAAACTGACCTGTCCAATACAAAGAGCTAGAATATGTTACCAGTGAAGAAACTCACCCAAACCTAGACATGGTCAGCAGTTTGGGATATGCTTGATTTTTCCACATATCACTTGTTATAAGAGAGTTCCTGTAGTTTGTTTTCTTAATTGAATTTTTTCTGAAGGAGACTTTTATGTAAAAGTTGAGGGGCATATGATTGTTTTCTGCAGTTGAAATATGAGAAGTTGATTACACTGGGGTGTCTTTTGTGGGAAGTACTACTCACCCACATCCTTCTTATTCCATAATATGAATTGGTGATTGATACCTATTCAGGTAAGAGGTCATGTACATTTGTGATATAGAAACTAGATTGTTTTAAAAGTATTCACGTCATTCTAATATTTCACCTGAAGGAAGTCTTATTATAGAGACACACAGAGATACTTACGTACACACACACAATAATATATTTTAAGATCCTGTCTCTGATACTTGCCAAGTATGTGACCAGGGAGCAGTTGTTTAACCTCTTGGAGCATAAAATTTAGTATGTCAGAAATGGAAATCACAATAACTATATTAAAAGCCTATTTCAAAGATTAGGTCAGCTCTCGTTCTTATATGCCTGGTTTATCATAGATGTTCTTTGCTCCTCGATTACAAGCTAGTCCAAATACTTGACGGTAGTTTATTCATGGAATTCTACTGAAACTCAGTGAAGGGTAACTTAGCCTATCACTTTAAACCTGTCCGGTTCTGTTAAACACAGAGGATGCCGTGAGTGGGATTAATTTTTTTGTTTTTGACTGCTCTGGATCTTTGTTGCTGCAAAAGGGCTTTCCCTAGTCGTGAAGAGCAGGGGCTACTCTTCTTTAGCGTGCACCGGCTTCTCATTGCACTGGCCTCTCTGGTTAGAGCATGGGCTCCAGAGCACGTGGGTTTCAGGAGTTGTGGTGCACAGGCTTAGCTGCACAGCAGCATGTGGAATATTCCGGGACCAGGGATTAAACCCATGTCTTCTGCACTGGCAGGTGGATTCTCATCATCTGTCTCCCCTTTCTCCTCCAGCTCTCAATCTTTCCCATCATCAGGGTCTTTTCCAATGAGTCAGCTCTTCGCCTCAGGGGGCCATAGTATTGGAGCTTCAGCTTCAGCATCAGTCCTTCCAATGGATATTCAGGGTTGATTTCCTATAGATGCCTCGTATTCTGATTTTCTTAAGCGGTTGTCTATGTTGGTTGATTTCAAGTGTATTAGAAACCACGGAGCAGTAACAATGCCTGCGGTACATGTCACGCACACTTGTTCTGTCATTTCCTAAGAATAAATTGAGCTAGTCATAGTCATCAGGCCAAAACTTATTTAGTTTAAATTTTAAAAAGCATTGCAAATAACTTCAATAAGCTGAACAACAGAAAGATAGCTGAAATACAAAATAGTGTATGTTATAGAATGAAGTATATGTGGAATTAGGCGTGTTTGTGTGTGCAGTTGTATTCTAAAGAAAGATACCCAATTGTGCATTTTCTACCCTGAGTAGTAGGGTTTTAGGTGCTATTTCCTTGCAGTGTATTATTCATTAACTTAAATAGCTATTTTGTGTTTGTAAATTCACAGGCAAATAGTGCTTATAATTCGTAGGATTAGGAAAACAAAAATACAAAACAGTGGAATAAATATATGGCACATATGAAAAAACAAGCTCTATTTTTTAAAATTATATAACAAAAGGTGTCAGAATTGTGCAATACTTTAGAGTTTTGTCTTTTTGCATATTTTAATACATACATATTATATCTTAACATACATATGAGCAGGATTTTCTCATTAATATGTTGTTGTTTAGTCACTAAGTCATGTCCAACTCCTTTGCGACCCCATGGACTGTAACCTGCCAGGCTCTTCTGTCCATGAGATTTCCCAGGCAAGAAGACTGGAGTGGGTTGCCATTTCCTTCTCAGAGGATCTTCCCGACAGGAATCAGACCTTGTATCTTCTTCATTGGTTGGCAGATTCTTTACCACTGAGGCACCAGTTCCGTTCAGTCACTCAGTCTTATCCAACTGTTTGAGACCCCATGGACTACAACATGCCAGGCCTCCCTGTCCATCATCAACTCCCGGAGTTGATTCAAACTAATGTCCATCGAGTCAGTGATGCCATCCAACCATCTCATCCTCTGTCATCCCCTTCTCCTCCTGTTCTCAATCTTTCCCAGCATCAGGGTCTTTTCAAATGAGTCAGATCTTTGCATCAGGTGGCCAAAGTACTGGAGTTTCAGCTTCAGCATCAGTCCTTCCAATGAATATTCAGGACTGATTTTCTCTAGGATGAACTGGTTGGATCTCCTTGCAGTCCAAGGGACTCTCAAGAGTCTTCTCTAACACCGCAGTTCAAAAGCATCAATTCTTCAGTGCTCAGCCTTCTTTATGGTCCAACTCTCACATCCATACATGACTGCTGGAAAAACCATAGCCTTGACTTAGACGGACCTTTGTCAATACAGGAATGTCTCTGCTTTTTAATATGCTGTCTAGGTTGGTCATAACTTTCCTTCCAAGGAGTAAGCGTCTTTTAATTTCATGGCTGAAGTCACCATCTGCAGTGTTTCTGGAGCCCAAGAAAATAAATTCTGCCACTGTTTACACTGTTTCTGCATCTATTTGCCATGCAGTGTTGGGACCAGATGCTATGATCTTAGTTTTCTGAAGCTTTGAGCCAACTTTTCCACTCTCCTCTTTCAATTTCATCAAGAGAATTTATATTTATACCAAAATAAATTTGTTTTTGCAACCTGAGTACTTTTAGGCAACTTAGACTCTTGCTATTTGGTTAGATAGAACATTTATTTTTTCTTGAAATAGCCAAAATATAACACTGGGGAGTGAAAGAATAAACTATAGTATTTGTCACACTTACAAGAGATTCACAAAATACATTCATGTAGATAGGATAGATGAGTGTCTTAGTGATACACTATGAAGCAAAAAACAAACAAAAAAAAAACTGGTACATGAAGGATTCTGCCCTTTTAATAAAGTTAAAAGCAATAACATCCTTAAACTTAAGAAATGTGTTTTGAAATAAATGAGGGTGAGCTGACCACAGGATTCCTGACATGGGTTTCTTTGTATGATGTGGGAACTCAGGGCACCAAATATTCAGATAGATGTTAGATATGGGTTATTTTCAGATTGTGGCTTTGGTTTTATATTATGAACTTTGCTTATCAAATAATATATGAAAGAATTAATGAATAGAAGTGTGGCTTTAATAGACAAGTTAAAAGCTAGTGGCAGAAACCCAGGTTTGCGGTTAAGAGGATATCTGAGAGAGAATAATCATACTTTATTATTTGAGTTTATATTTCGATGATTAATATTGAGTTTGACATCTTTTCAATTATGTGGCCCTTTTCATCCTCTTTCATCTTTTCCCTCTCCGTTGCTTGCTTGTTTCACTGGGTTTTATTGTAAATATTTAATAATAACAGATTCTATTTTTTTTCCATGAAGGGGAATTTCCTAATTATATTTCAGGTACAGTCTTTTTTTAGGGGGGTGATGGAGACATTCTGGCACACTTGTGATTAGTGAAATGGACCCTATGTTTTCATTTTTAAATCATTGATGTGGATGTGTCTGTGTCTGTAACAAGGACAGATCTATTATACGCTTTTAGAGCTGAGAAAATTTTAAAGATATCTCAAAATTTAGTTTTTATTGATTACATAAAAATACTTAGATATTTGTTTAAATAGATGTCTTGACTCTGCTTTATAATATAGGTTTACCATTTTGGCCTAATTTAAAAAGTGGTCACTGTATCCTCAAAACTTTTGGAAAATCCTAGAACATTTTATTTATCTAACTAGCCATAAGGTATGAAGGGAATTTAAACTCATTTAACTGCATTAGCAACTACTAAGAAGAAATGTTGCATTTAGAATAACTAAAACCTGTATCATGTTGTTAATTTGTAACATAAACATTAATATATGTTCCCATAGATAGAAATCTGCAGAGAAAGTAAGATAGGACATTTACTGAAATTAGAATATTTATCAAAAACAAATTGCATTTTCCTTATGTGTTCACTGAGCTTAAATGTTAATGAAATTCTCCCTTTCAAATTATATTCACAAGGCAAATATTAGATAAGACCATGTTATCAAGGATAAAAAATGATTGAATTTCTGGTTTTACACTTAATAATCTGGAACAGAGATGTAGGTCAATGGGGAAAAAAGGGTATTTAAGATGTTACTGTTGCTTAGATAAAGTGATAGTTCATTCAAAGAAATAATCAACCCAGTGCACACTTGGAGAAAAAGTGATTTCTTTTCATTCCAAATGCCAACTGAACTGTAAAGGGTGACATTTTGAATAAAGGAAAGTAAGAATGAAAATGGATTATTAAAAAAAAAAACTTATCAAGCTTATCAGATTGTACTCTTCCATTGCTTAGTCCAAGCTCTCTGGAGCTGACTTTTCTTATTATATTTTCAAATGTTCTGGTGCAGTTTCATTCAAATTGTCTAAATGATTTTTAGTTGAATTAAATATATTTTTGGACAAGGGTTCTTGTTAAAAAATCTCAGTAAAATGGAAACATGGAAACTTTCCTACCAACCAACCATCTGTTCTGATCCAAAAATCACTGCTAATTTCTGACAGCAGTAATGGCAAAATTCTAGCCTAGATGAATTTATGTGTGTCCCTGAGAGAGAGAAGTTTAAACAATGATATTGGATATTTTTGCACGTGGATATTTTGCAATAGGTTCTTCATTTTTTTTTAATTCATACAAATGAAGATGAAGGGAATTCACTAAAATCTGAATAGTCAAACAAAGAAATGGTTTAGATGACAATAAAGAACTACCAAATTAGAAAGTGAAGTTTATCCTACATTTGACTCCTGGGATTAACATCAGCTTCATTCTTAGCCAGATAGAGAGCCTATTGGTTTTTATTACAATTAAAATAAAATTTGCCTTGAATCGTAATTTAATATATTTTGAGGAGATACAGATGTTATTTAAAACTGTCTATTCTTTTTAAACATATGCATTGAAATGTAGTTGTTAATGTTTGAATCCAGAGTAACTGAAACAGAACACTGTTCTAGGGATAATAAACTATGTTAGATAAAAAGAGAGACATATGGTATAACACAGAAGAAAATATAGATCATACAGAGATAATTTTCAGGCTAAAATACTAAAAAACATTTATACACTCACTTTTGGCCTCCCAAGTGACATTCTAATCTCTGTGTGATTCTCTTAAACAGGAGGAATCTCAGATGTTCCTCTGATCCACTCAGCCATCTAACGATGTTATCATCCATTTTATTGGCAACATAATTGGTAACCCATGATGAATAGTCATGTAACTTAAGTAGAATATTATGTAATTTGTAATTTAGTTTTACCTATGCTATATTCAGGGCTCAACCAAGAAAACAGAAATCACTGCAAATATTTAAATGGAAGGAATTTCATAGAAGGTATTGATTAGACGGGTAAGAGGACTACTGAGAAGCCGAGCAAGGGACTCTGAGTCATACCAGAAAATGGGAGGACCCAGCAGGAAGCTGGTGCAGGAACAGAGGGCTGCAGAAGTGTGGCTAAGCTTGGATAGAATCACCTGCTGGAGACCAGCAACGCACCAGCCTGTCTAGCTAGAGGAAGGGCTGTAATTGAGATGGCATTGGAAGCAGAGAGGAAGGGGAGATAGCGACTTCTCCCTACTTCTGCCTTCTGGGTTCCTGCCCCTGTCTCCCACAGCCAGGAAACAGTGAAGCCAGCTAACCAGGGAGCCTAGGAAGCAGGATGTGTTTGCTTGTGCAGGAGTCTCAGGCTCATGCAACTTCCTAGTGCCCTCTACACAAGTTTGAATCTAATGTTTTTTCAAATGTTTCCATTTTATAAAATTATTTTTTTCCTAAATACACACAGTAGTATATCTTGGTATGTCAGGTGACATCAAATAATTGTGGCAGGCAGTTCAGTTCACGTCATTTAGGCACCACTCAGTCAAGCATTAATTTTCTACCAGGGCTGATTAGCTGTAAGGTACTGGCTAGTAGCTGAAGTTATGACATTTATCTCAAACCCTAGGGATCTCTGAAACTGTTTTCTTTCAGCAATTGCAAACGCATTTATTTACCACAGCCATTTTAAGCACAATTAGATCTACTGGTTCCTAAGACCTGTCAGTTCTGCTCAGTTCACTTGCTCAGTCGTGTCCAACCTGAGTGTTCTGATATTTTTGTGGAACAGCCTGGAGTTACTTCAAAGCCTTCCCTCATCCTGGGCCCCTTTCATACCTGGCAACATGGTGGGTTCCCTGATAAATGAGTCAGAGTAAATAGTGGGCATTTAGAATATACTGACTCTGAAATCCAAGCAGATCCAGCAATCAATGCAAAAATGTGTTTTGTACTTTAAAGGGTGACACTCTGACAATACCCAGCACCCAGCTCCCTTAGGAGATTCAATGGCACCTGAATTTTTACAGAATTTGTCTGATATATATGTGTCTCACTCTAATCCATCCTGTTTCTAATTCATCAACTTAATCAGATTCCGTATCATTTATATCATTGGATTTGCTTCAAGGCTGAAGATCAAGGAACAATTGGATTACTGACTAATCCTATACTGAAATTCCTTACTATAGAGTTGGATTATCTGAACTTTCTTTTGTCTAATCAGAAGCCATTGTAAAAAGCCCTCCAGGAGAACACTGGAGTTGAAAAAAAGATTGTAACACCTTTAACAGCAATAGTTATGGAGCTCTTTCTTAAAACAGGTCACTGAACTATCAGATATTGTATTTATCCTTAGAGAAGAAAATGTAACTATTCCAAATAGAAGAAAAAATTTGTTTTAAATGAGAAATATTCTGGACAATGAGTGAGAGGTCAGTAGACAGCACATTTGAGACAGTAAATCCCAACACAGATTTTGAAGACTTACTGATTGTTTTAGAGGTTAGAGTTTCTTTGTCTCTTAACCTCTGTATCAGAGAAGACAATGGCAACCCACTCCAGTACTCTTGCCTGGACAATCCCATGGATGGAGGAGCCTGGTAGGCTGCAGTCCATGGGGTCGCACAGAGTCGGACACGACTGAAGCGACTTAGCAGCAGCAGTAGCAGCAGCCTCTGTATTCAGATTTAAAGGGCTCATGGGATTAGGTTAGTCCTACTTAGGTCATCTCTCTTTTGATTGGCCTAAAGTTGAGAAATAAGTACCCTTCCCTTAATTACTTCTGTAAAATCTCTTTTGCCATATAATAAGTGATACCTGTTTATAGTTGTAAATTTCACCCCCACTTAAGGGGGAGAGATTATAAAAGCAAGGGTCCACCAGGGTCATTTTAGTATTCTGGGTACCACAGCTTCATTTCCTTTTTGCCATTTCCCCTTAAGATAAAGTTATAGGTGCTTTCCTTTCATGTATGTTTGAAAAGAATCATGACTTAATAATGTGTGTTCTCTTACTACTTCATCGGGCTTTTGACCATTCCTCCTAGGTTGAATGTAGAGGTTCCATGCTAAGCTACTCCTCTGGATATCAGAATGGTACAAGTTCTATGACATTTCAAAAAGGTTAGTCTTGCCAGGGAGGAGGGATGTGATAATGTCAAACATTCACAATAAGATTAGGAACAGAGCTCCCAAAATAAGATTTGTGTATTTTCAGACTGATTTATCCAGTTTATCCTGATTGGCTACTTCTGGTATTGCTTGGGAAAAAGCCAGAAATGAACTGAGGTTTTTAAGTATTGTATATAAGTTCTTTGGAAAGAGGTATAAGCCAGGAACAGCGATATATACTTTTGAACATTGTGTGTGGTGGGACATTTTTCAGTCTTCTGTATGTGACCACTTGCCCCAAATTTATAAAACCTCTCAAGTTGCTACAGATCAGATTAATAGCTGTTTTCTTTTAGATTTCTTAGGATGTCAGAAATCTGCTCAACATGAAAAGGGGAATCCTGACATGTAAAAATATATTCCTAAGCTTTCAGGTAATGTTTTCTTCTTACTAAAATAACTTTAGTGCCTTTGAAACCTTAAGCTAGTGAGACTGTTCTTTTGATATTTTTGACAAATGGGGGTCTTGGAAAAGATCTAAAAACACAAGGTGCCTTGGTTTATTAGGTATGGAGTTAGAAAGGACATGGGGTAGAGATATTTAGAAAATAAATGTAAGAAACTAAAAGAATATAGTTAAAAAGATCAAAAACTTTTGAGAAAAATGTGTATTTGTCCTAAGCAGGTACTCAATTGGTTGCTCATCTCACACATGAAGAATTCAAGAATAGTACAGCTACATGTTCTAGTCTTAAGTGTCATAAAAGAAAGGATATGGCCCAATAGTACTGGTACGTTTAAAAAAAAAATAAAAGCTTCTGCACAACAAAGGAAACTATAAGCAAGGTGAAAAGACAGCCTTCTGAATGGGAGAAGACAATAGCAAATGAAGCAACTGACAAACAACTAATCTCAAAAATATACAAGCAACTTCTGCAGCTCAATTCTGGAAAAATAAACAACCCAATCAAAAAATGGGCCAAAGAACTAAATAGACATTTCTCCAAAGAAGACATACGGATGGCTAACAAACACATGAAAAGATGCTCAACATCACTCATTATCAGGGAAATGCAAATCAAGACCACAATGAGGTACCATTTCACACCAGTCAGAATGGCTGCAATCCAAAAGTCTACAAACAATAAATGCTGGAGAGGATGCGGAGAAAAGGGAACTCTCTTACACTGTTGGTGGGAATGCAAACTAGTACAGCCACTATGGAAAACAGTGTGGAGATTCCTTAAAAAATTGCAAACAGAGCTGCCTTATGACCCAGCAATCCCACTGCTGGGCATACACACCGAGGAAACCAGAATTGAAAGAGACACATGTACCCCAATGTTCATCGCAGCACTGTTTATAATAGCCAAGACATGGAAACAACCTAGATGTCCATCAACAGATGAATGGATAAGAAAGCTGTGGTACATATACACAATGGAGTATTACTCAACCATTAAAAAGAATACATTTGAATCAGTTCTAATGAGATGGGTGAAACTGGAGCTGATTATACAGAGTGAAGTAAGCCAGAAAGAAAAACACCAATACAGTATACTGACACATATATACGGAATTTAGAAAGAGGGTAATGATGACCCTGTATGTGAGACAGCAAAAGAGACACAGATGTGTAGAGCGGACTTTTGGACTCTGAGGGAGAGGGAGAGGGTGGGATGATTTGGGAGAATGGCATTGAAACATGTATACCATCATGTAAGAAACGAAGTGCCAGTCTATGTTCAATACAGGATACAGGATGCTTGGGGCTGGTGCATGGGGATGATCCAGAGAGATGATATGGGGTGGGAGGTGGGAGGGGGATTCAGGATTGGGAGCTTGTATACACCCATGGTGGATTCATGTCAATGTATGGCAAAACCAATACAGTATTGTAAAGTAAAATAAAGTAAAAATAAAATTAAAAAAAAAAAATCTCTCTCTTCATGCTGCAGTAGACTGCCCTTTAAGATGGGTAAAATAATCAAGGCATTAGTTAATGGGTTTCAGTTCAGTTCAGTTGCTCAGTCATGTCCAACTCTTTGTGACCCCATGGACTGCAGCATGCCAGGCCTCCCTGTCCATCACCAATTCCTGGAGTTTACTCAAGCTCATGTCCACAGAGTCGGTGATGCCATCCAACCATCTCATCCTCTGTTGTTCCCTTCTCCTCCCACCTTCAATATTTCCTAGCAGCAGGGTCTTTTAAAATGAGTCAGCTCTTCACATCAGGTGGCCAAAGTATTGGAGTTTCAGCTTCAGCATCAGTCCTTCCAATAAATATTCAGGACTGATTTCCTTTAGGATGGACTGATTGGATCCCCTTGCAGTCTAAGGGACTCTCACGAGTCTTCTCCAACATCACAGTTCAAAAGCATCAATTTTTCGGCACTCAGCTTTCTTTATAGTCCAACTCTCACATCCATTCAAGACTACTAGAAAAACCATAGCTTTGACTAGATGGACCTTTGCTGACAAAGTAATGTCTCTGCTTTTTTATATGCTGTCTAGGTTGGTCATAACTTTTCTTCCAAGGAGTAAGCGTCTTTTAATTTCATGACTGCAGTCACCATCTACAGTGATTCTGAGCCCAACAAAATAAAGTCTGTCACTTTTTCCACTGTTTTTCCATCTATTTGCCATGACGTGATGGGACTGTATGCCATGATCTTAGTTTTCTGAATGTCGAGTTTTAAGCCAACTTTTTCACTCTCCTCTTTCACTTTCATCAGAGGCTCTTTAGTTCTTCTTCACTTTCTGCCATAAGTTAATGGGTTTATACTATTGCAATTCATATTCCTATCCTGAGAGTAATAACTTGAGTAGACTGATGTGCACATTTCCCAGACATTGAAATATAGACAAACTCATAAACCATATTGTCTGACAAAACAAACATTAATTTTTCCCCACTTACTTAGGAGTTCAAAGTAGGCATGAATCATTTAAAATAAATGCCTCACTCTCTATTCCCTAAAGCCATCAAATTTGCTCCCAGACTTTGCTTTCAGTATGCTCTTTCACTCTGCTGGCTGCCAAAACCAAAAGTGGTGGAGGGATTTTCAATGCAGCAAAGAAATAGAGAATCAGATGCTTATTCATAAAACAACCAAGCAAAACAAGCTGGATAAGCAGAAACACATTGCCAAGCCAATTCACAATCCAGCAGGGCTGAGACAAAGCAGCCAGGTATGGCAGAGCTCCCACTGAGGTGGTCCTATTTTAAGCAAAGCCCAGAGCTTGTGAACAGAGTCCATTTTTCTTCCGGTTTTAATTCAATAGAAACATAACAAAGCAGATTCCAATTCCATCAACGAATTAGATAGAGCTGAACCAAATGGATTGTATGCAGGCAAAATGATAGAGCAGGCCAATGAAGTCTTTGAGACAGGAGGAGAGAAAGAGGGCCAAATCATTTAAAGTTTTATTTTATTTTAATTTCCCATTTGATTCAAATAGATTTCCAAGTACTCAAGAGAAACAAATGAGACATCCTAAGATCAATTTGAAATTTGGCGGAAGTGTGCAAGGCAGAATTTCAACTGCAAAATCAGCCAGGAACAGCTTACGTTTTATAATATAAGATCCTTGGGATGGTCTAAGTTTTAGTTCCTAATAGATTGTATAGCTGCCTAAACTGTGTGGCAAATATTTTCATTTTCCAAATATATTTTACTTTGTAAACAGTTACAGAAATTTTTTTTTAGTTAAAAGTTTTCTTCCCAAATCAGTATTTGTGTGTGTGTGTGTGTGTGTGTATGTGTTTGCTTGTACTTTTTGAGGGTTTCTCTGTTTTGGCATAGTTAAAATAATTTTTTCCAAAATTAACATTAGCATGTGTGCATATCTTTTAAAAGCTCAATTTAATGCACTTACTTAATTTTTTCTTTTATATTATTTGTAAATAATAAAGTGAATATATTCTTAAAACTGGAGGTTTGACATGACTCCTTTAGGAGTCAGAGACACACCCAGATCCCAGGCATCACCTGATATAAGCAGACCAAGAGTCTCCTGAGCATAACTCTGTGTGTGGCTCTGAGTCCTAGTCTGTGGCTCACGAATTCGTTTCTTTCTTGCTCACCATTGCCTTCTTCCCAGGAGTCTGAGTGTTTGCCATAGTCTCATGGCTCAGAACATCATCTTCACGTAAGAAGCCAGATATAGGCATACAACCAGAAAAATATATTAGCTTCATTGTATTTCATTATTAGCTTTGGGAAATAATAAAACCAAGGCCTGAATAACTGTTGGCACAACATTCAGTTAATTGTTATAAAAATGTGCCTTGAAGTAAATAACAGAGGTATTGATTTGAAATTAATTTCGAACATTTGATTCATTTGCTTCTAACTGTCCTGTACCCTGTGGGTTCGTGAAGGGATAATGGGTAAACATATAATGCGCTTCACTTGCTACAAAGGGAAATAAGTCTGATTTATGGAGAGTGATTCAAAAAAGATGATATTTTACACAGAGTGGTCAGTGAAAACCACACTAAGAACATGGCATTTGGGCAGAGAGCTGATGAAACCCAAAGCCTGGAGTAAACCTTGGAAATGCTCCAGAGGAAAGATTCCTAAAGGCAAAAGTTCAAGGACCCTGACATATAACACTCTTGGTAAAATAGTATCTACCTAGTAGGTCATTAGTGCTGAAGATGTATACATGAGGAGAATGGCATAGGAGCTGGTTAATGGATGACAGTGCATGGTGAATATTTTCACCTTAATAGATATTTCTTTCTGCCGCTATAATCTCAATGTAAGTTAAAACTTCTCAACACTGGGAAAACAATGGGAAAACAATGGGAAAATGCTAGAAGTGCTAGAAAATCTAACTGTGAACGTCAGGATATGCTTTCTTGCTGACTTAGTGGTAAAGAATCTGCCTGCCAATGCAGGAGGCAAAAGAGATGAGAGTTCAGTTCCTATGTTAGGAAGATCCCCTGGAGAAGGAAATGGCAACCCACTCCAGTATTCTTGCCTGCAGAATCCTGTGAACAGAGGAGCCTGATGGGCTACAGTCCATAATGTCGCAAAAGAGTAGGACGTGACTTAGCAACTAAAGCAAACCAGCTTCCCTAAATGTTAATATTTTACAACATCTTGTATATCATTTCCTCCCTGTGTGTGTTTGTGCGTATGTTATGACCCATTTCAGAGTAAGTGTTCAACATAAGATTTAAATATTTCAGTGCATTTTTCCTATAAAAAAAGAACATTTCATGCATAAGAACAGTAGAACTATCAATTGTACATACCAAGGATTTGTTTAGAGAACAGGGTAGTTATTCTGAAGAATATCTCATCTAGTGTTTCTCTGGTATTTCATTATTTGACTTTTTTTTTCACAAGGATATCAGAAAAGCAATGTTTCCTCAGCAAATAATATCTGGAGACACATAATTTTGATTTGTCCTATTATGGTAGTGTTAATTTTGATCACTTGCTTACGGTCATGTGGGCAGGTTTTTCGAACTGTAGTTTATTATTGTTTCCCTTTTTATTAAAGGGGAGATATTTTAAGATTAGATGATAGATATACTTTTTCTCATCAAATGCATCCTTTGCATTCATTTTAGCATCAATTGATACAGTATCTAATAGATACAGTCTATTGATGCATTAATTTAGCATCATTTAGGGGCTAGGAGTCGGACATGACTGAGCAACTTCACTTTCACTTTTCACTTTCCTGCATTGGAGAAGGAAATGGCAACCCACTCCAGTGTGCTTGCCTGGAGAATCCCAGGGATGGGGGAGACTGGTGGGCTGCCGTCTATGGAGTCGCACAGAGTCGGACACGACTGAAGTGACTTAGCAGCAGCAGCAGCAGCACCTACTGATGATACAGTCCCATGGCTTTTGAAATTTTTGAGTCTAGCTGGTGGATCAGGCACTGTCCAAGCCCCTCTGTGAACACTGGATACTGTTACCTCTCATCCTTCTGGAAGATTTTTTCTCCAGACCCTAGTGGTTTCTTCATAGGCATGCCCTGATCAGCACTTATTAATAAATACGTAAGTGGGCCTCTCTGCAGACTTCTCAGGCTCATTCTCTGCATGGTTCTGCTCTGTCTAACAGTCTGGGCCAAGAACTCTGGCTCCCTTACTTTCCTTGGATTCCCAGTTCAACTCAGGGCATCTGCTGGATTCCAGCTGGGTTCCCTTGCCTGCACTGCATCTGGAAACTTCATAAAAATGAAAGTGAAAGTCGTCCAGTCCTGTCTAACTCTTTCGTGACCCCATGTCCAGCTCTTTGTGACCCTCCCTTTTTTCCTTCTAACTGAATAATTATTTTAATGAATGCCAATTTTATTCTTCACAATAATAAAATCAATAGAAACACTATACAGTCCATGGAATTCCCCAGGCCAGAATACTGGAGTGGGTACCCTTTCCCTTCTCCAGGGGATCGTCCCAACCCAGGGATCAAACTAGGGTCTCCTGCATTGTAGGCCGAGTCCATACACTGAGTCTAAATTGTATTGTTACCCCATTGCCTCATCTTTCAGGGATCATTTTGTTGCCTGGTATACAGTATCTTGCTTACTTTAGCATCATGTACTTTTCCCACTTTTTGGTGGTTTTGGAGGGGAGACTGTATCCATTCTCTGGACTCCATCAGTTTATATGCCATCTGGCATCATTTGTCTCCAGGAAGCGAATGGTTAGAACTGACTTCTCCCTGCAGTCTCCCGTCTCTCTCCAGATTTCAGGTTCCTTGGTTACCCCGTGACTTCAGATTTCTGGTGGTTTCAAGTGGAAACCATGAATCTGAAGTTTTTCCAGTGGGAAAGATGCTCTTTTCAGCTTCTCACATTTCCTGAGACCAGAAGCCTCATTTTTTTTTTTTTTAATAGAAACACTGAAGCGACTTTTAAATGAAAGAGAAAGCATAATGGAGACTTAAAGAAGATGAATCCCTATGTTTGTTTGGAGATGAGGATGTCTAATATTGGCTAAGGCGATCCTCTTGCTCTCTCTTAGAAACTTTCTATGCAGCTAACAGAAAAGTAAGTTATACCACTAAATCAGGCAAAGTGCTTAATTAATGTCCATTGTATATAACTCAGAGTGGCACAGCCTTTCTCTAGTGTATTATATTAGCCTAAGATAAAGATATTAGCCTTTTTGATTTAATGACCTGCTGTAGTATATCAGACTCTATAATATGCCAGTTTATCTCTTCTGATTGAATAATTATTTTAAAGAATGCCGATTTTATTCTTGGCAATAATAAAAATAATAGAAACACTGTTAAGTACTGTTTAAAACATGTAATAGTAGTACAAGTGCTTTATAGCCAATAACAAGAGCAAGGGTAAATCTCCTCATGGATAGGAAAACAGCAGTGCTGATTATGCAGCTGTCTCTTACTCATAATTAAATTCCCAGGAAGAATAAAAGAAAATACACAAAATGAATTTATATCATTTTGGGGAATTTATTAGAAGACCATATGAAAACGTCAGGAAGAAATTCATTTAACGTTAGCGTTAATGTGCTTGAATTAAATGTTTTTATTCCATAAAGTTAGATGCATGTTTAAATCTATTTTAACAGTCATTAAGAAAAAGATAAAACTTATGTCATATCTATGTGAAAATTCTACTTGACACCTTTAGTATGCTTTTATATATCCACATTCAAAATAAAAAGTGAGAAGCATTCAGTTGTGAAAAATTGTTGAAACGTTATTAATAGTTTTATTCCTATATATTAAATTTCTAGATCATGAAAGTATATATGATACATAGCTATATGTATTATATATGTCTGCTTTATTTTTAAGTAAATATACATTTATAGGTCTCCCTGGTGGTTCAGGCAGTAAAGAATCCACCTGAAATGTGGGAGACCACGGCTCAATCCCTGGATCAGGAAAATCCTCTGGAGAAGGGAATGACAACCACTCTAGTATTCTTGCCTGGGAAATCCCATGGACAGAGGATTTATTTTAACTAAATATACACTTATTATGTAGGCTGATTGGTAGTAAATGTGGTTCTTATATTTTGATCCCTTTGTATGATCCTGTAGCTATCCTTTTGCTATTTTGAAGTTTTAATTGTAATGAACTGTGTTGAAATTCTAATTCATCCTGTTCATTTTTTTTAAAGAAAGTGTTGCTATTTGCTAATTTCTCAAAGACATTTAAGTAGGCCACCATGCTTTTTCCTTTACTAAATCAGGGGTTTATCTACTGCAGTTACAGAACTGAATCAATATTACTGAGCTAGACAGTAATTAAACAGAGTAAGATGAAGCTACAACAAAGGCCTCCAGATCTTTCAAATAGTATTTCTGAAACCTGTTAAAGTAATTTATTGAGCAATTTATTGAGCAAATACCACATTGTACCAGCTTTCCATCTTAATATTTTTATATGTGATGGGATTTTCTTTCATAATATGTTCTTAGCATAGCCCTTTCTTTTTAGTTTTCTCTCTACTTTTTAAAACAGATTCATGCTTATTTCAAAAGTCAACTAATGAAAGTGCAAAAAAAGAGGGCTTCAGAGTCACATGGACCACAAGACAAGGAGAGGTAATTTTTTACCTGATATTTCGTCTGTAAGAAAAGAAAATATGAATAATTTGGTTAATTTTGAAGAATCTGAAAAATGCTAAAGTGTTTATCAAGTTGTTATTTGATATACAAATATACAAGATATTTCATGACGTGGACTATGACTTTCCTATTTCCTTGTATCTCTCCATAGACATGGACATTTTCACTGACTAGTTACTCTAATAAATTTGTCTGTAATATCTTGACCAGTGAATGACAAGTGGTCATTCCACTAGATGACAAGTTAAATTAGTGGAAATATTTGGTTTGTGTTATTGTATGATTCTGATTTGGAATCCTGACTCTGCTGTAGTTTGGGAGGTTTACCTAGAACAAATGAGTTTACTTATAGAAAAGTTAGCTTCATGAGATCTAAAATTCAGATTATGAAGTCTATTTCCAAATATTTTATAACAAAGGAATTATGGTCCAGCATAGTACTTTGAATGGCATGGTTCTTGATAAAAGTTAATTATTTCTACCACTTCTCAAATTTTACTCCATAGCATATATAGAATGTGAAAATCCAGGTGTATTTTTCTAGTAAAAGGGGAAAAAAGCCAGGTTAATTCTTCCTGTCTTTAAGTTCTGGTTGATTCCATCTAGTCAAGATTCCCCACTGCAGTACTTCTACTTATCCTAAGAACTTTCCCTGGTAGCTGTTTACCTTCAATTAAATCTCTGTCTCTGCTTCCAAGCTCATATTTCCTCCATGAATCACTTTTAGTGCTTTGAAATGCCTTTCAGCAAATCTGAGTTCATTGCAGCATGGCTTTAGACATGTGATTCATTTTGCTTTGTCTAATGATAATTATTTTTAAATATTTGTATATTGACATTGAAGACTACATAGCAATAATAACATTTGTTCAAAGTATAGTTTAGTGACTGCCTTATTTTATTACTTAGCAGTGAAGCAGTGAATATCCCCATAAGATACTAAGCAGATGAGGCCTTTATTGCTCATCATAAAACCATTTTTTATCTCTTGCATCATAGGATGCTCTCATTCCTTAAGAGCAATAGTTTGAGTTATAGCCATATTTTGTTATCAAATACAAACTAATTTTTTCTGAAGGGATTTGAGGGAATATATAGTCAGTATTCCCAGTGTTTCAAGCAAAATGGGACAAGAAAAATGTGATTTCCTTTCTTTTTTTTGGTTTCTCCCTTAAAAAAAATAATTTATTTATTTTAATTGAAGGCTAATTACTTTACAATACTGAGGTGGTTTTTGCCATGCATCGACGTGAATCAGCCATGGGTGTACATGGGTCCCCCTCCTGAATCCCTCCCTCCTCCCTCCCCATCCCAATCCTCAGCCATGGGGGTACATGGGTCCCCCTCCTGAATCCCTCCCCATCCCTCCCCATCCGAATCCTCTGGGTTGTTCCAGTGCACTGGCTTTGAGTGCCCTGCTTCATGCATTGAACTTGGACTGGTGATCTGTTTCACATACGGCAATATACATGTTTCAACGCTGTCCTCTCCAGTCATCTTGGAAAGCTACAAAACATGTGGGCTTATGTCGCAGTGCTGGTGAAAGGTATGGGGTGGCATGGCACTGTCTGGGGATCAACCACAGTGTATTTTCTTCCCATCTTCAATAATTTGCAAGGGAATGGCCAAGTTACTTCATATTGAGTTTAGAATTACATATGACTCTTTGATCACTAGAAATGGATTAATAATTTTTCCACTTTGTAAAAATCTGTAGCAATGTCTTTTATTATAAAAAGATCACCTAGCTCTAGTTTAATCTATCCTTGAGCTATAGAAATATAATGTCTATTGTTGAAGGTTTTCATTTTTTCTTTTGTGTTACTTTTTGCAACTTCTCTAGACGTTTTTTTTTTTTCCTGTCCCAGTGGGGCTTCCAAAGATGACTATGCACAGCAAGGTTTCCAATGTCTCTATAGGACAACACTTTATCTCATTTTCCCCTCATTTATTTTTTCTTTGATTTTTCAGTAAATAACGTCTTAGTCTAGGCTACCCAGAAGCAGACCTTAAGATAGAATTTGAGTAAAATATTTTCTTTGATAAGCCATTCCAGGAAACATCAGTAAGGCAGTGGTGAAGAATGATCAGAGAAAGAAAGCAATGCAGGGGACAGTTAGAGTTTAACCAGCTGGGGCGCTCTGGGATGTTGAAAATGCATCTCTATCAATTAGGGTAAAACAAACTACTGCAGTCAGCCACGCACTCTCGTCATTCATTATCTAAGCACTACTTTTAAGGGCACTGTCGCTCTGACACTTTAAAATTGTTCGGATTGAAAGTAAGTGCCCTCTTACCGAAAGAAAAGAAATCCCCAAAACTCCCTCCCTAAGACAGCTGAGACGTTCTACCGGGACTGCCTTACCTGTAAAGGCGTCGAGTGTGTAGGGGATGTGAACAGGGCCACAGAACTTGCCACAGTGTCTATTTGATACTCGGTGTATACGAACCCTTCGAATTGCTTACATTCTAAACGTCAAATAAGGCATGAGTATCAAGGAAATGGCAATCCACTCCAGCGTTCTTGCCTGGAGAATCCCAGGGATGGGGAAGCCTGCTGGGCTGCCATCTATGGGGTCACACACAGTCGGACACGACTGAAGTGATTTAGCAGCAGCAGCAGCAGCATTAAAGGGTTAACTGACAATATTAAATATTATAGAGCTTCCTAAAGAATACATGGATCAGTATAATATAAAAAGTACAGGTGAATCATTTAAGTTCAAAAATATGCCCATCATAGGTGGCAAACGAAAGTAATAAGAAAATGCAGTTTATTTTTTGATTGGCCAGTGTGGTAGAAAACAGATGGAAATCTAAAGTTTGCCACAATGATTATTCAGTTCAGTTCAGTTCAGTCGCTCAGTCGTGTCCGACTCTTTGCGACCCCATGAATCGCAGCACGCCAGGCCTCCCTGTCCATCACCAGCTCCCAGAGTTCACTCAGAATCACGTCTATCCAGTCAGTGATGCCATCCAGCCATCTCATCCTCTGTCTTCCCCTTTTCCTCCTGCCCCCAATCCCTCCCAGCATCAGAGTCTTTTCCAATGAGTCAACTCTTCTCATGAGGGGGCCAAAGTACTGGAGTTTCAGCTTTAGCATCATTCCTTCCAAAGAAATCCCAGGGCTGATCTCCTTCGGAATGGACTGGTTGGATCTCCTCGCGGTCCAAGGGACTCTCAAGAGTCTTCTCCAACACCACAGTTCAAAAGCATCAATTCTTCGGCACTCAGCCTTCTTCATAGTCCAACTCTCACGTCCATACATGACTACTGGAAAAACCATAGCCTTGACTAGACAGACTTTTGTTGGCAAAGTAATACTTCTGCTTTTCAACATGCTATCTAGGTTGGTCAAAACTTTTCTTCCAAGGGGTAAGCGTCTTTTAATTTCATGGCTGCAATCACCATCTGCAGTGATTTTGGAGCCCCCAAAAATAAAGTCTGATACTGTTTCCACTGTCTCCCCATCTATTTCCCATGAAGTGATGGGACCGGATGCCATGATCTCCGTTTTCTGAATGTTGAGCTTTAAGCCAACTTTTTCACTCTCCACTTTTACTTTCATCAGAGGCTTTTTAGTCCTTCTTCACTTTCTGCCATAAGGGTTGTGTCATCTGCGTATCTGATGATTATTACCTGGAGTTAAATATATCAAGGAATATCAAGGAGTTATTTCTAATCAAGAATAAACATTATATAGCTTTTCTTTTAGTAGAATGTAACTCTTTCACAAAATCAGTTAATTGACCTAATTAATGATCAGGTATTTTCATGGCCTACATTATTTAGAGTTTTTAATACCAATGTACTTCTAAATTAGCCTTCCCAGGTGGTGCAATGGTAAAGAATCTTCCTGCCCAGTGTAGGAGACATCAGATATGTGGGTTTGATCCCTTGGTCAGAAGATCCCATGGAGGAGGATACAGTAACCCACTGCAGTATTCTTGCCTGGGAAGTCCCATGGACAGAGGAACCTGGCGGGCTACAGTCCATGGCGTCACAAAGTGTCACACACAGCTGAGGGACAGCATGCGCACGTACTTTACAAAGAAGCTATTTTAGCTCATACAAACCCCTCCTCTTGAGATACTGAGTACTAAGAACATTTTGAGTAGTGTATTGTGATGAGTTCATACGATTGTTTTTTGGAAGGAGGAGGAGTATTGTTCCCATATTCTTGTGTTTAAGAGCTAACAGGAAAACTGTGTTTACACACTTAAAGACATTAAAGTCCCGTAGCAGAAACGGCCAGAATTATGCTCAAAATACTTGAAATATTCTTCCCTTCTGCTGTTTTTCTTTCCATATATATATATATATATATATATTGGAAGTCTTAGTTTTTCTTTAGATGTATCTATTTGAAAATTTAGAAAAATGCAAAAGCCACATACCCTTGTAATTAAAAAATATTTAAAAAATTTTTTTCTTAGTGTAAGCTGGTTAATTAAAATAGCAATGCAGAAATATTATAACTGCAGTCCAAAAGTTCTCCTGACTTTGTGCAAGTAAAGGTTGATTTAAATGACCTGGGTATTGACTACACATAAACACATCAAAGCCTTCTTAAAATTTAGCTCTATGCTTCTGGATGTACATTTCAGAGTCTGAGGCCCTTGGAGATCATGGGAATACTTTAAAAGAAATCAGAAACCAGCCTGGCTGGGAGGCTTTCAGAAGATTCTCTTTGCATTTAGAAAATTTAGAAAAGTCTCTAGGCATTTATAAAATTCCTCTGATATTATGATGTCTAATAAGACATGATGGGAGCTAAGACTATATATCCCCGATCCTAGCTCTTTGGTGGACATAGTAAGGTTTTCAGGGGGAAAAAAGGCAAGATTTCACTCTGATTGCAATTTTAAGTACTATTTAAAATCTTCTACTTAATACCATAGGACCTCATATCACTGAAAATAAAAGGGCTGGGGATCAATGTTTTGAGAAAATCAGCCTTCCCCTGTATCATTCACCTTACCTTGGAAATACTTACTTAGGTCTACATTTTTGACCGACTGTCAAATATCAAGCATCAGTAAATCACACAGTTGCCCGATATTACAACTGTGGTTACATAAAAAATGAGAGGCAAGTTAAATTCATAAAGGTAAAGTGGGAACAGATGCACAAGTAGCTGTCTATTAGTGGATTTTTGAAAATCAGTTGTCATCTATAGCTTGAACTGCATTAATTTACTTATCAGCCATTTTGGCTGAAAAGGAATAATTTTATGCATTTATTAATTTTTTGTTGCTGTTGACAAGTTATCAAAAATTTAGTGACTTAAAACAATAAAAAAAATCATTATCTTACCTCTTTGGAGGTCAGAAATCTGAAATGGATCTCACTGGCTAAAAGCAAATGTCAGAAGGATTGGGCTCCTTCTGTAGAAGGTGTAGAAAATAATCAATTTCCTTGCATTTTTCAGCTTCTAGAGACCACCTGCTTTCCTTGACTCAAGACCTCTTCCTCCTCCTGCGATTCTAGCAGCGCAGCGTCTTTGTCTTTGACTCTGGCTCTTTAGCCTCATTCTTCCACTTACAAGAACCCTCCTGGTTACATTGGGCCCAACTAGATAATCTGGGATAACTCTCCCCATCTCGGAGTCAGCTGATAAATAACCTTAATTATATCTGTAGCCTTCATCTATTAAATAAGATTATTTGGGATCTCAGCTCTTAGTGCTTTTCCTCTAGATTTCTGTAGATTTCTATTACCTCTATCACTGGGAACAGCAAAGGGGTAGTGTTGATTTTCCATATAACCGTTGCTACATTTCCTGGAAGAAGCGTTTCTCTGAAACAGTAGAGCCCTAAGTGAAGAAAACAGAAGTCAGAATGCTATACAGAGGACATTAGGTTTAATAACGAGAAGCAGAATTCCTCTTTATATCCCTTAGGTGTTACCTGGACCTACGTTCTGGCTGTAGATGAAAGAGCACTGTATACTGATCAGTGGTTCAAAGCATGTAGAACAGGTAGCAGACCTCAGCTTTGTAGCGTTGTCTCCTAGCTGGCACAGCTATTGAATTTTCAATAGGTCATTCCATTATTCCATCAGACCAGCTGCTTTGCATGATGTTAATAACTTAAATCCAGTGAGTGAGTCTTTTGTCTTACTTATTTGACATAAGACATGTTTCAGTTCAGTTCACTCACTCAGTCGTGTCCGACACTTTGTGACCCCATGGACTGCAGCACGCTAGGCTTCCCTGTCCATCGCCAACTAATTTTCTTCATATGAGTTGCATGTTACTGAGGCCCAGTGATTACTCAGGTATATACATGAATATGTGTATTAATCAATTTATATTGTCTCCTTTATACTGTTACTTTATATGAGGTTTGTGAGGAATGCTCAATTTCATAATTTTCTTGTGGTCCCTTTTTTCGTATGTCAGATATCAGGCTCAGAGACATTGTCATGTGTCTCAAATCAGAGTTAGTAAAGGGAAGAATGCACTCTAGTCCTCCTTTTCTAGCTGCAAGTCTAGTTCCTTTGTGTGATACCAGGGTTGCTATCAGGAGAACGGATTAAATTATAACAGTAACAATAACTACTACTTATTAACACATTATGGGTTAATGTGCTTCTCTGGGGGCTCAGTCACTAAAAAGTCTGCCTGCAATGCAAATGCGGGAGACCGGGGTCTGATCTCTGGGTTGGGAAGATCCCCTGGAGAAGGGAATGCCAACCCACTCCAGTATTCTTGATTGGGGAAATCCATGAATAGAAGAGTTGGTGGGCTACAGTCCACGGGGTCACAAAAAGTCAGGCACAACTGAATGACCAACACTTCACTTCATTGGTTGAGGTAATAACATTTTGTATTTTCATATCCAAGATCATCCCCACACTTTTAAATTAATCTGATACATTCCTTATCAAACTCTAAATGTAAATCTTCATTTTACATGATATACTTCAATGAGTATATTTGACATCACAAAAAGTATGATGCAAATTTATTAAGAAAAGGAATACTATAGATGTATTCAATTTAATAATATGGTCTAATGCACATATGTAACTTTTTGACACCAATAAGTTATAAATTTTAAAGATATGAAGTTATTTTATGAATAATATTTTAAAAGCTACAATGGGTTGTATTAATAAATATCTGAGAAAAGATTTAAACTGTCAGAAATATATAGTATGAATTCACATGGAAGGAAAATTATTTTACTTTTTAGATATAAGTAAATAATGCTGGTAGTTCATCATTATAGAAAAAATAAATTTTCTAAAAGATACAAGCCAAAATTTTATACTGTCATAGGGTTCAGTTCAGTTCAGTCACTCAGTCGTGTCCGACTCTTTGTGACCCCATGAATCACAGGACACCAGGCCACCCTGTCCATCACCAACTCCCGGAGTTCACTCAGAATCACGTCCATTGAGTCAGTGATGCCACCCAGCCATCTCATCCTCTGTCGTCCCCTTCTCCTCCTGCCCCCCAATCCCTCCCAGCATCAGGGTCTTTTCCAATGAGTCAACTCTTTGCATCAGGTGGCCAAAGTACTGGAGTTTCAGCTTTAGCATCAGTCTTCCAATGAACACCCAGGACTGATCTCCTTCAGGATGGACTGGTTGGATCTCTTTGCAGTCCAAGGGACTCTCAAGAGTCATAGTGTTAAGAATCAATAATTTAGCTATGGGATTCCTTGCTTGACTCCTTATTAGAATCACTTAGAATAAGATGTAAATAAAAACTATCTAAAATATTTCACCATGCTCTGAGCGTGGTACTCTGATATTTAAATGGAAATCAATAGAAAGGTAATTGGTAAAGAGAAATATATATATGTGTATATATACATATATATACACACACACACACATAACTTTTTTAAGATCACAACAAAAATCTTTAAAGCTTAGATATTGAAAGTTTTATAAGAGGAGAAAATAAAACCCTCCTTAGAAGATGACAACTTAAAAGTTGTAATCACATGTAGCTTAATAAGACAGGCACATGTAATTATATATGTGTATATATATATATACATTGAAACAAACCAATTTGAAATAAAACTATATGTGATCTGTTTGATATTCAAAGCACAGTCCATAAAAAAGTGCTTTAGCAGGGATGAGAGTGGCAACCACCTGCTGAGAGAGAGGCCCTGATTCATGGACTAGCCCTTAAAACAATTACTAATCTATTAAAATTTTGTACGTAGGATATAATCTCTGGTTTATCAGGATGAGTCTTGAGGCACTGCAGATTTATTGTTCTACTAGTCATAGTATTGTATAATACTATTTTGTATTTTAACTTATATGGGGTCTAAATCTTGTGGTTCAAATCCAAAAAAATGTTTCCAGAAAGAATATCACATTAGCTTTCTTATCTGAAAAAACAATTAATTGCCACAGAATAATTCATATACATATATGGATACATGCATTCATTCTGTTATCCACTTTTGGCTTTGTTATCCATTTCATTACTACAGGCATCATATGTGTTAAAAGCAAACCATTTTCCAAGAACTTTGAGGCATTTTCTCATTTATTTTCGTACAATTTATTGACGTAGATAAGGTAAATTTCATCATGTTAAAATGAGTAAAAACAGACTTTAGGAACATTAAGGTATGAAGCTTAAGGACGTGAAATTGAAGTGATCAAACAGACAAATACTTAGAACTTCTGGTGACATACCAGTGTTCTTGGCATTTCAGAGTCCTGCTCCATTTGCTTTCTGTCTGCTGTGAGCGTGAACTTCAGTTGGACCTTTTGTGTGACTTTGTTTTTGACACAAAAATGTAGCAGCCCCAGGATTTGTCACTTGATGTAATAAACCAAAAGCATGATTCTATTACAAACCCTGTTTTAATTTCAAGAGAGGAAAGTGGGCCACCAATAATATGATTACTGAAAACAGTTTAAGTTTCTCTGTCTCTGTCTCCCCATTATTGATGCTGTGTGTTGCATCTAGGATATATACCAATGGGAACTTACAAACGAATATCTGCTCTGAAAGCCATTTGGAATAGTTGTTTTCTGTGTTGTAAACCTACCACTGAGACACAGCTAAGGTCGTTTGCTTCATTTAGCTATTGTTAGAGATAGCTTTTAAATGCAATCTTATTTTATAATTGTATAAAATATTGAGATGAGACCAAAGTCATAGTAAATTTTCAAATTCCAGTGTCTTTGTTATCCATATCCTGCTAAACCTTATGATAATTTTATTGATCATGCTTCAGTTTTCCACTGTTACCCTAATGAAAGCAAATATGTGTATACATCTATTATATATCATCCCTTTCTGAGGTTCATGTTAGCATAAAATATTATAAAAATACTGGCATAGTATACACCTTTTTTCTTCATCCTGCTTTCTCACTTAGTATTCTTGTGATCTACTTTGCATAAAGTGTTCCTCATTCCTTTTATGTCTGAATAATTTCCATTATGTAGATTACATCTCATTTAACCAGTTTCCTGCTGGCAGACATTTAGATGTCTATGTTTCTAGAATGTTGCCATTATAAAAATGTTTAATGAATATTTTACAAAATATAACTTTGTAAAAATTACTAAAAGTATCATTGCTAACTTAAAGGGTAAAATATGTATGGGATTTTGCTAAATGTTGGCAGGCAGATTTCTTTCTATAGGGTTGTACAGTTTAACATTTCATAATCTTGGCAATGGAGTGCTATCAAACTCTTGGATTCTACCATTCTGATAGCAAAGACTTGGTATTTTAATGTATTAATAGTTAATTTTTCATATTTTATAAGGAAATTAATCATGTTTTCATATGATTACAAGCTATTTGTTTTTCTTTTGGAGCCATTATCTTCAAATCTCCAGCCAATTCTCCAATAGAATTGTTGGCTCACTTAGTTTCTATTTTTAGAAGACATGTATGTATTAAATGGGAATATAAATCAGGAATGTTGTTTTCCCAATTAGTCATTTAAACATTTTATTCATGGTGGTTTGATTTCTCATATATAGTGGTTTGATTTTGTCTTATTCTTCATATTGTCAGAAGTTAAATGTGTCAGCATTTACTTTCTTGTAATGATTTGTAATCATACATTTGTAATCATTTTCTGATTTGTAATCATAGTTAAAGTTTTTGTCAGTTCTGAAGCATAGTTATTTACTCAAATACTACTACTTGTATATTTCCTTTTTTTATTTTAAATTTCTTATACATTTGACTATGTCTTATGTGATGCTTTGTATAACTACTTTCATTTTTCATGACTAGTCCTCCCCAATCTTTCTATTAAAAATGAAGCATGTTTTCCAACTTAAGATGATACCCTTATGTATCAAATTACTGAATTTTCAATATATTTTTTAAATTTCAGGTTTTCTATTCTTAATGACAACTTATCTGATAATTTATATAACAGACTCCTTGAATGGCAGAGCTGAGCCTTCACTTCCCTCTACCTTCTTCTTATTTCATTAGTGTTTTCCTGGCTAGTCTTGCTTTTCACTTTTGCTTTTTCAAATGTGATAGTTTATCATCTTGTCCAGCTAAAAAAAAGAAACAAACACAATCAATGGCATCTTTATTGAGATTGCCATTGTTACATCTTTAAGTTGTTTGCTCTTTCCTTACAAGAACTTGGAATCCATTTCCATTTTTTTCACCTCTCTCTTCAAGTGTTTCATAGTTTTCTTATCCAGGTTTGGCAGCTCTTTTGCTAAGTTCACCTACACATGTTTGTTTTCTTTTTCTCTCTTCTTTTATGTCTTCTACTTCCTTCTCCTCCTCCTTCTTCTTTGTGTTATATAAACATCTCTGTCCTTATGTTGATTAGAATTATTTTTAAAAGTACAGAAAAAATAGAATTATCCTGATAGTTCTTAAGAAAAAAACTATTAAATAACTTAAAATTTGAACTATATTGATATTTTTATAAAAATAGCAAAAGTATATGTCTAATTCTTATAACCCACTGGGAATATACATTACTACCAAAAATATTCAATCAGTAGAGTATAAAGAAGGAAAGTTGTAAAGAATATATTGTGATATTGCGTTGTTTATGTGTTTGTATTAAAATTTGCAAACATCTTAGCAAATAAGGAGAATTTGAAAAAAATGGTTATGAAGTCCTTTGCGCTTTTCTCACTCCTTGGGAGATTATGCACTTGAAGCACTGTGAGGAGACATTTATAATTTCATAAAGACTTTAAATTTATTTTAATGGTTTTCCTAATTTTTAAAAATTTATTATTATTGTTTTTTACTTTACAATGTTGTATTGGCCAAAACAATGAATTTCACCTTTATCTCAAGTGGTTTTCCTAATGTTTTAACCAAATGTAAAACAAAAGACCATAAGGACCTAGTTTCCTTATTTTTATATAGACATTTCTTCCTTGGTACTCTTTCAAAATTCTTCATGTCTGCCTAAACTGAATAAGTGAAAATGTTGAACTTTGGTGTCTGTGTGCTCAGTAGCTCAGTCCCCATGGATGTGGAGACTCTATGGACTATAGCTCCCCCACCAGGCTCCTCTGTCCATAGAGTTTTCCAGGCTAAGATTCTGGACTGGGTCGTCATTTCCTACTCCAATAACTTTGATAGCCTCCTTAAAAAAAAAAAAAAGTAATCAGTCTTACAGATTTTAAATATGAGGAGATACTTCTTATCCTGTATAAACAAATCGTAGAAGAACTCTTGTTACAACCAGAACATTTTCAAGAGGATTTAAGTCTATGCAGCTGGCTCTAAAACCATAGCTCCTAATATGTTTAGCCCTTGTAGGAACTCAGTTTTGGTAAGTAGAAATTTCCTGGCAATGTATGTAAAATTAGCCCTTTCTAGCACTCTTCTTACATCTACAAGTGACTGTTTTCTTTCCTGTTTAATACACAAAATAAATCTGCATAAGGAGTGAGTGGTTTTATCACTGTATGATGTAAGTTTGCTTTTTTAAATCTAGAACAGATTAGATTACAAGCAAAATGTCACTGGACTGCATAACTTATGTTTTTTTTTTTTTAAGAAAAACCTACTTCCTAATTATATGATTAAAAGGAACATAGGATACATTAACAGAGAAGGCAATGGCACCCCACCCCAATACTCTTGCCTGGAAAATCCCATGGACGGAGGAGCCTGGTGGGCTGCAGTCCATGGAGTCGCTAAGGGTCGGACACAACTGAGCGACTTCCCTTTCACTTTTCACTTTCATGCATTGGAGAAGGAAATGGCAACCCACTCCAGTGTTCCTGCCTGGAGAATCCCAGGGACAGGGGAGCCTGGTGGGCTGCCGTCTCTGGGGTCGCACAGAGTCGGACACGACTGAAGCAACTTAGCAGCAGCAGCAGCAGCAGCAGCAGGATACATTAAAATCCAGCTTTACGTGAGGAACTGATCATACATTTTATCATTTCCTGTTTTCAGTGTAAGGTTT